>NC_061494.1:16946761-18146761 GCF_022539355.2 Hippoglossus stenolepis | reverse complement strand
GCAACATGACAACAGGAACACTAAACAACAATGGAGGGGACAAAAAACAGAGCTGCAAAGATATGAAAATTACTCACACAATAATACAAATGTAAAGAGAAGCAAAACGCTGACAAAATATTGCAAATCATAAGCAAGGAAATTCCAAATGACTACAAAGAGATGCGACACGACAAGAAAGAGATGCATAACATACAGAAGGAGATTCAAAATGACCACAAACACACGTAAGATGACCACAGAGGACAAATAACCATTACAAGATGAAAAATGAATGAGAAGAAAAGAAGAGACACAAAGCAACTACAAAGATGCAAAACGACTGCAGGCAGCGACATAATGACCAGAGACAAAACTACAGAAAGATGCAAAACAACTGCAAAGAGGTTAAACATGACAACATAATAATTACGACACCCACAACAACTACCAATAGATGCAAGGTAATGACAGGTATCTACAGGTATGTTTCTTTAATTTGTCCATGCCCACGTATTCCTCTACAAGGTCAGATAGCGTGGGGGGAGAAATGTCCCAAAATGCATCGGGCAGATGAAAAAAAGACTCACCTTTGTCAGGACGACAGTTCATCAAACGACTAATATAACTGGACCATATTCATAACTTTTAATTTCAAGTTCTTAATTCACTTCTATTAAAGGACGTAACGGCGTCAGCCAAAGTCATCCTAGGTCACAGGGTCCGTTCTGTTCTCTTCTACTCTGATGATGCTCTACTTCCCTGAGTAACATATTCTGTCACAAGTCAGTTGTCACTTCTCCGGTCCCCTCTCAGGCCACAGTCATTTCTCATAGTTAGAACAAGACGCACATGTCATCGACCGTGTCTGAGCTTTTATGCTGAAATTCTGAGGCCTTGTTTTTTCCCCCCGTGCAGACACTTGCCATCTCGTCTCTCGTTCACTTTGGCCGTGAGAGGATGCAGCGTATTCTGTCGGCTCCGGCTACACCTCGTTTGTGACGGCCAGCGGCTCTCTGTTCCCGTCATGATCGGGGGAACCACACTCGACACACGCGAAACCTTTTAGAGGGGCCATAAAGTGGAATTTTAAACTTTCAGCTGTCCCATTCCCACGTCCTTGGGTTGTATTAGTGAGCATTTGCTAAATCACTTGCATAAAACGATGCACATTTAGGCACAAAAGCTTGACACGTTTTATGAGTTACCAAAGTCACTCTCCGATTAATTGCTAACAGTGCAGCTGCATGCTATATATCTTGAAGACACCCAAATTAGATTTTTGGCTCTCTGGGGTTCTGCATTTGAAGATAGTATATCATTTTCCCCAACACTGATTAAAACGCTTTGAAAATCAATTGGAATACCTGTACAGAATGTCTTAATAGCAAGACTAACACATATTAAATCTTTATTACAAATATAAAGTTAGAGTCTATTATGATTAAATTTTAGTCTGCATCCAGTTTTGAAATTTAATATTTGTGAATGCTTCCTCAGACTCCGCTGCATCTGCCCTCTCTATGCTTGCGGGACGGTGTTTGCCTGAAAGTGTTGATGTGAGGGGAAACAGAATGGGTGGTGTCAGTTGGCACACCGGCTCTGCAGGCCAGTTGATAGATGGAGCCGTGAGGCCGGGTGAGGTCTGCCTCCTGTGCGGCGGCTTTAGCCACAAGATTGACAAGCACCGCTGCCCGCTGCCAGGAGAAAGTGGGAGGGAGAGAGAGAGAGATGCTGCACCGGGTGGCAGGAGGGTAAAGAGAGGTAGACAGAGACAAAGCGAGGGAGGGAGAGAGAGAAAGCACAACCATGAGGGATACAAAGGTAGAGCGAGAAATAAAGGACCGGGAAGTGGATGCTGGGAGGAAAGGTCAGAGATGAGAAAGAGAGGGGGACTTAAAAGGGCTCCTCGAACATAATAAAGCACCTCTGATTGAAGCCGTAATGAGCGGAATCTAATGGAAGAGACGGCAGTGAAAAGAGACAAAAGAGACGAGTGCTGGGAGACTGACCTGAGTACGGTAGACGACACACAGCATCTACTTACGTGGGATTTGAAAACCGGGGAGAGCAAACAAAAACAAGATGGCTTTTGCGACCACAGATAATTAGGGGAATGGATTTTGACAGCTGTAACCGTTTAAATCTATAGCCTGATGAAAAGTGTGAGTGCTGCCCAGGCTGCACATCTAATGCAGGAGGGATGAAAACATGTTTACAAGTTCATCGTACCTTTCTGCCGCAGTGACAGCTGAAGTGAATTCAGCCGGAGGAAGGTGCAGTTTGTTTTTAAGAAAAAAGAGAAAATCACCTTAGACGAGATTGTAGCTTGTTATCATCTCTGTCTTGAAGCTTGAGTGAAGAAACAGGCTCAGAAGTCATTTCAAAATGCACATTGCACAGGAACTCGTAATTCTAATGATATAATTATCTTATTTGGTAAAGCTGCTCATGTGTTAGATTCAACTGACAACACTCATTATTACTCATATCTTATGCCAGCACTGTTCCAGCAATGTTTCTCACTTTCATTCTCAAATAATGGACTCTGACGTTTGCCGGGAAGTCTTCGTGTAGAATCGCCTTCTTATTTTTACTCGGGGATGAAAAATTGTCAGAAGTGCTGCGTCAACTGTGCCGGCTTTACAATATTATACACTACCTGTCTTTGAGAGTAAATATAATCATTAGTCAGCTTGTCACAAAACGCCACATTTAAACAAGGATCATGAATCTGTCACGATATGATGGAAATACCACTTTTATTTGGGTTTTCCAACCTGAATAAATCATTTCTTTAAAGCAGACATTCTCAGTAGTATTGCCGGAGCTCCATGTAAACTGCAAAAAGATTCAAGACATAGGGTGCACCTGCTCCACTGGTGTTAGAGGATGACTGTATTTTCCCTGCACCTTCTTTAACGTTGTAGCTCGTGGTCATTTTAAACAAGATGCACATGTTTGTTTTATTGTTTGTTTGTTGGTTTATTTGTCAGCAGGATTACACAATATTAACCAAACAGATTTTCCTGAAGCCTGGTGGAAGGATGGGACATGGGCCTAGAAAATATCCATTTCATTTTGGCATCTCAAAGATACCAATAAATCCAACAGATTCAGCAATGTTTTATCACTTTGTCTAACACGACAATGTTTTTTGACATTTTACAGATTTTCCAGGGGAAAATATATGGATGTTCAGGATAAAAAAGTACTTTAGGTGACTGATGTCTATGAGTGTGGGCAGTTTGGTGCAGATCCAAGTAAAAATCCAGATTTTAACTGTGGTTACACGCTGTACGGTAACAGATAGAACAAACCTGTAACTCCCACCAATGTGTAGCTGAGGTAATGAGGATTCATTCAGGAACCAGGAGTGTATATGTGTCTTCAATAGTTAAAGAACTACGTCCACACAAACACGATGAATTTGCTGCATCATTTACTGTTGGTGGAGGTTTGTGCTTTACTGAGAGTGGCTCTAGTTGTTTCTTTAATCTACAGCTTTAAGGAGCATCTCTGCCAACAGAATACCTAACCATCTATTTCATCACTAAGCAGAAATTGGACAACACAGATTGAAAACTAATCATTTCGTCAGGTAAACTCTCCTCTGTTTGTGTTTTGAACATCCGCTTTTTAAACATCCTGCCGACAAAAGAATGGACACCTGGCAGTGAAACGCTGGACTTGTCTGGACCACAGAAAAGCACAGGGAACACGTCTGTGAACCCATTGGACTGTTTGACGTACGAGGTTGCGGAGGTGGAAACAGCTTCACTTGTCAAGACTGGAGCTCATGAATCGCTGATTAAAAATGGACCCTTGTGACACTTGACTGTGAGATGTAATAAACACATTTGCCCTTGCTGGGAATCGCGTTTTGATGCCAAGGACTCTTCCGTCGTATTGTCACGAAACGCTTGTGGACGGTGATTTAAAAGCGGCCTGAGCTGACATGCTGTTATGGGGTGCTTTGGAAGAAGACAGCTATAATGGTTTTCCTTGCTGGGGGAATTCAGTGCTGGTTGACAGCTGGTTGAGCGCGATACAAACACACAAACACACAAACACACAAACACACACTTTCACCAACATTTTGCTGACAAGAAAGCCAATGATGCCTCTTGACAATAATCTCTCACTTTCCAACATTTCTATGTCCTTCCAATTGTTTCCTCAAAGTCACAGTGTCACAGGTTGAAAACAATATGAGAGAAATCATGGTATTGGAAGACTGCCCCCCCGGCCTAATCTAATGCTGACAGGGAACATAGGTCTTTTTTTTAATTTTGTTTTTCAATAATAGACAGCAGACCCACACTGCTGAGTGAAAGAAAACATTTACTCAGTCTTATCTGCCCCGGTTTCAATCCAAATGTTGCTCCTTCCTATCTGCGGCACTTTAACTTGTTATCAAACTGTGGTAAAGGTCCAAAACCACTTTCCACCTACAGCCCCTCTCAGCAGTAACAGATAATATCCCCTGTGTCTAGACTCTTCATTTCCCGTGTCCGGTACTTTCCCCCTTTTGGTCACTTTTTCCAATTTGCCTCCCACTTTTATAGTTGCTCCAGTTTCTCGCTTTTTCCCTTTTCCTTTCCAGCAGACACACACCTGATCAGTGGTAAATCCTTGTAGCTGCACTCGTGTTACCTAGTCCTCCCCCTCACATTTTCTATAATATTCCAGCTTGCGGCACAGTTGCGTCTTGGCACCTGGACTTCGCTGCCTCCTCAGACAAAATAACGCTGGCCGTGACCTGGAAGCGTTTATCCCAGCGTGACTCATTAACCTGACACAGAGAGCACGGTGTTTGTGCAGGGGAGCGTAGTGTTGGCTCAAACAGCAGCCTCTGCACTCATGCACACACGGAGGAGGAATGCCCCCGACACGTGCACACCTTCTCTGAGTCACCCCTCATTCCTTCGCTAGATCCATCACTGCCAGTTCTGTCTCCACCTCCTCCCTCAGCGCTAATGAGTGAAGCCAGGTATAATTAAAATGCTCCAAAACTACTTCCCAGACCCACTTTCTTCCACTTCTTCTTCTTTCTTTTTTTCAACCTCGATAGAAAGACACACTTGCAGCCACCCAGAAGATTCAATTAAGCTGCGAGGCAAATGTATTTCAAGGCCACGCTATGTTACTGGTTGAGTGGTGTCATGTGGGGAGGGAAGCTGGGAGAGTTTAAAGATGGGACAGACATTAGCGATGGTCAGTGCTTAGCTTGGGAGTGCAGGTGTTAAACGGAGGACACATCATCAGAGCCTAGTGTATAAACAGACAGTAGCTGCACTGTGGGAATTTTAATCGTGTTTACTGATTATCCTGTAGAAGAAATGTCCACTTTAGCTGATGGCAAATATGTCCCCATTTAAATTCCAAAATATCTTATGTGATCGTCTTCATATGTCCGTTTGAGGGATTACGAAAAGAACTACTGATCCGATTTACGTGAAACTTTGTGGAGGGGTGGGGTGTGACCGAAGGAAGAAACACCACTTTTTTGGGGGGAAATCCAAGGTGGCAGAGCTAAACCTTACCGGGTGCATTTGTCTCCAGTGTGACTGACTCACTTACCGAGCTGGTAACTGCATCTCTTGTTCTGTAGTTGTCCTGCTTGCTTCTTGCTCGTCAGCCAGTTCCAAGCTCTGCGTTCTGTGACTTTGTGTCTCTGAGTGTAGGCAACTACAACTATTTATTATATCTGTGAAGGTTCTAGATCATCCAGGTATCTTCAGGTGGTGTACAAGAGCCCATGTAGTGGACTTGTTTGGTTTGCTTGAAGATCTAACTGACTTGTTGGTTGTCTCTGTGGCTGGTTACCACGAGAGTGTTAAACTGCCAAGTCGTTGAAACCCCCACAAGCCAGTGGGTCCTCTGAGTCAAGGTGTGAATGGCTGTTCATACCTGTAAGTCATCTAGGACATGTTCACTTGTACAACTCCTGAAGAAACCATTTATTATGCCTGATAAAAGTTAATAAACTGCAGCTCAGGAAAGATCACCACAGTAATTAATCTTCACACACACGAAATACAAGTTGCCGGTTTTCAATAGCTCACCAACTGGGGACCAGTCCAGGCAATGTGTGAGCGTGATGGCCCTCCTCATAGTCAGGGTTTTATAGATTAGAAGATTTAAATACAACTCTGCCAGATGGAAAGCAAATATCCATCCATCAATCCATTATGTGTATCACTTATCCTTCCAAGGGTCGCGGGGGGGACGGGAGCTGGAGCCAATCCCAGTTGACATTGTGCAAGAGGCGGGGGGGAAACCCTGGTCAGGTCGCCAGCCAATCACAGGGCAAACACACAGAGGCAACCATTCACTTTCACATTCACACCTACGGGCGATGCAGATTCTCCAATTAACCTAACACCAACCTGCATGTGTTCGGACTGTGGGGGGGGGAACAAAGCACAAATGGTGCTTCGACTTTGAAAGTGGATAACATGGCCCACGGGTCTGGAAGCGGTCAATAGCAGTAAAGAAGAAAAAACCACAATGTTTAGTAGCTAACATCAAACACACACGTACAATACACACATTGTTAAACCAGTAGTCCACCAGTAAACGATGATACACTGGTAACTGGGATGTCATCAGCGCCCTGTGACCTCAGGGATCGTTTGTCCAAGGCCAGAGGTGGAGAGTGTGTGTGGAGCAGACCTCACTTAGCCATCCGCAGGCGCTGCTCCCTCCCGGCTTTACGCTCCCACCTCTGGACCCCTGTCCTCTCGCTCTGACCCTCACCGCCGCTCCTCCATTCCATTTCCCTCCCCAATAACAGCATGACAAATTGAGCCTGCCAGAAGACGATCTATCATTGTCCCGCATCTCTTCCTCTTCTTCCCTCCGTTCTCTCCTCCATTGTTTCTCTTTCCCCCTCTGTCCCAGTTTCAGGACATTCCCTCTTTCCCTCTTTGTGTCCCCCCCCTCCATCTTAATGGTTTCATGTTTCTCTCTACGTGGGCGCTTTATCTTTCTGCCCTTGCTTGTTTCCCCTATAACCTCATCTCCTTCTCTCTCCTCTCTTATTGCACTGTATCCTATTGTCTCTGTCATCATTTATCTTTCTGTTCATTTATTCTTACCCTCTCTACAAACTTGCTTAGTTCTTTAATATTCTCTCGTTTTCCTGTCATCTCTGCGCGTGTCACGGACCGATACATTATGGTATAGGTTCGTACATTAAACCATTAGACCATTTTTCCTCCCTGCAGTGATTCAGTAACATGGAAATAGTCACTTTAACTTGTGCAGAACAAACTGTAATAGAGCCAAACAACAACGCAGATGTGCAGTGTGTCATCTCGTAGCCGTTGTGTACCCGAAAAAATAATCCAATCCCATCCCTGGCTTGAAGCAGAACAATTTAGTCGGCTGTGACTAAATTCAGCAACTCTGTGTGATTTTCCTTTGTACTAAGCCAAGTTTTGTTACCATGGAGAAGCTATAGTGCAAACGGAGGAAGCATTAATTGCTTTGCGTGATGAATAAATGCCACAGTTTGACAGGTAAATAATAAATGGCTCCCTCTCCGTCCATTATTAATTAGTGGTACCTCCTGGGAGCCCGTGAGGAACTCAGCTACATTGTTTGGCTGTGAGTTTGAAATAGGATACATGTCTGTGCAGACAATATGTTGCGTGCAACAGCGTTTGTCCCACACACTGTCAAGATAAAAGCTCTTCATATGTCAGGGACGGTCAGAATAATCGAGAGGAACGGGTCTATATACAAACTCCAGAATTAAAATAGAAGCCGGGGCAGTTGGCAAGTTCTTTACTTGATGGATTGTTATTACTTACACACAGAATGAATCATCCGCCAGAGTTAAAGAGCTTTTCATAAATAATTTGCCTTTTCATAAGGAATGCTGGAGAATTAAAACTGAGGTTATTTGAGGTGATGGTTCATCGTCTCACATTTATCAACGTCTTTTGAAAATGTTGGAAAATGCTTTTAAAAGTTAAATATCATGATGAGGAGGAGGAAAGTGGCCACCCCCGAGGTCAGCTTGGTGTACACTTTGTTTTATTGTTGTTTTTTTGGGTTGTAAATAATCATAACAAGGCGTGAAATACCTGCCTGAAAATAATTCTGCTTTGTTGCTGCAGAGATATTGTGCAAAGCCCAGAAGACAGACGTTCTCTTGTCTGTGGGTGGGGGGGTGGGTGGAGTGAATGATGTTGTTACTTCAAAATCTTTTGTCAACATGGTTGTTCTTTGATTATGTCAGCAAACCTGACAGGCAGGGGGAAACCACCGAGGCGTGTTACAGGTGAACAGAGACTTTCACCAGCAGATTGCTTGTACTTCGACGCTTTTCAGCCCCGGACGTCATCCGACAGACGAGCTGTCTGCAGTCGCACCACGTCAGCCAGCGACCGTTCACCGTGACGCCGGCTGAAGAGAATCAACGTTAATTCCATCCATCCAATGTCAGACTGACTTTAAACAATTCACTTTAAGTGGTTGAAATGCATATTGAAACTCATCTGGCCCTCAGTAGCACGTACCTCCCCCCCCGCCAAGGCCCAACAATCCCCTTAATCCCCTTAAATTAATAGAAATCATAAAAATCTGTCCACTTAACGTGCCTGATTAATTTTTTTTATCAAGATCCAAGAATCATTCCCTTGGAAATTTGTAAAAAATGTCAAATAATTTCCTATCTCCCAATGATTTTTCCTGGACCCGCCTCCAGACCCGCACCAAGACAGACAAGCGGACGAATGGGCAGAGGTGATGGAAACTTAACGGAAAGATTATCCCAGTGGAGGTTGATGACATTTCCATATAATTATCAATTGATACGCTGGGCGTCACGTTGGTGCAGTGGTTAGTGGTGTCGCCTCTTCAGTTCAGAAGACATGCAGGTTAACAAGGGACTAGAAATTGCCTGTAGAATGGATCTGTGGGTGGTTGTTTGTCTTGATATTGTTTCCCTTGTGATGCACTGACAACCTCTCCAGGGTTCATCCCGCCTCTCGCTCAGTGTGAGCAGGGATTAGCTCCAGCCCCCGTCAAAGGATAAGTGGCACAGCTAATGGATATCACTTGACCCTGTGTTTACTTCCTCCACCGACACAGATGAAAATGAAAAGTCAGCTTCAATAAAAGCTGCGGCGTTGGGCTGGGAAGAGATATTGGGATAAGAGGAGGAAAGGGATGGGGGTGATAGAGATGAGAGAGGAAGAGTAGCTACTGCCAACTGTGGCCAGGACGCCATCAGCAGGATGCCCCTGTGCTTTTCAACACAAACTAAAATCTTACAAGAAATTGTTCTGTGAATCATTCATTTCCACATGTAATTTATGCTGCTGCCAACTAACAAACTAAAGCTATTCTGACCCAGTATATAACTATGCAAAAATACACATTTTTTTAGATGAGGGAAATCAAAAGCTCAGTATTTCTAAGACCCTGTCTGAGGACATGATGAAAACAACAATATTGACACGGCTTCCCCAAGGGTGATGGGTTTCAAGTCCTTTTAGCCCCTGCTCAGTATGAGGGGGATGTGTTTAATACAATGAGGTGCATGGGACCAAACCCCTTCTCCGCCTCTGTGTTTCAGTGGCAGGACCCAAAACGCATTCTTTTATTGACAGACGGTAATAAACTTTGATTGATGTTGGCCGATTGTGAGTCATGCTCAGCATTATTGAAACAGGAAGGCTCATGGGCAATTTTTTTATTTCTTCAGGAGGGAAAATAGTTAATCTCATGACAGGCACTCAGGGAAGTCTATCTCATTTATCCGGTGACCTCTAGAGTTGTATGTGAGCGTCGGAAGCACAGTAGCATATTTAGTTGTTTCAGTTAACACGATGGGAGCACAAAGTCCAGCTGGTTACAACATGTAAAAGTGCACTCTAATACGTGCAATAATAACTTCTTGTGTTGCGCAGGCATGTCATCGAGCCGTTTCTAACTTTTTTTCCCAAATGCACTTGTGTACTTCATATCCCTGAGAAATTGGAATAGTCAAAACACAGTCACTTTGTCTGTCTACGTTAATAGCTTTATCACCGTACATTTGTCTCCCCGCAGCGTAATATGAGATGCAATTATACCAAAACCCCACGATGTTGTTGAAAAGTTCTGTCTCTGTGAAATTGTTGCTGTGGGCTCAAGATTATTGCCCAGTTCCCAAGTGGCGGACTCCAAATACAGTAAGAGTTATAAGGGTAATTGCAAAGCCAACCACTTGGAAAACAAGTACTGTATTGGTACCCAGCACACATCCTATCACAGTCCAAAAAGCTCTGGAGAAAAATGTTCAATTAAAGTACAGCCCCTGTGGAAAGAATATAAATACCTACACGCCAGCTCAATTGTCTTCTCGCCCTTTTCTTACCTGTTTTACCTGCTTAATCTTCCCCCTTCCTTATTTTGCTCTTACACAAATATGCATGAGTCAGTGCTCGACATGTGCACATGCATATTCATCCTCGTCTTTGATGTCGCATTCACAGGTCTGTGTTAACCACCCACATTTGAAAGATAAGGCCATACACTGCATCTAATTTATGCATATGTACTGCTTGTGAAGATATAACAAGGGACCGTAATCTCTCCTTATAAAATATAGCAGCAACATAAAATGATTTTAGTTTCCGTGTGTTTTTCATGTATGACACAGTTTTACGTAGCTTCTGATTTGTTTGCCCCTGGTGTGTTTCAGGAATTCACAAATAAAGAAACTGTCCTTTGCGTTCGGAGCGAGCAGCCATTTGATTGACTGTTGAATTCCAACATGTAACGAAGGAAGGCAGATGCCCACGTGTTCATAATCACAGACAGTGTGGAATCTGCTCCTTTCAATCAGGGAAGCTGTTATTTGTGCAACAGGTCATTAAGGCCTCAGTGCTGAAAAAAACCTGCCGCTCAGAGGAGAGTTTATCCCACGGGCCTGTGGGAGATTTTCCGTGGGGCTGTGAGTGCTCCTACAATTGCATTAGCGGATTTACTATGCATTGGAAGCGTTGAATGAAATCCTTAACTGATTTTGGTGTAAAAAATCCAAAGAGCACTCTTGTGAGAATCACTGTAAATGCTAATGTGTAAATGAGCACAGAGGGAAATAATTTGAACTGCGATTTCACACGCTGCCAAGAATGTTGTTTGATTCATTGTGCCAAAAAATTACCCGTGGTCTTGTGTTTAATTTAACCACAGTTTGGAGCTGAAATATTTAAAACACGGTTAAATTAAAAGTGGGACCATTTTGAAAATATTTAACACAAATCTGTGCTGCTTTTGATATCATCTATCTGTGCTCTTACTGAGTTTAGTCCCAAGGGAGATTCTCTACGGCTTTCCCTCTTATTATCTCTATCTCCATGTTACAAAACGCTTAGTAAGCATTTTTCCGTGCATAAATACAGACATGCATTATACGACATGCAGGTTTACATGCTGGTGTTACATGATAGGTCTTTCTGCTGCTATATTTGGACGCTGGTGTTGTGAGTGGCTGTAATTTAACACCTAACAGACAAAGCAGAGGTCTCCCAGACTTTGCTGGAACACAGACATTTATTTTCTCACTACTGTCGTGATTGCAACACCCACCATACAATCACAGCTACAACAGAGAGGTGGAACCAGGTAGTTAATAACCAAAACTACACCGGGTGTCATTTCAAATCTGCAGAATAAAGGTAAAGGTTGTAAACTTTACAGAGGAAACTTCCATACGTTGGAATATAAAGTGTAAATTGTTCTTTTTACTCTTTATCTCCTCCTCACACCCTCTTGGCTGTTCAATGATGGAGCTCATTAGTAACTTGAATGTAACTGACCAATTTGTTGCTTGATGTCCCGTAGTGTGCCTCCCACACACTGTGGCTCATAAAGCAGCCACAGTGCGACCGTGTGGGCGTTATTGTCCCGGTGACGTCTGTGGTGAAGATCATCCAGGTTCACGTCCAGATGAAAGTCTGTCTGAGTGATCGTTGATAATTCAAGCTTTATTCAGGTCACATGTATTTCATAATCACCTATATTAAATTTCACAGACCTGTTTGTGGTGCCAGAGACGAGGAGGTGTCAATGCGGTTGTTGAGATGAGACAAACACCAAATTTGACAAACAAGATTTGTCCCTTTTTGTTAAATGTACAACCTGCACTGCCTTTAACACCCACATGGTACTCACACTATATAACCTGTCTCCGGTTGTGACTGCTTATGTAACGCACTCTAGATATAGTTGGAAAAGAGGAAGTTTCCCTGGTTGTATGCATTGTGTGTAATAACTTCCATCACATCAGAGTGGACAGGATTTAAAAGCTGCCACCGCTTCTCATTAAACATCTTTGTAAGTGGCTCTCGAGACTGTTTCATCGCAGCTGATCATTCAAGGTTGACATATGTTTTTTCTCACGTCGCTCGATGAGCATCGTTTTTGAACAATTTCAGTCCAAACCGGTGAAAAACACATCGCGCCCCAAAAAAGCAAAGTAAATGAAGAAAAGAACACTGAGGGAACAAAATGCGGCGCAAACATTGAAAGATACTGCATACGATGCATATTAATCACAATTTATAACTTGCTTCCCCGGCTCAGTGAGGACCACTGAAGCATGGCTGTAGCCTGATGAGAGCCGCCTCATAGGGGAAGGGTTACAGTAGAGCTGCGAGGCTGCAGGGTGTGTGGCGTGGGGGGGGTTGGATAGATGAAGAGGAGGTAGTGTGCTGTCCAGGATGCCCTGTGGAATCTCCTCCGGATCCTTCTTTCAAACAGGCCTTTTCAGCCCTCCATTCAAAAAGCAGTAATTGCATCATTTTTCAAGCCCCTTGCCTCTGTCTGATTGTGGGGCTGGCCCCATTAATCAAACTAATGGAGAAGTAAGTGATTTCAAAATATAGGCTTTGATCATGCACCCTCTATCCTCTCCCACAGCTCCGCCTTCCCCTCAGCTTTGGGAACCCTTCTCCTCCCACCCTCCCACATCTGTCTTTTCTCACAGCTCTCCATCTGCACCCCGCTCCAAACTGTATGGGAAGAGTTGTATGTGAGAATGAATGCTTTTTCATATTATGGAAAATATGAAATAGGCTCCTGTTAAAGTACATTAGAGGTTTTTCGCTATTGCACATCCTGGCAGTGCTTAATAAGAGTGTATTCCCTGTATCGCGCAGCAGCGAACTGCATAGCGTGGAGTCCAAAACTCTGAGACCGCCTTCCCTTTGGAAAACGGTTTCACACTTTTGGAGCGCGGTGTATATTAGGTTGTGGAAAATGGTCACTTTAAAATCATTGTGGCCTATTAACAGGCAGTATGTCCTGAAGAGTCACAGCTCAGACACATGTATTGATCCTGATGAGACAGATTAAATTTAAGTGCTTCTCAGGTGTATTGAAAAAGCTTGTGCCAGCTATAAAGCAGCGTAACTATTACTTGAGGCCACTACCAGAGCATGCAGGCAAATTAGATTCCCTCTCAGGCAACGTGAACCACTCCCCGGAGAGAGAATCTCTTTGTGTCTTCGATTCGACCACAGTGGCCTTTGGGGAAACACAAAGAAGACATGTTCAAATGCATCACATTCACCTTATTTATTGTTTGTACAATTAAAACTTCTTCAAGCCTTGTTCTAATTGCCCAAGAGGGTTGTTTGTTGAGTGTAAGGGCATTTTCACACCTGACTGTCAGGACCTTTGCATTCAACAAAGTGGTCTTAACGTTTGATTGGAGAAAATTAATTCACTTCTTTAACCGTGTTTCCACTGTGATATCTATTTAAAGACCTAAACCACCTCTTTAAGTCTGACTAAATCTTGGTCCGGTGGAACCGACCGTGGCTATTTTAGTTTGGACATGTCAACCAAACAAGGTAGACATGGAACCTTGGACTGAATTGCAAATCCATCCCTTTGCCCTATCACTTGGCCCAACCCCGTCTATTGGGGATGAAGAGGTAGTGGTCTTCTTCAAATCGACCAAACAAAGCATTTCCAGTGCACAGTGCAGACAGAAGGTTAAGGAAAATTCCCTGAATTCTCTGGGAAACAATTAATCTGAGGTTTTCACCCTGACTCTTTGTTGCTTAGTTTTGAAGGACTACCACCGAGTCAAGGGCACAACAAAACTAGTGGCAGGGCCAAGGGGTTTCATTGGGATCAGGCCTTAATGCTTATAATGCCTTGTCCCAGATCAAGTCTCATATTATACCAGTGTACTGGCCCAAAGGGGATTAAATACACAGTTCTAAAAAACTTCAGAAAACAAATAATCTATCTGGTAGCAGTACCTCTCACCATTGTTTTGGGATGGAGCTGGCAAAGTGCCCGTGCTGACACCTCCTCCTCTCCCTTTGGCTGCAGCCTCCCCGGCTGTCAGTGCTGTTCGGAATTAGCATTATGTCAAAACTTAAACTCTCACACCACCACCCTCCAGAACTCCTCTTCTTTCCCATGGTGTTCTGAGAAGACATGCCTCACCCTGTGCAGAAATAATTAGGATGAGATACATGTTCATCTTTGGCCCGGCTAACCTCCCTCAGCTACCTCCCTTGCTCCCTCTGTTCTTATTTCTTTCTTGTTTGCCTACTCATTTATCTTGCCTGCTTGCGCCTAATCAGGCAGAGTTTGGTGCATAGAGCCTGTCTATTTACTCTGACCTGTAATGATCAGCGGCAACGCAGACGTCCCTAATTTCTCAGAAAAGAGGAAAACAGCATCAATACAGACCCATCAGGCTCGTTGCAGTATTTAATAAAATAGATCTAGTGAGGAGAAAAGAAATCATTAACACAAAGTACCTGATGTACCTGTTTGTCATGTGTTATGGCCTCTGTTCGTGTATCATTATATTTTCTTCTTTCTCTCAGTCCCTCTGGCTCTTTACTTCTAAAGGCTCCTGTTTCCTGCGCTGAAGATTAGAGCCAATGCAGTTTGAGCTTTCTTCTGTACATTGAACGAAGGACGGTCACAGGACTAAATGTTTCAATGCACCTTTTATTCAGTGGTGATTCACTTGAGAGGGGGTTTGAGCTTGATTGGACTTTTTCAGGAGCTCTATGCCTCTTAATCACTTCTGCAGGTAGCTGTTGTACTCCTTCAGCTTCACACTTCCAGCCACCGGGCACTGGTATAATCACCTCGCTTAATGGTACCCAAGACTCCGGCTTCTTTCTCGGCCGCACATTCAAGCTGCAAATCTTCTATTGTACCACGTCCCACTGTGTTTTACTGGACTCAGATCAAGTGACTGGAGGAGGCCATCAAGGTGAAATTAGCTCATGTTCATGAAATTCGTTTTTGGCGACTTTGGCTTTGAAATATGGTCCATTATTGAGCCGGTAGTAGCCATTTGACAATGGGTAAATCGTGGTCATATTTCCTCACACACAAATGAGCATTTTGGAGCAGTTACTTATGTGCAACATCAATTTTCGAGATTTAAGCAAACCTATTAGCAAGTTATGGTTCTGAATTATTGCTATTTTTTGGCCTCCTTGTAACAACATTTAAGAAAATTGAAAGAAAGCCCCTTTCATTTATTAGCAGTCAGATTAATTACTCAAGTACACAAGTTGTCCTCTGCTTAATAAACCCCTTTTAGGTTGAATACTGAAAAAAAATACTTAGTGTACTTAATGAATAGAGTCAGGACAGTTTGCAATAAAATAAATTAAAGTACACTGTCTATAAGAGGTGTATTTATCATGTTGCAGTGTAGTAAATGTGTAGTTAGGAGTGTATCATGTAGGATTCAACCAAACACACACTGAAAAACATTGCCTTTTGTGTTTGTTTGCACGTCAAATAACAAATATGTGGTGTATAGAATAGAAAGCCTTTATTGTCGTGGCGCCAGAGAAAGCCATACAAATGCAATCAGCGGCCCAGGGAAGGAAACCTGTTGTTGAGTCTTCTATGAGTCGAAGAAAGGGATGCAACGCTCCGCTGCTGTGGCATTCAAACTATGATTGATTATTATTAAAAGGCCCCGAGTGAGCCAAGAAAACATTCTCCACACCATTACACCAACACCACCAGCAACCTGGACAAGGCAGGATGGGTCCGCGGACTCATGCTGTCGACGCCAGATTCTGACCCCACCATCTGTGTGCCTCAGCAGAAATTGAAATTCATCAGACTGGGCTACACTTTTTTTTCAGTCTTCAGCTGCCCAGTTCTGGTGAGTGTGTGTGCCCACTGCAGCCGCGGATTTCTGTGTTTGGCATGGAACTCGACACAGTCTTCTGCCGTTGGGGCCCATCTGCCTCAAGGTTCGACATGCTTTGCATTCTAAGGTGCTTTTCCAGCTCGCCACAGATGTAAAGGGCGACCATCTGAGTTTTCAAAGCCGCTCTGTGGGCCATTCTTCTCGCACCGCTCTCATCAATAAGCTATTTCCATTTATTTTGCCTCCCCACTTTTTTTTTCTCACTCTCGAGACAGTTTTGTGTCCGAGGAGATGAGAAGTTTCAGGAAAAACTCAAACCAGTGTGTCTGCCACCAACAATCATGTCACAGAGATGCTATTTTCACCCCATTCTGACGTTTGATGTGAATTTCAATAAAGCTCAAGACCTGATTCTTGATTTTAGGCCCTGAACTGCTGACATATGATTGGCTGATTGGAAAATAACATGAATAGTGGATGCTCAGTGAGTGTAAATAACTATAGTTATGCTAACTAACTCAAGTTAAAAGATTATAATATACCTCTTGTTTAAGATTGTTTAACAGCAACTGAGGTAAATGACAGTAAAAGGTGATTGTTCCTGGAATAGTAATCCATGCACTACTTTTCTGTTTGGGTCCAAAATGTGTAAATACAAACTGGCAGGACTGTGCTATTAAATAGACAGACCACCTGAAATTAAAGAAAAAGGAAAAAGAAGTCTTTAGCGCTCTCACATCTCTACAAAAGGCATCAAAAAGACGAAATTCAACAGTAACACCCATGGGTGGCATGCGGCAGAACCTTTCCCGACCTGGTTCCTCTCACATCCCCACTTAGCTGTGATATCTTACTACCACGCCCTTTTCTTTCAAGTTTCTCACCTCGCTCTTCTCTCCTGACACCCTTGGGAGAACAGTGACTGTGAGGCTGTTTCAGTAGCCCGAGTGTAATTTTGTGACCTCGGGCAGATATCACAGCACTGTGTGTCTTTTGGCATCTGCGAATATGTGTCTGGTTGTTCTTACCTGGTGGGCAGCGATTCCTTGGGTGCAACGTGATAAACAAGTCTGCAGCACGTGTGAGGACTGGGAGGCTTTAGCAGGCATGGGTGTCATGTAGGGACACTGCATTGTGGTGATTATAGTGGTGCCTAGTGAGTGGGCTCTAACTGTGCTCTAAATGCTCCACAAGGGCCCTCGTGCCAATGTTGTAGCACGTAATCAACGCCGTTTATTCCTGGATGTATGAAACAGGATAAGCTCCCAACTAATCAGCTTTTATGTGGAACAAAAGAGAGGGAAGTGTCACTCGCTTCTTTCTACTGAAGGTGCTCAACACAAACCTGTTTTTGCGAGGAGCCACCTATTCTGTCCCGAATTCAAGGGACAGCTTAATTATTCATTTGTTTCCAAATAAAAGTCTCTTACCTCTCGCTTAAGATTTGTTTTTCAGGTGAGAAGTTCAACGTGAAAGGAAAGTTTTGTGTTTCATTATTTGAAGCTAATGGCCATGAAATGGTACAAAGTGCTTTTATGGAAAGCAGTTACTGTATTTTGCTCACCTGAAGTCACTTGACTAATGTTAGATAATGGTGACATGTTTTATTCAGTTGCATTAAAGGAGCGTTCGTCCGTGTTATCTTTTGTCTTTGGCTTGTTATATTTGTGGGATTTTGCTTTTCAACCTTGTTTTTTGAGCGTTGCCACTTTAGCCAGGTGTCCTTGTCCGAGGTCATCTGCCAGTTTGCTCCCCAGACCCGTGGCGTCTATCTCTTGTCTGGTCTGGTCTGTATTGTTCTTGACTAGTGACACCAAAGGGCAACACAGATCTGCCTCAGTCCTGTGGAAGTAGGTAAATGAAAACAAAAGAAATGTCAGGGAGGTTGAGAACGATCACTATCTCATCTGCATGTTGCTAAAAATAATCCTCGTGCGGCATTCACTCTGATATATCATCCCGTCCTTTGACACTACGTTAAATGTCCTTCAGACATAATGCTACATCTATGTTTGTTTCCTGCAAATATAGGCGTGTGTTCTCCAGTGTGTTATTTTTACAGCCCATTGCCTTTATATCTATATCTCTCTGCTCGTCCTTGTGATGTAACTGTAGTCACAGACGAGCAAAGTAAGTTTTGGTGACATAATCAGTTTGTTCCCTGGTAATTATCCTGGTTAATTACAACCATCAGCTGTGCAATAAAGATTCAATTGAAAATATCATCAAAGATCCACAACATAAATTTCCCCCAGGTGCAGGGGTTTGGTTAATGTTCCCTGAGGGCACCCCGCAGAAATGCAAAGTAATTCCTCCTCTGCTCAGATATAGTGCTCAAGAAGTGTGTTTTAGTGTCTTGTTAAAATGCTAACTATGTTGGAATTTTGTTCAAAGTAAGGCTGGCTCATAAAGTCTGAGCTTAAGATTTGGTGCAGCTGTATGTGTGACAACCTGGCACAATGCAGTATGTTCAATTATGAGCTTGGATATTGTGTAGTTTGAGTCTAAGTATGGACGAAACCCGAACCAATCAATCAATCAATCAATCAACCAACCAATCAATCAATCAATCAATCAATCAATCAATCAATCAATCAATCAATTTGGCTGTACAGGAAGTATTGCAATAACCATATTGTTAATGCCATGCAGTTATTTTTGCCTCAGAGGATGAATTTAGAATGGCATCAGAGGAAAATAACAAGTTATTTTCTTCTCTTCGCCTCCTTGTACGACTGCTTCAAAGTATTTCTGGGGCTGGTGGGTTGAGTCCATGCCACGGTTATGTCCATCGCACTGCACAAAAACAACAACTGCTTCAAACCCTTTGCCCAGGAAGGGACGCTCTTCAGTCTTCTGCGGCGCTCATGAAATGTCACACCTCGTTTTTTTTTTTAAAATCATGTTACTGCCAGAAATCCTCCTCACACATTACAGCTCGCCATCCAGGGAGCCGAGCACAGAGGGAATGTGTCAGAGGGACAATTAAAGAGCAGCGACTACATACCGCCGAGATGTCTTCAGCACAGAAATGATCGTGTTACCAAGACGTCAAGTTGTTTTTAGGGAGGAGGCTGTGATAATACGATTTTCTTTACTTAAACCAATTTTTTCCACAGTTTCCTTTATTCTTTGGTTATTAGAGAGTAATTTAACAATACAAACACACATTCAATAATTAGGTGAACACTACAGACTGTAACACATAACTAGTGTTTTATATTTTCATGCTCTAATTGCAGCCTCCCTCTGTTTTAGAGCAAAAATGATGATGGAGCAACTTTATAATCAGTTGTATCATTGGGAAACATTTCTTATCAAAGCAAAGCATATTTATATAAAGGGTAATAAATAAGAAGTAGGAACAGTGCATTGCAGCCATGGAACTAAGGTTCCTCTAATTTTAGTTCCTGTAATGAGGTTAATGTGCCAACTTGCCAACTGTTGAGTCTCCTAGCGGGGGCATTAGCTATTCTGCTAATAGCTGTAGCATAAGCCTGTGGGAAGATGACTACAGTACATGCCGAGAGCAGCTAGCAGCCCCAGTGCCGCGGCAGATGGGAGTCCTGATTTGTTTTTAATGCATCACACACGTGCCATCGTCTTGGCCCGGCCACCTGGTCTTGGATATTGCCAGTGGAAAGTCAGAAGAGATTCTGAATGACATTGTTCTTGGTTGCATCGTTACTGCATCAATCAGGCTTCAAGGATTAGTTGATTGTGACGTGGTGCTGATGAGTCCAGACTTTAACCCATATGGTCGTAATTCAGATATTTGCATGTGCACCATGTTTGTCTGTACCAGTCTGAAGGTATACTCAGGGCTGTCGGCCCCTTTGTATTCTCTGCTGTGCTGACGGAGCAGATTAAGTGGTCTGAAGATGTGTTTCCACAGCAACAGTGGCAAGGCTGGGTTCAGAGGGACTGTTGTGAATCTTTTATGACAGACCTCATTACTGCTTCCTGGCGTCTTTGTGATCACCCCACACCGGAAGAACACAGAAAGTGTCGCCGCTGCCAAAACCTTCTTGATTGTCCACCCTCTTCAGATGATAATCAAATACTGAGACTCCATGAAAGACACCCACTTCAAAAAACAACCGAGTGCCTGTGGTTGCCAGGCACCAAGACCTGACCTTAAAACTCTGGTGCTTAGCCTCAAATAGGCACAAATCCCTGGTCATTGAAGAGCGGAGAGAAGGAGGAGTGAGTGAGAGAGGGTCGGAGGGAAAAACAGCCAGCGCTGCATCCTGAGATTATTTCAGAGACGACAATAATTACAATCAGTGCCTGAATGTATTCATTATATGTATAAATATATATTTGAAGAGCAGACAGATGTTGGGTCTGTATCAAGATATACAATCAACAGTTCTTGTCGCCAACCCTGGAGGAACTAAGGATACTGCACCCTGTGATTTAGACCCAGTTTGAATCAGCCACAAAGGTCTTGCTGTTCATTTTTATAACTTTTTATAACTTTTCATGAAGTTATTTTAAATGTGTGACTAAATTAATCATTTGCTCAATTGTAATTTCATTTGCTGAATCAGAGATGCCAGAGAAATGTGTTTCTGAAATGCAAGGTTGTGCTCGGATGTGTAGATTGTAGCTTGTATCTATAAGGAAAAATCGATAAATCTCTACACCTCTCATAGTTACAGCTTCAGATCGGTGACGATTCATACACAGATACATTGAGTAACTAAGATTTATGGTATGAAACTAGTGTCTCGTTTCGAAAGAGCTGATCTTGTATGTCATTGTTGAGTTTATTCCTTTTCCTTTACTCCTTTTTTTGCGCTATACTTAACTTCAATTTGCACGAGCAGATTTTAGTCCAGCTCGAGTAGACATACAACAGTTGGAATTCATACAATAAATGCGAAATAGAGATATTGTACTACACTGTGCGTATTAGCAGCAACCAGTTTAATGATCACAAACGATAATTATAATTAGCAATTCACTTTGCTGTTTAGCTTAATTGGTCGTCTCACTTCTGTTTTATTCACTCGCTGATTAATAAAGTAATGTAACAATGGCCTCTTGTTAATAAGTGGAGCCTCCTGTGTAGCCACGCTTTTGACTTAATTCAAGCCCCTGGTTTGTTTCTATTTACTGCAAATACAATGAATTCAACCATAAGAGATGTTTTCATGGTTGTTGCTTTAATGAGAGCAGCAAACTTTTGTTCTGTAATTATGCAGAAACGCCGTGGGTGAAAGATGCTTTACATCCTATAGAAAAACACAGGACCATATATATTATGAGTTAAATATAAGTCTGTTGTTAATTTATGCCTATCTTGTGTAAGTCTAAATAATGGTTGATACAGCTGTGTAGCTGCAGACATCTGGGACATGCATACATTCATACATTCATACATACAGTATATACCATATACAGAATTCTGCTTATAGAGTTCAGCTGTGTTGTTTCTCTCTATACCCTCACTACTCTCACTGATATAAATGGGATGGACAAAATAATAGGATCTATAAGTATTAACACGATGTAATTAAACACAATCACCATAAACATTACAATTCAAGATTTACTGCAGGTCTGTTGCATTAGCTTTAGCTGGGTTGCACTTGACGATCCAGCAAATGAGTGAATGATCCAAATCGGCTTTGCTTTCCAATGACGGTTTTGAAATATTTAAAACATGTTTGTTGTCATTTTCATAAGCAGAAGATTCGTGCTCAGCTCCTTCCTTCGCCCCCACCATTTTTTTTCCACATCCTTCGAAACCACAATTCCCTTCCATTCCTTTTTGGCTGTCACTTTTAAATTGGAGTTGGCATTCTCTGGCTGCCTTTGTGGCACCGCTACTCCATAAGAACATGCCCGGGGTACTTTGCCTCTCAGATTACAGATCTTACTGTCGCCGTGCTTCGGCTGTATCAACAGTATAGAATATTTCTCAGATGTCACTCCAGACTCTCGACTGTGCCTCTTTCTCCAAAACCCTGTTTCTCGCCAGAGTCTCACTCTTACATCATCTCCTGTAGTGAAAGGAAAGAAAGAAAACACACAAAGGCGAAATTACTCTGCCTGGATGTCGATAGCATTTAAGGTCTCAAATGGATTTTGGGGCTTTGGTGTGATAAATTTTGAAGCAAATGGGAAAATCCTTGCTTAGTTCAACTGAAATAGGACTATGTGCGATTAGAGAAGCGCTGTTTGTGTAGAATAATGTTGGAACTGTACTTAGACACAAGGGGATTTTGTATTTAAGAGCTGCAAGTTTTTGAATCATATAGAGAAACCTGGGCTTTGTGATTTCAGAGCTCAGGGCTTCTTTTCAATTAAAATCCTGTCTCACGATTTCAGTGAAGTACAATCCGAACTATAGGGTCCATTGGTAAATAGAGGTGAAACAAAACAGGCTGTGAATGTTAAGACTCGGTTTATTGGTCTGTTTCTAAGTAGGAAAACTCGAGTTCTCACGCGGTTCAAGTAGTCGTTCTCACTTTCGCTTTTTTAGATTGACGCTGGAGAAAAATGGCGAGGCTGAGTAACAAAGAGTGACCTTGCAGCGATCGCCCGTGAATCCAGCCGAGCTCGGGGTCCGTCGGGGCGGCTCTCAAACACCTCAGTGTGTCAGCAGTTATGTGTTTGTCACGTCCACGTAGCGCTGAGGTTAAACAGCGGCTCACAAACAGCATTTAGCTCAACAAAGCTTTCTCTCTCTCGCATGTCGGAAGTCGTCAGTGTTTCCGTTGTGCTGTGAACTGGTGCTGAACCTCCATTCGTGGGCTCTGTTGTGCCCACAGGCTTCAGTGAAAACATTGCGTCCCAGCTGGTACACATTAACTAACCCACACTACAGTATTTTACTCTGTTTTTGCCATCATGGCATCCGACAGAGTTTGTCTGGAACATTGAGTGCAGTTCAAGGAGTTGTCTGCTCTCCTGAATGTCAGGGTTTGCTCTTCAAGGCAGACAATGGTTCTCATTGTCAGGTTCTACTTTCGGACCAAGGAGACATTATCATAATTTGAATTAATGGATTAGTCACACATGGCTGGATTTGGCTGATATTATTCCATCATCAGATTACAAATCCCACGCGGTGATCTTTTGTATTTAACCTAAAGCTTTACAGTCAATTGTCGGGCCTGTGAGGTCATAGCTTCACACACACCATGTTTTACTGATGGCAAAATTTGTAAAGTTATTTCTCCTATCAAGCAGACCCATTGTGTCATCTGTTTCAAGGATGGTCCGTGTGCTAATGTAATTTTCCATTTGAAGAATCAACCTTGCACCATCTGCAAGAGGATATTTTTTTTTACACAGTGCATTAAACGATGGTAACCATAACTGAAAGCGTGAAGCACTAAGACTATTTCTTTATTTCCAGAAGGCCGCACACATGCACCCACACACGGAGGAAACTGCAGTTCACTTTCATCTGTCTGTCTCCGCTCTTTGTTTTTGTTCACATTTTGCCTAAAGTGGCCCCTGCAGATCTACCTTTAGCACTGTAGCCTTCATTTCTTCTCTCTAAATCCGGCTTTACTCCGCACCTGCAAACAATCGGCCCACTTGCACACACACTCACACTCACACATAGAGGAGCCCTCCAGTGTTCCGTAGTGCCCGGGGGGTTGTGCAACACAGTAGTGACATATTTTCTTTCTTCTCTACCTTTAACACATTTGAAAGCCACTTGCAGCCTGATAGTTGCCGATATTTCATAAATATTCACTGCAGCACCAAAGTGTCAGAGCGTGTGTTGGATCCAAAGTTTTCGTTTTAGGCTTCACCAAATGGGATTTGTCTGAAATAGTTTTTACTCACTATGCGAGACGGGAATCAACCATTTCGTCAAAATGACACCGTACCTCTATAAAACGATTAGAGGCACTGTTCAGCTTTATTTTGGTGAGGGCACAAGATGTACCATTGCAATTATGGTCCTTGTTTCCTTCGATGAGAATAACCTGGACAAGAGAAGAGAATTCAAATCAAATCATGACGGTTCCAAGGTTAAAATATCGATTCGTTATTGGTGTTTTGCTCTGCACCCGTTATTATTGATGAGCACGGTGTCGGTGAGTGAATGTAACAGGTGGAAGAACTCAATAATTGAATGGACATGTATGGAAACTGCAACTATACTGAGACAGTTTACGTCATTGAATGAATTTACATGCACTTCACATACACGTTGAGTTCATATTTATTGTCACCAGGTGTAACTTGTCTTTTGCATTTGCCTGATAAAGACTCCAGGCAGGAAAAGCTTTGCTACAACAGCAGAACTGCAGGATACATAAAGAAGAGATAGATATATCCCTGTATGCAGATGATTACCTTCAATTTCTGACTATAACATAACTGTTCACATAGCAGGTTTTGTTCTTTGTACAAAATGTATACACAGTTGTGCTCTGTGTAAAAGGCTGTGCAGCAACCACAGAGCTTGTTCTGTCAGTAAATATGTATATTGGACCACAGATCTTGACAAGTTACGTAAATGTTTCTTAAAATGTTCTTTTTCCCCTTTTTATCTTTCACTTCAGGCTGTGGAAACCAACCTGGCATCCAAGGACAGTCACTGGGTCTATGCCAATGAGGTGAGGCCAAACGCACGCACACACACACACGCGCGCACGCACGCACGCACGCACGCACGCACGCACGCACGCACACACACACACACTCACACTTAATGCACCTTGCAACAGAGTGAATTTAGACCTCATTGTCAGTTTGCCTCTGTCAAACAGAGTCTCGATGCTGCCAAGGCACACACAAGACACATGGAAACCTGTAAGCCCGTCACTGTTTGCTTTCATATCCAATTAGATTAGCGGCACATCATTCTTTTTTCTTTTATTTTTATCTTGGCTGCCTGAGGGACTGTGCCATTATTTGATATTGTATAATTGCCCTGCCTTTAGCTGTTGATGTTAGTGTGCCTCTTCCCCCACAGCACCGGGGCTCCGTGTGTCTGACATTGACCTAAATGGTCTTCTAAAGTGGCTATAACAGCACAAAATTCAGGTGCACTTTGTGAATACAGAGCAGTCGACCCCGTCTGTAGCCTTAGTGCCTCGCTGCTGCATTTCAATTGATTCAAAGTGATTTGGAGATGAGGGGGGGGGGGAGTCATAGGACTTTTAACCCAATACTAAAAGCAGGGGACGAAGAGCCAATGGATAAAACGTTGCTGCCACTTGATTTACCTTGCCGTGCCTAATAGGAGTTCTGTCTCCAACACACACATACATCACAGTCCGTGCATTTTAATGAAATATCACTTCCTCACAACATCTGAACCTGTGCTCACCACCGCCACCCAAAACATGGCACATATTGATCATCACCCGGAGAGCATGATTAATGTGCACGTTGCCCCAGATGCTCCTGTTGTTTGGGCAGCACCCACAGAGATAATAAGCCTCTGTAGGGGAGGCACACTCTGCTACTGTGTGCTAAATGCATTCTGTGCACAAAAGTTGAAAACACACACACACATTATTAGACTTTAACCAACAAGTTGTCATTTCTGCTTTAGTTAGGAATTCACCATGCTGCATTTCAGTGGCTTAAGTATTGATTTACAAGAGTTAATGAGGCTCAATGTGTCGGAAAGCTTCTGCTATCTGGCCGCCAAAATTACCTCATTTTTAGCCAGTAATGAGTTTTCATGGAATAAACGACCTTGTGTTGTTGTTTTTCCTTACATAGTTTTCACCGTGTGTTCCACCACTCGCACAACACATATTGATTTACCACAGAGAAGGAGACATGGAGTTCTTTGAAACTTTGTGTGTCTGGCAGCTTAAGTCAAAGTGTTTATTGGATACGGGTGACAGTGACGATGACATTTGAAATACACACACATTGAAATTGCACACATCTAACTTTCATATTGTACATATGTTTTAAATTTTTCTTTGATTATTTTAATAAATATGCTTTTGCACAAACATGCTACAGCAGAATCCCTGTGAGTGTAAACTTCTGATTCCCATATTTCTCCCAAAATGCATCTAGAGTTTTAAAACAAGATGATAGTATATGTATACATATATATACTGTAACCAATAACTGAAGCTGTATTCAAACGAATGCCTCTGAGTCAATTCTCACAGACCTCCACCAAGAACATCATCTTTAATTGCATCAGACTCAGTGGAGTATGAACTAATAGCGTGTTACTTTCTATAGCACATCCCTAATGTTTGATGTGATGTGGCTCACTGTGGAGTTCTGTCTCACTGTTGAAAGGAACTAATATGCCTGTTTGTCTGTGAGACATTTCCCCTATTCTCTCTTCTCTTTCTTCTATCCCTCAATATATACTTTTCATTTTCCTCCCCGCTCCCTCTCTCTTGCTCTCTTCATTTAAGTCGGTATTCTTTTCTCGCAATCATTTTTGTTTATCTTTTCCGACCTCTCTCTCTCTCTCTCTCTCTCTCTCTCTCTCTCTCTCTCTCCCTCTCTCCCTCTCTCTCTCTCTCTATGCCAGCCTTTCATTTCATCACCCAGGATAAACTGCCCATGAAGCTGACAATCACCTTGAAATGAGAATAACGGAGACATGTTGAAAAGGCTAACAAGAAAATTCAATTACAACTCATGTCGACCTATTTTCTTCACAGATGTCGGTCTCCGGAGCTCTTCTCATGTACCGAGGAAAATAATGTGAAACCTCAGAGCCCCTTAATAGACCACCATCTTCTCTTTCTCCTTTAAATTATTATACTTACACCAACAACAAGCATAATCGTGTAAAAGGATTTCAGGCAAGTAGCTACCTGTGAAAGATTTATCTATAATTCTTGCTTATCTCTAAAGGGGAACTGGATTTAAAGGAATACAAATCTACTTTGTTTCCATTAGCCTGTGATTTCCTTGCTAAGCAGCTCTTTACATGGCTGATGGCGCAGAGTGCACAAGGGTTTTTAATTTCTTTTAACACATGAGACTGGGATCAGAGTGGGATTATTGGATTTATAGATTTGCAGGGTTCCTGTAGACAGATGCTCCTGGTTATAACTGATCTGTAACACTGATTTTTAACCAGGTGAAGCCTCACGGTTACAGTGGCCGAGACGTTTGTAACAAGCAAATGAATGGAAAACGTAAATGCAGGAGCCACATCACAGCAACAACATAAATACGAAAGCAAATTTAGTTAATTCAGTAACTCTACGTTTTAACAATACCGTAATGGGTTCAATGCTACAGGACTTTGACATCCTCAAGAAATGCAGGTTTTTCTGTAATGTCACTTAACACGACTCCTTCCAGACGACGTTATAAAAACAGTCATGTGTAAAATTGAACGACCGTGTAAAGAAAAAAACAAGTTTGAGCATAACACAATAAACTTTTTCTCTCAAAATAACTTCTCCTCAGTTGCCAGCACTTAGTTGTAGTTGGAGCCCTGATGCATTTTTAAAACCAAAGGAGTGGGTTTGAATGACACACGGTTCATGAGCCCTACGTGTATGAAAGTTATTCAACACACAAATGACCAAAGTAATCTGTAGGAAAAAGAGAGAAGCTGCATAATTCGAGTGTAAGAAGTGCTGCGGGACTTGATTTGAGCAGAAGGGGGGATGACAGGCAGGCGTACGTCTCCCCGAAAACCACCCACTGAACCGGCGTGCTGCAGCTGCTCGCGCGCAGAAGGTTATCTGCATCTGACACCGTCTACTGGACTCAGATGGATTGCACATGCAGGGAGGATTAGTTTTTTCCCTCCTCAAAGGCGAAGTGGTGACACCTCAGAATGTTTGATGGATTAGGCGGCGGGGTCCGCTGTGACAAGCGAGAGCCGAGGAGGACAGTCGTGATGTGACTGATGTCCGGGGGATTTCCTTATTCTACTGATGCTCTCTCCACCGCCGCTTCAGCCATTCCTCCATTCCTCCAATTAGCTTATTGCTCGCTCAAAGTAGCATTGCATTTATTAAAACACGGGATTCGCCGGTGCGGCCCTTCGTATCATTAACCACGAGGAGCATCCAGCCAGGAACTCGACTCGGATGTCAAAAAATGATGTACTAACCCACAATTGGTGACCACAGGAGACGTCCGCAGTCCTGGTCATAAATCTAAAGGAGCACATGACAGGAGTCTCCCTTCACCAACCACCTTATCTAAATGTTACCGTTAGTCACTTGGAGTTGAGGTTATTAAGTGGGCAATTCAAATTACACACTGCATGTTTAATTAAATGGACCTCCGCCCGCACCTCCACACTGTAATATAAGTTCCATCATAGCAATAAAACCCAATAACAACAGAACATCTTTACACTGCACTTACAGTTGGGCCGCTCTGTGCATTACATCCTCAATTGGTCTCATAAACAAAGGCTGTGTAATGGG
Source organism: Hippoglossus stenolepis (assembly GCF_022539355.2). Taxonomy (NCBI): domain Eukaryota; kingdom Metazoa; phylum Chordata; class Actinopteri; order Pleuronectiformes; family Pleuronectidae; genus Hippoglossus; species Hippoglossus stenolepis. The sequence continues at coordinate 18,118,264 of NC_061494.1, read as the reverse complement.
ATGACCTACACGTTTACACCGGGCTTATAAAAATGAACGTAAATAGATTTTTAGCTTCTCAAGAAAATCTTTAGTGATCTCTCCTCATTGTTCTTGTTCTCTGCGGGAGCGGTGAGTGTCTGACTCACAACAACGAAAAAACCACACGCACCATCATTATGTTGATGGCTGTGAGGTGTAATTTGGTATGAAATTACATCGAGTTTCCAGCTTCTCAGACCACATGCTAGTGTAAATGGTCCTTTCTTTGTTTCAGTCTCATTCAAAATCCTTCCTTTGCAGCACTTAGGAACTGTGAACAGCCAGACTTTTGTTCAGTTGTGGAAACATAATGTGCATGAAAACGTACATACAGACGATAAACTGAATGGAACAGCTTCAATTAGTTTAACCAGCAATAGGACATTTTAATCATACTACATGCTGCTGTAGTTGTTGCCTCTTTTCACACACTAACCACGTCATTGCCGACAGACAGGAAGTTGTGGAGCTTTTATTCACTTCCACGGCTGCTCACAGAAATTGTAAAAAATGATGATGTGACGCCCTCAGGTACATGTCCCACATGTTGCCCTAACGATTCTATTTCGGTCTGTTGAAAGACGTTCAGACGCAGACATGTTTTAATCGTGTTCCAGAGACGACCTCTGAGCCCATAGGCTGACGACAAATTTGCCTCTTGGGGCAAAGGAAAATATTTTAAGGCTTCTGGTGTAGACTCAGGCCAAGTCTTCCATTAGCTGAACCCTGTTTACAGTCTGACTAGCAATATGAGACGTGAAGGGGTTGAGAGACGTCATAGACGACTGGATGTTTCGCACCTTTTAGCTAATCTACATATGAACACAGATAATTTGAAAAGCCAATAGCTGATGCATTTAGGTCAATGTGTTCGGCCTCTTTTGCTCCACACACACACTTTTTACCTGCGGACAACCAAAGCCTGCTCAAATGCAGTTGGTCAAACCAGCACCAGAAACCAGAAGGCCCCAAAATCATATCCCGACAGATTCTGCATATTCACAAGTAGAGTCTGTTTATAGAGATTATTCCAGAGTTGACGCTGTGATGAGTTTATTTTACTGATTAGTCTTTACAGGCAGTGTGTGAGAGCATTATTACCAAAGCCCAGTAAAACCTGAGCTTAATCATCATTAGCATAACATATCGACCCGAGGCTTTAACAATCACCAAAAAACTAATAATTCAACTCTGCAGTGTCACAGTAACCTGAAGCAGTAAAGATATTTTCACTCTTTATTGACCAGTTTCATAAAATATCAAATTTTAGTCCTGTTTATCACTTGCATAGTATATTGTTGTGTTTCGTATGTAGATTTATAATCTAAAATAATTCTATATTATTTTATCTTTGTAGACACTTTTTGGGGAAATTAATTATTAACTTATAACATTTTTTGCAGATCTGGTTTATTGTGACTGGATGTAAAGAAACTTTTCAATATATAGAGAGAGAAAGTTACATGTTTAGCCCATGTATGTGTTAAATGTTTGAGGCAAAGGAGTAATGATTGTACTTTACATTTTCAGGACACAATTTGCAACGTTTCAATTGTAGGGTTAATGTACTGAAAATTAAAAATTGTCAGTCTCACAAATCACAAAAAGTTGTGTGTTGTGTTACTTTACGTTGTTATACCTTTTCAAATCAATACCTTAAGTGCAAAAAGCCAACAGGACCTTAGTTATTTGCTTCTATCATCAGATAAATCGATAAATATAGTAATAAAGTAATCCTGAGCTTATTTTCTAAATTACTAATGAGCTTTTTTTTCTCAACAATCCACTGAAAGCGCATAAACATAGACGTGAATGAAAAGAACAACTCAAATTAATGTCATACACACGGTGCCTTGTTCTTCCGCCTTGACTTGCATTGCTTCTCAGTTCCGTCGCCTGCAGCTTCAAAAACCTTAACTTCTAATTAAATCGCTGTCATGATTACGGGTACATTATTTTTTAATTATTTATGGTGAATAGATTAATAACATTGACTGAGTGGCACAAAGAGGATCATTTAGCTTATCTGTCAGCTGAACTTGATTTGATTAATGTATTTTGGTCGTCGGCTGTCATTGAAACATGTCTGTGCTGTACTCACTTTACAGAAATCTGAGTGGTTTACCTCCAAGGAGCTCAGCACCTGAACCGACTCTGATAACTGTTGAGGCTATAATTCCATAACAAAGTCTCTTTATGTCCTTTTTTGTTAATAATAATAACCTGCTCTCTGTGAGATTAATAATGTTTCTCCAGTGATTCTAGTGCTTAAAACCACAGGACGGCCACTTAAGTCCAAAGCCTTGATACATATAGTTTTTATTCTCTTTATGTACTAATGGTACGATTGCTAGAGATCATTTTTCTGTGTCCATTGCACAAGTGAAAGACATCAAAGTGCCTTAATGACTTAATGGTCTGTACTTTCTCCTGGAACAGAACTTTAAAGCCTCGCATTTCGTCGGTGTCACCGCCGGGTCAGTGTATGACACAGATGTCACCCGCGATGTTGACAACGCGCTCGGACCGGGTGGCACTGGAAGTTATTAGCTTGGACGTGAGGGTTCGGCTCCGTGAACCGTGCGGCATAAATTCGTCTGATTAATGTGTCACGGCGACTCATGAATATTAATGTTTTTTTCCACCTGACTGACTGTGAAGAGTCAGAAGCCAGAGGATAAAACAAGCGGAGCTGGAATCACCTGAGGAGCGTTTTAAACTCAGATTACAGGGAATACTGGCTCTCATGCTGTCAACTCATTGTGCTCAGCCTAAAGTGGTGTTGCACGGAAAATAACAACATGTATATGACACAAGATCTTAACGTGAAAACTAAACAAAGGGACAAATAATGTAAAACAAAATCAAGATTGTCTCTCAGCTGAAATAAGATAACATGCAAAGAAAGACTGAGTAATAATGGTGGCAAGATAATGAGCAATTAAAAAACGACATGGATGAAACAGAGGAAGAACAGTGAGCGAGGACAGAGACCGGCAGTGACAACAGAGAGGTCGATGCGAAAGGGAAAGATCAGAATGTCTGATAAGGAAAACCGATCGAGAGCATGGATTCAGGTGTTTGCTGAAAAATGATATCAATCCACAGCTGCTTAAGTTTTGACCCTCTCATCTTTTATTATCAGATAGCGTATGAACCTATCGTTTCCCGGGAGACTCGCTGTCTGCCTCAGCATTGACCAGCATCCTGCCCCGGAGAACAGGAGGCTGCTCGTTCCCTCTTGCGTATCGATCGGGCCCTTAACAGGATAAATCGCGTCTGACCCTCCACACATGTATCGGCCCTTTCAGGAACCCCAAAGATCAGCCTCACTATTATTGTGAAGGATATACTTGAAATATGCATTGATTTGTCAGTAAAATGTGAATAACAACACAGGCAGGTTTCCTATGAGATGAGACTCAGGAGCAGGGTTTGCATGTTTTTCTCTGGGTACTCCAGCTTCTTCCCACTTTCCAAAGACATACAGATTGAAGTTGGGTCCATTGGTGACTCTAAATTGTTCGTAGGTGTGAATGTGTGAGTGAATGAGTGTTTGTCTCTGTGTGTCAGCCCTGTGATGGAGTGGCAAACTGTCCAGGATGCACCCAGCCTCTCTCCCATAGTCAGCTGGGATTTGCTCTAGTTCCCCACGCGACCCTCAGAGGGATGAGCGGGATACATGATGAATGGGTGGACAGTCAAGAGCAGAATAATTTGTTTTTGTTTTTCAGGCTCTAATCTTCGGCATATTGATTTAAAAATATGATATTAAAAACTACAAAAAATGGTTACGTCAACATAGAAAGAACTGCCTGGTTGATGTAGCTCTTTTAAGACGTTGTGACCAAACTTAATGAGTTCAAAAATAATGGCACCCTTAGCTGCTAAATGTTTCTTGTTTACTTCATGGTCATGGATCTGTTATCTTATTGTGAATTGAATGTGGTGAAGCTCAGGGCCTGAAATTATTGAATGCCGGGACAGAATTATACGTGAATTGACTTTAAGATGATCACTGTTAATGTGCAGTGAGTTTATGTCCAACAAACCGCAACAGAGAAAATAAAATTCATTAAATCAACTTGGGCAAAATTTATTTTTCAACCCTAGTCTCATTATCATTGCTGTTTTTAGTAGGATCACGAAAAACCTAATGCGCAATTGAAACTTGGTGGACGTGCAGGGTATGGATAAAAAAAACAACGTTAACTTCTGGGCTGGATCCGGGCTTTTTCTTTTTCTCATTTTCTCATATTTCCCTCGTGAATAATTCATTGATCATGATGGCGAAAAAATCAGGCTGCTTTAGAGAACTCATATTTATGAGTGTGAACGGTTTCGTGCAGCTTGGTTGAATTTAAAGTGGACGGTTGGTCCATTTTAGTTTGTTTCCTAAAAATTTTGTTAAAACTTGAAATTGTTAGCCTTTTTTTTGTATTTCTTTATATGTGGCCATTTCTGCTTTTATTTGATAGAGACAGGAAACACATGGGAGCCAGAGGGGGATGACATTCAACACGGGGCCGTGGGCCGGGTTGGAGCGCAGACCGCTGCACTGAACGCAGCCTTGTTAGAATTATCCTCACTTTACCTCACTTTGTCTCATAACTGATCGCTCTGCTGCCCCCCAGTGCATCATCCTATGCTTTAATTGCTAAGAAGCGAACACAATCCCCCACAGAGATTTTGTGACTAATCCAAATTTCTTCTCAGAAAACTGCTTTTCAGAAACTGAAATGGTTCGTGTCACGATTCCCCGCTGCACTCAAATCCCAATCTAATAAAAAGTGCCACTGCACTTTACACTTATAATAAAGGGGAAATACTTATTAAACTCCTCGTGTTATCTTCATTTTCAGGAGGTGAGTGATGCCGACATCATGGAGCTGGTCCACAGCTCTCTGGGGAGGATGACCATCATTCGACAGATCTTCCCGTTGTGGAGGGACACCAACGTTCGCTGTATGAGGAACAACCATCGCATCTCCTCCCTTCTCTGTGACCCACAGGAAGGTTATGTGCAGTCCCTGGAGGTAAAGAGGCACAACTTTCTACCAAGTTATATTGAAAACTATTAGAGGACATATTTAATGCTTTTTTTTCAGATTTCCCTTTCCTTCAGGTTTGTTGTATATGTATAAGTTCTGCAAACTTAAAATGTGGCAAAGAGAGCTCCTCCCCCTCATAGAAAATGCTGGATGACGAATCACAACAGAGTGGGCTGTAATTGGCCAGTTGATCGGCCAATTAGAGCCCAGTTGACATTATTGGGAGGGGGGGGACTTACAGAGACAGAGGCTGAAAAGAGGAGATGCAGCAATGGACAGTGAAGAAAGTGATGTGTTTTCTAAACATAAAAACCTAAGAGGCCAGCACACTTGTGAGACACAGATATGAAAATACATTTTAAAATTCTGAAATATTTAACATTACATCTAAACCTCCAAAGAAAAATCTCAAATCACTCCACATTCTCCACTTTACATGCAAATGCTCTGTATATTTTGCATAGATTCAGCAAAAAATAGGCCATTTACAATGGAGATGCTGAGCTTTGAGGAGGGTGAATGTGCACCGTGAAGCAGAATGATGGATGAGGCTGTGCTGAGCATTAGACTAGGTGCAAGGGGGTGTTTTTTTCTTTCTTCTTTTCCATCCCATTTGCTGCGACTTTGAGCTTTTGGAACAACCGGCATGTTTCTTCGGCGGCCAGCGGGAGGGATACTTGTTATCAAGTGCAGTGACTACACCACAAAACAATCCTAGATAGTGTGTGTGTGTCTTATTTTCATGTTGTGTACAGTGCAAGAGCTGAGAGGGGTTGAGACCATGATTCATACTTGATCACACTCTTTATAGCCCATAATATAATATGTATGCAGGCACATGCAGGACTACAGACAAGCATCTGCCAAGTGCCACATGAATATGAATATTAAGTGATTATGTATGCAACTGAATATAGATTAAACTCCCTAGATAAGGTAATTATGACGAACATGAGTGTCCATGAATATAAATGACTGCAGCTCAGTGTGACCGGGGAATAAGGAACAGAGTGTAATATTGTTTTAAAGTAAACAAAAGCTTGTTTTTATTAAAGTGCAAAACTGTGAATATTGTAATAAAAGCAATGTATTGTTTGTTAATTAAGTACAGAGTTGCCACAAGCTTGATGAAGGTTTCCATGGGGGGGAAACCATTGTATGCTCTCAAACTGATTCTCATTGACTTGAATGAAGGGTTTGTCAGGAGGAGCCCAACCTGAGGGTGAAGTCACTATGACAGTGAGGGTCAAGACAGAAGAAATGCCTTTCAGCCCCATCACAGCTTTGTTATCTCTCTAACGCAATGTCTTTCCCTTCTTTGGGGCTTCGCAGTAACCTCGCTCACCCTCCCACTTATTGCTATCTATTGAGAGTTGAGGGTGGGGGGGGCTCCTCAGACCTCCTAAGACCTCTTAGACTTTTCTTTTGCTCAATCCATCCAGAGTGCACTGGCTCCGTAGCTCTACTGAAATGTTCTCATTCCTTTCAAGCCCTGCTCCAGACAGATGGCGAAACCATGTGGTGTGTGCACCCACGGTTCTCAATAATTCACACAAAAGAGGGTTAAATATCGGGTAATGGCAGTTAAAGCATTCATCAGAATGGTTCATTCATTGGATTAGTACACAGAGGAGTCAGTCAGTGCTTTTCCTGCACAAGTCACAAGCCGTCAGCTGTGGTGTAACCTCAGAAAACACTGCAACATAGTGTCTTAGCGAGTGACCCCGAGGCAAGTCGACTTGACTTGTATGATGTCTAACCACTGAGAGGCTTGGACCGAAACCCAGATGTGTCATGAACTGAGTGCCTGGAGTGGCAGCTCGCGTTGCCTCCATGGATCTTCTTCAGTGGGAGGATTTTACTTGACTTGACCCAGAGGATCTATCAGATCTACTGTCACTCCAAGACGGGAGGCAGGAGACATGATTTCTGACAGCGTGCACAGCAGTCGGAGGGAGACAGCTGAGCTGATGGCAACTCTGAAACTCATTAGGATGATGATTGAACCAGAAACTATCTTGATTTTAAGTCATGCAAATAATTTCATATGTAATCAGCTCACTCCCCTGATTGCTCAGTACGGCAACTTACAGTACATGGACAGTCAGAGGTTGCTGTTTTCATCTTGCCAACAAAAGGCAGCCATGTCAGTGTCAGACAAAAGTAAAAGGCTGCTCACCACTCAACACCCGTTTTTGATTCTTCCTCCAAGTGAGGAGAATAACATTTATTCCCTACTGCTTTGGTGCCACTCCTTCATTCATATATCTTCCCCACTGAGCTGTGTGATTATAGTGTTCTGTGTTGCACCAACAACAACAATGAAGAATGCATTTATTAAAATTGTTCATCCTTTTTCTCCCCAACAGGTGTCCAACCTCTACCTGTATGACAGTGTTTTGATGCTGGCCAATGCCTTCTACAGGAAACTGGAGGACAGGAAATGGCACAGTATGGCCAGTCTCAACTGCATGAGGAAGTCCACCAAGCCATGGAACGGCGGGTGGTCCATGTTGGACACCATCCAAAAGGTATTTTACTTCGAAATCGTCTGTTTTCTTCTCGCTTAACAAAGCAGCTGCTTTGAATTGGCTTTTATTTTGAAAATTATAAGGGGCAGCTTCTGCAACATTCTATCATAATGAATTCTCTAGATAAATGCAAAAAATAAATAAAGTATAAAACATTAACGTTCATGAAGTCAAAACACTTCTGTGGAAAGTCCTTTGAAAATACCCTGAAGGAAGCTGATTATTAAATGTGAACTCCAGGTTCAACCTCAGGATGGATTTGTGTCAGATGTTTGGGCTTTGATCTCTTTGTGCTTGTGTAACCCATCTTCGTTCTCCCATTGAAATAAGGCTGTGAATACTGGAAAGTGGTTTGATTCCATCCATTTCAATGGATCAATCTCATCTGTGACATAAACAGTATGTTGACCAAACCGTGCAGGAGGAAACAACAGAGCAGTGGCTCTCCTTAGTTATATATGTTTGTGTTGGTGCCATTTAAACCAAACTGTAAAAAGTACTTAAATTGATCTGATTCCTGTTAAAGTCTTTTATTCTCTCAAAATCCACCAGAATTCTTCATTAAATGTGACTTTACCTTTTTCTTTTTTTTTAAACTTCTCTTTGTACTTTATACCTATAGGTGTGGTTGAATGACACATAAATCTGTTTTTTAATGATATATTAAACTAAGGAATTGTATAAATCACATGACATGATTGTTAGAGGAAACTTCTTCAGATTCGAGTCCCAGTCAAGTTTAATATTTCAGATTTCTTCCGTACGAATCTATCAATACTCATTTGAAGAAAGTTAGTTCAACACTTTTTTTTATTGTTATATAAATGTTCATAAAAAATATATTGTTTAAAATGAATGCCGAATGCCTGATCAGAAAGTAAAATAAAAACAGGAAGTCAATTTTGTTTGCTTCTTGTCGCTACAGGGACGCATCAGTGGACTGACGGGAGTGATGGACTTCCGCACTGAAGGCTCCAACTCTCATGTTCAGTTTGAGATTCTTGGAACCAGCTACAGCGAGACGTATGGTAAAGATGTGAAACGGGTGAGTCCAGAATGTTTTATACCCATTTCTTTCCTGCTTGTTTCTTTAGGAACACAAATTTCACAATGTGGGAAATAAACATAATACAGCAATAATGATTATGTGTCAATATTTTGTTCTTTTCCCGCCTGCAGATTATTAATGGCTTATCTCTTTTCTCCTATCAGTTCGTCAGATATATCCACATAGCTGCTATGTGTTAGTGAGATGTATTCCACGGCAGGGCGCCCCAAATTTCTCATTTCACAAAGTAACTGTGGTGCGTCCCAGTTATAGATTGTATGCATGAGACCACACTTGATTAAAGCATCGGTACAGAAGTCCATTTTAGAGGCTTTTTGTTGGGAGATGCGATTTTGCATAGACTTACGAAACTGTCCAATCGGTGGGTGTCGAGGGAACAGCAGGTTCTGTGAAGTCGCTGATGGAAATAGCTTTTTCTAGGACATTGTCTGGATGTGACCACGCACTGTGTAAGCAGTGATACCAAAGTGAAACCAAACAGTTGCTCATTATCTCAAGGCCCCCCTGCAAACCTCTTTGGTTTAAATTCTCAATTTCAGTGATGAGGACTGATGTCCTGCAGGTTTTTGCTTCTCCCTGATACTTAATTTCCCACAACTGTTGTCAGGTAGATACAGTACATACCTTCTCTGGCTCATTTACCGACAGGGAAGAGCAAAGACCTGCCTGTCTGCTGGGATCAGAATTGAGCAGCACCTTTAACTCAGAAGTCCTGCGGGTCTAGTGGATTGTCTGATAGGAACAAAAACTGCACAGGAGGCTTCAAACTGTCTGTTTTTTGCTTTGTTTGTGCTATTTTTGAATAGATCCATGCTCCTGCTTTTTTTCTGTGTCCAGCGAATGTGATTAACTTGGAGGTGGAACAGAGAATCTGCTGTGTCCCTGAGAACTGTGGTCACAGGGTTTACACGTGTCAGTGAGGTGTCAGGTATGAGGGTGCCCTCTACTGGAGCTCCTGAATTAACCACGTCTCTCTGCTTTAATCCACCATTTCACCACATCACCCATCTTGGTGTCATGCGGCACTGAGGTAAAATACATCAGATGCTTCTTGCTATTCACTGTACACAGAAATATGATGAGTTTGTATACTAGGGTTTGCTTTTGTATTCGCTGTTGCGTGATGTGAACAGTTATCTCCACGTTTTCCTCATGAGGAGCAGGCTGTGTTCGCTGAGTGTCATCTCCTCGGTGGGAAACCGGTCTTTAAACGCTGCAGAGCTGAAGTGAGAGATTGAGAGTGTTATTTGTGCTCTCCTCTCCGAGCTGTAATTTGTTTGTCGCTGTGGATGTCCTGATTCAGTCAGGGACTTCTTGCAGAATGAAGAGAAATGGAGTTTCTTGGCAATCTATGTAGAGCAGGACTGACCAGGAGCGGTAATGAAGATTTAATCACCACTCAGCCTAACTGAAATCATGAAGCCAATTCATCATAATGTGGCCATTAGCATTAGCGAGGAAGAGACACACACGACGCACAGTGCCATGTGTTTACACACACACACACATACATACACAAACACTGAACATTGACAGACAGGTGACGAGAAAGGTGTTGGACTGTCACATTTTGCCAGAACAGCGTCAGTGCTGTTTGGCATCGAGTCACACAAACTCTACTGGAAGAACAAACACAAATGTTTGACATGTTTGCTCCCCAAAAACTGAAGCCAAAGTGTCTGATTGCCCCCTGGTGGCTGGCTGCAGTATAGGTCAAAAACCTTGCCTCCTCCGTGTTAGTGGGAATAATTGGTTTGCGGAATGAAATGATTTGTCATGTTTGTTTCAGTTTCTTCGAGGTCCACAGACTTCTTTCTCTTTTCCAAATGAGCAAGATGGCCGCGCTCATAACCAGGCTAATTTTTGGCTTCATTTCTGGACAGTGGTTAGAAGTGGAGATATTGGGGTTCATCTTTATAAACAGTCTATAGGATAAACACCGTAATTCCAAACACTATTCTCTCATTTGGTGTTGTGATGATTGTGGTCAGGAGCCCTGTATTTGCAGGATGGTACAACATTTTCACAATAATCAAAGCATTCACTGACTTGGCTTCTCGTTCAAACTGCTCATACACGTCCACCAGCGGAGTCGCACATTCATTCACAGCACAGCGGAGCTCCAGAGTGCGTTCACACACGAACATGCGTTGCACACACTGTTCTGGAGCGGTGATGCTACGTGCAGCCAGACGAGCAGCCAACAGAAGCCAGGGAGCAAACTAACATGTGGGCATTTGTATCTCAAAATCATTGGAGGGAAAAGGGGACAGCCAGGCCAGATAATGGGATGCCAAATGCATTCAGTGCTGTTGTTCATTACCTGGCATGTCTATCTGGGTTTTCTGCTCACTATTTGGCAGGAACGTTTACTGGGAGAAAACACACAGATTCATGCATCGCTCCTCTGTTTCTCCGTAATAGAGTGAATTCAGCATGTTCCTTACCCCGTGTGCTTGTGTGTACCACTGAGAAACGACACACCATTACATGGTTTCCTCTGCAATGCACTGTAATGTCATGTCGTGTTTCTCCGAGTGGAGTCTAACTGTGATTGCATGTCCTGCTCCACCCCCTGACCCACATCCACCCCCTTGGAGCCATCCTCATTTTGTCTCTTTCTCCTCTCTCTTTACCCCCCCTTCTCATCCCATCACCCATCCTCTTCTCTCCGCTATCTTCTTCTCATCCCCAACCCTTTCCCCTCATTTTTCAGCCCCGGTTTCCTCCCTCTCCATCATCGTTTATCTGCATTCAGTCCATTTTCTCCCCAGCCTGATGGCTCTTAGATGAGGCGTCTTTCTGGTTAGAAACTGTAATGAAGACTGAAATACTATTTCCTGGATGGCTACTGTGAGTTTTCTCCACCATCCGGCGATGCTGCAGAGTGATCGATGCTGCTGTTGTTGTTTTGGTTTCCCAGTTTGCTCTTATTGATGTGTCAGTTTGTCTCTAAGCAGATATTGCTAATGACTTCCAGCTTCACAACGCAAAGCTCTTTATGGAGGAAAGTCAATTCATTTGAATGTAATTGTTCCTCCTAGCCTATCTGGGATGCGTCGTGCAGTAGTTATCTCTATGCACATGTCAAAAGTAAGATGGCAATGTTAGAGTATTATTCAAAATCATATTTTAATTTCCCCTCATTCCATTTGTTGGTCCATCAAAATACATTTTTCATTCAAGTAAAATATACGTAACATATACGGCACCATTCATATGTCTTGTGTTATTTCTAAATAACCTTGTCTGTGCTGAAAATAATATATTGGATTGTTGCCCGAGACATGCGACATTGCCATTAGCCCAAGATAACGAGAAAGTGAAACTGCCTCAGATTTAAAAGTGAAAGGATTCATTTATTTATTAAAATTTTCTGGTGACTCATTCAGCTTTCATGCCCCACGATGTTTTAAAGTGCTTCTGACTGGAGCCAATTCTCATCCCTCATTAGTCCAAGTCAATACCCTCCAAAACCAAATCTGGAAGCCACGTTCCGCCCGGAGCCAGCTCACATATCGTCTCCCGCTGCCCGAACAGAGCCAAGTGTGCCTTCATCACTCCTCTGATAGATGTATTCATCAGTGGCTTGGTCTCATGAGCTCCATGTGTAAAATTGCATGTTGTTTTCCCTCAAAACATGCAGTCGTGGATGGCTGATATATTCATCCTATTACGTAACCCGATTTCTCACTTTCTTATCAAGGGGATATTGCACAAAATAGTCTCTGAAGGACTTTTCTCCCTTGCCAACAATAGATCTGCAGGGGGTTGGTGTTGGTCCAGTGATTAATTTACCAGGTTTGGGGATGTCAAGCTTCTAGAAACTCGCTTTCTGGCACCTGCGACGTTTTGAAACCTCCCCTACCTGTGTAGACATAAGAAACAGCAATATGAGCGAGAAACCGCTTAAAAACAATGCATCTTTTCTCATACATGTGATACGAGTGCAACTATAAGTATTTACAAGCAGAAATCCATCCACATGAGGGAGCATTTTTCATAGAAATGTATCCATAGATTCAAGATTGTCTACTTCTACTTATTTCTGTTGGACCATGCAAGAATGGCCTGTAAACACATACAGGATTGTCTGGATAGAAAGCACTATAACGCTTGAATATCTCAAATGGTTTTGTTTTTGTGATCAAGTGTTTATTATCTACGTGCAATAAATATAAAATATATGTCGTAAAAATGGGATCTGGGCTTCTCTACGGGCCGAGGATTGTGGATGTAGAGGTCAGCATCTGTCTCCCACCTCTAAAGTGTCAGTGTTGAGCGGTAGCGAGGGCGGAGGGAAGGTCACGCTTGCACTCGTGGCAGCACCGTGCTGCAGAAAGGTTCCCTCACGACGATGGGTCTCTACTTGCGGTTGCTGCTGTCTTCTCATTAGATAATTACCCATCTCTTAAGTGATAAGAGAGACATTTATATTTTATTAACAAGCCACGGGGATCAGTGCCAGACACCTGTTGATACTGAAGTCCCTCAGCCAACGATCAACACCATTAAAATAAACCTACAGCTCCTCTAACATGTCTATTATAACAGCGGAGGACACAGCATCAGACATGTCAAGTATCACAGTAAGGTTATAACTCTGCAACATGGTAACACTGCAATATACAGAAGCTGTAAATGCAGCCATTACCATTTACATAATTCTGCTTTAACGTCTGAAACTGGCAGGGTTCACTCACAGTGGTTCCACCCTCACCCTGAATCCTCCCGAGACTTTTGCATAACTGGATGAAATGTGCATGATGTTTCTCCGAATCCCTCAAGTGCTTATTAAAACAATAGAGAAGAATTGTTACCGAGCTTATAGCCACAGAGTTCATTTAAATTCACAGCGTCACCTGCAGACCTTTGTTTTGCTCACTTCACAAGATGAAGAAAAAGAATATTAAATATTATTAGTTCATATACGATGAGTTGAAAAACAGAGTCAATTATTTTTTTAATGAGAACTGGCAAGTTTGAGCCCCGCTCACTCTTACACGTTCATTTCCAGACTGGGCCACGATATCACAAGGCTAATCTGTATGCAGCGAGGAAGCAGCCCTCGGTCTTTCTTCCTCTCTTTTTCCAAGCAACACAACAGTTTACTCTGAAACAGAGCCGAGGATAACTCCGTACACTGCCCTGATCCAACCACTGACACAGATATTCTTCAAGGTAACACAGGGAAATGTGTGATCACCCAAAGCTTTCATTTTCCCACTACAATTTTTTTGATTTAATTTTCTGAGGGATTTCAGCTCAATAGAGGAACATTTAATCGCGTTTCCTTCTCTCATGCTTCTCAGCCTTTATGCGTATTTCCTTTCCCCTTTAACTCACTTCTTCAAGACTTTTATTTTTTTACTCTGTCTAGCACAGAGATACAAAGTCAGTCCTGCCTCATGTAGCTTCATACACGTTAGAGCATCATATTTAAACCAGGACAGATCTCTTTTTTTTTGACTAATTGAAATGACCGGCTGGATTTTCACCATGTTCCTGGTGATTAGCGATTAAACCACTGGCACTGATCCAGTCGGGAACATATGTACTGTATGCAGTTACGCAGAAATTATCATATTGCGTAGGTGTACACCTATACATGCATATTCCTGTGTACAGAACATTTAGTTCGTATAGCAGTGGAGTTCTGGGTTCTCCCTGTAGCTCACGTGGAAGAGTGGATTGTGCACAGAGTGTACACAGAGTCCTTACCCCATCAGCTGCCTGGGTTCAACTCCAGCCTGGATGTCACCCCCTCTCTCTCTTCCCCTACCTACCCTGTCTCTTTCTACTGTCACTGTCAAATAAAGTAGCAAAAATAAATAGAATAACAGTCGAAACCCTGACACATGCAGAGAAAACTGATTCGAGACATGAGCAGTAAATAAGGCAGGAAGTGACAATGCGACAAACAATATATTCAGCACACACACACACACACACACACACACACACACACACACACACACACACGAGCGTCTTGACTATCGAGTTGGTGTGGCAGACAAAGCCCGGTGGGTCAATAAGAGGCTTGGTAGCATGATGGTCTTGTCAATATGTAAGCACCTGATGGACTGAACTAGGAAAAAGGAAACGCAGAATCGCTGCAACCACCTCTAACTACACTTACTGTATGCATCTGTAATGATGCAGTTTAAGTTCCGTGAAAAGGAAGTGGGTCATTTCCAGGAGATACTGCAATTGAAGCAGTTGTGGGCTCCATGAATCCAGGGCTATTTGACTGCTGTCCCTTTGTCATTTTCAAACGGTAATTGGCATTTACCCAGCCCCATTATAGATGATTATTTTGGGGCATTATGCATCATAACCATTAGCTAAATTGCGGCACTGTTATTTTTGTGAGTTTTTAAACGGGACATTGCAAAATCCCATCAGGCCAGAAGAGGAGATATAGAAGGAAACAACTGAATCTGACGTACAGTACAGTAGCTCTCTGTCTCCACCTTATCATCATCGATGTGATGACACAAAAATCTTTGATGAGATTTGGCATCAAGATGCAAAATCGGTTTTCTTTCATTTCACGTTAAGTATGTTTTTTTCACATAAGGCCTCCTTTCAAAGTAGATGCATGTGTCGCTGTCGTGTCCTTGAAGATCTCAGATCTCTTATATATATATTTTTTTATCTGTACAATTTGTTCACCGTTAAAGTGAAAGAAATACTTCATCCGTAAATCAAAGCTGGTATTCAAAGAGCAGAGTGTGTCCAGTTGAGTGTCGCTCGTTCACATGCAGGTGCCGTGGCTTTTTTGTTTGTGACCTTCCCGGTGGCGTGTTGATGTGCAAAGCTCTGTGAAGTAGAAGTGTTCCTCTTTAGTGTTCTTCAGTTTACAGAGCAGAGATTGCTCTGTGTTTTTTCACCGAGGACAAAACTGCTCATGGAGAAAATAGCTGTGAAGCCGGCAACGCACGCTGACATTTTACCCCCTCCACACACACACACACACACACACACACACACACACACACACACACACACACACACACACACACACACACACAGACCGGACACAGCTGCATGCATCTGGATACACAGATGAAGTCGACAAGCTCTTACAATTAGATTGTGCAGTGCTGAGGTTTGAACTCATTACCCACATATGACCATTTCATATTACAAGCAAACTGCACAGCGGACAGAGTTCAGCTCTTCAATACACAAAGGCGGGTTAGCACAAGCTCCATAACTCTATATTATATTTACAATCAACAGCCAGGGCTGATCTCCATATCGCTGACACGCACACAGAGCTTAGATAAAGGCCCTTAGGAGGTAGATTTCATGAGTAACATCCTGCATATCGAGAAAATGTTTATGCACGCCCACACAAGCTGGCAGGTTATAAACACGATTCACTATCAGTCTGCAGTGAAGAGCTCTTCAGACTTAAGTACGTAGCGAATCGCAGGCTCACCAGTTGGTTTGTGAGGAACAAAAGATCTCTGCCGATACTGAAACATTCCTCTGAAGTTGATGCCGAGCCGCTTTCATTTTCCGCGCGAGCTTCTATTTTATTCACAGTCGAAAGCCTTTGTTGCTGCGGTAATTGTTTTTCTCCTGATTGTATAGTTGTTTGTAATTTCAAGTTTTCCCTTTCCACATATTGCTCTGTTGTTCATTTCGTGTTTCTCATCAAGTTTAAAAAACGAAATGGGGGACAATACGTTCAGTTTTTCTTTTCTGATATTTCCAGGCCCCCAAAACTCTGCAGTCTGTGTCCAATCACGTTAAAGAGCCAAGACACCTGAATATTTCATGAAGTTTGGGTTCAAAGTTAAGAGCAGGACTTGAGATGAAATCTTGAAGCCTAAAAATATCTCCTAGTCCTGTTCACCGTTTTGATCTCTACCTAATTCTGCTTAATATTGAATGGTACGTCCAGAACCATCTTCTCGGGGGCCAACAGGCTTTCAGCATTTTGTATGAAACCTCCCCATCACTGATGCAAGTGAGTCATATAAGCTGCCGGTTCAGATTCAGCAGCATGTAAATGAGACACGTTACGCAGCTTTGCCTGCAGCAGAGGGAACTTGTGTTGTGTGGCAGCAGTAACACGTTGATAAAAAGTTGTATTTAAAAGCATTTATTTTTGTTATATTTAGTGAGCTGTCAGGTAGCAAGTTACAAAATCATTCCGATGCATTGTGTTAATCAAAAGGTCTCAAACATCCAAAGTTAAAAGCTAGAACAAAGAAAATATGCATTAAAGAATGGAGACATTTAAACCTGAGATATTTAACAAAAGTAAAAAGATGGTTACGTTTTGAAAGCCATGCGATTTTAATGGTGTCTCTCTTGTTGCGGAGGACGTGTGTCTCTGTGGGAAAAGGTATCCGGGTAACGCCAGAGAGGCCTGTCGTCTGGCCTCGGGCCACCATTCTTGTCCTGTCAGCTCAAATCTGAAAGACCACTCAAAATGATGTGTCAGATCCTTGAGAATCCTTGTCCGGCCCGCAGCGCTGATTAAGAATTTAACAAACATCAGCTCCGCAACCTGAGACACGGCTCAGAACGCTGACGGTGTGGAAGGAGGGTTTGAAAGATGAGGAATGTTTCAAATTCAATGAACGAACTTCAATGTCTAACAGAATCGCAATTCTACATGTGAGCCGAGGTTTTATTCTCTTATTCTTCTCTAAAGTTAAACACTCCTTCATGTCATCATCACATCATCATCATCATCATTAGAGGGGCGGTTTTGGTTCAGGAGAAGAAGGTCCGCAGTTTGATCGCAGTCTCCCTTATTCAGCGTGTTGAAGTGTCCTTGAGCAAGATGCTGATCTGCAAATTACTGGTGTTATGAGTAATTTAAGATGCTGCACATAGATTCAGTGTGTGGGTGTTTGTGTGAACGGGTGAATGCGCTGAAAAGTACTTTGAGTGGACTAGAAAAAAGCTACAAAAAAAAACATTTACCATCTTCATCATCCTCCTCCCCTCCTCCGTCTGTTTGATTGAATGTATAATGTAAATTGTTGACAAAGTTTTTCAGTGCATCTCAACAATCAGTGATGAACGGAAGGTTCAAGTACCGCAGTGATGGCCGACGGTTGTTGCCTTGGAAACCCGCTCAGATGTTGACCAGTGTATCACAAAATCGCAAATATAGGATGATTACCTCACTTGTAGCTCACTCGCCATATATTTACTTGCTGCACAGTTTCTACTCTTTCATTATTGCGGTGATAGACATTTTAATGAGGCACCATCTTCTCTCAAAGACCTGCACAGTACCCCCCCCCCCCTCCCAAAGCCTCTTTAATCTCATCTGTCCAATTTCTCTTTCTCCCCATTAGCTGGCGTCTTGGGACTCCACTCGTGGCCTGAACGGTAGCCTGAAGGAGAATCGGATAGAGAGCGGGATGCAGGGAGTGACGCTCAAGATCGTAACGTTACTGGTAAGTTGTGGGAGTAAACTGAATCTATTAGAACCTGACCTGCGTAGGAAAACATCTGAGTCAGAACACCAACACCTCACTGTGCAGGCAAACACATCAACGAGCATTGGTTTCTCAATAAATACGACAAATAATCATGTAAATTCTTTTTAACAAATAAAAGCGCTTCTACACACCAATAACTTCATTTTTTATAAATACTAACTTGCCTTGTTTTTATCAGTGTGAAGCTGCTGTGTGAGGACACAACGATTTCTGCAGATAATTCACAAAGAAACAATGAATTTGGATTCAAAGTAAACAACTGTTAGAGCTTATTAACATGTGAAGAAGACGCAGGCCAAAAGGAAAGGCTTGTAAAAAATATTCTTACAAAACATGGGAATGAATAAAACACGATTAACACAGAAACACAGTAACTAGTGCCTGTTGTAAACCTGCCTGTTTGGAACGGGTTGTTTGTTTGGCTTGTGCTGATGCTCGTTGCTGTTTTCTTTTCTCAAACTGTAAAAAATGACCTGCAGCAATAGAGCAAGTGAAGACCGGCTGCAGGACTCGGACCCCAGAACACTGCTGCTGCACAAAGAGCCGTTCACCTGTCTATTCAAAGTTTGGTGAAGCTTCACTGAGGACGCAGAATCCTGAACTGGAGGATTAGAGTCCGTTCTCATGCAGAGATGATGAATCCCAGTATCACGTGTCCCAATCACACCAAATTCCACACTGCACTTGCTGTGTGAAGCCGATTAGATGAAAATGATAGATTTAGCAAACAGAGATTTCTGGAATTAGTAGATAGAACGATAGAAAAGCCCCAGTGAAGGTCCAACCCCGGGTTGTGCTGCGTTCGGGGTTTCCACACATGGATGCTGAGCCAACAATAACAACGCTGGATATTGGATGTGAACTGGACGTCTTATAATCGACTTTTCACTGTTTGATTTTTACTCCCTGACATTTTCTCTCTTGGAAAAAAGGGAATATTAGGTCCTCATCTCCAGCTTGTTCTGTGAATCTGGAGCAGAGGAAAGCTGAGAAAGAAAAAATCAATCCCACATTGCAGCATCTCTTCTTCAACTAACTTCACCAACTCCCAATTCCCTCCCCCTCTCCGTCTCACTCTTCGCCTCCCACTCTCCTGTTTTCCCTCTTCTTCACGCATGATTTACCTGCATCATATTTATTCACATAAGTTCTGCTCGGCTCTCTCCTGGCAGTGTCACTTAATCAAGTCATTTGCCCCTTCCCACCTTAACACTTACCCCCTCTCTCCTCTTCACTTCTCTCCCTGCCCTCCCCCCTGACTCCTCTCCTCCTCTCCTCCACCCGTTCAATCCTGCCCTGACACTTTCAACCCCGTAAAGAAGAACCACGGTTGGGTGCAATAAATTCAAAATGGCAATTTTCACCTCGATGAACTGTAACAGTTTCCATGGCACCGTGTGTTACGGGTCAACAGCTGCTGAGGAAACTATTTTTATTAAGACGGAGTTTAACTTGGATCACCTTTGAAGCTCTTCATAAAGGTGTCACCCCGAAGTTCTTAAGATGACTGAACGTGTCCTCACCCCAGTCAGACCCGGAGGAGATTACGGCGCATCCTGATAAATGACGTCCCTGTGATTAAATACACACATAGAACTCTACACTTTTTCCTAAGTGTGGTGACAGCTCTTGGCCTCAGAGACAAAATTCATGTACTTTCACATCTCTCAGCATTATCATCATGACCGTAATGTATTTCCCTGAAACTCCTTAAGGGCCGGCGTGTAGGATCTAGTGACACCTAGAGTTCACTGAAGACTCCTCCCTCACCCCTTCCTTTTCCGAGCATGTATGAGAACCTAAGATGGCCTTCAGGTGACAGAGAAATGTCAAAGGCCCTTTTTCCACCCAGTGTCTATTCAGGGCTATTTTATAAACATGGTGGTGAGATGTTCTGATTTAGATACAAGCATCTGGCGAGAACACGGCTATTCTTACTTTTAGGTGATCACAAACTAATGAAAACAATAATTATGAATATTCCATCTCTGCCCATAGATCCACATAAATCCCACAGGCTGGTCCTTTAACCAATTGTACAATGTTCTTTCAAACAGGAAGAACCTTTTGTGATGGTGGCAGAAAACATTCTGGGCCAACCCAAGAGATACAAAGGTTTCTCCATCGACGTCCTGGACGCCCTTGCAAAGATCCTGGGTTTCAAATACGACATCTACCAGGTTGGAGACGGGAAGTACGGCTCAGCGCTGCCCAATGGATCTTGGAATGGCATGATGGGAGAACTCATTGGCAAGGTTAGCGTGTTGTCTCTTTATCTCAGTCAGTGTCCCGATTTTGGTCTAAATCATTTTTTTCTGGGAGTCAAGCCACGTTGTCTTGTTTTGAAATGGGGGCCCAATTATAGGGGTCAGCAAAGTGGAAATGATCAGAAAGACACTGCACGGCCAACTGCTCTTATCTGCAAATCCATTTCCTCCGGTCGGGGATATCGCAGATTATTTGAAGTGGGTCTGATTTCTGCTTTTTGGATGGAATCTGACAAAGTTTCAGAACATGACAAAGGGTATTATGGATCATAATGATAATGGGATGTTCAGTGGTTTTGTTGGAGAAAGAGGATTTCATGATTTCAATTACATAGTGGCTAAATAAATGATTTTTTTTTTTACATATTTACATTTTAAATGTGGAATCTACAGTATTTATCTCTTAAAGGCCTTTAAATGTACGTTTCTGTTGAGAATTTCTGATTTTTAAGCCTATGAGCCGGCTGCGGCCGTGGCCTGAGGCAGTATAGCTTCAGACTGTCTGTTCATCCGTCCACCGGATTTTCATCAATGCGATATTTAAGGAACACATATTTTGCTTGGACTCAAAGATTAACCGTTTACAATTTGGTGGTCAAAGGGTCAAGGTCACTGTGACCTCCAGAAACACTTTTCAAAGGTCCTTTAGAGAATTCCTCATATTTGCCCCAAAATGTTCACTTGGACTCAAATAAGAACTGATTTTCTTGGTCGAAGGTCAAAGGCTGAGGTTATAAAACACAAAATGTGTCAAAGCTTGAGAAATAAAGTGCTAATTATTCCTCATTTTCACACCAATATGTAATTAGATTCACTGAAGTGATGACATTTCATATTCCAAAAGGTCAAAGACCAATTTCATCGTTTCTGAAACGATGAAATTGGTCAGGAACATGGGGGGGCTTTGTGAACATATTTCTGGCAAAAATACCACAAGGCAGTAATTCTTGTCTAAGACTCTTAAGGTACATATGTATACGACTGTTTATCATATGGAGCTGTGTGATAGAACAATGTAGTTTTGAACACGTCAGTCTCAATGTGATTTCTGTCACTATTGTTTCAGGGGAGAAGATTTATAACTTGATGAAACACATTTTGATGAAGATTGAAGATTTTAATGTCCAAATCCTACTGAGTGTATATAATACAGACTTGATTCCAGGATAAGCAGGAGATTGTTCTACATTTCAAACCTCCACAAAATCCTAATGATGTTTTCTTACTGTGGAGTTAATGAAGCTGCAAGAAAATGAAGGTGCACAGACAAACAGTTTGTCTGGGGAAGGAGCTCAGGGAAAGTAAATGTACTGTATGATGGAAGGTTTACTGAAATTGAAGCGGATTTAAAATGTGCACATTATGTTTCCTTCCAATTTATCCACTGCATTCAGAGATATGTCAGAAAAACTGGCCTGATCATGTTTCTAAAGAAAACGATATAATAAAGTTCAGTTTCTTTTAGAATTAAGTTTGTTGGTTCATTTGAAAACTCAGAGTCCTCAAAGTGAAATGACTAAATCGTGACTCTCCGTCCACAGCGAGCTGACTTGGCGATATCAGCCATCACCATCACCCCCGAGCGCGAGAGCGTGGTGGATTTCAGCAAGCGCTACCTGGACTATTCAGTTGGAATCCTGATGCGCAAGTCCGAGGAGAAGATCAACATTTTTTCTCTGCTGGCACCGTTTGATCTGGCAGTGTGGGCGTGCATCGCCGCAGCCATCCCTGTAGTGGGCATCATGATCTTCCTGCTCAGGCGCATCCAGGCGGTGCGCTGCCAGAACAGTGCAGGAGGACATCCGCCGCCTTCTGTCTCCACTTCACTTCAGAGTGCCATCTGGATCGTCTACGGTGCTTTTGTGCAACAAGGTGGGTGATGTAGTTTTATCCTGGCCGCAAACCACAAGCAAGCACAGCAGTTATAAAGTATGCATTTGTCATACGCAGGACAGCCAAGGCACGGCAGCTTTTCATCCCTCCTTAACACACAGCAAACATGTGTGTGTGTGCGTGTGCATGTGCGTGCGTGCCTGCGTGCGTGTGTGTGTGTGTGTGCGTGCGTGCGTGTGTGTGTGTTAAAGTCAGTGGCATTATTAAAATGAATAAAAACCTGCTGGCTCTTTGCATTCAGTGGCACATGAAACACCAGACGTGCCGTTCTTAAATGAATATAAACCAAAAGTATAGTAAAGGATTTAGGACATAATATTGAAAAAAGTCCAATCAATTAAAAATGCACACGTGAATGTCACAGGACAATAAATGCTGATTCGGTGGTGAGTCAGTTTGAGGCACAACGCCCACCCCAGCGTTTTTCTAAAGGTGCCCTTGTCCCATCTTTCGCCTGGTGGACATCCAGGTATGTCTGGTTTGGATAAATGACTCACTTCTGCAGCTGATGTTAGAGCCTGAAGTGCATCTATCAAAGTCTGGCACTTTGCCTTTGAGCCTTTTTTAACCTAACACCCACTGTATTTCAAGAGAAGCCAAATTCCACGTCTATTCCCTGCCTTTCCTGTTTCTCCGGCTCGTGTTCCACCGTTGCCACTTTTTGTTCCAGTCAAGTGGAATGGCACTTTTTTTTTTCTCCTCTGGAAGACGTGGGTCGCTTTGATATGGATCTGACTGCTGATGCATAGCGTGCCATTGTCAGAGAGCATAAACTTGGCAACAGTGTCCCCCTCCCCTATGATTCTGTAATGATATGCCAACACTCGGCTGTCTCTCGCTGTATGTCCACTGCAGATTAAACCATCCACCCCCGGACGCACTGACTTTCTTCAAACAGGGACTGCCCTTCTTTTGTTCTGTAAGGAGGTCAGGGGGAGATGCATGAAATCATCTGACACTGTCGAGGAGAAACTGTAAAACGAAAGAAAGACACATCCCTCTTGTGATCAGAGGGTTTAATCAATTTATTAAAAAAGATGAAAGTGACTGCACCAAAGTGGATTGTTGCAGTCGGTGTAAGATCCGGTAAAACTTTAGATGCACACTTCACATTTGATGACCTTAAGAAATCAGTCAAAGCCATGTGTAATAAAAATGACTGATGCTTTAGTGCGATGCAGCTGACAAGGCCTTCAGTTTCTGCCCGAGCTGTCCTCAGGGTGCGGCCGTGTTGATTGTGACACTCTCAGACAAATATGTTTTCATTACATTTCACAATCCTGAATCTTTCAGATGACATTTCTGCGGCTCTACTCTTTGAAATTAGAATGTGTCCTGACATTTTTCTCATGCACCTCTCGAGCTGTTTTTTTTTTGGGGGTATTTTGAGAGAAAGAGTCAGAGTGACAGAGAAGAAGTGACGGTGGCAAAGTTCATGTGACAGAGCAGTGTTCTGCCCTCAAAGAAGGATGGAATATAGCAAGGGACTAACATTAGGAAAAGGAAAATGAATGATTATTACACTGTTAATTAGGATTGAGATGTATTATAGAAAAGTAAAAGCTTGAGAGAAACATTTCAGGGCAGACAAAATAAATGATGCTGTAGTGAGTATCATCTCTAAAATGACAGATTACCTCGATGGGCTGTGATTAGATTTACTACTTATCACTAGTTAACTCACCCATGTTTACCAAGCCATTTATTTTTAGAATAAGTAAATTTACAGTCATCACTTAGTAGATTTTATCAGAGCTATTTAATGATGAACTATGATTATATTGAGCAAGAAATGGGTCTGTTTTTTCATAGAATTTGTACATTTCCTTAAAGCTTGTTTGAAATAATGGAAAACATCTTTTAAAGGTTTTAATTAAGATCATTAATATAAATAAATAACATTATTTTCTTGGTTCTCTTATGATATAGAAGCTAGTTGAAACAATGATCAGGCTACAAGACCCGGATAATAATAATACAGCATTTTGTCAGTATTTACACTAAACTGGAGATGAGAGCGTGGTCTTGGATCTTGTGTGGTGGAAAGCATGTGATGCTGTTCACTGTGAAGATGATGATGGTTTGTGCAGTTTAAATGCAAATGCTTCTCACACCTTCACGTCCACAGGCAGCGACTCCATCCTGGGATCAGTTGCTCTGCGGATCGTGATGGGCAGCTGGTGGCTCTTCACCCTCATCGTGTGTTCGTCTTACACAGCGAACCTGGCTGCCTACCTCACAGTGTCACGCATGGACAACGCTGTCAGGTAACACAACCTTCAGTTCACATTATGCTTTATAGTCAAATGACTCCTCGTGAAACCTCATCACAATATGGGATGTAAATTGCAAGAAGAAGCAGAAATGTTGTTGTGTTTTTGTGCCGTGTTAAAACCTGGTGCCTACATTACCCACAATGTTCCCTGACCTACAACAGTTCACTTCTTGCCTTGAGACATTTCATCAGATTTCAAGCAGAGACACAAAAAATCGTTAGTGTTTTCACAAATACAGTTGTGCTGTGGCTTTAAGCTTTAAAGCCTCTGCATGTTTTCATGCATGTCTGCAGTGAATGCACCGTATGTGTGTGCGTGGGCCTCGCGGTGCAGTGTGGCCCTTATAGAGTCGGATTTCTCATGCTCTATTGAGTGTTTTCTGGAGGTAGCATACCTTATGTTTTTCAATATCTTCACCACAGGAGCAGCTGCTGTGGATGGAGGTTGATTTGTGTGCATCTCTCATCTGCTGCTCTCTGTACCGAGTGTTCGCTCCGACGGCTTTCCTGTAATTTTTGACCTGCTGCTTAACAACTAGTCTGTCCTCAGTCCAAAGTCAGTTATTTGTCAGTGAATCCAATTTGGTGCTGTCTTTCCCTTAAGAATCGGCAGAGAGGCATTTGATTACATTGGGTCTGTCTCCTGCAAAACAAATAGTCACATGTGGACATGTGGAGACAGGCAGCGAATGCTAAGCAGCACCCAGCTCACCTGTGAAGACACACTGTTTGTGTCTGTGGGTTTGTGTGCATGTTTGTGTGTGTTTTTGTGTGTGTGTTTATGTTTGGATTGGCAATTACTGGAACTTTCTCAAAGTGCATTTGCTACTGTTCGGGGAATGGAATCAAACTAATTGCAAATTATTGCGTTGAGAAGTTAGAGAGTAGGGGACTGTGACTGTGAATTTTAAATGGAAACAAGCAGAACATGATGAACATGACTCTCTGTGCGCCGTTCTCAATATTATACTTTGTTATTATTTCTTTGTATAACTCATCGTCCGTGTGGGATTCACTTCTTGGCTCATCTAAGTTTTGCAGAACATGTTTTTACATTCCTTCCATTATCCATCTATTACCTACAGTTGTAGACGTAGATGTATATTTGTTTCTTTACACTTCAAGCTTTTCATTTGTTCTTCATTAATTTCCTGACGTGCACATCTAAACCTGTCCAGTACCAGATCCTTGCAGAAGTGCTTTCGATTGCTTATTTTATTATGTAACTGAGAAGACGAATTACACCTCAGGTCCAACCCCCCCCCCAATGGAGCTTTTGTCTTAACTTAATTAAAAAAATTGACCATTTTACATTGTTTTTAATCTTGCTTGAGATTAACCACTGGTCCCCTTGATGATTCAGTGAACTCAAAGGCAGTGGGTTCTTCCATTCGCCATTATAGAAGGGGGCATTTCTGTGGCACACCAATAACTGCTTTACTATTATTACTAATTTGCCTCATAAATCACAGGGCGGGCGACTCTGCATTAGTCCATAATTGTCCTAAATCTAACTTTTCGCTTAATAAATAAATTGTTAGATGTTGTAAACCTTGTTCTATGAAGACAAATGAAGCCATTTAGAACCATTTGAGATTCATACACAGGAGAACACATTTTGAAAAACACAACTAAATCAGCTAAACTCTTTTTTAAGTCTCAGTGTGGGCAGCAGAGAACACAGGCACAGAGGTGGAATTAGTCTCTGTTCATAGGGAGAAGTAAATTTAAATGTGCATGTAAAGCATTGCAAGCATGTTGGGATTAGATATGGTGACATCTGAGCTGAAATGCCTTCAGAATTGCTCCAAACCCAGGTTCGTGCTGCCTGGGAGTCTTTGTGGTTACAGGGCAGGAAAACTGGGATGTGTGAACCGGGGGCGAAAAGAACGAGAAGATGTTTTGCTTTAGGCTGTTGTGTTTCCTCACTGTTCAGTTCTAGATCCATTTAGTTTCCTTTAGTTTAGTCATACATGTAATGTTTGTATAGCCTTTGTATGCAGAGGATGCAAAGAATATAACTTGATGACCAAAGCTCTACCAATACTGTATAAAAAGGCTGGATATGTACAAATTTGACAATCTGAAATCTCTCCACTGCTGTTTGTCATGAAAGTATTGGCAGTTTGTCCTCCAGCATAAATCCAATGTTCAAACCTTGGAAGTTTCTACCAGAAATGACTTGAATTTTAAAAAACGACGTGAAGTGAGTGTATCTGCAGCCCGGAATAAAATCAAGTTGTTTTTTTATGAGTCTTGGAGAAATCAAATTTCTGTCTCCTGCAAGTCCGTCTGTGTGGCGTATGAACAAAAAGCAGCCAGTGCCAAAAGAGATGATGCACACTCCTGCTCTGTATGTGCAGGTTTCACACTCTGTGTTAGTTAAGTGTGAAGGGGAACAATTGTTTATTGTCTGAGGTACTTTAGCCAGGATTTCTATATGATTCTTTGTCTCTAACACTACGTGGCCTTTTTTAAGCTTTTATAAAATGCCTCAGGACACGGAGGTGGAATTGTTTCCTCCCACAGTGCGACATTAAAGCTCTTTGTATGTTCCTCCGGTGAGAGAGAGAGCAAAAGAGAAAAGGCAGATTAGTTTCTTTATTTGTCCTTCAGGATCGCAGATGGATAAATACTAATTACGTGAACTCTGTGGCTGAACTCTGCTGTTCTTTTTGTTGTCGTTATCGTGCTTTGATTGTTGAGTGCGATGGTTCTTGGTACTTGTTGCCTCTTTAGGAACTTTAAACACAGACCTTGTCAGGACCAGTTCACCTCATGGGGACCAAAGTTCGCTCTTAATGATCATTTTCTGAGGTCTTGGTTAAGTGTAGGGGTAAGATATGAATTGTGGGTAGGTTACATTTATGGTTAGGGATGAATTGGTAATGGTTAAAGTTAGGGATAAGTTTTAGGTTAGGCTGTACAAAATGAATGCTAGTCAATGCAAAGTCCTTATAAGGATAGCTGTGCAAAGCTCTGTGTTTGTGTGTCTGTTTCTCTGTGTGTTTGTGTGTGTGTGTGTGTGTGTGTGTGTGTGCTGTGCTTCGTTTAATCTTTGTTCAGCCATTATAACTAATGACCAGAGGGCCGGGTTGGACCTCTGAGTATTGATCGTGAATCAAAGTGTACGTTGCCGGGCTTTGAGAAAGGAAAGCAAAACAAGGAAAAGCTCTTAACAATGTCTGACTGATGTCCTCGCTACATACACACAGTGCACATCAACCTCAAATATTAATTTCCTGATAATGTCACTTCGTTTAATTCTTTAGGTATCGTTGATTTTCAAACTGGACCGCCTGTCTATTGTTTTTTCATATATATCTTCTCTTTTAGTTCTTCTATTTACTGCAGTTAGTAGATCGAAATATTTGGGTTTGTTGATTAATCTCAAATCTATAATTCCGCCGTGCTCCATAGGTCAAGATAACTGCGCACTTGCATAAAATTAAGCTGTTAAAGCTGAACGTTTTACTCTGTGCTGTAACGCCTGGAGTTTAATCTGACAGAATAAGCCCGAGACCATGAAACATCTAATCAGTTGTTTCGGTCTCTCACTTGCTTCCCCCCCCCCCCCACAACAACCACTGCTACACCATATAGGCTTCTAATTAAATGGCTGAGTAAGTCCAACCATCTTGAGATAAGCTATTGGATTCTCTCATTTTTTGGGGGGGGAAACTGCAGGGAAAGAACAATCTTGGTTTTTGTAAACATGCTGAAGTTTCTCTTGTATTTGGATTTTATAAAGAAATGTAGGACATGCTCCGAGGCAGCGTTTCAAACATATCGACCCAGTGCATGTGAAGGAAGTCGGTAATCTTCTGGGTGGATTGTCGTTCACATTACACTGGAAGCAAACCCTAATTGCAAAGACATTGGCATTTAGCAAATATGATGCTGTACAAAATTGCCAATTATCTTAACATATAAAATACAGCTGCTGCACGGAGCTGTGTTTCTTACTGCCCACACAGCATCTGCATAAAAGGCATTTTAATCAGGAGGGACTAGTTTCCACATATAGAGTGTGTGGTGTGTTTTATTTATGTGTATAAAAAAGTAGATGAGAGTGTGTTGCAGACTATATATTAGTGGTTAATGTCCAATCATTTCAGTATGAAACCCAACCAGCCAACCTGGTCATCACTGGTCTGTTTGCAGTCGCTGGCAGAGACGGACAAAGTGGCCGACGGAGGAAAGTGTTGGCATCTACGTCCGAAGCAGCAGGCGTCACACAGGGAGCTAATTTAGTTGATAAAGAGCACGCTGATTAGTGATTTGCTCCGATGTGCATTAGAGAGGGAGGTGGTATAGTTTCCGGCTCGGTGATTTAATGGAGTGAACCAGGAGGGAGTTAACGCTAGATTTTTTAAATAGAGGGAAAATGTCGCTATATGGAAGGATACAAACAAAGAGGCTGAGGTGGGTTAATGAATGGAAGTGGAGAGGAGTGTTTCCTGAGTCACCGTTGTTTTGCATCGTGTTTGTAGAAAAATGAGAAACATGGTTGTGATTTTAAAAGCAAACACATTGAAAGCATAACAGCTTTGGAGGCAATGAACATATAAGAAATGAAACAGTAACATACTATATGGTAAATTCAAAGTCAAGGTGCAGGATGTGAATTGTTATGAAACACCAGATTGGAAACAGATAACCTCAAAAACAAGATTAGTGCAAGATAACAAAATAAAGCTTTTTCAAGTCACTTGTAAACAGGGAACATTAGACTTGTGCATTAGTAATGTATAAATACAGTATTATATAACCACACAAAATGTATATTTTCCCCTAAAAGTCTACCATGTAAAAAGTCTATAATTTTTCTATAGACAGTTCACATTGACAAAGAGGAAAAAGAGCCAAATGGTTGATTGGGCCTTTAAAACCAACTCACACCAGCTGCAAATAGAAAATAGTTTTCTTATTTCCTGTCGTTTTTCAAATCATCTTTCTATCAACTCCTCTGAACGAACTCTGTGGTGTGCGATGTGGCTGCAGGTCGTTTCAGGACCTGTCCAAGCAGGTGGACCTGGTGTACGGGACGGTGAGGGACTCGGCCGTGTACGAGTACTTCCGGGCCAAAGGCACCAACCCCCTGGAGCAGGACAGCACCTTCGCGGAGCTCTGGAAGACCATCAACAAGAACAACGGCTTCGAGAACTCCGTCTCTGGCCCGTCAGATGGGATCAAGAAGGTGAGAATTAAGGTCCTAAATAAAGTTGTGTTAGATCCCATTAGACTCATGTTAGATTACTGCAGACTTCTTTTGAAAAAGCTGTTTCTTCAAAAACCAAACAAAAACATATATTCTTGTTTTTTGAAAATAAATAAATAAATAATGTTGATAAATGCAATTAAATTCTTGTTAAGTAAATTATATACAAACATAAACTTAGCCTTGATGATAATTAACATTTTGCTGTCGCCAGGTAGGAACAAACTTTACGCTAGTTCGGTAATTTCCTTCCCTGATTGGCAGACGCATGTAAGTAAAGTGATATTTTTTAATCTTGTGGAATGTGAGGGATTTTAATTATTCTCACAAACTCAGTGTGCTGCTAAATTAGCTTTTAATGTGTTCTCTCTCTTCTCCGTCCTCTTTAAAGACAGTAACAAACACACACTCATCTACACAGACACACTCACAGGGAGCAGAGTGAAGAATAATCCATAATTAAACAAATCACAGCGGAGTTGAGACAAATTCACTTTAAAACATTGAACAACTTTATTATTTGAGCAGCTTACTGTGTTCGGTGTCGTCAGGCCAGTTGCCTAGATACATACATCAATGGAAAACCCCTCTTCTCGATTTTAACTCTGTTCGTATTTCTACATTCAAAGATGATAAATTAATAAATTGTTATTTATAGCGAACAAACCATTGCACGTGTCTCATTCTGCCTTGAGTCAGAATCAAAGTGGAGTAGGAATAGGATTTTTCCTCCAATGAGTGGTATTTATTTAAGGTGAGTGAACTTGAGAACTAATGAGACGTGAGGTGAAAAAGTCTGTTTTAAGTGTGTTTGTTGAAAGCGTTGTCTCAGTCTGGAGGGCGAGGAGCCACAGAGGTGTGTACCAACACATCTCAGCTGCTGTTGTTCCACATACTCTCCACCGTCTGCACTCGAGGCTACAGCACATGAGTGTGTTGTAAAACAAAACTCTACACGCACACATTAAGAAAAAACATGTCCAGGGAAAAGTTGCGTAAATTTAACCATGAAAACAAGAAATTACATTTTTTAAATACCTTTTAAATTAACAGAGATATTAGGTAGATTTCCTTAAGAACATGGTATTTAATATCATGAAGAGAAGTGAGGAGTTTTAATGCCTCCGCGCCTGAGACCTTATGTTTTTGGGTTGTGTACCTAAAAAACACTATTTCTCAAAAAATACTTTGATGAAAATTCTTTAAATTAGGTACAAACATTCAATCGACTTAAGGATGAACTGATTCGATTTTGTTGGTCAAGGTCAGTGTCAATTCTTTTTGCCTTGTTAATGCAATATCTCAGAAAACTCTCCAGGGAATCCTTTCAAATTTGGTACAAACTTTCACTTGGACTCTCAAATGAACTGATTTGATTTTGGCGGTGGAACGTCAAAAGCCATCACGTTGATATATTAACTCTGCTATAAGGAATACCTTCAATTTCTGACCAGTTGTGACATATTCTCAAAGTTTACTTGATTAGATTTCTGTGGAGTAAAGGTCACGGTGACCTCCTATTGTTGTGAATGCAATTTGTTGGTCAGTCTTTGTCTCTCATAAACACACACAACAGAGAAAACGTCAGCTTATTAGAGATTTCCAAACCGTTTGTGTGCGTCCTTTTCAAATTTCCAGGCAAGGCGCGAGTCGTATGCCTTTCTGTGGGACATGGCGGTGGTGGAGTACGCCGCTCTGACAGACGACGACTGCACGCTGACCGTGGCGGGGAACAGCATGAGCACCAGAGGCTACGGCATGGCCCTGCAGCACGGCAGTCCTTACAGAGACCTCTTCTCTCAGAAGTACGTATAAACATATCCGCACACTGTACAACCAAGTGACGTATATTGATTGTGAAGCATTAATTGGACTTTGAACTCACTGGTGTCTGAATCAAAATACCCTTTAAATTGCTTGAGATAATTAGAGAAAATTGAAGGCGTATAACACGTCAGCTCATCTGTAATTACCCTGATGAGCAAAAATATTTTTCTCTAGCCAGAGCTGTGAAAATATGATCCAAGTTTTTCTAATCTGTCGTTTCTGTTTTAATTCTGTGTAGATATTAGCTTAGTACAGTTTCTCTGAAAGACGCAGATTCAGAGGAACATGTTTGATATTCTCTGTTCATACTATTTGCCCGTTGTTTTTGGTAAATCTGTATTTTTTCCCCCCAGACACAAGACAGACAGTCCTTTCAGTGCAGCCTTACAAGAATGATATAAGTGAATTTTAAACCGGGGCAGCGAGCTTTCTCCTCCAAGTAAAATCTAAATTCAGAACAAACAGCGTCTGAAATTGGAGGATTGATCACTCAAACTGTTCCAATGGTGAAAGATCCAAAACACATCACTAGCAGGGAAAGAACTGGTGAATATTTGAAGGGCGTGTGCAGTTGTGATCTTTCATCCTTTTCCCTATCATTTAATGTCAGAAGCTGTGGCAGCTGTGTGTACATATGTCTGCGTGTGCCCTTTCGCTCTGAATGGATCGTGCAGGCTCGTGCTCGGGCGCGTATGTGCCAGTCACTGTTGAAGAGGTTGAATAATGCTGCGCAGAAAGCTAACCGCTCCGATGGGACAGATTCACTGTCTCAGCCGTCATCGGTCTCCACCAGGACATCCCATACATCAGCCTTCTGTACGCTAACTAATGGACTGACTGTAGTATTTCATCATCTCGGGTTTCCGCGCTCACAGTTTGATGTGAAACCGATTCATCTTGCTGTAGTTTTCCTCCCCGTTGTTTACATAGAAGTATTTTTTTTTTTGCTCTTGCCCGCTCTTAAGAAGAGTTTCAGCGCTGCATCGCTTAAACGTTTTACTCTCTGCTGCTGTGCAAGCGGCAGTTGAACAGCATTTAACTCACTATGGGTGTTAAATAAACTCAGAGTCAATACTAATACGGTCTGTCATTATGATCTCCATGTAATTACAGTCATGCAGAGGAGTCTAATGTTGATTTTATTATCTGCCTTCATGTTTGTCTATGAAAATTATTAGATTTTTCCGTTCTCTATTTCACCTCCTTTGTTATTTGATTTGCAGAGTAATTAGCATCGAACATATTCCGAATCAATGCTATCGAATGCGTTGTGCAGTGTCCTGAGGTGTTATCACATGGGGCTGTGCTGCGGCTGCATGTGAAAGTCCCGCTCACTCTGTCTCTCTCGTCCACAGGATTTTGGAGCTTCAGGAAAAAGGCGACCTGGACATCCTGCAGCAGAAATGGTGGCCAAAGAAAGGCCGCTGTGACCTGCAGAGCTACGCCGACGCCCAGCCGGAGGGACGCGCGCTGCGTCTCCATAGCTTCGCCGGTGTCTTCTGCATCCTGGCTGCCGGGCTGCTGCTGGCCCTCCTGGTGGCCGCACTGGAGACCTGGTGGAACAGCAACCGCTGCCGAAGAGAGCAGCCCAAAGAGGTGACCACTGACAACTCGTCGGGCCAGGGCCCAGGCCTAAGCCTGCTAACCCAGAACCGGGCCATGGCGGCCACCACGGGTCCCCCTGCCCCTCCAAGGCCCCGGTCGAGACCCAGACCCCCGGGCCCCCCGGTCCTGCCCAGAGATGCCACTGCCACACTCTACTTTATGGATCCAGCAGGCGCCGACGCCAGCCCCGATTTAGTAGAGCTGCAGTACACCCAGTTGTAATAGGTGTGCCCCTAATGATAGTCCAGACATCATGTGATCGATCTACTCATTCCTTCTCATGTTGGGAGAGAGGTTGGGGTGCTTTGTCAGGGACTTCTCTGAGGCTTCTCTCTCAAACACACTCGCTGCGATTCTCTCTCATACCGATGCATAGAAACACTGCCTACAGCTTGGGCTGAAAAAACAACCAGTCACTGGTGCTTGTGTGAGAGAGCCGCAGCCGGAGTGATGTCAGCAAAAATGTTGTTGAATTACAGTTTCAAAACTACATCATGAAATTGTACTTCTGAGTCACTACGTGCTTCAGTTGTACAATAGCTCTCTTTAGCTAATCCATTCAAGTCTTAATGCTTTAGAGCCCCGACTTCATCTCGCTGCTGTCGACTGGGCAGCCCCTCTGCATGAGGCGTCCAGACAACTAAGGCTTGACATGGATCCCTAAACTAAAGTGTGAGCAAAAGCAGATAGAGAAAAGAATCTGAGCCTTGACCCGCCTGTCTGACGCGACAGTCCAACAATCCAACAAACCGCTGGCCGAGGACACCCGGTTAAGACCCAGGCCTGTAATCACAGTCAATTGAGCTCCACCAATGCTGTTTTTTTTGGTGCAGACGAGAGTTTGAGTTGCTGCTGTTGATTTCTATTTCCGTCTGTGTACAGCTGCTCTCATAATAACCACATACTGCTGTCATGAGAAACCTACAACAAACATCACGGTCTCATTTACAGAGCATAAGACGTGTTAGATGTGTTTTTTTCAGTACAACCAGGAGTATGTTTGCAAATACATTTGATGCAGTTATCTTTTGATCGTTGAACACTTATCTTCAGGCTTGAAATGTGACTGTTAAAGATGTGCAGTGTACTTTGTTGCACATTTTAATGCAATGGAAGTGAAAATATATCAGAAGCCAATTATAAATTTGTCAAAACACAGCAGCTTAATCCACTGACTGAGGGAAAATACTAAACATTTGAGAAGCACAAACCAAGACATGTAAAGTGAACGTCTCCCTTCTTCCAGTTTTACATTCATCTAAATCTTGAGTTTTAACATTGTTGTCAGTTAAAACAAGCAAAATTCAAAGATGTTGACAATGAGCATTTTTCACCACAATCGATGACAGTGAAACAAACATCCATCCATCTTGTATCGCGAAGAGGAAACTCAAATATCCAAACCCGCTGCTGCTGCTGCTGCTGCTGCTGCTGCTGCTGCTGCTGCTGCTGCTGCTGCAGTCTGTTCAGCTCTCATTACTTTACTATTATAAAAAAAACAAAACTATAACGTGTAAGTTAATGATTATATTATTTAAAGTTGAGACTCATTTTACACTTAGTAACCGTAACTATCTTAGTAACTATCAAACTTATGTTGCATGTGTCATGTGACATCCTGATCAAATCGTGATTGAGTGATCACCCCTGTGGCAAACTTTAGGCAATTTTAATAAGCAGTTGGTTCAAGTCAGCTCTGCTACAAACGTTTTACAGTTTTCATTCAAGCCTACATTGAAGTGTTTAATATTCAGAAGGTAAATCACTTTTAATTGTTCGAAGCATCATGACAGCACAAGCACTCAGTATGTGGACATTGTGACGGCCATTTCCAACAACTGTAAGCCTCAACAATCATTATTAAGGAATAGTTGAGGTTTTCGAAAATATTATTATTTGCTTTCTTGCTGAGACTTAGATTAAAAGAGTTAGACACCAGTCTTGAATCAGACTGTTACAGATCTTTCATCTAATTCTCAGTAAGAAAGCAAATAAAGAATAATTTCCAAAATGCTGAACTATGACTTTTATTGCCTAAGTAATAACTAATTGCAATTATATGTCAATACCCAGATTCACAGGGGACCGTTTGAGTTATGTATCATTGTCTGATCTCCAGCAGGTGACTAAGGATTACGGTCTGGAAAGGGTCTCTGGTCCATTGACATATAATGACATTACGAGCACTTCACCTGAAGGGAGGCGGCACATATGGACAGTCAGAGAGAGAGAGACTGGGAGGAGGCCAAGGCTCTTGACAAAGGTCAGGAGAGGCCTGACATACAGTAATGGATGGTCATTGGCTGTGTCAGGGAGAAGGGGCGGGGCATGGGGGCCGGGCAGGGGTAGACTGTAGTCGTTTCATCTGTCATCTCACCCCATAGTCCCTCCTGTTGTTTGCCCTCTTGTTTTTTGTCCTGTCTTCAGGGTGGCTCGACTTTAATGGGTGCATGTGTGGAGGAGAGGGTGCAGTCAAAAGTGAGCATGGTAGCATGAAGCTGGAAATATACTTTTAACGATGCGTAAGCAGCATGTCTGCGTCGGTAGCCTGCATCGGTTTGGTTTGTCAGATGTGCACATACTCAGAAATTAATGCTACATGTCCGTCAGATACAATACGTACTTGAACAGTCGGGGCAGCTACTCGCCATTATCACAATGTTGTTACTCTTGTGCATTTGGAGCCACCGTCCGCACGGTAGCGTTCGAGGGATGGAGTCGCGGTCACAAGGTCCAGGCGATACACGTGCAAAATAATCGGGAGTCGGTCTAAACATATTTGAGAAAAAAATGTATTTAACGTTTACTTTGACTGTTCAGGTTTGTCTATATCCCATCTGCTAACATGGAGTAGGCGGGATTTATGACCAATACTGCAGCCAGCCACCAGGTGGCGATTGAGACACTGTGGCTTCATTTTAGGGAGCTGTCATGTCTTCCACCTTATTATACAGTACAGTGTATAATCTGTGGTGTGCCCTCTAGTGGAATACTCTGGTAATATACGTACTACACATGTAGTACATCATTTGTATGGGAACTAATAACTATCTATGCGAACGCGTGGTTAAAAAACAAGTTAATCTCCGGCTTTAGTTGGAAATGAACACATGCTCTTTTTTTTTTTGGCCTCTCCCTCTTCTCCCATATTTGTGTTGCCTCATTGTTTCTGGGTGAAACAAATTGATGAATTCCTCAATATGATTTAAATGACTTAATTGATATTGATATTAATTGCTCTGTCTTTATTTGAGTTTTACTGTCACAAAGTCTAATTCATTGGATCGGTGCATCCATTGGAAGCCTTGTTAACGGCTGATGCTTTTCATGCAAGAGTCGCCTCCTGCCGATGTGTGGTCACTTAATTAAGGAGACAATTTACACACTTCTGCATGAAGAGACATCTTCATTCAAGTTCATTTCAGATGTGGAGACATTAGCTTTTTATAACCCAATATTTAAGACTTGGTGTTTTAGGGTAATGTCTCTCTCAAAGTCAACTGCTTGAAAAATCGCAGCATATTATGAATTTATGTGTTTGGGTTTTGTAAATGAAGCAGAAATAAGCCAGTGTGTTGTTTCAGCATCCTTCAAATGCACATGAATAGAACTGGCTGTGTGTTAGACTTTGTCTCACTGAATGAAAGAGCAGTCTGCTCAGCATGTACTGTAGTCGATGGTTATGATGGTGATAATGAAACAACCTTTATAACCCGTCTCTTTCTTCTTTCCCTCTCTATCCCCA
The DNA here is from genome assembly GCF_022539355.2 of Hippoglossus stenolepis. Taxonomy (NCBI): domain Eukaryota; kingdom Metazoa; phylum Chordata; class Actinopteri; order Pleuronectiformes; family Pleuronectidae; genus Hippoglossus; species Hippoglossus stenolepis. Next base: position 18,081,283 of record NC_061494.1, on the reverse strand, counting down.
TCCTGTTCTTTCTTTTAAACTCCTGACCCCCTTTCACCGCACATTCATTTCCACTTTTATTCTTTATCACACTTGCTCTTAATTACATTTATGCTCTCCCTTCCATTACAACCTCTGCCCACCATCCTTTCTCCTGGCTTATTTTATTCTACACACTCATTGTGGCTCTGGCTTTCTTTTCATCCGTCTCTAGGACAAAGAGGTGAACCTGGAACAGGTCCACCATCGTTTGAACAGCCTCCTGGACGAGGACTTGGCCCACAAGCAGCTGCCGGGCCAGTCTATCGAGATCTCTTCCCTGGACATTGGCAGCATGCAGCCCAGCCAGTCCCTGGAGGCCCTGTCTGCCCGGGACTACTCTCGGGGGCCGCGGCCAATGTCTGTGACCACCTTCCTGCAGGAGGGTCACGGGCCAGGAAGGACACTGGGTGCAGCGGCTGGCAGGACCTTGCCCCTGCCCCTCAGCAGTGCCACCATGCCCTCTATCCGCTGCAAACATAGGGCGCCCAACGGGGGTCTCTTCCGGCAGAGCCCAGTGAAGACGCCCATGCCAATGTCCTACCAACCAGTGCCAGGAGGACCCATCCCAGAAGCCGGCGAGCTCAGCCACGGGACATCAATCTGAGCACGTTGAACATTCAAAGACACTCGAGCTCAGAATGGAGCACTGTACAGAGCTGACAGTGTGAGGAGATATAAATAAAACACTAAAAAATGATTTTTATCACCAGTGAGGAGGAGTCGGTGGAAGAGGACTCGTGACAACACACTGGGACTTTAATGTACATATTTGTAAGTACAAAGAGAGATAGAAGCAACATTAAAAAGTGTATTTTGAATATTCTCAACAGTTGGGTTTAAAAAACACAAAAGTTAAAAAAATTAATTAAAAAAATGACTGTTTGAATGGCTTTGTAAATTTTGTTCTTTATGAATAAAGGTGACGATTCTTTGTGGTTGTTTTCTAAGTGCCAAGTTCAAAGATGTTTTCTTTCAGATTAACATTAACTGAATGTACTGTAAGAAATCATGATGATAAAAAAAAAGAGACATTTCACACTTAAACGACATTGGAAGAATTTATTTGTTTCATATGAAAACAATAAAAATATGATACAAAAATGCAGATGTGTGTTTGAAAAACATTTAGATCCATGTTGTGATGTCAGTGAGTATCTTGCGACTCTGGGGTTATTTATACAATGGTGTAAAAATGTTTATGCACTTTACAATTTAATATTTTCAAACTTTTTACTTAATTAAAAAAAATTATTAGGTAATATTTTGAATTGTTTTAAAATACTCATCATAACCCAACCACTATTTTTTTTATATTCTATTTAAACTTAGTGAGACTCATCCCATACTCTCTCCATTCCCTCTTTGGTTTCCATTGCTGGAGGAGTTCCTGACCGATGCTTACTGCCAGAAAGCTTGATGTGTTTCTATGTTAAGGAAAAAGTTTTAGGTGAATGGCTACATAAGTTTAAATAAGTTTAAGATCACTTCAAAACTACCTGTTGGGGAAAAATACGTGAGAACTGCTCATTAGAGCTAGTTCTTCACCGGATATTTCATTTGTTGGTGTTATTCTGAGGTAGAATTTCATCCTTACCAGTTCCAACCAACAATAACGACCAGGGAGAAGCAAAAATGACAGCCCAAAACAACACTAGTGGCCATTTTACCCATTTTTAATCCATTTAATAGCAACTGATAATTGAACCACCTGCCAACCACCCTGAGGGCCACCTTGGCAAATCTATCAACACGCATATAAAAGAGAAACAGAAAACTGCCCGTGTGGGGAACAGAGGATAATTGCTCACACTGGAGCTGACTCATAAGCCACCTTCACACCATCAGCTGCCCAGACAGACACATATACGGGGGCCTGTGTTAACAAACCTGGGGGCCGATGCCAGCACCAACACCAGGGGCCCCACATGGAGACAATAGCTGGGTGGACGTCCAGTAGAGATGTTCCAGAATCTGCAACCAACTGTAATTCATCCAGTCAAACAAAAACCACCGAGAGGAAATGTCACAGATTCATGAACAAAATGGTTCCGATATGAGCAGATATCTGGTTTTGACGATAAAAGTCTCTTCCTCAAATAGAGAAACTATGGGAAATGAAGCGGCAACCGTTGAGTTGTATGAAATTCAAAACAATAACCATTTCCAGCTCTTTATATTTGTGTATTTATTTTTTGGCAATGGTATTGGATCATTGTCTGAAACAAACCTTTTGAAAATGTCCCCTTTGGTTTTAGGAAATCGATTTCACCACTTCTATTTACCACTGTTTTCCCCAAATAATCAAAGAAAAATAATAAACTGAAAGCTACAATTATTTGGGGTTAGGGTGAGGGTAACGTTATCAACACGCCCACGCACTTGCTGAGAATTTCCCCGCTGTATTCTCACATGGACTCACTCGGACATTTTACTCGGGGGCTGGTGGGGAAAGTTCCAGAAAAAGTCGGAACAACTGTCTCAAACATTTGTGTTTCTAGCTTAATAAACTCAGTGCTGACAGGAAGCAGCAGCTTTCCCTTCACATTATGTCATTCTCTCACACACCTGTCTATATGACATGAACGAGAGGATGCTGCTGCTAGTGTTTAAAATAATGACTGAATGCAGGAGGGATCATTTTGTGTATTTTCCCTCCATCAGTCCACGATCAGACAAAGAACCACACTAAACTAAATCAATGAAATGAGCCACTTACAGCTACTGAGGGAAGAAGAACAGTTATAAGTCGATCAAAGAATAAAACATATCCAGACACTTGATTACAGTTTTACTATTTAGTTAAGACAATATAAGACATATTTCTTTTATTACTTAGATACAACAGATATATTCTCTTGTAACTCACCACTACAGATGCAACTATTTACTTCCGTGACATGAAGTTTTGAAAATAACTTTTTCACCATCACGGACTTGAGGAAAAACAAATGTGTGTACATCATCAGCTGTACTGTGAGTGCAGGAGTCAATTAAGGTTTTTCTATTTGCTATGTTTTGCTGTATTTTACCGTCACTGACCCCGGCTCTCGTCCCGATGACGCCGGTGACTATTATCTGCCTCCACTTCTACACATGGAGTCTCCAGCTGCGTGTTTGCACCTGAAGGCAAAGCGTTGCACCGGGAGGAAATAATCGAGATCCCTGGAGGAGTCACTGCTGCAGCAACACATGATATCTCACTGCAAACACTGGTGCGACACCTGGTTCACGGGAAGGTAGCACATTGTGTGTCCAAGTGAGGTGGTTTCACTTCGACTGCACCCTGCCCCCTAAAGTTCAAAAGTTCAAAAAGCAAGTAAGGCTTTTGAAATTGCCTCCCTCCAGTGTGAGTGTGTGTGTGATGCATTTTAGCATAACCGAGCGAGGAGATCTGTCCGAGCTCATGTGCGTTGAGATTGTTGATTTGCCCCCGTCACCTCTCCTGCGCTGCGATCCTGCCCGCCAGTCTTGGACGTGGTGCTGAGCAGAGCTCTGAAGTCTCCATGGCTGCGCTCTAAGGAACCACTGACCTTGTTCTTGAGAGCGGAGCCGAGTCCTGTCAGGGACGTACTTCCTGTTTGTGCCTCGTACAAACACTCCACTGCTACCACTTTGTGTCAAGACTCATCTTGTGACATGGCCTCTTTGACCTCGGCATCAGACACAGCACACGCAGAGTCTCCGCCTCACTTACAGATCCAGTTCTCCAGAGGAGCCACTGAGAAAACTTTCATCAGATCAGATTATTGAAGCATTCAAGCAAAAAAGACAAGTCCATTTTTAAACATTTCTTAAGGCAGAATGAAATTAATACACATGTGAAAACAATCTCCTCCTGATAAAGAAATACAGCTAATGTGTTCTGCATGGAAGGAAATCTCCTAATGGCCTTATATGACTTGTAAAACCAAAATCTCCACCAGTTTTCTCACAGAGCACATTATCACAAGAACAGGGACTTTGTAATTGTACAATTCTGCCATACATGACTCGCATGAATAGTCTGTATAATTAGCTCGTGTGGGCAGTGCGAGGCAATCTGCTGTAAAATAACTTCTATTCTCCCTGCGGGGAGATCACTGACCGTCTGTCCAGACTGCCTCTGCAGCCTCATTATCCATGCATTGAGCCATCATACCTTAAACTGCGTGCAGGGCTTTCGCTTTCTGGTCCGGGGGGGAAGCTCTTTGCCTCTTTCACCCTCAAAACTTTGGATTTAATGATGTTCATTTAGAGGTTTCCATATTTGGTGTTTCCTGTAAAATAGGCTCTTAGCTTTTCTTTATATGAGAACAAATACAACTTATTGTACAACATTATTCAAAATTACCAGTAACAAATGAATGGATAATGATTTTTTTTGTGTGTGTTTAAATTATTCTGATTGCGATCTCGGTCTTCTTTAAAAGGACGGTAAGTATTTGGTAATGATGATTTTCTAAAGCCAATCTATTACTCACCAGCCATCTATGGACAACATAATAAATCACTTCTTAAAATACACGAAGAGCAGAATGGGAGCTTTAATTGGAAAACATTAATTGATTCAACTGCAGGTCTCTGAAGGCACAGTTTGACATTTTGGGAATTTAACTTATTTGCTTTCCTTTTCTGAGAAAATGTAAAAATGATCATTTGTAATTTTACCCGGGGATATGTGCCAAACTGTCTCTTTGCCACTTTCCTCAAACTGTCAGACTTTCCCCTTTTCTGACAGAATGCAGGAAATTGTTGGTCGATGGGAAGTAGCTCCACTGGTGAGAATGCAGATTTGAATCTGATGAATTCTCATCCTGATAAGTAAAATGATCAGATATTATTGTATTCTAGTCAACTTTAACGTTTACATTTTAATACCTCATGATCAAATAAAGGCACAACTTTTGCCATGGGTGGAATCAGGACAGTGATTTTCAGGATATTAGTAACTTCTGTTTATTATACAATTGTTACATTTTATATTGATTGTCAAATATATAAACGCACATACACTTGTTTGCTAAAAATCCTGCATCTTCTCCAACTTCTTTTCTTATATTTGAAGTTATTACATACAAAGACAACAATAAAAGAGCTTTTTTTAAAAATCTGATTGAAATCAAAATAATCTTAATCCAACTGGATTATGTTTCATATGTGGTCAATTGTATGTGGGAAAAATATACTGCTGATTGTGTATATTCTGATGCTCTGAACACAAGGTATAAATAAGGGTGAAATGAAGATCAATAGTTTACAGATCAATACGTATGTATCGGTGTTGATCAACCAAAGTATTAGGAAGTTAAAATCTTGATAATGACAGAAGATGAACAGTCACAAAATGACAAAAACACTTCAGAATTTTTCATTTAATCCTCTAAAAAAAGGAAACTCAACCTCATGGTGGCGCTAGAGGGAAGTTCACCCTCTGGTCACCACAAATCCCTGCATTAATTTTCATGATAATCTGTTTTTCTGCCTTGAATAAAGTAGTGAAGTGTTCCCTGCATAAGACAGTAATGATGAAATAGAAGAGGATAATAAATAGGATTAAATTAAACTTTATGGTTCAGCCAGGTGGGAGAAAGTAGATATTTATGCTGGGAACCTTTGGGACGAGAAGAAACACTCAGACCTACTCCTTTAAACAATAAAATAACAAACACGCGCCCCATTCCTCACATTATAATAAGAAACACAGTGTCCTTAAAAAATGTTGAATTTTTCATGAAGCTGAAGGGCCTCTGTGAGAGGACAGGTGTTACACAACGTTATTTCATAAAGCGGCACAAGAACTCCGCTGTTAAATTATGTATTCTTCACTGCTTATTAAACTATTTGGTGGTCCACCTACGGTAAAGTCTTCTTGATCTGACTACCTGCATAAAAATATACAAACCTTGGAAACATTTTGTTCTGTCGCTGCTGTGGAGAGAAGGTGAGGAGAGTTTTTCTCAAACGTGGAGGATTGGCCTTTTTGTGTCGAGGCCAACGTGTTTGACTTTGGCATAATGTCTGCATTTAAAAAACAGCTTAGCACCGTGCTCTGAGGGTCATCTTACAGTACGAAGAATATTCCCTGAGTGGGAGTGAGAAGAACAAAAGTGTGTATATCCGACGTCTTACTTCCTCCCAGTCGGAAATCTCTTATAGCTCACGAGGTTAACTCGTGTCCATGAATCCAGTCAAATCAAACAGAGCATGGTTGGCTGTTGTTAATACGTTTTTTAGCCTCCAGCCAGTAAACAACATTTAGCAGCATTAGCAGAAGTACGGAGCCGAAGGGGTTAAAGGACACGTCTGGCATCATTATCTCATCTTTTCATTGTTATGAACAAATCCCCCGGAAATGACCAAAACTCATAAAGAATTTATCCAACTAACGAGTACTGACTGTGCAGCCAAAAGTGACTCGCTGTAAATTATTCCTCTGAGTCACAGACCTCCAGTGTTGTCCAAAAACAATTCGAGCCCCTGACAAATCCAATCCAATTTTCTCTGCAGCATTAAATATTCCAAGTAAATATGCAACAGTCAAAGTTAAATAAATACCTAAAGGGGTGATGCTCTGAAACTCGGCTGGTATGTGTCGGTGTCGTCTGGTCAAGTTTGGTTTGACATGAATGAAAACAAAAGTAAGAAAACCAGCTACTGTCACATTTTTCTTACTTCTGATTGATGCACAGACGAATTTGACGACATCTTAACCCGACTGAGCCTGAATTTCAATTACCCAAATTGAGAATATGGCCCCGTTCAGACCTGAATATTAACCAAACATATTTTTATGCTTCTCAGTGTCCATACTTTGATTTGTTTTTTTAGCCACTGCTACAATATCACCAAATACTGTCTGATCCTTCTGTTGTATGGGTAAATCTTTGTCTACAGTACAGCTGCAGTGCACTGATGAGCCCCTCCTGACTCTGGGGTCAGACGTGAACAGATGGATGTTAATACCAGCTCTGATATTAACATACTGATGACTCGCAAAATGTAGTTTATTTTTAAATGAAGCTGAAATGATTAGTTGATTAATTAATAGATCATTTGACAAAAATCCAATCAGAATCTACATAGTTCAAATGGCCTCAGTTTTTTCTTGCAAAAATATTGATCCAAGAATTCATTAAAGTTTTTATGAAATATGAAAGATTCTTCCAAATGTTTGAGCTGATCTTATAATATATTTAATTGCATTTTTTTATAGATCAAACCATTGATTAATTCATCAAATTAATTATTAATTCGTCAGGCATACTCAAGGATAAAGTTTAAACTATTGTGCTCCTGATGAGCTGTCACATGCTTCACTGTGGCACATTTATTTATGTTAAGTTGTTGAGAAAAATGTAAATCGAATGAGTTAAATGATTAAAAACCACCTCATTGATTTCCTGGTAATAACGATCATTCTGTTCTTCAAACAGCCCGTTCTTGTGTGGAAAGGAGACGAGTGCTGAGGCGTTGGTCAGTTGCCAACGGTTTCTGGACCTTCTCCAGATTTTATGTGAAGCTGGCACTTTGGTGAAGCTAATATTTCATGTGAGCTTATAGCATAAGTTTTATTTATGTATGCACATATATTTTCAGTTTTTTATGCTCAGGTCTGAGTTTGTCCGTGTGCTTTGCCGGGGCTCCAAGATAAATAGTCTTTTTGGGAGATTAAAGCTGAAGTTGATCGGGCCTTTGTGTAGGTCCTTGTGTGAACAAACCCCCGACGAGCTCTGTTGGTGTGCGGCACAATTCATAATGTTTTCATGAATTTGTTATGTGTTGCTGGTTTTTCCACTCGGATCGCGTCTTACGTGCATTTCTCAGAGGGATGCTGTGGAAATAATATGGGGAATTTATATGTGTGACACCTACACTGTATCTGCTCCTGTTTTTTAATGTCTAAAAATAATACATGTCTCCATGAAACATCGGTTCAACTGAGGATAACGACATCGTAAATATAACAAGTCCAGGTTCCTAAAGCACAAAACATGTTCTCTCCTCAATAAAGATCAGTGTGCGATACCTACCTGAACTGAGCCACAGTTTCAACAGTAACTTTTAAATACAACTCATTGCACAAACTAAAGGACATTTCTGAAAGCACACCTCCACTAAGGCTAATGTCCTATCTGTCCATGTCAAAGCAGAGGTCCCCATTAATTATATAGACTGTGGTCGTCTGTGATATTCTAAATTTGTCCTGCCACATTTTCATTATGAACCCAAAAAGCTTTTAACACTTCTCATTGTGACATTACAGATCAACAACTTTGTGTTTTGCTGCATTTTATAGTTGTGTGCAGCGTTGTTTGCCACATGCTCTGTCACACTATCGTCCGTCAGACTTCATAGTTTCAGCTGTAATATTGCAAATACCCTTAAGTATACCTCCTTTTATTAAGATCTGGTCTAAGATTTAAGAATAAAGCTGTGGAAAAACGTGGGATTCAAGAGACTGACGGACCTTTCAGAGGCAGAGTATCATCTGTTGGCTTTGTTTGAATCACCTAAGTGCTGGTAAGATGTCAGAAAACAGCAAAGAGCCGACAGAGGCAGTGAAAAGATGAAGACAACAGAAAATCAGCTTTACAAATGTTTCATGAGGATGGAGATACATTTAACACATTTGTTAGGGTGAAAACATTTTTTCTGAAAACATTGTGAACAGGAAAACTCAACAGGGAACACGTGACACTACCTCAGCAGCGTCGGTCTCAGTGTATTTACAGAGTCAAGACTATGGCGTGATCTCTGCCTGCTCGTACAGAGACTGTGAAATCGACGGCCTCAGTATAATGTGATGTGACCTCTAGCTTCACTGGATTTACCATTGGGACCACGGGATATTGGAAAAAGCTAATCACTTGCTGAAACTGTGATCAATTAGCCCTATACTTTAACCGAGCCACAATAAAATGACAGTTTTTACCATTATTCCAGTGGCACACATTCATACCCAACAACAAATTGGCCCCTGGCAGGTCAGTTCTGCAGGGGCCTCTGCTCACCCCCTCCTCTCCACATCCCATAACCCTCAGTGACCTGTGCACAGCTTGTAATGGGATTAATGAGGACGCCTTAATGACTTTGTTGTGCAGCCAAAACAATGCCCTCGGATCTCAATAGGGTCAATTAATGATGAAGCATGATCACATCAGCAGATACTGCGTTTGAGAACAGGGGGTCTCTGTGGGTCCGTGTGTTGTTTTGGCAGCCGCGTGCAATTTTTTCGATATTTTTGTTCCAACACTGGACTGTATCCATCACTAATAATATCCTCATTAAATCATTTATGCCGCCATGTTGTTTTTTTTACACACACACCAGCACAACAGAAGCTCCATAGCCGAGCTGTGTAGTCTCCATCTCGTTTCACACTTAGGTCAAATGAATGTGCCACCTCCACCTTCACCTTCTTTTTTCTTCTTCCCTGGAAAACAGGTTAATATTTATCCTGAGACTTAATGTATCTGAAGCTGCCGTGCGCTACCTGAGCAGAGCAGCATTAGCAGTGTGATAAACAACTTCTTACTATTTGATAAATAATCCAGGAGAAACACAGCATCCTGACAGAGCCATGAAAGTTTTATGCCTCGTGCTGCCGAGGCTCTTTCTCTCACTGAATACCAGACACAACTCGGGCAGCCAGTAGAATCTCAATATATTTTTTCTGTCTCGATTTTCAACCTCCCGCTCAAAATATGGCAAAAATGCCTCTGTTTTCTGGCTTGTTTTGTGTTCAGTGTTTATTCAGAGGCATTTTTTTCTCTCTTTCCTTTTTATATCCTTAAAAAGCCTTTTAATCTTGCCAACAGGTTGTTCTGCACCCACACAGTGTGCATCTCAGCTTCTGCTGCAGCCGGACTCTTAATGAAGACGGTATTTCTGAAGCATGTGTCCCGAGTGCAGAGGTTGACTATCACACACAAAGACAAACTCAGCTTTGGATGATATTTAATAAGTGCGTGATAGAGACTGTTGCTTGTTTTATTTTGGGCAGCAGATTGTTGAACCATCTGGTCAAAATACAAGACAAGACAAGACCTCAGAGATCCATCACTTTCTTGTCTCATTATTATTCATCACACTCACTCATGTTGGGGGATACATTTTCATCCCCACCAGGGCTACGAGTGTTCGTCGATAAATCGCTTGGTTGATGGACAAGTTATTAATCTGCAGCTTTGTTAATAACTAGATAACTTAATAATTATCTGATCACAGGTTCTGAAGCTTGATTTTTATCAGTTTTCTGTGATTGAACACTGAATATTGTTTCGATTTTAGACTGTTCGGACACATCAAGACATTTGACGATACCATCATTGACTGAAGATAATTACCATGAGGAATTTCCAATGTTTTGATCGGCAGATTAACCAGTTGCAATTAGTAGCAGCCCTAATATACACATGAGACGGTTTATACAGTTCACAGCTGCTATATGTTATTTTTCAAGAAGTCAAATGTAAGTGAGCAAAAACAAAGATTAAATCACAATCCCATAGACACCAATATGAGTCACTGCCATGTTCACATCATTTACTTAACAAGAACATGGACATGTTTACACCTTGATTGTAGCTTAGCGTCTTATTAGAGTTTTCTCAGCGGCACATTCCCTGGTTTGTCTGATATTTAGCAGCATTTTGCTAAAATCACAAACCGGATCAACAAGAAACTTGGTGGAAAGATGCAGAATGCGTCAGGAAAGAACTCATTACATTTTGCTGTAGATTTGGATCAGGGGGTGGATGCAGGAATATTTTAGACTTTCTTTAACATTGTGACAGTGTTTTTCCACATTTTTGTTTATTTCTCTGAGAATAATTTATGGATTATGATGAAAAAAAAATCTTGCTTGTTTAGGAGACTGATATTTATGAGTGTGTTCAATTTGGTGCAGATCAGGATGTAGTGAATGTAAATGTGGTTTCATTAGAGGACTGTTGGGCCTTGGCGGAGGTATGCGCTCTACTGAGTGTCATTCTAGTTCAGAATAAGGTCGTGTCAACGTACTCAGCATGTTGAAAGCTGGTTGTTTGCACGAGTGTCTTCACGTGGCCTCTCAAACATCATCATGTATTAATTCTTCTCATTTCGTCTTAAGTTTTATTCTAAAATGTTTGCAGATATTCTCAGCTTCTTCTGTACTTCTTTGCCGTCGCCAAATCAAAATATTATCCAGCCAAAACAAGTTCCACCAAAGAGTTGAAGTTAGTGTTTTTTTCAGGGCTGGAGTTTTCTTCCCAACAACAACAGCATCAAACTTGAGACGAATGTTTAAATGAGTGGTTCTGAGCTGCATAATCATGACAGTGTTTCGCAGCAGAGAAGTCCCAGGTCCTGGGCCGTCGGTTTTCCTTCACTCTGAACCTAAGCTGAGGGCAAACCCAGGCCAAGGCTCTGGCCCTCGTGTGCCTCAGCTACTGCGGGCGCAGGCTACATGCATTTCAAAGCAGGAAGCTGATCCAGTTACATGTGAGCTGCTGCTGGGTCAGTGTAACTTCCACAGCAGACACACAAACCATTCAGCTGCATACACACTGTCTCATTATGAACAAAATAGAACTAAAGGATTTCAAACGTACTTATTTAATTTCTAACTATTAGCAGAGTAAATAGATCTTAATAGAACTTGTCTGACAGTACAACTGATGAATCACCAGCCTTTATTTTCTGATTCCTCCTAATTACTGTTGTTAGAAAAACTATTTTATTTGTGTCTGTTTTCTTAAGTTGTTGCACATTGAGTTCGTTCAGCCTCGGTCATTATCTCCATGCACTTGGCCTTGTTAGTTCATCATTAAACAACAGCTGATGGAGCTTTAGTTTACGCAGCCATTAACTGGTACTTTTTTTTATCTGACTGAGGAAAAAAACTTCTTATCATTAAATATCTGAGATGCGAAGATAAAATGTAAAAGAAATTGCATTTCACTTCCTCTTTCATCTTCTTCACCATTAATCCAGTTGTGTCTTTACAAAGCAAAAGGATTGTCAGTCACATTTTAGTTTGACTCGTGATTGGTCGGCCGCGTGTTTCAGCAGGACCTCACCACTGTGGCTGCACCCCCCGTCCTGCACTGGGCTCAGAATGATATCGATGCAAGATGGCAGCGTTCGTGTCGGGCATATTTTTGGCTCCTTTTCAGTTTTTAAGGTCTCACCCTTACTATATAAAAGTGAAGAGGACGTGGAGACGCATCATCCATCTTTATATACAGTCTATGGTTTCGACCACCAGATGTGAAAATGTTAACAGGGTGAAGGAAAGAGAAAATAATGCAATTTTAAAAACCTGCACCATCTGCAGACAACAGCACATTTTATTAAAGCTGCTGCTTTTAGTGTTTCACGTCTGTATTTGATACTTTGATCAAATTAACTTTCCCAGGAAACGCTCTCTTAGACAAGTGAGCCTGAGAGTTGATTATTTTCCGAAATATTTAATGAGTCATTTACCAAATTCACCGCCCCCACCTATCACCATAGTCATAATACATAATTATTCCTAATTTGCATTACAAATGATGGAAATTATAGCCAGTCAATTTCAGAATCAGAGAGAGCTGAAGGTTATTGTTTGTGGAAAAATAAGACCTCAGTGAAAACTGGGATAATAATTGATGCTTTCAGCGAAGTCATTCTCCACTGGTGGAGTGGAGCGTAAGAAATATTCAAACACTACAAATCCCTTTAATCCTAATGGGAATTTGAACAGAATAAATATTTCTCATTGATTTATAATTCTGATGAAAGGTCAAATGTTTTCTGTCAGTTGCTAAACTGACAAATATGCAGCTCTAAAGCCAAATTTACATGCATGATTTCTTCAAACAGAACAACAACTTGTCATGTGAATAATGATTTATTTTTTTAAAAAAAACTAATTTATTCACTCTGAATCACTTTGACTTGATTTTCTCTTTACTTATCTGGCAACTAAATAATTCCAGCAAATGTCATCTCAGTTTCTGTTTGTGTGGTGGCTTTTTCCTGAAAGAATTTGGGGAGCGGCTGTTGCTGTTGACACTCTTTCAATTTGATCCACCTGTTTGTTTAATCCAAGAAGATCTGATGTTCCCATGCAAAGTTTAACCCTTTGCTCTGCTGCAGAAAACATGCTCCTATGCAAAGTGATGTTATATCATCTGGCAAATTCTGGTGACTTTTTGAGGAGCAATTATTTTTCTGCAGATCAGAGTTGGCATTTCAACTTCTAAACCTGTGGGAACAAGAACATCTGAGGCAGCTTTTTTCACACTTTGTTTCATTTCTCTCTGACAAACAGTGGAAAGACACAGACCGGCAGTTTCCATTTTCCATGCACTACTGAACAGCAGCAAGTTAGACAAGTGTTAAGGTTATTTTGCACACCCCTGAGAATAACTAGAATTACCACATTGTGGTTGTGTGCCTCTGCCAACCAGTGAAGTTTCAGTCTACATAAATTCATAACCAGATTCTTGTGATCCCACCCGTGACTTTTGACCACTGAAATATAATCAGTTAATCTGTGAGTCTGAGTGAACATTTGTGCCAAATTTGAGAGGATTCTCTCTTGAGATAACGCGTTCAACAGGCAAAAGACTTTGTAAGGTCACAGGGATCTTGACCTTTGACCCCCAAGTTGTAATCTTGCCATCCTTGAGTCCAAGTGGATGTTTTTGCCAATTTTAGAGAAATTCCCTCTGGCTGTTTCTGAGCTGTTGTGTTTACAATCACCAGAAATGTGTTTTGTACGGTCATGGTGACCTTTGACCTTTGACAACCAAGTTGTAATCAGTTCATCTATGAGTCAAAGTGATCATTTGTACAAACGGACATCCTGAATAACTTATACCTCGTGGCTGTTGCTGACATGAAGAAAAAAATAAATCAGTCCATTTGTTTCTAACACTTTGCAAAAATACCTATATTTGTTTCTGCTCACCATCTCTGACCAAACCTCTGAGCACAGAGGAAAGAGCCTCTGACATCCACAGCACAAAAAAGATGCTGAACTGAAGCAACAATGTTGTGTTGTCCCTCTGGCTGACGTTCGACTGGGTCTGAGATGATTCGACTGGGCGACCCGACATTAAACTAACGAGTAAAAAACGTGGATTGTTTTAGGGAATGATTCACACACAGGGTGCGGTGATTGATGACGTCCTTTTCTGTTGAGAAGGGGAAAGTGAAAGCATTAGGGGACATTTTTCAAACTGGCTCATTTCATTTTAGCTGTTTGTGCCAAACACAATGTATAAATCTAGTGCATTTGTCGTCTTGCCTTTGCACGACATCTGTTTACTTGGTTTTAATTTTGCTTCACAGTTAGTAAATTTACATGCATTTACATTTTGGTAATCAGGTTACTGTCAGCTTTCTGCAGCACAGATATTTCTTAAACGCCACGTAAGAGAGAAAGTGTAAACCAAAGTGCTTTTTGCTGGAGAAACCGGACCTTTTGGCCACATGTGCGCTCACCCTGCTTAATAGAGGTGTTTCAGCACCAGAGTGTCTGACAGATTGCTGTGCAATGGGATGAAAGAAAGATTACTACACTGGTGCATTCTTGTGTTCAAATTAATTAAAACCCATTAAGTCCAGGAAAGAATGAAAACAGACGGTAAAGCTGCTTTCGGACAGAAAACAACCCTTCATTAATTTCAATGGGGATGTAAATCAGCTAAAGTTGACTTCTGCTCAACTGCAACACAATGAAACAGCATCCGGTGCACAATCCTGAAACGTGAGCAGCAAATGTCTACTTTCTTTTTTTTCTTTGAACACTAATTTCTAGCCTCATTTATTGTTAAGTGTCTTAACCACTGGACCGGTCTGCCAAAGTATGTCTATGTCTGAGCTGTCAATCATGATGGTTAACCCTGTTTTTTTATAGCATCTAGTAACTAAATAATTACAACCAAACTTACTGGGAATATGAAAACTTGAACGGACATCAGTGTGATAAGAACTACCTTTTAGAAAACTGTATTGGATGTGTACTATGAACTTGCTGGTCTGGTCCATGTCCCATCCATCAATGTGGAGAAGGAAGTCTTTATGACCTATACTGCAGCCTGCCACAGATTTTTGGAAGCAAGCATATCGTCCATTTACAGTCGATGGTTAAATCATGCGATAACCTCAGGTCAGAACTCTGGTCAGAGATGGAGTAGGAGGGAAACTTGCTCTGCACGTTTTATAGTAACCATGGTTTGGACAGAGTTGGGCTGATTCTCTTGTTTCCTGACGTAATCCATTTCCCCACTGACCTGGTTTAACATGTGCTCACAACCCGAGTCAAATGTTTTCCCCATTAAAAAAGCTGCATCACTGTAAAACTGCAATTTAATCTGCGGAGGATTCGAGAATCAGCATCAAACGAACCCATTTGGGCTGATGTTTTCTTTACGACTCCTCTTGAAGAAATCATGACTGTAAAGCACCAAATGGGACTTGACAGAAACAGAAACAATTCCAAATATTTATGACACAAAGTCAGAAGCAATATTTGTCTATTACAGACTGTGCCACGTGTGATGAATCGTGTTGCGGAGATATAAGTTCGGCAAATAATTGGTATTCTCAGGGTGGAGCTGGTTGGCCTTGTAGTGCAAACTGCTGTATGTACATGCTGTATGAGTAATGGTGTTGGGAAGACGGCTGCGCAGCTTGAATATTAATCTGAGACGTGTTGCAGATAAGAGGGTTAGATGACAACAGATACGGAGACTTTCCTTAACACAAACAGGGAAAGACACACACACATGTTTGTACTTCTTCTTAGTGGGGACACTCTTTGGAAAAATGCATTCCCAAGCCCTTACCCTAAACTTAAACCTCACTGTAACCCTAAAACTAAAACCAGGTCTTAACCCTCAAACAGCCCATTGAAAAAGTGAGGACCAGCTAAAATGTCCTCACTTTCCCAAAATGTCTTCACTAATTTTGTGGGCTCAAAATGGTCCTCCCAAAGACACCTGTACAGGTACGCACACACACACACACACACACACACACACACACACACACACACACACACACACTTTCACATGAAGCCATGCTTACTGTCCTAAGTTCAAGTTGTCTTCAATTAAAGTTTATGCTGACAGTTTGGTTGAGTCAGCCTGTATTCAGACAAGAGTGTGTGTGTGTGTGTGTGTGTGTGTGTGTGTGTGTGTGTGTGTGTGTGTGTGTGTGTGTGTGTGTGTCTGTGTGTGTCTGTGTGTGTGAAGAGGGTGGGAAGGTGTCAGGCTCGATTCCAAGTGGCAGTTTCTTAGCGGCACGCAGCTTGTGTCAGCAGCAGGGCAGAACTAAACCGCTGGGAGCTTCAGTAGCTGCTCGGGCAAAATAAGTCAAAGTGGATTCTTGTTGAATTGTGAGCATCAAACTAAGATGATCAGTGTTGTGATAAATTTGTGCCGTCACCAGAGACACAGATTGCACCGCACATTTGAACCTTTTTTCTGACTTGATCTCGAACGTTAGATTTCGCTTGCGGGGCATTTGAAGGTGTGTGTGTAGATTAGTTAGATTAGCAGATTTAGAAATGTTATCTTCAGGTGCTGCCAGCTTCATTAGACACAGTTTGCAGATTGTCTCACTAATAATATCAGCTTCCCTTTTGGAATTTAGGTTAAATTAAGAAATATTGCCAATTGAGCCTTTGCATCTCACTTTGATACTAAATCCTTCTCCTTGAGCTCAACTCTCCTCATCATGAATATTGATAACTAGCATTTTACAAATGTGACCTTTTATTTGATGATTTCAAAATTTTAAGTTAGTAGAAGTTGCATCCAGCGTTATTAAAAATGGGTTTTCTAAGTAGGTACGAAAGTTAAGAAAATCAATAAAAGCATAAATAGATAAATATGGTACAGACCAACATTGGGATACTGAATTATTAAATAAATATAAATAATATATATATATATATAACCAGACATGATAAATATTGCACATATTGGATGAAATTGCACATACGAATAAATAGAGGAATATAACAGACATGGTGTACTGTTATGTCTACATGTGTCTTCTTGGTTAAACATTATATTATTAATTAACTGAACACAGTTTGTTGTTCATCGATGTAATTCATTATCTTCTGAAATAAACTAAAATCCTCGCTTATTTGCATAAAGATATAAAGCACCAAGATTTCTGATAAGGTCACACACAGATTTTTTTAATTTATTGTAAAGAAAGTGACTTGGGTATATTAACTGTGATCACTCAAAAACAAGCACAAACTTGTTTTTGTATTTTAATGGGAAAAGTTTAACACCAGTTTTAACTGTGACATTTTCATGTAAATAAAGATAATTGTGGATAACGCAAACATTTTTGACATAATAATTGATGACTTCTTTTGGGGGGGGTTGTATTTATGCCATATGTTGTGACAACAAATTTAAATAATAAATAGAGATATTTATCTTCATGTTTGACACTTTCTGATTTAACTGTTGAATTATAAATAACACTGTATTTTATCGAACTGTGATTCAATCTGTGCTGTTCATATCCTCCCATATGCTCAATACTTTATAACTTTTATAATTACAACTTAAATAACAAAATGTTTGATCCATGTATGTGTATCACACCAGAGCACATTACATCACACTAAAGGACAGAAATGGTTATTCTATTAAAAAAGAAAGTGAGAGGTATCACATTAATAAACTCCAACTGATTGCTCTCCTACAATTAAATTGTTATTTTCAAGATTTAATTAATGTAATTATTGTATTTAAAAACAATGGTAATGGTCAAAAAATGATATTTAATGTTTTAATTTGCTTCCACAGAGAACTTCCTCTTCTAATCACAGATGTCATATTTCTGTCACACCAAAGGATGTTTTAGCCTTTTGCTATCGACCTTGCTTTTACCAGCTAACCTGTCATTAGCTGCTAGCAGGATACATTTACATATATTTCCATAATTACATGTTAAAAAATTTCAATTTGGAGTTTTCACACCAAAGGACGACAAAACATGACACTGGAAATGGTTTGAAAAGTTAAATATTTAAAAGAATAGAGAGACAAAAGCTTCACAGGGGGCTTCGCTACCATGACCTTGAATGGTGTTGTTTTGTAGAGTTGTAAATTTTAAAAACAGGATGATAACACAGTTTCATTAACCGAGTGTGTCAAGTTTCATCCTGTGTCACCTTCACTCTCGTCCTTTTGTGCTCATGCAAATTCCCTGCCTGCGTCAGCGGCAAGTGGACGGACGTCAAGTAGGCTCCGACCCGAATGACAAAAGCTAGTGACAACAATAGAATGTTTCTTATACTATATCCTATCACACAATACTGTTACTTCTGTTCTCAGACACTTAGCTGGTTTAAGTTATAGAGAATTTCCTCTGGTTGTTCTCAGCTTGGCCCCA
The DNA here is from genome assembly GCF_022539355.2 of Hippoglossus stenolepis. Taxonomy (NCBI): domain Eukaryota; kingdom Metazoa; phylum Chordata; class Actinopteri; order Pleuronectiformes; family Pleuronectidae; genus Hippoglossus; species Hippoglossus stenolepis. The sequence goes on along the minus strand of NC_061494.1, from coordinate 18,062,884 downwards.
ATATGTTCTTTTGGCATGACGTTGAGCGCTACACTCAATGAATTCACTAATTAAGTAATTGCACACAGTTCATAAAAAGCCTGCAGAGGATTCTGTCACAGCACACTGACAAGGGCAACCTGCCAAACGTCTGTGCTCTGACCCCCTCCCTCCCTCTCTCCTGCGCTATTTATAAATGTGTTGAACGCCTCAGCATCTTCGCGGGTTTGGACCTCCTCCTTAAGTTGTGTTCCCTGCAGCGCGAGCAGAGGAACTGTCAGGTGAGAACGGTGTACGTCCGTGTCTTCTTACTCACATTAATCACACACCCACACACACACTCAGACACACACACCTACTGACCGGTTTGTACACTGCGAGTGCTCCGTCACAGCGCCCCCGGCAGGGCAGATGTCCCTTCATATGGACAAATCCAGAGAGGGGAGACAGCTTAGATCGCATTAGCAAATTACTACATCAGTTCATCAGCATCCACACCACGGAGCAGCCCGCGGCTCTTCCTCCCACGCAGCTTTCATCCTGGTTCAGAAATCTTTGTCCTAATGCTTCTTGGAAAAAAAAGAGAAAAAGAAACAGAACATAAAACCAAGCGACAGGACCTTTCTGCGTACATACCCAAAAGTTCCTCTCTTATTATGACTGGTGTCATTTTTCCACATCGTATGTCGCTGTATTTGCATTTTTGTAAAACTGACTCCAAACAGTGTTTCAGTTTGTGCCTTACAAGCTGCAAACAGCAGAAGTTATTCTGTATTCTGAGCGAAATGCAACAATCTGCACAGCATATGCACAGAGTAATTAATGTTATCATGCATGTCAATGTGTGTTTTGACTATCAAAGTTGGTTTTACGATTCCTCAGCAGCTGCACAATACAATTATCTCTGTATACAATATACTTGTTTATTATTTTGTTTCGGAGAGAAATGAACAGACGTGAAAACATATTACATAATCACAGAGCTCTGCTCAGTGTCTACATGTGAAATTATTTATAGTAGACAAAAAAGCTTATTTGGGTTGGATTAATGGATTCAGAGGGTTGCATTTCTGATTAGACTGGCATTTCACTTGAAATTGCTTTCAAAGGTCTTTTTTTTTCTTCTCCCCCATTATCTCAACGCTGTTTCAGGATCTGAAATAATGAGCTCAAAACCTAAGAAGGAGGAAATTCATAAATAAAGCCCTTTAGCTTAGCACGAATAAACTCATTGTCAAAAAACATGAGAAAAAAAGCTTAAGAAAACCCTAAAAAATAAGCTGAGCTCATGACGGTGTTTGTGCTTCGATTCAGGCAAACAGCAAACAACACGTTGAGTGAAGAAAATAAAAAAATCTGAGGAAGCTTCCATGACAGTAACAATGGTCTGATCATGAACCTCCGTGCATGAGCTCATATGGAGGGATGCACTGGAACACTTGCCACTCTCACATTTGCATATTTACGTGTTAACAGTCGGCCAATTTACAAGATAATTAACAGCCCTCTATACATGTCATCAGCCATTTAAATCTCCGCAGTATGCAAATGCTCTGTCTGTGATTTACCGGGGCTCTTAATGGACTACAAAATATTCATCAAGGGCGCGAATCAAAACCTGTTGCTCCTCAATTTATGGGGTCAGCCGTGCGCGCAGGGCGAGGTTCCACTACACAAAATATGATTTCAATTTGATTAATTTCTCTCATAGATTTACATTTTGATTCCGTTTCCACAGATTATCTTTCAACTCGTGAAATGAAAGGAGGCGCGGCACCCGGGGCCGATGACAGTTGTTCCCATAGAAACCGCTCTCGACATGTGATTTTTTTTCTTTCTCTCAGTGTCACAAAGTCAAGTCACCACCAGCTAGTTAATGTCTCGCTGCATGAAAAGGAAAGAACCTGAATCCACGTCAGGGTGTGAGGCTGCTGCTGAGGGTCACTCACGCTTGTTTGAAAAGTTTGTCTATTCTATGAATGACTTGGCTGTCACCGTCTTTTCTTTATTTATATTTTTTTGGGGCTGTATGTCTGTAACTCAAGAGAAAAAAATAGATTTTCACAGTTTTCTAACTTGAAAAGCAAAGAAACTCCGGCATGAGAGGAAGAAAAACCTGATGGCACCCCCACCGTGCAGATTCCTAAGTGACTCTGATCCATGTGAGATGTTTATCTTCAGTGTCCAATCAAAGCCGAACATCGATTCCATCTCTGCATCAATGTAGCCGTGGCAGCTGCAATCGTCCTCTCCTTTAACCAATCTGCCAGGAAAATCTAACTTGTCTCATCCTGTCAAAGAACGTCTCAGAGAGAAACGCTCCTGTGGCATGGATGCAAATGGAAATGTTTTCTAAAGGATTGGATTTTTTTTATTTTTTATTGTGTACATTTATCCAGGACTGTTCTCAGGTACAAGCGAGCAAAAAGAGAACATTTCAGATGCCCAGTGATACCTTTACAAGGACATTGAGCAAAGTGACCTGTAATTATTATTTTTACTGTCAATTAGTATTAAAATGTTCCCTGTACTTCGCATTCGCAATGGACATTATAAAATATATATTTTCAAGTTTCATGGTAATAATTCATCTGAATAAAAACTGAAATATTGATCAGTCTCCTCAGGGACGTCAGACGATGTCAGACCAGAAATGTCTCAGCATTTATCTTCCATCGTGTTCAAAAACTATTCTCTTCTGTTGATGGAATACAGTTTAATTTGTCTCTAGTGTTGCCCACTGGCAGATTTGATTGAGATTATAGATCTGATTCTAGTTTCTGTCCATCTCTCTAACTTCACTTCCTGTTCTGATCATCCAGCTCTAACTACCATGATTCTAATGTGGAGACCTGCCAGTGTCTCAGCTCAGCTCTAAACTGAGGACCTGGATTCTGGGAAACCACAATCGACCTGTTGGACTCTGATCTGTTCCCACATGGTTACACGTTTTTTAAATAAAACTTTTAAAAGTGCCTCTGCTCCTGTGATCCACCTTTAATAATAATGACTTGAATTTATACGGCGCCTTTCAAGAGAACCAAGGGCGCTTTATTCCCTCCTAAAGTCAAACCTTGAGAGATTTAGAATTTCGTAAAATCTATAATGAAAATTGTCAGCTACACAGAATTTATCATTACACAAAATGTAATTAAAACGTAATTACCTTGACTTGAACATCTTCTTGAGGACCGGGTTTACTCTTATTTTAAAGACTTATTCGTCCAAGGTTCCCACAGTCATGACTAATTTCTTTAATTACCTAAAAGTAATTGAATCAACTGTTGGATTAGGCACTCAAGAACTTTCTTTTGATTCAAAATCATTGGTCTCATATTTCATTTTATATATTTTCCAGACCAGCCTCGTTTTAGTCCAGAGAGACAAAACACAACCGTTAAAATGACACATATTAGAATGTGAGATGACTAAACAGTGCCAAATCAACACAAATGAAAAAATACGCGTATGGAAAATGACACTGAGAAAAATAAACTGTCTTCTATAAGTAATCCAAGCTAATATTGTTTTCTCTCTCTGCTGTCAGTCAAAGTTTGTTTGTTATTTCATAATGGTGTTTACAGTTTGTAAAGAATTTTATTTTAAACCTAAATGGTGAAATAACAGCATATACATTATTTATAGTTGGCATAATAACTTTGTAAAACCCCCCACACACTGTGTCAGCTCTTACTTCAAAGTATGTGTGTAGATATAAATGATAACATTTCAATCATAATCATATTCACCACTCATATGATTAAACTCAGACAAACAACCGAAGCTACTAGAAAGTTATGCTTATTAAAAAAAACTCTTGTTGAGAGAGATGAGAAAACGACCTGCGCATTTTAAACTAATACCTGTAGCTATGGCCACTAGGGGTCTCTCAATCAAAACAATAAAAAAAAAAAAAAGCTGTGTCTCAATTCAGGGACCACAGCCTTTCGGAAGCTAGGCTACGTTGTCCTAATTTGAAGGGTCCGACAAATGTGTCCTTCAGTTTTTCAAAGAAGTAATGGCGGCAGAAAGCGAAAAGGTCAGAAGAACATATTTTATATCATATTCAGACATTTGATGATGCTGTGAAGCAGCGTTGGATCATGGGAGTTGTCGTCTTCACCACCATTGCCGATAAGAATCTACCTGACGTGACTCGGGCGCAAATCCTGTTCACGGATGAGCTAATGCATCAATGTTTTATTCACGTTACTCAGCAAAGGACAATGAATAACCGTGATCCATTACGAGCGACAGACAGTGGAAGAAAGCGGTAAAGCTGATATGACGCAATTAAAAGGTGACAACGTCCCGTTACCTTGAATTGAGGATTTCTCTAGGTTCTCTGCTATTTTGGATAATGTAAGTACACAAGTCAACAAAATATATAACATGTCGAGTCGTTTCTTGACATTTTGATGAGGAGCTGTCACATAACTTCAATTAAAAAACGTCATTGAGAAGTTCTGTGCTGCAACATTCTTCTATACCTGATGTGTTATTTGACACTATCTCCACGTTCTTTACTGTAAATCTAATAAACCATGTTTAAAGTGCACTCACCGACATCACATCACACCAGAATACTAAGCAGCCAAACATGACCGTATTCCCCACTGAATAGATTAGCTGGTAAAATATCGAGTCAGATCTGAGGTCACGTTCGGCTAAACTGTGTTTTAATGAGGTCGATAGGTCAGTGCCGTTAACGTAGCATGAGACCTTACAGAATATCTTCCTTTCTTCCTGTTTCTCCTCTTTCTGTAATACATAGCTCCAGTGAGCTTCGTCCTTCTGAGGCTTCGCTGAGGCTTTTTTAACTTCTTTCATGGAGTTAATGGATTTTAACAAGTCATAGATGAGTGACTAATTTGTGGGTGGTAGCAATCTGGCAGTGGCAGGAGAATCATTCATCTTCTGACAAACAGATGTTTGCAATTTTGTGTGAATAAAATTAACAAATACACCCAAAACATGACAAAATATATGCAGAACTACTCCATACAAATTAAATTGCAATCAAAGTGAGAACAGAAGCATTTCTCTGCTGTGGTAAACTTGTTAAAATACAAAGCCTGTGGCAGAAGGATTTCACTCCATGACGCCATCGATATATTAGTATTGAGTTGGAGGAAAATATTTAAAATGTCAAAACTCTGTTCAAGGCCTGTGTAGTTTGTTCAAACCACAGACAGTATAAATAAGATGGGTCCTGAAAATTGAAGCCACAGCCTCTCAACCGCAACCTGATGCCTGCCTGCAGTATAGGTTTTAAACCCCACTTTCTAGTTTGGTACATGGACCAAACTAAAAAATAAAAGGACAAGTCATTCTCAAAGGTGGTTTCTGTCATTTAAGGTGTGTTTTTGTCAGTATTTCATTTTCTGCTTCCTAGCTACGGAGTCACTTTGCCCGACAGCTTTAAAAGTTGACTATTGCAGACTATATTATAAATTATAATAAAAATACAATATCTAATCTTCTACAGTTTAAGACACTATTTATAAATGGGATATATATTTAAATGTGTTTATATTAAATATTATATTAGTTATTTTAACTGTGTTTCGAAAAAAAAACAATGGATCCTTCACTCGTAGATACTTTATATTCAGCTGTGCCTCAAGGGTGAAGGGAATAGTTCATTCCTGCTGAACCTAATTACTGTGATGATATGTATTTTGAGGGGTTATTATGTGATGTTAATACCAATATTTTGTATGGTTACTTTGAATAATGACTTGGTTTCTTCTACATAGATAAAAAGTGCCGACATGTGCTGAATTATTGTTGAAGTTATGGTCGGATCAGCTTCGTTTTCTCTTTGTGGTTCATCAGTGGTTAAGAAACAAACTGTCCAAAATCACAGAGTCGTGCTGACCCCAGCTAACTCCTGGAGAATTTGACTGAAATGGTTTGAGACGTCTCAGCGTGAGCTCACACTGTGATGCAGTAAGTCAGTGTCCTCTTTGTGTGCACCCTGACCGGGATCACAGAGTGTGTGGGATCTGCTTAAATGCTTTAGACGTATATATTTTTCTAGACTTTAAAAGGTAGAGGAGATCACTGAATTGATATCCCAGCGGTGATGACGCTGGGAATATAAAGCAGCGTGTTTTGGTTTATATTCTTTGGCCTTCGAAACAATTTTGTACAGTTGAAATGGGTTCCTCTGTCCCACAGGGTTTGGAGTTAGCGGATGATTTCTCTGGACAGAAGTGGGTGTTACACACTCTGAAGGAAATGGTTTCTGGCAGCTACAGAAGCAAACTTGGCCTGAATGGACATTTGCACCCAGGCCAACGTTTGAAACACTGGGATTCATTTGTTTAATTCAAGGTACTGTATCCAATAAAAGGTGTGCAGGCATATGCAAAGATAATTGATGGATTAAGTCAGTGAGTTGTGTCATTTATGAGGGAGCGGACCTCAGTGACTTTAAATTTACATCAGTGAACATCTGTTGTTTAGAAATAAAAAAGGCTCAGAGCTTAAGCTTGCCATAATGAACAGTGATATCACAGCTGCAAAGCACTTTGTTCAATTAAATCAATCTAAGTAAGATGCACGATCATAAATAAGCTATTTCAACAACTATTTGGTGTCGACCTGTAAGTAGTTATTTAATTATTATTTTGCAGACTCTTTTTAATATAGGGGTGGACATGATACAAATTAGTTTTACATTTAAATCAGATTTCATAAAACAAAATTCTTAGACAACATTTAACATCTGTACGTGGCATTAGAAAGTTAGGACACCCCACCCACATCTTTAGTGGGTAATTAGGTGGGTGAACTTTTTACTTTTCAGCAAGCAGGAAACAAATTCCTAAAAAAAGATCCTCCTGACAGCTCATTAATGTTTCTGAATCTCTGAAACAACTGTAAATGCAGAAAGACAATGCTGCATTTGGAATTGATAAGATTCACTGATAAGACGGAGGAACAAGAGAAGTTATACGTCTTTGCTGAGTCCTAAAACATCAGTGACATGAGGAACCTATCATGTTGTCACTCACTAACTGTCAGCAGTCTTTATTGCACTTGCAGCTCGAGGAACATCGTCGGTGATGTGACAGGGGAACAATCTCAATTAAACTTTCTACAATCCAAACAAAACTGTGGGAATTTGAAAGCAACAGTCGAGTACAGGGTGAGAATGTAGAGCAGTGAAAAGTGATTATTGTCGCAGTGTTTTCCTCGTTGTGTCGGCAACAAACAGCAGATGGAGAGAGCGCACACAACAGGGAATAATGCATATGCATGAGTTGTGTTTGTGTTGTCTTCTTACATTGCTCTTACTTTGCTGAAATAGACAAAGCAATACAATAATGTTTGCTCACTAATGTTGTGTTTTTGTAAAGCGCCTATCAAAATACTTGTGTTCCTACAGGAGCAGTTGAGGTTATTTATAAAGAGCCAGACTCATGTGTATTTTTGGGGGCTGATGCTGATAATGATATTAGGCTGTAAAGAATTATTATATTGACATATATATATATATATATATATGGTCGAATTCTGGTTATATATAATAATATAGTGGTATTCTCTACCACTACATTTTTAGACGCTCAAAGACACTTTACATAGAATAAAGAAAAAACAGAAAGCAGATAAAAGCACATAACTATAAATGCACTTCATATTCACACACTGAAATATATATTGTACACTACCAATAGTATCACAGACCAAAGGAAATGCTTTGTCGGCCGTACCTCTGACCTTCCACCATAACCTCCCCATCCTCTCGTTCTCAGTAAGGTGAAGCCTTTACAGTCTGGGTGTGGAAAAGACTATAAATAAAACTGCTTTAAAACCGAAACACACAACCAAAAGAACAACTAAAAACATTTTCCCTGTGCCAACACAATATTCCAGCGAGCTGCAGTGCAGACTGTTAACATGGATCCATGACTTCTCACCTGCAGGTTGCTGCTTCTTAAAACTGGAGTAATGCGTTTTATACATCGGCTTTAAAAGACACGCTTCAGATCCTGTGAAGTTTGCAGATTTCTTTAGGAAGCCCGAGAACACATCACAATAAAAATCTGCTCGAATTTAAAGCATGTAAAAGTTTTGGGGTTTCTTCCTTCAGGTAGGTTTGAATGAGGACAATAATTCTGGGGAGGTAAAATACTTTCTAAATGGTATTTTTTACTACACTATACTTGAAGGGAGGTTAAGGAGACTAGGACTTGGGTTAAGGAGGCAGCTGACGGTGGAGAGGAGTGTGTGGGTTGTTCCTGTGATCAGTAATCAATGTAGAGAAGTGCAGCTCTCATTGTTAAGTTTGTCTAATTGTTCTCTGAGAATGGCTCGATGCTATTCTGATTTTCTCCAGCCTCTCCCTACAGGCTCGTTTTCAGCTGACAGATCTCTGCCTCTTTTCCAAAGAGCTTTTTACTTTGAAGGGATCTATATGATTTAAGTGGTATGAAAAGGTCTAATGAGTCCCTTGATGTAATGTTAGAGTCGGTCATCAGGTCCTGGAGGTCGAAATAGGACTAATAGAAAATGTAGTTACATTCGTCTCAAATTTAATAGAGACTTAAACGTTGAGATACAGGACAGAGGAGAATCCAGAAATGGTCTGAGAAATTGTAATATCTGCAAATGGGGTTTTAGCATCGTCTAGTGCATGTGTGAAGATAAGGTCCGGTATATTACCACGGTTATGAGTTGGTGCCTGGACAAGCTGAGTAAAGTCCAGTGTATTAAAGCTGGTCAAGAATTCCGTTGCATTAGAGTCAGCAGCGTCATCAATGTGGAGGTTAGTCTCCAGGTTGGGATCATGGTTAAAGTTGACCATTGAAAACAGTTTAGAGATCCAGAGGTCCGTAGATAATAATGATCAGGATAAGGAAATAAATAAAGATCCATTTAAACTTTAATTAACAGCAAAAATCCAACTATTTCCAAAACGCATTGTTCGCTCTTAGCAAAGGTCACAGTCAAATCATTGGAGTCGGTTCATTTGTCTGCAGTTCAGGTCTTGAATTACAAAAGAGATTAAAATACATTGGAAAATAGTTCAGCCTATTTTTTTATACCTGGCCTGTGTTAGTGGAATTTCAATGAAATTTGCAAAAAATCTTTTTTATCTAAAATTCAGTTTTCATTTGTCATTAAGGGGAAGTGTAGAATGATGAGGGAGAAATAATTTAAACTGTTTTAGCGTCAAGTTGTAACATAACAAAATGTGAATGTTTTTTTAATGCATAATTCTTTGAAGCGTTTCGGTATAAGTTCCCTGAGCAGTGTTACTCTGAAGAGATTCAATGAACAAAACATGAACCTTATTAACTCTTTTACATGTAAAGATGTGGAGGCCGGTCAACAGGGAATAAGATACGTGATTTATCAGAGGAAAAAGATGAAAAAGAGCATTATGAATACTGAATGATGCAGAGTGAGTATAGATTGTGAGAGTGGCTGTGTTGTTGTGTTCGGTTTTGTTAATGATCTATTTTCTTCTAGATTCCAGTTGGATACCTTTAGCTTTAATCGATATATATGAATGAATTTTAAATACTTGTCATAAATAATTCACAGCCCCAAAACACACACAAATTTTAATTAACGGCACAATAGTGATGGTATAACGCGTTAAATCATTTGTACACATTTTAAATGTTCATTTTATTCAATTTTCTCTCCGGTTTTTACTTAACAGACACAGACTGTAACTCAATATTTTGAATTTTTCTTTCTGTTTCTATAGATTCCTTTGGGGCCCTTTACAGACTGATAGCACTTTTATCGATGCAGCTCTCGGACGTAGCCGATGTCTGTGGGATTCCAGTTCCTCCAGCTTCTACATTGTCTCTCTGCCTCTGTTATTTCTCCTGCTTCTAACACTCAATCCCGGTCAGTGCTCGTCCATCTGATTGGATGTGGAGGAACTATTGGCCAGTTTCAGCCTCTAATGTTTTGCACTGCTGATTACATTTTAACCTATTAAAATCAAGTTTCCTTTGGTGCTGCTCAAGTAAATTACTATCTCCAGTTTCTGTGGAAAATTAACAGAACATAAGGTTTATATTTAATGCATATGTTTTCCACAGCATCAAAGTTATTCAATGACAGTTCATCCATTGTTATATGACTAATTCTGCACACATATAATGATGCCAAGTACTAAGTACAACAACATGACTCAAGTACTTCAGAGAATGAATTCATCTGCAGTTGTTCACATCATTGTAAAATGTCGCTATAGTCTAATTTAATTTTCTTTCATGTACAGATGAAAATGAAGGTCGATGGGAATCATCTTATTGTTCGGTAGCAGATGTCTTAACGTCGCATCAAATGAAGACGTACTATGCAATTCATCATTTATCATTATTTAACTACGGTGAAAATTGAACGAGGAAACAGAGAGAAGGAAACAGAGATCATTCGCCGTGAAATGAAAAATGAGTTTTGGTGAAGTGATTAAAGCTGCAGGCAGCAGGATGGAATATCGCGTTTCTGTTGTCTGTATCACAAGATTGTGGATGTTTTGGGCTCAGTTTAAGAATTATTATTTATACTATATACAAATTTGCTGTAGGGCTGCTACACACCAGAGGATTTTCAACTCTTTACCACATACATAAGTTTTGTAAAAACGCACAAACTAGATGATTTGGCCAGAACGCCAGACCACACACTTTCCATTTGTAGGAAATTATTTCACAGTGGTGATTCCAGAGTCTTGAAATCTCACAGAAACTCTTATTTTTCTCTCGCTATTTTCTGTCCGAGCCGATTATCGGAAATATCCAACATGTTTACGAGATCAGGGAGGCTCCGAATAAATCGGTAGCATTAAGATTATTTTGTAAACTCCTCACACTTCAGGATTATTTGGGCAGACAATCGGCACAGAGTGACCTCCAGTCCGGGATTGTCGGAAGGGGTGAATCAGGTCTAAAATCAGCCCGATTATCCTCTAGCGTGCAGCAGCCTTTATGCCCCTAAAGAGTTTGAGGAATTTCCTGTTTCAACATGACAGGTCCCCTGTAAATAAAGCCAAATCCATCCTTTAGAAGAGCTTGCCTGCACAGAGGCCTTATACTCAAACACCTGGGAGGAAGTGAAACGCATCCCTCATGCTCTCGTGGCTTACTGGGAACAAATCCCCACAGCCAGGTCCAAAGATCCTCAGAAAAGTGCAGACTGTTGTGGCTCCATATTCATGCGCATGTTTTTGGAACAAGGTGTTCCAGCAACCAGGTGTCCACATACTTTAGGCCAGGTTGTGCATAATAATCTCACTTTCTTCTCAAGCTGTGGCTCAACGTCTCACAAGGTTCCCTCTCGTCATTGTCATTCATTTATTGTTCCCCTGTTGATACGAAAGGGTTCGGCTCACACTTGGTGCAGATGTTCCCGTCCTACCAAATTGCGTGTGTTCGGTGAACGCTGCTCCACCCAATGCACAGAAGTGTTATTCCTTGTGTGCTGCATAGAGCTGAATAATGCAGAGATACCAGTTCAAAGTCTGTACACCAGCCTGAGAGAGGCGGTCAGGGACTTGGGCAATGCACCATCCAAACCGAAACAATTTGCAGTTTGAGGACATCGTAAGTTTGCGTATATCATTTCAGATAAAAGAACATAAACGCCGTCTACATATCCAAAGGTAGATTATGCATCGATATTTGTGGCCGAGTGGATTTAATTCAGCTGAGATTTCGTTTCCATTCTGCCAAGATCTGATAAACATATTCATCGGTGAATGAATACGAATAGTATGGCCCCGTTGGAAGGTCTGCCCTTAACGCCTTCGACAAGGCCTCTGGATAAGTTCACAAAAGATCACAGTGGATTTTAACCACGACTTGACTTTTGTGTGAGTGTTTCAACTCTGCAGACTTTGCTCAAAAGAATAACTAACAAAGCAAAGAGTTGTGACAACAGCACACAACATAGTAAGGCTGCAACTAATGATGTTTTTCTTTCTCTAATTAATTGTTTTGTCTATAAAATACCAAACAGGAAAATCGTCCATTCGTAAGCTGAACCAGACATTTATCATTTGAGGGTTGCAGGAGGCAGGAGGTATTTTCAGCAGACAAGCGGCCGGGCCCACGAGTCTATCACAGGGCTGACATACAGTACAGAGGTAAACAGCAATTCAAACCGCACCAATTTTGAGTTGCAGACTAAACTAAAGTGCATTTGGCCTGGCTGTGAGGAAACCAGAGTACCAGAGAAGAAACCCACGCACTATTGCACCAGAACCCAAAGATATTACATTTATGATAGTGATTGATAAAGAAAACCATGAAATCACATCTGAGGAGGTTTAGACACCAAATGCTTTATTTGATTGCAAAGAAAATGTCAGTTTTGCTTCTTTGGTTGTCAAAGTTGCCAATTTTTTTTGTCTGTAAACTACATTGAATTATCAACTCGTACTTACAGCTCGAAAAACACAAAACACACACGACATCTGCAAAACACTGTACTTTGAAGTATAAAGCTTAGTTTAGTGTGTCAGCATTATAACATTTTCAAAGTAGCAAACAACAGAGGCAATGGGAAGGTCATTCATTTTGCAGTTATTTGATAATATAGCAAAGTACTCTGCAAAATCTGCACACACACACACACACACACACATTGACCTTGTCATGCCACCAACCATGACCTTTCCCTTTCAATGCCTCCAGTTGCATAGAGAGAAAGATGGTTCAGTATAATCTCCAATCACCTCATTGTATGGAGCCACATATCATCCAGCTGCAGGTTACAGCTTTCAATAAGAATTAATGAAGCTGATCAAGCAATCGTGAAAACATCTCGAGTAAGGACTATGGTGTTGGTGCCGGTCAGGGAATGTGTGACGACTACATCTTTTAATACCGATAATACTGTAACATGTATTGATCAAAGTTATGTGTTTCTAATGTTTGACTTGAGGGGTCTGGAGGCTGATTTCATGTGTTGGGTTGGGAGTCACCATCATGTCCCTGATCACGTTCACAGAGTTTTTCATTTGACTGTTTGCCTGCTAGTTTCTGTCGACATGTCACTTTATATTAGAAATTCGAGCATTCATTCGTCAGAAGTGGTTCACCTCGTGATCCAGCAGAGGGCACCTATCCCACCCTAATCCTTTCCGACAAAAAACAGGAAGCTAGCAAGCAAAGCCCTTCCGAGCAGAGAATGTTTACACCAATGCATCCGAGAAGAGCCGTGTTCTAAATCCTAGTCGAACAAAGGTGAGGCTGTTTGTCGACTTTGTACCGTGCGGCTGTCGCACTCTTTTTGGGAAAAGTGACAGGTAAGTGTAAACTCTTCGTCAAGTAAGGACTAGTAAAGCTTTTATTTTTTTCAACACTGTGAACACCAGAAGTTCAGCCATCAAATATTAGTTTTTTCTTCATCAGTGCCAAAGTCCTTGCACATTTCTCTTTTGGTTCACATTAACTTTCACCAAGTGTCAATGTATTAGAACAGGTTTCTTGGGATAAACATGGTCTGAAGAGATATAAGATATGACTCGTTGTTCTCGACTCTTTTAAACTGGCAGTAAACTGGGTAAACTGGTGCAGCTTTAGCTTGATTCCAGTCCCCCGGTTGCCAGGAAGCATTTTCATCGTGTAGATGTTAAACGATCGTGATGGGGCAGCACAAATACAACTAACAGCCATTATGTGTATTCAAGGTGATTACATTTACCATTTCAAATTTCATTAAATGCACCATGGCATATCATTAGGTTTTCATTTACGTTGGCTATGATGACTTAACTTTGGATTAGCTTCTGCCGTGAACCATGTCAAATGTTAATGAGGTAATATATATGTTACACACATCATGTCCAATGGCTTCTGCTTCTTCCTGCCAATAATTTCAGATAATTGTTATGATGACCCAACAGGCAGTGTTGTAGTTTAATATAACGTTAAACTCAATGACACCGTGGAAAAATAATTTCATGCAAACTGAATACATGTTCCTAATAATTTGATCATTTTATTTTTATTATTGATTCATGTCTAATTTATATTTTCAATTATTTGTTTCAGCTCTAATGCGATCTATGTTGGCAACCAATGACTTTTCCCTTCCCCATCACTATTTTCAAAAGTATTTTCTCTAAATATTTTGGCTAAAAAGTCCAAATGTTTGACTTGCTTATTATTAAAATAAAAGTATTTAATACAATTATTTATTTATTCAAAATTCCAGGAATTATAAAAAAAATTATATAATTAATTATTAATTATAATATAATTAATAGTCCAAAACTTGTTGGAGATAACTCAATACATTCAATTTACAATCAAATATTTTAAAAGACTAAATCTGTGGGACAGTTTAGTGATTGTGCTTGAAAAGTTGCTTAAGTTATTCTAAAAAATATTTGCCAATTTCCTTTTCTGTAGATCAAGAAATAAAGAAATCTCTGAGTAATCAATCAACTGTTTGTTTGAGTACATTTAGTTTTCTGTCAGTTTGCATCTGGATGACATTTGCAGATGAAGACATTTTTCACAACTGTGAGTTTTATTTCTACCGCTGCATCTAATCTGGTGCCAGAGGTAATTTAAGGCCTGTATGGATACATTATTCTGAGCTTCGCCATAGTAACAGATAAGAAAACTTTTGTCCCTTATTTGACAGCACTCTCCGATACGCACAAGCCGGGCGGCTGTGGCATTAATGATGAAAATGAATGAAAAATGGAGGAGAGTGGACGGCTAATCAGGGGAATGGATAGGCTGTCTGCAGCATTCTGCTCTGCTGCTCGCCAGTTAACTCAATCAGCTTTTAAAAAGAGAAAAAAGAAAAGCACACACAACCTTTACAGAGAAACTAGGAAATTCCACATGATTTTTAACGTGTGGACACATGTCACCACAATGTGGAAAATCATGGTAGAACATGTGGAACCATGTAGGGCACATGGGTTTCACATATATACAGGTGCTTTAACCATTTTACCCCCAAAACCACGTTTCCTTATGTTATTGCTCATATGAAGTTTGTGTGTTTTTTCGTTAAGGGAAGCTCTGTGTTGAGTACAAATCATCGCCATGGCAACACTCAGTCTTCTTCCCCACATTTTCTCTTTATTTCTCTTCATCTTTCAATTTTCATATTTCATAATCAAAAATGATTCTGGTGAACAATCTCATTAACATGGTTTCGTAATCATTGTCTAATTGCAGCTTCAAATAAGTCCCCTGGTTTCCTGATTCGTTGTCTTCTCTGTGCTTTTATTTGTTTTTATTCCATTAAATCAAACCCACAGTAACTCCAGCAGAGCCGAGTACATCACGGTCGATAAAACCCTCCTAGTTAAAGTTTTTTAAAAAGGTTTGCAGACTCAAAACCACAAAGAAAAGCTGACAAGAACTATGTAGGGAAGATGATGTGTATATACCTGAAATAAACAAGATCCTTAGTTACAAATTTGAGGTAGATAGTGGAAAATATTAATACATAAAGGATTTTAAATGAAGGTCATATCCGGCTTTAAGGGTTATTTCTCACATTGGAATATAATGGATAGGATACATGTGAGGACACAGAGCAGCAGAATATAGAAAGTATTATTTTCTCACTCAGGAGTCTCATAAGCCGTAAAGATTGCTTACGGGTTTTGATGATTAAAAGCTGTGTTGTTCTTTTAGTTTTTTAATGCGGCTGACTGATGAGTGCAGGAAGTCAGATCCGAAAGAGCCGAGACAAAATGTTCTTTCGAGAATAGACACAAACAAAGAGTTTAGTTTCGACAATTGACAGAGCATGAGAGGAAAAAGATAGCGGCGGCTGGTGATAGCACGGTATAATGCATCCCTCAAGTTTCTCATTATCACCTAATAGATAGGGTTTACTCAGGAATCGAGCTTCATTTGTCTGTATAATGAACTAGAAGCAATACTGCTGAATTAACACATACTTTCTATTGATTAGCGATGCACATTAGGCCCCGAACACGGAAACAAATGTCCCGAATTGCATTTGTTACAACGTCAAAGATATTGAAAATTTCACAGCGGTATTAAAAGTCACGTTGGTGAGTGAAGCGCTTACGCCTCAGGTGAACATCCACCATCTCAGGTCGGTGCAGATGCTCCAAAAAAAGACATAATTTTGGTCAGCTGCATATATATAGTTATGTGGAAATGTTTGGGTAAATTTGATATTTTATCAATTTTTGAAAGTGAAAGGAAGTAAAGGCTCATTTACTTCTCCTTCTCCTGCCTGATGAACCCTCGCCTGAACGCTCCAGAGACTCATGTGTTGTTTCGAACGCATCTGACCTGACAATCTCCTGTTCTGTTGTTCACGTGCAAAAGGGAAACTTTGGAGAAAGTTCGGACTCAATCGCGTGGACGTTCTCCGGAGTTCATGTCGTCCGTTTGCTTCTTGGATTCAACTTCAATGTAATTTGCTCAGGTGTGAATGAACCTTTGACGTACTGAATTTATCAAGACGACACATGAACATGTTTAGTTTGCACCGACAGCAAGTTAGATTGGATAAGAATCAATTAATCTGTTACATAAAACAAGATCAGGTAAAGGAAGTGAGGTGAATAATCTGAGGATCTATGGTGGAGTCTTGTGTCTGTAAAGGACATGATGTGCTTTGGACTAATATTAAAACGCCGGTTGAAAATAGCTTTTGAAAATTGCCCATCTAAAAGCTTTAATGGCTGATGAAAGAGCTGATGGATTAGATACCTGAGCCGTTGTTTGAGGCGTCAGGTTCACAGTCTTTCCTCTGGACAAACATACTGTACACAGGCGTCTCTGAAGCCTTTCCAGGTAACACTCAGCTGCACTGCACCTCCCCGGCCTCGGAAATGGCAGCAGATTAAAGAAACCTGTTTGTCCGGCGGTTTACAAGTTCCACCTCGGATGTGCAGTATATATATATATATATATATATACTGCACATCCGAATATCTATATATATATAAAGTAGCTGCAGCATTAAACCAATGTTTTCTATGCAATACCAGTGAAGTCTTCCACCAATTCGCATTTAGAGAAGCGTCAGGCAGTGAGTGCCCAGAGGGGATGTGTCCTATTTGCGGCAGATTCAATTAGATGAGCACATAGTGACGTCTCTTTAGAATGAAGGGTTGGATTGCACACAGCACTGTCAGTAAGATAAAGGACTGGCTCATGTACATGTTTAGGATTTCTGATCGTCACGGCCCTATAGGGGAATGGATATTCTCTGCCGCTGCAAAAAAGCAAAAGGACCCTCTATACCCACTATAGACATGAAGCGCACTCTCTGTGACATGCAGCAGGAATACAAGTGGTGGTGAGTGGAGGCAGGCAAATAGAAGGAAATTACAGGGTTTATTCATCAGCATCTATCACACCGGTGCCTGGAATATTACATACACAGGGTTCAGTGATGTGACAGTAGTTATTTAGTCTTTAATGAGGCAAAACTTGCACAAATTACTGACATTTTCTGATATGTAGCAATTATCTAAAGAAAAGAGGTTTATTGGTTTGTGTGTCTGGATTAAACTAAGTGGAACCGCATATGTCAGTTTAAAATATTATTCAACATGATTCACATCAAGATTGAGGCAGAATATGAAGTAGTTGTTGTTCAGACATCACTTTGCAATGAGAGTGTCACGTAAAACAATATCATGCTTTAGGATTTACTTTAACACTAATGAATATGCAAGAGATGAATAATTGTCATGAATACTTCATCTAAAAGTCTTAAGTATTTCACGCGTTATAAAGCAGTAAAGACGCCTCCTTGGTTCCATTATTCACATGGATATCAAATGAAACAACTGGCACAGATAATGAAAGATAAATCTGAGGAGACGATCAGCTCTGGTACGACCTTGTGCAATTAAGAAATAAAACATGGTACCATGTCAGAGTTTGGAAAACCAGTTCTTTTCATTTGTTGCCGAGTCACTTGAAAAGGTACAGCCCCGTCACATCTACATGTATATTTCCATTTGAATGTAGCTGACATGATTATTTTAAGGCCTTGTTCCCGCTAATGCAGATATTGTTTTGAAAATAATTTTTCCTTCCATTTTTCTAAAAATCTGTTCACACAACCTTTATGTTACAAGGTTTCTCCATCCAAACGAGTACACACTCAAACAAGCATGCCGGGCCAGTGGGTGGCGATAAAGTCTGTATCAACAACCCGTCAAATGCCAGAGAAGAACGCTGTGGTCCAACTAATATTGGGTGGGGGGGGGGGGCAGATGCCTGTGGATGCCGGTAACATGGTGCAGCAATGCTAACTTTAGCTGAAAACTTGTGATTTGAGCACCGAGGCCCAAAAGCTTAGCTGATGACCTTTTAATTATGAAGACTTCTCTGCCTGAGCCTGTGCTTTGACCCCTTTTAGCCAGTGAATGATATTAATGGACTTTGTATTATATCCTCTCAATTCAAATTCTAATGGTGTTCACTCCTGCTGGACATAATTTAGTTTTTAGCTCAGTTCGCTTCACCGACCTGCATTTGGATTATGTGTCTTTAAGTGATTTTCATGAACGGATAAACAAATGAATGTTACTGCGTTTAATAAACCTCTTGCAGGCCGAGTCTCTGGCTCCCAGGAGCTTAGTGGTGGAGCTGGCAACACTCCAGTAAGGCTGGGCGATTAATTGTATTTCAATTATGATTTGGCTTCCAACGATTATGAAAACAAAGTTATCGATTTAAAACGATTTTCATCCCGTGTTTCATTTTGCAATGAGTCAAGTTTTGTCTTATGCCGGCCGGTGCACACTGCCTGCGTGAGTGGTGCGTTCCTGCGCCGCAATTCAGCTGCGTGAGGTTTCTGGTATGATGACTGTATGAACTCAACTAAATGCCAGGACACTACTGTGGCCCATCGCTGCAAAATGATTTCTTCAGGATTGAGTCAGACACACATTATAGGCCCGGTATCCTTGTACCGTATCACCCTGCCGCATGTCCTTCCTCCTCAATCCCCCGCTGATCTGCGTTCACTTTACACTTTAACAATTAACACCAACACTAATCAGAAGTTATTAGGACCTGAACAGTACTGAAGTTTACTTTGTGTTTGTTTGATTTGCTCTAGAGCTTTATTAGACATGTATTTAAACACAAAAAAAATGTGATCGTCAGTTTGTGTGTGAGGAGCGAGCAGACACACACACACACACACACACACACTCCTACAGACAGGAGAGAAGTTCTTCCCTGCTCACTCAGGCAGTGTAGACACTCAAATCTGTTGACAAGGCGCCGTATTGATTTATTTTTCTTTAAAGTTCAATAAATGCGTGATGTTTCCAAAGTCAATGAGTAACTGTGTTAAATAATTATGATTATGATTTTTGCCAAAATCAAGCAGCCCTACTCTGCAGCCTCTTCACTCAACGATGAAGACAATAATGCAGAAATGTGGACTGGAGAACTGGGTCTGTCCTCAGCTCTGTGCCTGCAGTCCCCTGGCTGCAGTCCGTGGGCCTGAGTCAGAACAAGTGAATGTTTGTGCCGAATGCAATGCAATTCCCCCCAGACATCCCTGATATATTGCCTTCACAAGACAGACCTTAACCTTTGACTTTTGACCGATAGAATCCAATCACTTCATCCTGGAGTTCAGGTCAATATTTCTATCAAATTTAAAGAAAGTCCCTCAAGGCATTACCAAGATATTGCATTCACGAGAGTGGGACGGACGGACAGACGTACGGACACCGAGACAACATGGTACCTCCGGCTGTGGTTGTCGCAAGAAGAAGAGGCACATAGTGGAATTAAACAGTTATTATTCATGCCACATTTGTAATGTTTGTGCCGCTATGATGTAACATTTATGTTGTTTAAAAATTGGTAAGGTAATGTGAGAACAGTCAGTGTTAGTTCATTAAAAACATAAAACTCCTGCAGGCTTCGTAGAGAACCTCAACTTTTCTGCATGAACCTTTGATTATGGAACAGGGAGCACATGGGACAACTAAATATCGTGACTCTTTTAGTTTTGAGCTCCAGAAAATGTCCGGAAAATTTGGTTTGGACATTTGACGACTGTGGACATCATGTGTTTTCGTTTACAGTTCGTTGACACCCGTATCGTGAAATGCTTTTGAATTTCATTGTCTTTCCAAGTTGACATTGTCTTCAGCGCCCTCTACAGGTACGGCTGCTGTTTTATCACTGCAAATCGATGTGATGTTTCCGATAATTCTTTTTTGTCTATAAAAGTTATAAATAAAGGAGCATAATTGTGAAGCCTCAATCAATTAGTGTCCACATCATCTCATGTCTATTAAAAAACGTTGGTTCTATTTGTGTGATTCTATAAACATTACTGTTAATGGGAATTGTGTTGCATTTTGCACCATGGCAACTGAAATCTTGGCAAGCAAGCAGTTTGCTCAGTGTAAGTCGATAGCCAAGATGGGTGTTCTCAGAAAAGTCTCAGCGTAAAAACTTTTAAAGTCCATCACCCAACACTAACCCGTAAATACCACAAGTCACTTCATTCTCTTACAGTTCACTGCTGTTTAGCCGTATTGCCTCAGAATTGCATCCTCTCCACTTTACCTGACCTGACTGAAACTTTTTTACTGGTCTGTGTGTGTGTGTGTTCCTGTGCTTACAGAGTGAGGACATTTTGGCCGGTCCTCACTTTTTTAATGGGCTGTTTGAGGGTTAAGACTTGGTTTTAGTGTTAGGGTTAGAATTAGGTTTAGGTTAGGTTAAGGGTTAGGCATTTAGTTTGGATGGTTAAGGTTCGGGTAAAGGGCTCAGGAATGTATTATTTCAGTGTCCTCACTAAGATAGAAGTACAAACGTGTGTTTGTGATCTGTCCACTTTTTCAGGTTCGCTACAGAGGAGATTTTTCTTCACATAAAGAATATTTGCCCTCTTTCATTTAACAATCTTGTCCTGAATTCTTCCACATTGTAACTTCATCATTGTTATTTCTGTCCTCTCTGTAAAATCCACTGCTTGTTTCCTCCTCATGTTATTTGGGATTTTAGGGGAATTAAAACTGAATAATAATATTAACAATAATAACAATAACAATATGTCTATGAAAGGCTCATATTGATTTTATTGGCCAAACAATACATCGGTCTAACTCCACACTAACCTAAATTCCGTCTTAATAATGGCTGATAATGTGAAAAATAAAAAAATAAGTGGCTGAATTCTATTTGACAGTGACAGATATTTACCTCCAACGAGGAAGTCATGTTTGTCTTTTAGCAGGACTACGCAAAAAACTACACAAACACTTTTATTGAGACTTGGTGGAGGAGTGGGATATGGGCCAAAGAAGAGTCCACTAACTTTTGGAGTGGAACAATTAAGTGAGCGGAATCAGGATATTTTTTTCCCCTACTTCAGTCTACATTGCAAGAAAGAGCATTAGCCTTAGAGCTAACAGACTATAGGAGGAAGTTCACTTAAGGATAGTTTTGAGCATCACCCAGAAGAAGTCCTGTGTAAAAAAAAAAAAACTGCTGAAAGATGTTTAAAAACTCCAAACTCCCAGAACAGCCGCAGGAAATGCGGTTTCTCCTCAGCGACTGTGCAACCACACTCTCAACACGGATACCTGCATTCCTTCAGGTCAAAGAAACACTCTGACTTGGCCGACCAAGAAGGCAGACGCTGTCTTCTTACCAGCAAGTGGTAGAAACCAGAAGCTCTCACAGAGCAGCTCCTGCCTTTCAGAGCGCAAACAAAACACATCTAAAAAAACACAATAGTCATAAGCCTGTGTTTTCCATGGTTCTGTTTTTTTCACCTCACAAGCCTCCTGTCAGATTTCTGTGGGGATGTGTCAGGGGTCACGCCAGCTTCTGAACACAGAACAGGATTTCTCTCCTCTCACAGCCGCAGCACGTTTCCTTCCTCCAACCGAGGCAGTGAAAAACGCATGCTAATAAAGACGTATCCGAAAAGTGCCGAGCAGTAACCTGATTGTAAGCACCTCAATGAGACAATCTAAGAATCAGACAGACCGATACACAGCCACTATTTAAATGTCAGTAGCATTAACAGAAATTACTGAGCAGAAGAGCTGAATACGTCCCTAATAATTATTTCATATTGAATAAATGAACTCTGCATACAAATTGCTGTCTGGGGACGTTTAACAGTCAGTAAAGTTCAGGTTTGCAAACTTTGATCCACGTTTGTGAGCCAATGAAAAGTGACACCTGAGGAGCAGGGAAAACACGCCCCGCAGTTCCCGCACCACACAGAACATATGTCATTTACAAAGGATTAAAAGATTATTAGTAATATCTAGAAACAATCGGTCGCTGGTTTCAAGGACAGAAGCAAAAAATAGCAGCTTATTTCCAGATGTTGATTTTGTCGTCTAAAATGATCGCTCTGCTAGATTTAATCAGCTGTAGCCAACCAGGTTATTAATATTTACAGCTGAAGTCTTTTAAAGACGTATGTTGTGAATAGCTACATACATGATATTGTGCAAAAAGACAGATCATTAACTCCTAACTCTTTAACTCTGACTGTATATAAAAAAATGGATGACATGACAGCTCCTCAAAAGTGAAGCCTAATCATCGTGATGGCCCCCTGGTGGCTGGCTCATTAATCCCTTCTCCTCCATGTAAGTGGATGCGACAAGGACCAAAAAAAAAAGGAAAAAGGAATTACACAGTAAATACTGTATAGTAAAGTGCGTAGCAGGTTCAGCAACATCATAAAAGTGTAGTATAAATACAGAACATGTACAACTGTATGGGCGGGATCACCACTGTGGTGACTGTGGCTTCAAATGACGACAAAAGCACAAGATGGCGGTACCCGTGTCCAGGATATTTTTGCTATATTTTTGTACAACAGGAGGACATAGAGACTAAACATCCATCAGTCTATGATCTGCACACAGAGGGTGAATTAAGAATTTACGTACCTGAGGCAGGGAGCGCGTGTTTCACTTACAACAGGGAGAAAATAATCAACCAAAAAGAGAAAAATCAGCAACATTTAATCTTTCGCAATGCTCGTTTTTACAGCCAGCAGGATACAGGACTTCTGGGATTTAACACTATTGCTAATTCTTAACTTATCTCTTACAACCATTTGGAAACCACAGTGCGTGAAGCTCTGCACTGAAGCTATACCAGCTCGAATTTTGCAAGTCCCACACATTTCACTTGGCATTCACAGAATCACTTTGACGGCCAAAGCACTTTTTCCCTACAACCATCTCATTACCTCGCTGGTAATTTAAAAGCAATAGTTCCGTTATAATTATCCAGCACTGTTGCAAGGCACATTATCTGAGCCAGGAGTCGCCGCCTGGCCCCAAGTTAAACTCCCAAGGTTGAGCGATGTTGCAACAACAGCACATTATTTCCGGGGTTATGCAGCAAAACTGTCTGTTCTTCATATCAATAATTTGTCAGGAAGCTGGGTTCTATTTTACAGTGACTCCCCAATTATTCTTTTGAAGAGGATGGCGAAGCTGTTGCTTTTCTGTCTCCTCTGACACTGCACCCCTCTCCGTCTCCAACTTTGAATCACAGCTCATGAGCGCTCTGCCCCATATCTGTCCCTCTGCTTAAGTTTGCATTCCCCCGCAGATGAAGCTGAGCTGCAGCAAGTCCAGCAAAAGGGGGTAAAATTACCAATGTTATTTTACCTCCTTTTCTGCAGTTTGGAGCCAGAGTCGATAAAAACCTGTGACTTTTGCAGTCGTTTGACCCTTTCAGAATGAAATCCAGAGGAAGATGTTGGTGAGTTTGTTTGTCCAGTGAGAACAAGGTTTTATCATATTATATTAAATAGTATTATATGTATTTGATTGGAACCTTTTCCCATAATTTATCCACTTGTTTACAACTTTATGTTATGACACAGCTGCATTTATTCCATAGACTGAAATATGTTAACATGAGTTACAAGTGAGCTGTAAACACTCTTTATGTTCCCTATTCATAATCTAAATCCATTTGGCAAGTATTATAGGCATGTTTTATTATTCTACATATGAGTGATTTAATTATAATGTATTGTAAGAGTAATAAGTTGCTTTGAACTTTAGTCAACATCACGCCAACGCCAAATAGTGTGTTTCTGCATTTCATGAATTTTTTTTCCCACCATTTATAGTCAAAACAGTTAATTGAGAAAGTCATCAGATAAAATCAAATAAATTCATTACTGAAATCGTCATAGTTGCAGCCAAAGTAGATTAACAGGAAAATGACTCTTTGACGATGATCAGTTAATCATTTCATATATTTTTCCAGCCAAATTTTCTCTGATTCTGGCTCCAAAGAAATTAAGAGTTTTCTACTTTTCCTTGAGTCTGAAAATCAAAATGAATATCTCACAACTGTTGGTTGGAAGGAACAAGGGAATGATTGAAATGACCTCTGATGTGATTAACTGCCTTAAAATAACCATAACCATTCTTCATCTGAAACTTCAAGAGAAGGAGAGAATCAGTTTTCTAGTCTGGATGTGGATGCAGACGTCTGGTAGTTAGGAGCATGAAGCACAAATGTATTGTGTATTGTACAATATGCAGCATATTTGGACTCATTCAGCGCAGTTAGAGGAAAACCAACTCTGAATTGCTTCTTCGTGAGACAGATGCTCCGCAGAGGTGAGAGGAGACGGTTTGTGCAGAGTTCGACCAATCAGAGCCTTTTACTTCAAATGAAGCACATTATTTGCTCACATTACCGTTGAGCTGTTCCGCCGCCGAAGTTAAGCGGAGCTGATACGCTCCTCTCACCGAACATTTAAACGCGCCATCTCTCGTTTTAGTAGCACTTTCTCTGTCCAGACAAATAAGAGAAAAAACCTTCAAGACAACAGAGCGAGGAGTCGCTGGATCGGAAGACATCATTTAATGCACATGCGGCCGCTACATTGCCCCTTTGCCCTTTGCGGGAGAGGATGAGTGTGAAAGTTTGGGAGATGTCGTTCCCAGGCCTGCGCTGATAAATATTTCAGGGAGTGAACTTCGCCTCGTCTCTCTGCATCAGTTCACAGTTGCCCCTGTTCCCCTCACACACTCGCCCAGAACAGAACAGACATAAGCAGGCAAACACTATCATGAGGACAAGCTGTATTAAAGAGCTGCGGTCGACAGGTAACCTTTCACTGCTGCCCACCGCTGTTACAACAGCTGCAGCAACTTCTCGCTGCTGCACCCGAGCCAGAGTTAGAGTCAGAGGACAGATGGTGGAAAAGGAAAAGTGGAAACACAATGAATTCATCAAAACTTTTAATGAGGAGACTATGAGATGCAGTTAAAGTCTCAGTAAGGGAAGAGAAAATAGAATTGACCCTGATAAAAACAGCGACAAGTAGAGTTCATAGCTAAAAACTTTTTTAGGCTAATTCTTATGAAAAAGATTTCTACAAATAACAAATATTGTTATTGTCAATCAATTTCATTATTTGTATCAATTGCTAATCTATAAAATAGCAAAACATAGGATGCTTTGTTGAGCAAACAGCCTAAGATCTTATGATACTCAAACTACAAGGGCAATAACTAAGGGTTAGGGTTAATTTATTGATTTATTGACTTATTGATCTGCTGTTATTTTCTCCTTTCAGCAACCGTTTTGGTTCAAAATATGAAAAAATATCAGTGAAAACACACAATGTCTTTGTGTAACTATACTTACTTCACAGATTCCAGCTTCACAACTATGAATATTTTGTGGCTTTCTTAGTAATTGGTTAAAATAAAAATTACTGATAAAAAAAAAAGGGATTTCTCTAAATGTTGTCAAAACATCTCTACAAATTACAATGATATCAAAACAGAGCAGCGCAGCAAATTTATACAATGAAGAAGCCGCAGCACTTCTCGCATGTTTTCGGAGTAAAGACAGTTAGAAATTATGAAATTTGTTGACGATCATGATTCTATCTTGGTCCCATCAGTCAATCCTGTTCATAAAGTTTCTAAATTACATTCAATGATGCATGAAATAATAATTAAAAGCAACACAAACAATAATTTGCCCTGCAACCCTTTAATTTTTCTGCTATGCTATCAAATTAATTAGAAAATGAGACACTGAGGTAAACAGTCTGCATGCACAGGCTTTAATAAAACCACCTCACAAACAAGAAAGTAAAATTAAACACTAATATACACAAGCACCAAAACAAAACCACCAGAATGAGGACAGTAGTCAAATGTGCGGTTAATATCATTTACAACAATTAACCAGATTTATTGCCTTCATGATCATGAACATTTAGCCCGTAGACATGAATAGATACAAAGTTATGTCCACTTCCTCCCTTTGTACAAAAATGAAGCCAAAATATCCCAGACATCTTGTGCTTTTAACGTAATTAGAACCAGAATCTGCACAGTCGTGATCGTGGTGTGGAGCCGTGGTATCGAGGTGCAGGATACACCTGCTATACTGCAAGCTACTAGCCACAAGTCAATCAATGTTGTTATGGAATTCAATGTTAACACAATCAGTTACAGTTCTACTGGTTATATGCCGACATGTTCGAGGGGCACCAGCTTAGTGTTAAGTGTCACAGTAGTATTCTGAAAAACCTGGTTATTAGCAAAGAAAGTGAGAGTCCGCATTGAGCTTAATGCTAACACATTTTATATAAGGGTGTTAGCATGCTAACAATTGCCCATATACAATAAGCATGTAAAACAGCAAAGGCAGCAAGTCTTCATATTGAATATAGAAACACAATAGGTAGAATAAAGGGGAGCAAGGAAAAATGAATTGATTCTAAAATTAGATAATCTACTGATCGAGTAACTGATTTTTCTAATAATCATTTCAATTCAGCAGACAGAGAGAGAGAGAGAGAGAGAGAGAGACAGGTGCTGAGTCATTTTGACTTGTACAGCAGAGGTCGTCTCAACAAGTCACTGTGAGCCGAGTCCTCTGTCGCTCCACATGCAGACGAGGAGGAAGTTGAGATCTCTTGAACGGACCTGAAAGGGATTTCCTCCGCTGCCTGATGGAGTTGACACCCTTCTACCCGTGTGTCATTTCTGTGAGGACACTGAACGTCAAGCGTCGGTCTACATCAGCGGATCCCGCTTTTTGCCAGAAAGGGCCCCACCTCAACCTTTCCAATGTGTCCCACACCATTGCTGGGTAACTGACAAAAATATGGTGGGTCAAGGCCAACGAGCAAACTATGACAGTTTGCCTCAAACTCTAAGAAGGTTGTCTGAGGTGATAATGAGAGCAGAGACGACTGAATATTATAAATTACAGCTATTTTCCCTTGGAACAAGTTTCATCTTTTTGGACCCTGAGATGAATTCAGAATTTCGCTTTGATTGAAAATTCCAATACTTCATGGACTCTTATTCAGAGACTACATGTTTCTGTCTGGACATCTCGCTGTCCTCATGAGCGCAGCCTTCAAACCAAGAGCCAGAGTTCAGGATAATCGATATCTGGATGTGATGTATGAATTTTCCTTCTAATCCACGAGAAAAGGCTCTTCCACTGGAGTACAAAGCAGGAAGAAATATGTCACCACCTCCCGCCTTGGGCCGTGGCGGCTCGGGAGAACTGTCATTTGTATCCTGTAACCCAGAAAACAAGATTGTTGTTGTTGCTGCCTTCAATTGAAAGTTAACATCAGAAAAAAACCTTAATTCAAAGTATCTCTGTCTGTCTGGCCTGAAAAGCTTCAAAGCATGTAATTCACAATCTTCACAAACAGCCTTTCATTGATTTCAGTACGGGATGTTTAACTCAATGAATATAATTCCTTCAGAATGCCGGTCTAAGCTTTGCAGAAGCATTAAGTCTCCTAATGCGAGGCTCATTGCCACGCTGTTATGCAATTGCTACGAATATAAATGAGCAGTAGGAGACTGTTAAAGCACTCATCTCTGTGGACAAAGGCCAGTCAAGGTTCCTCCTCCTTTAAAAAAGACAGTTTCATACACACTCTGCCTGCCTGAGGACGGGCATTCAAAAAGTTTGTGTTCAAGGATGTGCAAACTCTTAGAATCGCAGTGCTCCACTTATTTGGACAGTTGAAGCGAGAGTTATTTTCTCTGCTGGAGTCATTTTTCTCCCTTTCCTTCTCCCAGTGTTATGTGTGTTATGGCCTCCAGGGAAGCAAAATTTCATTACAGCCAAAGCCCAGTTTAGCATGTTTGGAATGACTCCCATCGATCGGCTTGGCCCTGCTGGATCGCTGTCCGATCCTTGATCCTCGCTGGAGTTGGGAGCCAAGCGCTTGCACCTGCCAGGTAATGAGCGCAGCTTTGACGAAGCTTAACCTCTTCATTTTTCAGCAGCGCTTTGAGGCAAAACCTTCTGATCTCAGAACCTTTTCATTTTGGGCTGTTTTTTGCAATTCGTCTCGCAGCGTCTCCTCCCACATGTCTGCAAACTCATTCTACAAGAGAGTTCTTATGTCTCAGATGTAAACATATACACACTTAAAGCCAGAGGTGGCAAAAGTACACGCGTTCTTTACTCAAGTAGAAGTACAGATACTAGTTCAACTTCTTTATTCAAGTGTAAAAGTACAGCCTCTGAAATGTAATCCAAGTATTATAGTAAAAACATAATAAAACCACTCTTACTTCAAATAAAATAAAAATGTATATCAATCAGTGATATGCACTGATTGATATACAAGAAGGAATCATCTTTTCTGTGTTATTGTCCATTTAGGGTGGAATCTGTCACTCAAAAGCATGAAAAGCAAAGCAACGAACCTGTTTTGAAAACATAAGGAGTAGAAATTACAGATATTAGTGTTTAAATGTAGCAAGTAAAAATACTCATATGTACAAAGTAAGTACATTGACAAAGTATTTGTACTCCGTTACCTCCCAATCTCTGCTTGGAATGATCATGAAAGTATCTATGAGGTATTTAGAGCATCAGATACTTGATGTCAATAAAACCGAACCATAATAGAGTTTCCCAGTAAAGCTGTTCTTCAAACCAATACCCTGAGAATCTGTATCACGTCTCCTGTCAAACAGCGAACTGATGCACCAGAGAAACGAGAAGGTGCTCGACAGATGTGTACGGGCAAGAAAACTGTCTGTAATTGTGTCTGTCCATCACACGACACCTTGTTTCCTGGTCTCACTCCGGAGAATATGGGAGAGCTGTCGGCGTTGAAGTGTTTTAGTGTGTGACAGGACTTTGTCTCTAAATATAGGACAAGTCAATGTGTTCTGAGACAGAAGTGGACCGTGCCATGATATTTATTGCCCGGCAGACAGGGAGGGGAGGGGGTACAACACACTTTGTGCATGAAACACATAGAAAAGGTCCCAATTTCTAGACCTCTGTTTCATTCAGCTCCATTTTGAGCAGATCCTCCTGAGGTCGGAGGTAAAGCACCGTCACTCACCGCTCATTGTGGAAACTGTTGGTTTTCCCTATAAATTTGAGGTCTTGACCTTATTATGTTATGATTTGGCTCTTAAAATTGAACTGAATTGAATACCTTTTATTATAATTCATTCTTATTTTTGCCCTGGATTTTTTTGTGAAGCACTTTGTTTCCTTGTTTAGATAAGTGCTATAGAAATAAAGTTATTATGATTAGTATTATTAAGCTACAAGCCAAAGTCTCCGCAGAGCTTCAAGTGCAGAGCTGCAACGAGGGTCCCACAGGCAGCTGACGTGTTTCCAGACCCCACTTAGCCAGACACATGGAGCTGATCAATGCAGGGGAGGAGAGGCACCAGCCGAGGTGATGGAGATACCTGCCACCGCCGCAGCTCCTGCTGATCTGTTACTGACAAATACTCTTCCAGGGACATGGATCTTCTCCCGTTCCCTCCAACTGAGCCGGGGCAGACGAAAGAGAGAAAGGCAGAGGGGGGGCATGCAAAAAAAAGAAAAAGTGTTTGAAGACATGTCTGCATCCAAAGTTTCAAGGTCGGCTTCATTTTAAAAATGTAATGTGGAAGAAAAGACTCCAGGGCCCGATAAACTCTAATAAAAAGCTTTTCTCCTGTGAGAGGCGCATTAACGACTCGTTACATGAGCGCAACTCACAAACTCGACGTGAACGAGCTGCTCTCTTCTCATTTACTGACAGATACAACACACAGGATGTGGCCACACGTGGTTGTCGTTCTCCTCTTTTGAATCACAAGACGCGTTCAAGGACATTTTGAAACGCAGCCGCAATATAATCCTCCGGTTTGTTTGTATCATTCTGTTTGGATAAGATGTTTCTTTGAATCAGACCGGCTCTTTCATGTGGTTTGAAAATGGTTGATTTTTTTTTAATGCTCTCTCCTATTGTCTTGTTTGCTGATCGTCCTCGTGTCGTTTTCAGTTGAGTGGATGACTTGCTGTATACTTTTGCGAAGTTTGAAGAGGTCTAACTTTTTGTTGTGTTTTTGCTCAACACCGAAAAGCCAAAGATTCCAAGTAATGCAAGACCCTGCGTGTGCCAAACACTGACCATTGGCATAAATACAGAAGACACGACAGTCCCTTACAAGTGAAACTGAAGTACCTTGTTCGCCCCCTGGTGGCTGGTTACAGTAAAGGTCATTAACCCCACCTCTTCCATGTTAGTGAATGGGACATGAGTGGTTGTAGTAGTAGTTAAAAAAGTAGTTATTGACGGCTGAAACTGACAAAGACTCTGGCTCCAAATAGCCAAGTAGCATTAGCATCCAGGATAATTTGGCTTCATTTACGGACCACGGACTGTATTTAAAGAAGGACGACATGATTGCTCCCCAGAAGTGAATCCAAAGCAGCTCAATTTTTTAGTTAGCTTAGTTTAATTAGTTACTTGATGCTCTAAAACAAGGTGAAACGTCCTTATTGACAGCAGAGACATTGGTCGAGTTCGTATATCGACGTTACCTCGTCGTCTGTCCCCTGATTGAGTCTCTGATCAAGATTAATTGTCATTTTTGACCAATGAGACAGCGAGCTGAATTTTTTTTTTCTTTCCCCATCCCAGCTATTATTGCAAGAGTGGCGGCCTTTACTGTTTCCACAGCTGAGGGACTGGCCTGTGACCCCTTCATGGACATACATAATGCATCCTTCACCTCGTTCCACAGGGGTTAAATGTATCTGCCAGCCTGTATCAGCAGTGTGGGAAGACTAACAACAGAAAAATAGACTTGACTGCTCCTGAAGGTGAGGATATATATATATACGTTATTGTTTTTCAGCTCGTTACTAGCCAATAATTTCCCACATGCTCTGCCACTGGTGACATGTGCTTCCTGTGAATAATCAGACTGGATGGGGCCACGTCAAATTAGAAGCCAAAGCAAAAATGGCTCCTGCGTGAGGAGGGAATGTTCCTTTGAGTTAAAGCTGAATGAATCAATCCAGCAAAGTGCAGGATTTTAAATCCACTTCTCAGGGAGGATGTACTTTTTTTCAAAAGGTGCCAACAGATAGAGGAGGAATACTCTTTACCTTTGACAGCGACACCTAATCTCTGTCAGTGATGCAGCAGGCGGCTGACATCCCCCATCAAGGTTGACGTATGGTATATTGAGAAAAATCGATAGTGGAGGCTTCCCAACTGTAGATCTGTTTTTATCTCACGTTACTGATGGTCACGGGTTTCATCCAAAATGTTACTTTGATCGCAAATAAATGAATTAAAGAGAACTCGCTGCAAATTCCTCCTCCTCACCTGCTGGACAGTGAAATGTGCTCAGTGACAGTTTTAAAATGCAATGAATGATTCAAATGCCTCAAGTTTTAATAATGTCGCGGGCAAATAACTTCACAGTTTATTCCTCTAACAATTAGTCATTTAATCAATTAGTTGGTTGACAGTCGAGACAGACGATCGTTGAGGTGACTCCAGAGGGTCGAAGCTCGAACGGTCATGGCTTCCAGCTGCTGTTGAGGTTTTTTCAGCATTTAGCATTTTTCTATTTTCTTTAACAGATTACTTTTGGGTTTTTGGCCGTCGATTGGGAAAAAGTCACCTCAGGCTCTGGAAGCTTCGTAAAGGGGGATTTTTTTCAAACATAAGCAACATTCGATAGACTAAATAATGAATCAAAAATAATTGGTAGAGGAACTAGTTGGATTAATCAATAATGGAAATGTCTAGTCGCTGCCATAACTGACATCTTTTCTACATATTTTAAACTGAGACAGTATTCAGACTACAAAATGAAAAACAGACATTTCTTTAGGGTCGACATTAGAGCTCGACTGATATGGATTTTTGGAATTCAAAGCTGATACTGTTTTTAGCGAGTAAAACTTTTGTGATACTTATATATCCACAGATCCATATAATAATTGCGGCTTGATGTTTTTACAGTTTAACCATTACCTTTATTATCAATATCTATAAATATAAAGAAAACATATGCACCCAAATATATAGAACTAGAAAATATAGGAAAATCTTCTTTACATTAAATGGAAAGATCTTTTCGGCATTGTTTTAAATAAAAGCTCGGCTAACTTTGATCGGCCGACCGATAGATCTGCTGGACTCTAGTCTACATTTCACAGGAAGTAACTTGTCTAGTTTGTGATTGACAACAAGACTCTAGGACGACAACAGAATGAACGCACCAATAAATCTAACAATCTACAAACGTCACGGTAATGCAGGGCATCGTTTGATTAATCAAATACATGCATCAATAAATCGACAGCATAAATTGCAGCCTTACATCATGGGTGACTCTAAAAGGAATGGGCTCTTTCAAGCCAATACATTTTAAAAAAAGAGAAATGCACTCTCTCCTTTTTTTTTTTTTCTCAATTATTCACAGCTCCAGGCATTTACGATGAGAAAGCGGCTCGACGGCACGCTGCATTGAAACTAGACTGAAGATCTGTGTTGCTCTGAATATCCAAAATGAATTTATGTCATTCAGACAAACAATGTTATGCTGCATTAATGTATGCAATGGACCAATGACTCATTTAATTACTTTTTTCCCCTCAGTGCATTAATACGCTCAAGTCTGGTACAGTGGTGTGTTCACGTCAGCTGGTTCTTTGGAGTATTTCTGCTCACCAAGCCTTTAGCTAGAGGCTTTTTCAGATGTACTTTACATATACACGTATACTGTGTGTGTTTTCTCTGCATGTCTGTAATCTGAGCCTGTGTGGGAGAGTTTATATTATCCTCATAATAAAGAAGATGAGATTTAGGTTCATTAAAGCAAGCTTAAAATTAGTATGCAACACAATTAGAGGCAAGAATTGAAACAACAAATTGAAGACATGGTCACTTTCCATACAGGAAACAAATAGAGGAGATCATTTCAACCAATAATTACTTTAAATTGATAAATAGTTTTAATCATTTCAATCAAGCAATATCGCCAAATATTCCCTGGTTTCAGTTTCTCAAAAAATAAGCTTTACTTAATCCTTTGTAACATTAAACTGGATATTTTGGGATTAGAGGCTGTCACACAACACGAGCAAAGAAAATCAAGCAGCAACAGATTTGATAATTAACATAATCTTAATGTGCCAGAAAACGTCAAACATTTCCATGTTGCTCTTTGTTGATTGAGGAAGATTTTCTCTGTTTCCCAACAATGGGAATTGATTATTTGGGATTTTGTCGCCATCAACCAGTTAATCAAGAATTAAATAATTATGATTGCTGATTAAATGCCCTCATTTGTTTGCAATCATCTAACCAACCATAGGCCTATTCATTAATCACTTTCATTTAACGTCCAGTAAATCTAAAGCTCAAGGTAACCTGAAGAGGAGCCGTCACACTTCCAATTGTCACTAATCAGCGATAATTAATAATAATGAATCCCTTGTAATGAAAATCATTTAATGCGGTAACTGTATATTTAACCGGTCTTGTGTGTACATGCGGTGGAAGCTGCTGAGGAAAGAGATGAATGTCTGTCAGAGGTCGATGATAGATGAGCAATAAACACGTCCACGGAGACGATCCGTCTGATGTGATTGAAACCAGTGCACCTGCAGAGGAGGAGATCTGTGTTGTGACGTGGAGGCTCCCTCACTCTGCTCTGGAGAAATGCAAGAACAAAGTGGCGTCTTCGGGAAGGTGTCGTGGTGTTTTAACCTCCGACGTCAACATTCATCTCAGATCCACTCACACTCACTATGTGTTTGTTTATTGCTGCTTCCCCTTCTTTACAACTTAAAGCAGCAGCGTCTGGGATATGATTCAGCAGCTCTCTGTGTTTTCTTACTCGTATCCTCTCTCTCTCTTTCTGTTCTTTTTCTTTACCTGCTGGTTTTTTTCAGTCTAATGCTGTAATTGTGTTTAATTGACTTTTAAAAAAGCACTTTATTTATGCACAGATGATCAAGTGTCTGCATAAAGCAATGCAACCAACTGTCTTTGAGGACGTCATCTCACGGTGTTGACAGGTCATGGAGGTCAATTTGTTTCGTAATGTCGAATTTCCCTGAAGACTGTAGCACTCTCCTTAAACCCGAGCAGAGATAAAGCCTCTGATAAGCTCTTTGTAGCCACAGCGTCTGGAGCTCCAGGTTAAAAACAGGTGAGCTCAGTAGTTTCATGGACGATCTATTCATTTGTCTAAATGGTCCATAAAGTGCTTCACACAAACACACACTGATGGCACAACATCTGGAGCAGCTCGGGGTTCAGTGTTTCGCTCAAGGACACGCGCTCGCTCCCCGGAGAAAGTGAATCGAACCTCTGACCACAAGAGGTCTGCTCTGCAGCCTGAGCCACGTTCAGCCCAGTTCTCTCTCATGACGTATGTAAAATAGAAATTTGAATAATATTAGGAGCAGTGCTGATACGCATGAGCTGTGTGTGAGATCCATTTTCCACGGTCACATCAAAGAAAAGTACTTTCAATGTTAAAGCAGCCACAATCGTCATTTTCAAAATAGCAGATCTCAGGAAAACTCTTGTGTTAAAGCAGCACTATGTAACTTGGGGCAACAGCGCCCTCTGCAGCCACACACGGTGATTAATTCTGTTCTTGCTTTAAGGTCACATGGTTGTGCCGAGTCAATGGGGAGTTATCACTCAACTTCTCTCAGCTCTATGGAGCATCAGTGTCTTTCAGCTCATTGTTTCGGTTCTCCCGTCCTGCAGGAAGACACAAGCTGTCCAGCAGGAAAGAGGAAGAAAGGTAACGACTTCCTGGTGAACATATAGAGGAGTATTAAGAAACTTGAGCAACACACACACACACACACACACACACACACAGGATGGTAGACAACAGAGAGGAGAGTGAATATTGGACTTATTTCCTCTCGTTACTTCAGCCTTCGACTAGATGTTGCACTTGCCCGCTCTCCTGTGCTTTTATAATTTGTATCACTTTCTTTCTTTTCTGTATTCATCCATTTTTATTAAATTTATATTTTCTTCTATTTCTGTCGAATGTCGAATGGGTTCGGAAACTATTTGCTAACAAGCAGGTGAAATAAAATTGAAGGTTGTGATGTCATTGTCTTGCCAATGGCCCACAATCCATTGTTATCACAGGTTTACTGTGAGTTCACCAATCACACATTCAAACTTGTTCACTAACATGAGTTTGAAGGTCAATTAGCAGCGTTTGTCACCTACTCAATAAAAGAGCAAGTTCTCAAGATGGCAGGAGACAATTAACAGAGCTCAGCAGAGGCTGAATCATCTGAGGCCTCTTACAGAAGCATCAGACGAGAGCAATTAACAAAATAATTATTTTTTTTAAATCACACACACTCACACACAGACACACAAAAAACAACCTGCACCGATAAGAGGAGAGCAGACTCAAGGTACATTAACAGCTTCCCTCCTGAAAAATCAACCATTTGAATCAGCCCTCCGTCGACTACAATTCTTCCACACACACATTTTTTTATTATGTATATTCATTTTCGTCACTTACTGTTTATCTCAGGAGACATTTCCTCAGTCCACTAACTGGGGCTGTCCCGTCAGCTTGGTGAGGATGTCTGGTGACGTGCTCAGGCAGCTGCAGACCCCGAACCCAGAGTGAGTGACGAGCTGCAGCTCACAACGTCACATTATGATCGGCTCCCTCTGCTTGGAAGTGGTGAATTTACAGCTCACGACTTCTTGTTAGCGTAGCTGAGATATGCTCATTTATTGTACTGTACTGCAGTGCCTGCTCTGAGTCATCGAAAACGAAACCACGCAAGTAAAGTTGATGTTCTTCGTTAGATCCCACCTCTGCTAAAATGTCTGGTAGAATTATCGATCTTTGTATTTGTTGGTGATTTTCATTCCTACATTAGATAATATGTTGATGCATATACTGCATGTCCATCTCCACTGGTCAGTAAATGCATTGTAGTTTCAGGTCTTACTTCAGAAACAGGGACAGATTTAAGGTGATATGACTCAGCTAAATATTCTATGCACACATGGACACTATTCTTTCCCACGTTTTTTATTTATCTGCCATCGTGCACAGCCGACCGTCGCCCCTGACAGCAGGCGCTCTGCCCCGGTAGATGGATGGTGTGTGGGGTCATTAAAGGTAATCACTACTGTACAGCTCCAACTGATCAGGACGGATATAATGAGCATCTGTGTGTGAATAAAGGCACGAGAGTGAGAGGGTCCCGTCCTCGAGAAGTCAAACAGCTGCCAGGGGACGAGTTTTTCTTCCATCCCACAGTGCACACTCACATGCTGTAAGCCCACCCCCCCACCCCCCATGAAAAAATAAATATAAAACCTACATCTACATTCACGCTGAGGCGTCTTGCCTGCAGCATTTGTTAATATTTAAAAGTATCGCCGTAGGAGGGGAACCAGGCCCGGCGTTTCTCCTTTCAAGAGATGTACCTCGAGAGCCTGCATGGAAACATAACAAAAGTCGAGTACAGAGAAGTCCCGTCTGCGGCTCTGTCACTTCCAAACTGTTAACCACCCCCCCCCTGCACCTCCTCGCAGCAGGTCCCGGGTTTAAGTGACAGTGACAGAGAGGTGGGTGAAGTGAAACTACAAACAAGTTCTTAATTAAAAGATCAGCTGGGACGCACATCTGGTGAATTTGATCCGTCTCTTTAGGACAAAGCACATTAATCAACAGTGACGACTCGGTGAAGTCGATTTCAAAAACTCCAGTCTCAAATGTCATGGGATTTTTTACTACTACGTGTTCAGAGAAGATAGAGGCAGGTCTGAAAATAAAGAGTTAATGTGAATATATGGAATATAGTGCAGAGCATACTAAAAGCTGCAGTGCGTCCCACACACCGATGATCACAGCGATCCAACAAGGAGAGTTAATGAGGAGCACAGGAGCCCTTGACATAGACAGACAATGTGTTATATTACTGCAGTACCCCTGTAAAAACTGACTGAGATGCAAAGCACCAGCTGTCAGCTCTGGCCTCAGCACAGACACTCTGCAAACACAATGAAACGAGCCCCTGCATTAACCCTGCTACAACACACCAGGGATTAAAGTCAGATACTGTACAATTACCATGCACAGTGTCCTGTTTACCTTTTATGCTCCACTCGCCCCCCCTTGGCAAACTCTGCACGGTCACACGAACAAAGGCCCGAAAGCGTTTGATGCAACCACTTCAAAATACAGTCGACAGTCAAGTTTCTCCTGCAGAGTCAAAGTCAGTTTATCGACAGGTGCAAATTTCACTCATCCAAATGCTATCTGCGTAATGAATGTGGCTGATCGTGTGACAATTTGCATCGGGCAGACCCAATCTGAATATTTAAGATATCATTTGAATGATTTGACAGGATTCCACAAATTAGCAGCAACTTTCAATAACTTAAATTCAAACTACGTATTTACATGTAAAGTTAAGTGCATTTAAAATTACATAATTTGGAACCAAGGCCCAACAGCCCGGTAAAAATATATCAAGCTGCACAAAACACCCATAGATATAAATATTAAAAAAAATCAAGAGCCATGAATTATTCCCTTGGAAATCAGTTAAAAGCTAAAAAAAACACCCTATTTTACAATGTTTCTTCCTTCACCCATTCCTCATCCTTCCACCAGGTTGTGTGGTTTATGTGTAATCCTGCTTCTTTATTTTATCATCAAACTAAACTGAACGTGAGAAAAGGTGCTTCAGGATCTAAGAGGCTTTAAGATGAAGAATGTTAGTGTTTTGACAAGATTCCTCAAGTTTAGCAACTACTCTTAAATATTTAAACACAAATTAAAAAACATGTAGTAGCTAGAGATTTACGCACTGGACGATCAAGAGATATGTTTAAAAGTATTTCTACTCAAGAGCGTTTGATTTCAGTAGGAAAATAGGGGACGATTTGTTTTTCCACTCAAAAAGAACTGTTCACATAAAATGTGTTGAATATGGGAGAAAATGACTAGTCCATGTCTTTATAAGCTCCCTGTGGCCTTTGTGAGCAGGTCAGTTCGGTTATGTTGGGTTGAGTTAGTGCCCGTCATTTTTTAGCTCTTTTCTAGTTTCTTATGTTACACAGAATGTATTTACTTTTGTAACTTGATAACAATTTTTGAACACCTTGTCCTTGTGCCTTTTTGAATGGTCCCTCCAACAGAAGAAGTGTTATTATGACATAAAGAACAGCAGAGAAAAGGAAGCTCAGTCATTTCAGTAGAAATATGTTGTGTGGATAAAATATTTATGTGCCCACTCATCTTACGCATGACAAAAGCCACGTTTAGTTAAGTTTGCCACGAGGCCAATAAAACAGGGAAATAATCCTGTCAGTGAGCTTTGTGCAGGAAAAACAACAATATTTACTATATCTCCGCAGCCAATTTACATAATTATCTTCCACCAACGTTTGCAGCGAGCCAGTGGGAGATTTCCCCCCCGAAACACAAACAAGAGAAATCCAAGCGAGGGGGCAAATATGCCTTCAAACCATTTCAGCCCGCGTAACACACTTAATACTCAAATCACAAGTAAGCATTTCCCCACTTAGTGAATTAACAACATGAAAGCATTAAAAACACACACACTTGCTGGAACAAGCCTGAAGAAAAACGCAGCGGGCAGAAGAAGTTAATTCACAAGTCAGAGCAGCACAAGCACTGCATATGAAGTGAATCCAGCAGGAGAGAGGCAGCAAGAGATCATCAACGAGCTGAGCAGCGTGCGCGCGCACACACACACACACACACACACACACACACACACACACACACACACACACACACACACACACACACACACACACACACACACACACACACACACACACACACACACACACACACACACACACACACACACACACACACACACACACACACACACACACAGAGCTCTGCTGCCGGCCCACGCTGCCATGATCCGACTCTGATCAGCTAACTTCTCAATTTCAGCACTTTTCTGAAACAGGCTGGTGGTCGAGCTCCTTTCCATCCACGTAAAAATCCACGTAAAGGTAAAGAAGAGTAACTTATCAAACCAGGAGCAAGTAAACAAGGTGAGAAGAGAAGTTTAATGTTAGAAAAACATCCTCCCACCTTATTGGTTAATTGATTAATCACTTTAATGGTGCGTTCATGTGCTGCTGGGAATGTCCCATTTCCCTAGTTGCGAATAAGAAGATACGTACAGATCGTACAGTGACAAACTGCCCAGGATTAAGGAAAAGTTTAATTTGACTGCACTTTTGTTGCATGTATATGTTTAAACCATACTTTGACACTTCTTTGCAATATTTACAGAATAAGGAGGAGCAAAGAAAATGTGTCAAGAGTGACAAGCACATAAATCATTTAAAATATACTTGTTTAATCATAAAAACATCTGTATTGGCTTAAAAGTCTGACATTAGACACGTGTGAGAGATGGACATGCAGTTTTATTGTGTATAAGTTAATAATTAGAGCTGACTGTATTTAAAATAAACATATACAGAGAAATCAGGTATAACGTTGACAGCACATGTAAAACATAGTAAGTGTAACATGGAGCAGTGACATACAGAACAGTAATGTATTTTTAACGATTGTAAAATGATTTGAATTGGTTTATAAGTGATGACATCAGCAGCTCAGCAACTCCTGTACCAAACTTTGTCCCGAGAAGTCAGGAAATCAATTTTGCGAATATTCTGATACCATTCGAACGCACAATAATTAACTTTTTTCCCCAGATCTCATTTATATTTTTAATCTAGAAATTGTTGATATTGAGTTATTTTATTTTCTCTCTGATCTCCGGTCCCCCAGGACCCTTGAAGGATAAACTGTGTAGCTAATAGATGTGCGGTTGGATGGATGATTGTAAAATCTTTAAAAAAGGAGCACCAGTTGTACAATTATATTAAAAAAAAATTGTCATTTCACACAAGCATGGGCCCAATCCTCAGTATCATCCATAAAATGACTCTCCTGAACCCGTTTCCTCTGAGGAGCATCACTTTAAAATTACAACAGTGGAAATTTTCAACACATATTTGACGCTTTATGATAAAAGAGCTTGGCTTCCTTTCAAGAGAAAACCTTTCGCACTCCATCTCCCCCGTTACCAAATTAATGACGGTGTCATGCTAATCCTGGCGCTTGGCAGGCTGTTACCCACCCATCATCTCAGAACGTGTAACCTCATTAGATAGCGGACTATATACAAGGCGTACAGAGGCTGTATGCTTTGTAATGAAAAGAGATAAGTGATGCCACTCAGTTTAATTTATTTGACAAGAAGTGAAATGCCTCTGCTTCCTGTCAACGATGATACAATAAAGTCATATGTGAGTCCGAGTCTGTCCACCACTCATATTTTTCAAACTTCAGAGTCTGTCGTTCCTCAAAATCAAAGTTTCCATGTTCATCGTAGACACATCCAACCTCCAGATTACTATTACGTCAAATTAGCTTCTGATGGGCTTGAAGAGGGATTTCACTTGTGTCCTCACGTGTGTTATAGCCGATATATGTTGGTATTATTTATTTAACTGGTCTTATTTTCTTAACGCATCGTATGTCAGCTATTTCAGAGGAATCTTAAGCATCGCCACAATCTTCAGACCCAAAGTCACAACTTTTCATTAAAGAAACTCTGTAATTCAGTCCAATATAAAGCGTTGCAGTAACAAAGTGAACACTGGGCTTTTAATTTGTAGACAAACTGCTAAAGAGGAAGTGATTCTATGAATGTTGCGGCCATGATGAGGATCAGTGCCTACAACACCCGTTAAAGGTTCAGTGTGTAGAATTTAGTGACACCTAGTGGTGAAGTTGCATGTTGCAGCTGAATACCCCTCATCTCACCCTCCCCTATCCAAACAGGAAAGACAACCTACAGTTGACATAACAACTCAAAAGGAGTTTAGTTTGTCCAGTCTGGGCTACTGTAAAAAACATGGTGGCCTCTGTAGAGAGGAACCCCCCTGATGTAAATATAAACTATTTAAATATAAAGGGCCCATTCTACAGTAAACAAAACAACAATTCGTACAATTTAGATGAAACACACTCGTGAAAAATTCTACATAAAAAAAGATACAAATTCATCCTGAAAATAAAAAAATAAACATCAGACAAATTTGTGTTAGTTTCACAATCATACTTTATTTCAACAGAAATACGGCCACAGTGAAAACCAGGAAAACAAACAGAGAACGATGTCCCTGTCTCGTGTTAGACTGAGATCAGCAGCTTTATGTTTGTGTTTAAGTGTCTGTGACCCGTGAGCAGCACTGAGAACTGTGAAAGTTGTACCTGTCACTGCAGCAGCGTCCTAATCTCTGACGTTTGACGTGTCCACTCTGACCCACAGTGAAACATGTGGGGCGACACAAGCCTGGAGGTCATTGGTCAAACGTACAAACATGATGGAAACAACCTGTTAAAGAAAGACAGTGAAAGGTTCCCTCTTCCTGCAGAGCTGTGATTTCCACTGCAGAGACACGAGAACCAGTAAGAGAAATCAAAGCAGGTGACTGTAAAACCAAATAAAGTATAAGTAGTTTCTAAATCGAGAATCAAATATATTTTGCCTTCATAACTAATATCATTTAAAGTGCTTCAGATGTGAAGATTTTGAAAAAAGCTTTATTTGCTTTTTTTCATTTGCATATTAGGTCACTAAAATATAGAGTAGTGCTCCCTCGTCTTTTTGCTTCAAACAATATTGCACATTATTGTGGAGACAGTGGATAACATCTGGAAACAGCTGATACTGGAGATGATGTAGTGATAAATAGATGAAGATATGAACAGCTTCACTTAAATATGAGCTTCATCTGCAAACACTTTAAACGTCACGGTGGAATTTCAGCCGCGATGACAATGTGAAGTGATGCAGCTGGACGATAAATAGGCAGAACAACAAGTACAAGAGAAGAGTTAGTCCAGAAATGAACAGAGGCAAATCTGCAGTTTCAAGCGTTTACTTTGAAATGTAACCATCATCAGGAGCAGGGGGAGGCAGCTCAGAAACAACATGCTGCCGCTGATGCTGATGCTGCTATGCTTTTAAAGATCAGCTTACGAAGTTGATATTCAGTCATGTTAGAAACAGGAGCTAACATCAGTTAAAGGGCAGAAAAAAATGCTGATTCATTGTTTGTACGTCTCTGTTTCAACTACTTTACGCAAAAACTACTGTCTGTAAACTTGGTTAAAGGGTGAGGACAGATATTTATATATTTTCACTTTCTTTAACATTTTTCTAACCGTTTTTTCCACATTTTGTAAACTTATAATCCAGAATCAGGTATATCTAGAGAACTGATATCTATGAGTATGCACAATTTGGTGCAGCTTGATTGAATTTCAATGAACTGTTGGGTCTTGGCAAAAGTGAGAAATCCCTTCATAGCACTTCTGTCTTGCGCCTTAAACCAAATCACTTGAATGTAAACAGTAAGAGAACATGTAGCTTTAAGCTCTAGAAGTGTTTCTCATTCTCTGATCAAACTATTTTACATTTACTTATTCAACCAAAGAAAATACAGAAGCATCCTCCGCTCCCACTCATCTGGTCCTGAATCCAAAAGGAGGCTCAGGGAGAAATTAGGGAAATGAGTCGAGTGCTCATATCAGTGAACAGGTGCAGTTCTGTGTGGATTTGGATGATGATGCACATGTATCTGGTCTCAATACATGTACATGCAACATGATGATGAAGTGGCCAATCAGCCTTGGCGGAAGGTATGTGCTCTCCCAATGTTGTTCTAGTTCTATCAGTGGGTTTTTCATTTCAAGCCACAAACAGTCTTTTGATTCAGTGTTAGCCTGAAAATTGCAAATAGCAGCTGAACATTTTTAAACCAAAGGCTCAAAACTGCAAACATGCAACTGTGTTTTACCTTTATTCTGCAGTAACTCTTATATTTGTTCTACTTATCGCTGCATTTCCTTCTCTCAATTCAAGTACTGTATCGTTGCATTGCAAGAAAAACGTCTTCTTGTATAGAAAATGTTTCGGAAGTGTCGGAACGCAGCTCTGCGCCATTCAGGAGTAACATGGAACAACATGGGCCCTTTTGGTTGCATGTTTTTCCTGATGTGTGATGCAGCTGAATAATCAGTGAGTCTCAATGGGAATCAGAGACCAGTGTTCGAATTGATCCGAGTTGGTTGGGAGAGTTTTCAGCTCAGTTGCGGTTGTTTTGTTACAGCGTCAGCACGACTGATTGTCTCGACTGCTAAACTGAGCAGGGACATTGATTTGGAGACGGGGCGGGGGGGGGGATACAGCGCTGGGGTAGAAAGATGGCACTGCACCGCTTTCCCTGGCATGGGCCTGCCTTTGGCCTGTGGGCATCCACATCTCTCTCTCTCTCGCTCTCTCACACACACACATCCAAGAATTAAACACTGGCAGCCAGAGGTGTCTGGAGACGCACATACAGACACACACATGCACACACACACAGACAGATAAACACACACAGCAGGCAACATTGATTTCCTGTTTGGCATTACTAAGCAGTGAGTGACACAGCTGAGGCGATTGGGCTGCTCTCTGGACAACAGTGCACACAAACAAACTATGCTATGTATTCCACCGACCCCCCCCTCTCTTATACACACATTCACAAGATTTTATAGACAAACAGTCACAACTATTGCCAGAACCTGTTTATCTTGATCATAGCCGCCCTCACCACTTTATCACGGCATCTCTTAATCTCGTCTCTCTCCTGCCGCTCTGT
Source organism: Hippoglossus stenolepis (assembly GCF_022539355.2). NCBI lineage: Eukaryota > Metazoa > Chordata > Actinopteri > Pleuronectiformes > Pleuronectidae > Hippoglossus > Hippoglossus stenolepis. The sequence continues at coordinate 18,018,862 of NC_061494.1, read as the reverse complement.
CTTATTGTCTCTCGCTGTGCATCTTCTTCCTCATCCTCTGAACGTATCTTTCTGTCTCCGTATCCGTTTCATTAAAATAAATTAAGGGGGTTGTGTTTTTTTTTAATTCTTTCTATTGGCTTCCCGGAGCCGTGCAGACTGCCTGAATGCTTTGGCACAATGTTGAGCCACACAAACAGGTAAACATGTTTTTTATCAGCCGCATGGATCCACAGTCGGAAACAAACAAGCACATTCAACAAACACTCTCACACAAAAGCCTCTACCTATTTCCAGGGTAATCTAGAGACAGACTTTTTTTTGGGGGGGGGGCACAGCAGAGAAATGGATCAATGTGGACTCGCAAAAAGCTCATTTTGTGAGAGCTACCAAAACAACACTTACACACTTTCATGCCCTTTGGTGCAGCATTCAAAGTGTGTGTGTGTGTGTGTGTGTGTGTGTGTGTGTGTGGGAAGTGTGACCTGATGTGTGTGCTCGCACCGAGTTTGTGTCTCTTTGAGTTTTGCCAGACTTCCTGTACGTGTGCGTGTCCGGATGCGTGTGTGTCCCTCTCTCTCTCCCTCTCTCTCTCTCTCTGTCTCTCTCTGTCTATGTAGGGTGCATTATCGGACGCAGTAGACCGGACAGTGCCAGAGGCGTACACCAAGCGGTCACGCGGCGTGACAGAGAAGAGAGCAGAGTTGCTGTCAGAAGGCCTTTTTAACACACTGCTGCTCTCCGATAGGGGACATCTCGGGAGCGTTTGACTGCGAAAAGGGCTCCGCGAAGGAGAGATAAACTCGATTCTACAAAACTCCCAGAGAAACACCTGTAAAGCCCCGAAGGCTCCCTACCTAAAAATAACCCACTAATACGTTTGATGTTCCCAAAGAGATGTGCAGGAGAGCGAGAGGAGGAGAGAGACAGGGGGAGGGGGGGGAAACGACATCAGCTCACACACACACACACACACACACATATGCACACACCAGGCAGCAGCTTCACACATCTAATGAATTCCCGTTAGCCGATGTTTCCGTGTGTAAGTCATTAAAGGAGATAGTTCAAAGATCAGTTATTTAATTGACTCAAAAATGACTTTTCTCGTAAAACATCAATTAGGTCGACTTTTCTAAATTTTGTTCCATCAAATCGTGACGTCCTAAAACGAGGAAGCGGATGTAACCAACTTTAAAAGTTCTCTGCACTTTCAGAAGAAATTTATTTTGACTGGAAACAAGTGGAAGTTTCCTCACATCGCAGGCAGATTTGTTTTCCTGTTGCGATTGTCCACTAAAGCACTTAAACACCCGGGAAGATATACAAGCTTGTTTGCACGCTGCCTGCTCTTTCATCAAGCTTCCTGCTACTCCTCACTGTGTTCCATCTAAAAATGCACAAAGTAAAATAACACGCGCTTTGGAGTGTGAGCACATCGTGTGTGAGTGAGTGAGCCTATTTGTACCTGAGCTCACTGTAAGTGTGTGAGTGTTTCATTACCTGCTCTTTTCTGCATTATGAAAGCCAGCTCCTCACTTGTGTACTGTCGGTCCTAAATATATCTCGGCCACCAGTGTGATATAGATTTTTACCAGGACCATGTTTCCCTCTGAGTTGCATTTACACAGAAGGTTCTTCAACCCCTTTGCTCATATGTGGAGGTGAAGTTCAGCTGAATAGAAAAATACATGCACCTGCAGTGTGGATCCTCTCTCCACTTTGTGCCCCCTCCTCTCTTTCTCATCTCTCACACACATATTCGCACAAACACATTTCCATTTTTGTAGTGCCGGCTTGAGGGAGCTTTGACAAATTTTCTTTTCAGTCTCTGGCACCTTATTTCACTTCCACTGTTATTGTACTTTTGTCCTTTCTCTTCTTTCTTTCTTTCTCGCTTCTTGTTTTTTTCGCCTCCATCTTCCCCTGGGCCTTCCATTACACGGCAAAGGTCACGTCCATGTCACCTCGGTGCTTGGAAACCGAACGCTCCTGTGTGTCAGAGGCCACAGCTGTGTGTGGACAAGTGAACTTAGACTTTAAAATGTGGTAATAGCCAGCAGGGTTTTACAAAACAAAACAAAACAAAAAAAAAGGCTGACTCCCTCTGAATGATAATACTCTTTTTTCTTTTTTGCATAAGCAGCATTCATGAGCATGTGCAAAACTAGTAAACTGGACATTTCTTCTTCCTGAAAACTGCCATTTAGGACTGAGGATTGTCGTGGAGATACAATCCTGCCTACAAACTGCATTTCTATCGATCAGGCTGGAGATGTGAAAGCTCATTTAGAAATGGTACTGTGCAGCAGTCATGGTACCAATGTCACCGGCACACGCAGTCCACGAACGGCCCATATGGGTTCATCGGCTCGGTCAGTGTATGTTCCTTTGACACTCAAAAGGTAAAACAATCTCACTGTTACCAGGGCGAGGGGAAGAAGGGCATGAATACCGATGTCAGATTGATTCCAGTTTTAGCTTTTGATGGGTGGATTTAGCTCCTCAGGGAATCTTTGGCTTGGGTAGGCATGATCGGCTCAAAGAGATCAGGATCTTTTCTGACCCTGGGTCTTTGAGCGTCCCCTGGTCAGGCTCCTCCAGGGGGGAGTCGCTGATCCGCGGATCCCTGCAAGGGTCCGAGACTCTGCGAGGCTGAAGCAGTGAAGTGCGACGGAGACTTGGAGCCGGCACCTGGGGTCCAGCGCTAAAGCAGGGAAGGCCTCTAGACGGAGGGGGCAGCTGCTTGGTTCGGTTAGCCAGGGGCCCTAAGGATGACCCTGGCTTCGGAGAGGCAAAGCCACCGGCGCCCCCTGGCTTGAGTGCAGGGAGAGACACGCGCTTGTGAAGACGAGGAGGCTGCAGCAGGCGAGGGTAAGCAGGACCAGCGGATCTAGGAGCGACGGAGTTCTGCAGCATCACAGCGGGGGCTCTTCCTTCATGCTGCCCAGAAGACGGAGCTGCTGATGTTGGACTGTCTCTAGCAGTTCCCCCCCCCAGAGCCCGGAAAGTGCCCGGAAAGTGTAGGTGGTTGCTGAGGAGCTCGTCGGGGAATGCAGGGCCAGTCACATCTGCCATAAGGCCTTCAAGGCGACGATCAGCATCCATACGGGTTCCTTCCACTGATCTACTCCTTGTGAGATCACTGTGGCCCTCGGTGGGGGGAGTTTTTACTATTCTTCCCTGGTGGAGGTGCTCGTTGAGGCAGCGGTTGAAAGGCTGTAGTATTTGAGGCTGCAGAAGAGAAGAAAGAAATATCAATAGGAATTTTTGAAAAAAACTGGTATAAAAGAGTCATGGAGCAGTCGGTGGATAATGAGTGAGGATTCAGTTGTTTTTATCTTGTTCAAGAAATGGATGGTTTTAAAAATTCCCCCCCCTTTGGCTCTTTGATCCCAATGGAAGCCACGCGTTTGAATATTTCACAGCTCTGAAGGAAATTCTAAATCAAAAAGGCAAACTAAAAATTCGGCCTTTCTTTGGCTTGTTTATTTACTCTGTAATATCACAGCCCGTTTCCACAGCCAGGCGCGGAACTAGTCCTAGACTGGGAGACGGAAATTCACAGAAGATTCACTAACTGTTCGAAGAAAACAAAAACAAGCAGAGGAGAATAACCTTGTGATGTGAATGGCTGGAAACTGTGAAGTCTTTGAGTCATTTTGTGATCACTGCTGCAGAGGAGCTAAGAAAAACATCCTGAGAACACGCTGAGCAGTTAACCGTGGTGTTGTCCCCCCCCCCCCTCTGGGACTCACACTGTACACACAAACTCATGGACACCTGCAGAGTACAAATCCTTTAGTAACTTTGCACCCAAACCTCTGTGACAAAGACTCAACAATTATTAAGACTTATAAGAGCTAACATTTGTTTCAATACTACTACATTAATAGTATAGTTCAGTATGGTATAGATATGTCCTTATCAGCTTTTGTTTCAATATTGGTATTAGATTTTTCTTACTCCCTAATATTGGTATTGGCATCGGGCTCCAAAAATCAATATCGGTCTGGCTCTATATATAGTATAGTATAGTATAGAATATAGTATAGTGCCAGAATATAACTTTTCACAATAACCATTTTCAACCGTATTTCCAGAAAAACTGCAAATATTAAGCAAAAAGCACGTATTATTATTAGTTCACCCAACCACCAGTAGAGCCACTCAGATCAGGAAAGAGTTAATAATGACCTTCAATTTTCTGAAAACTTTATGAGCTCTTGACTATATAAAAATACTTTTAGTACTACTAAAAATGCTGCTACTTTCTATGTGAGCCAACAGATACTCAGACTGCAGCACAACGATTGTATCCCTGTCTGTTTTCACTCATCACAAATCACAGGAAGGGCCGTTTTCTCTCAATGTCCTTTGAGCAGAACCTAAAGGATCTAAATCCTCCCGGAACCATCTGAAGCTACTGAAAAGCATGAACTTAGTTTCATCAGAAACAGGCCCACTGTGAGCGTAGAAGGATCTCAGAGGATGTGAGATAAATAAGCTGTGCAGGTCAGGCGGTTCAGCCCGTTTCCTCCATCAGTCATTTGTATTGCGGGTGGGAGTAAATGTCCGAGGCCACAGCTCCATCTCCTGGTCCCCTGCCACAGTGCGTCCACTGTCCTGTTAAAAAATAACCTCGTCCACCTCTCACTGCTTGTTGTTGCTGTTGACTGTTTTTCAGGCAGGAATATAATGTTTTCACATTTCAAAGTTTATAATTTGACAAAACTCCTGAATAAAGAATGCTTTTGTTGCTTCTTACAAAAGCTCTGATTAGTCCGTCAATCCAACCACGTGTGTGTTATTAAGTATTTTTTTCTTTCAGCTTTAAAATACAGCATCTCTCAATTGTTTCGTGATTCAGTCTGAGAGAGAGAGAACACTCCCGACTGATTCCCACCGCTTGGGAACAAAAACACAAAAATTACACTTCATGTCACTGAAGTAAATCATCAGAATTATTAAGAATACGATATTATTTCCTGTTTTCTTCCCGTCTTTTTCAGACTTTGCCAAACATGGTAGAAATATGGAGTGAAATGTAAAATAGTAACTATGAAAACTAAACTAAAATATGTGAAATTTTCAATTAATTGCCACGTTTGCAATGAGTGCAAACTCGTAGGAGGCTCAGCTCTGACAGAGACAGAGTCGTGCAATATCTGTACGGCCACACTCTGTAATTATTTCCATCTACAACTGTCTTCTGCAGACACTAATAACTAGCAACAATCATTTTCAGCCCCTTCAATGTGCTGCCAAGAAGTAAATATCTCAACTCTCTGATGAAAGCTATCACTTTCACCGAGGGACGTGCCAAACACAGACACCTGGGAGACGTCAGGAGCCGTGTAAAAGAAATGGTGTGCGATTAGAAAAGCAACATGCGCCATATGAATACGTTTATGCTGATAACATGTACATGATCCCCTTAATGTCTGCCAGACGATAAAAGGACTGTTGCACATGTGATGCACAACGAGAGAGGCAATGTGGTTGCACTCCATTTGGAAGCTATGGATTTGACTTCAATCATTTAATATGGTGGTTGTGGAAGTGGTAATTCAGTGTGCGTCTCAGCTGAGGAAGTGAGATTACTTCGATTTGTCTTGTGCTTTGTTTTTAACTGCCTTCAATAGTCGAGTTGAAATGAAGGCAATTGTCGAAGGCAGCAGCGATATGCATCCACATCCCACATCACAAGGTTATTCTTAAACATTATTCCTTTGGATATACTTAAACTATATCTTTCAAGGTGAAGACTGAAAGATATAAAGCACCTGTTCAATGCATAGAAAACAAGTCCACATGAGAGAGATTTGCCAAAGCATGCATAATGACTCTTTTGTACATAATGTGAGAGAATGGAGCAAATGAAAAAGATTTAAAACAGTAAAAAAATGCACAAACACAACATGAAAAAAAATGAAATTCAGCAAACTCTAATTCATCACAATCGAACCAAAGAACCAAGAAGGAAAACACAAACGTGAAAAACTGAAAACCCAACGCAGAGCATGCAGATGTTGTCCAGATGTGCATGCTTCTCTCGTGCCACACGCATGTTGACTTCATGTGAAAGAAAGGATTACTGTACCACGCTGTGTCAGTGAAGTACTGCACTAGGCGCTCCACTCCTTGCCACAGGCATTTTGTGTGGGGAGGCAAAGGTGGAAGAAGGAGAACATGGGAGATTGATTTTTTTTTTTTCCAGTGTGCATTGAGACGAGATGAAGAGAAGAGAAGGGTTAGAGGACAGAGAGAGGGTGGAGAGGGGTGGAGAGAGAGAGAGAGAGAGAGAGAGAGAGAGAGAGAGAGAGAGAGAGAGAGAGAGAGAGAGAGAGAGAGAGTGTCGGGGGGGGGCTGCAGACATGTAAGACAGACACTTGTCTGGGTTAAGAAACTTGAAATCCTGAATTAACACGCAGCCCGCGCTTGCAGGAAAAGACGACATATCCCCTCGGCAAACAAACACACACATTTTAATGCAAAATATAATTTCCGCTACCTCCATTCAGTGAGATCTGTGTGAAGAGTCCAATTTAAAGTCCAATTCCAGAACTGGCAATTCCTATTTTCTATTCTAAAGAGCCTTATTACTGGCAAGAACTTGCTGCTGGTTTGTTTACAGACGGAGCTCCCAGTGGGAGGTCAGAGCATTAGTGGTTTATCCAGTGAAACTAAAATACACTTGTTTCCCTCCCATGTGTTGTTTCTCGCCTTGTATCTAAATATGACTGCAACTATGTTTTAGTGTCATTACCTCTTTGCTCATACTTTTTTTTACCTCCCACTGTAAAGACCTTTGTTTCTTGCTCTGTGTTTTGTTTAATTGGATAATGCTATCTACTGGCAGGACTCAATGCTGGGATTGTTTTCACATATATTTGTCTTTAAACACTTTCCACTTGATATTGAAATAATCGGATACTTTTGCTTTTCCACCTTCCTCCTTGATACAAAGCCGCACCCCCACCGGGGATGATCAAAGAAGCACAGCATGGGGTTCCACTTTTTGTTTGTTTCTTTCCCTTTTTATTTTTGCTCTTCACTCTCTCAGACACATATACACTTTGTGAGGTCTGTTTACTGAGTGTCGTTCCCTTTACGTGCCCCCCCTACTTGCTCCCTGATCAGCGCGGCAAAACACACAGGGTTTGTTGTGGGATTGGCTGAGATTAGGTGAGGTTGTTGTGACTGCGCTGCCGCTGTTCCTGCAGTCCAACAGTCCAAGTCAAACTGGTTTAGTCGACTTAAAAATGTGTTTTTGTATCCAGAGCAAAGATCGTGCTGTGGTCTCGTGTTCTATTAGTTCAAGAGAAGAAGATACAGCCTCTGATGGAGAGAATATTATATTTCTTACTTTCAATATATGCCGTAAAAGTGACAGTTATAACTAAAAAATATCTGCAGGTTTGACAACATCTGCAAAGTTATCTTGCAACTGAACTGAGTTTTCTGTCTGCAGCATAGGAAAATAAGTAAGACTGAAGTTTTTAATAGAACAAAGGAGTAAACTTATCTTTTTCCAAATTAATCTAAAAGTTTACAGTACATTCAGCACAAATGGTCCTGTAATTGCACAGTGGGAAGAAAAAAAAGAAGAACAGTAACCGGGACAAAGATACCTCAGTGGTTTTGAGGGTTTTAATTGGAGAAAAGAGAGATTTTTGGTTGTTAAAGTTTTCTCAGGCTATTTACAGACCCCCAGATAGTTCATGTTATGAAAAGATGGCGAAGAGGCTGCGAAAGATGTTAGTGACTCACTCTGTCTGCGCTGGGGCATGCTGGTACGGGTCAAACCCTGGTGCTGTGCGTGCCACGTGGACAGCAAGGGGGTGGGCAGCACACCCTACGCAGAGAGAAAAACACAGAGGACAAAAGGCATGACGCACCAGAACACACACACACACAGACACACACACAGACAGACACAAGCTCACATAGGAAAACACACACTCATAAGTACTGTACATTGTTGTATGGAAACACTGAGTATGGAAAACCCAGTTACAGCACACAAATACCAACACAGGCAGACAGATGTGTATACTGCCTGACACACACACACACACACACACACACACACACACACACACACACACACACACACACACACACACACACACACACACACACACACACACACACACACACACACACACCTTTAGGTTTGTTGCAAAGTTCTCCGACTACAAATAGACAGAAGACGTTAAAATAGGATGAAAGTGAGAAACACACACGCACACACCTACGTCTACACAAGTTGTCCAACACACCACTATATGAGTCTGTTGCTGACAGGAAACTGTTAAGTATCCAAGGACAAGCATGAAGTTATTGATTTTCACACCTTCTGTTAAAAAATGTTAATTAAGCTTCTAAAATCCAGGAGATTATTTTCTCACTTTGTTTAAAACAATATGACGATATAGTCATTACCCTACGAAACGTCTGCTTCCAATTATCGTCACGGGCTTTCTCCCTGGGTCACAGTGGAAACCACTAGCATCCACTCCCTCCATCTCTTATAATACCTGAATCCATTTTAGACCACTTCACCTTAGACACGGCAAAAAAAAAAAAAAAAAGTATTTCTCAGGTGAGCGAACCAAGTTAACACCACTGCCACAGAACTTTTACACCAATCAACTTGGAAGCTGACAGGACCAGTTCTATAAGCTGTGAGAGGGAAGTGGAAGGATTTTTCATTAAGCTGTGACACCGCTGTGAATCTAATGCATACAGACTGAATATTGTGTTTCTCTGAGTAATTTTAGATAAACTTTACATTTGTCTTAGGTTACAGAAAGAGACAAGATGATAGCTTGGCACTTACAGCATAATTAATTACAGAATGTGATAAATCCATAGGCGTTTATTCGCTCTGCACACAACGTGACAGCTGGGATCACTTGCTTGTGTGGCTCACTGCGACGGGTACATTGTATTTCAGCCACACTTTCTGCTTTCTACATGCTCTACTTTCTGTTGTGTGCAAATTTTTGTTGGACCAGCATCTATGATTCTGCACACAAACACAGATAAAAAAATTAAGGGTACACGTCAATTACATTTTTCTCAACCACTAAGAGGCAGGATGTATGACCTATACTGCAGCCGGGGGAGCTGTCAGGTTGTCTATCATTAGTCTATGGAAAGTTTTTGTACGGATAAAACCGAACTCGAATGCCACCAGGGGGAGATCAAGACACTTTGGCTTCACTTGTCAAGTCATCCATCTTTATATACAGTCCATGGAGAGAACACAAGTCTTGGAAGAGCATCTTTGTTGAGGTTAAGCCATGTAAAGGTTCCTGGCCCCCAGTTGGAGAGTCAGAGTTTAGGGTCGGCAGGGTCATCACATTAAACAGACAGATACCTTGTGAAATTCTACTCTACTCCCTTATCTGTGGAGAGAGCTGCCTCTCAAACTCAACTGTATTATATAAGAAAGCAGCACTGAATCTGTCAGAGGGCAGAGGAAGGGAGCTACTTCCCAGTTGGTCCAGCCCAGACTATTTTAAATCCCTCCTAGTGAGACTGCTGGAGGGGGGAGGAATGAGTTCCCCTGATCTGCTCTCTTCCGTGTCCTTCCTTCAACATCAACAACTGTTCCGGCGGGAGGTCTCGGCAGAGGCCTCCCGTCGAGGCTTCATTTGCGGCGAGGAAAACTTTCAGCGATGAGAACAAGAGGGGATGTTGGAAGGCTCTCAAATGATCCTGACAGAGTTTGGCAGCTTTATTAGACCTCCACAGCAGCTTGGCCTGTCAATGTTTCACAGTTTTCCATCGCTGTAAAGACTCTCCAATGAGTGGCCCCCAGAGCTTCACAAGGGCAGGGGAGACACAAATTGGGAAAATATACAAGGCTTTTTTTTCAGATTCTATAAATTTCATCAGAACTTCTTTCATTTCTCAACCACCGCACGCAGACCCTGGGTTCAAAGGCTGTTATCAGTTCTTCCTGCTTGAAGTTGTGAGTGCAGCGACGGTTCTCTGCCTCGTTGCTGCACTCACAGCTCCTGGTGAGTCGGGCCTGCAGTTGGGCCAAACACACCCACACAGCACATCCTCCTGGTAAAACCCAAGACTTACTGGAGGTGCAGTTGTGTGTACTGTCACAGTTAGCGGTGAGAAAAACTGCAGTGGAAACTGACATTGAAGGAAACAGGTGCAAAAATCCTTGTGAATAAATACAATATATTATTTATATATTGTATGTATAACATGGAGGAGGCGGGGTTTATGACCTGTACTCCATCTAGCCACTTTGGTGTCACTTTTGGGGGACTGTCATGTCATCCATCTTCGTTTAATGTCTGTATGTCACAAAAAGGGTTCAATTAAAAGACGCTTCACTTTTAAGAGCTTAAAAGAAACTTAAATTTAGCTCCAAATCTAAAAAGAAATGAACCTCACACATAATAAACAGAATAATGCAGTTGTGTTTCAGATATAATTCTCCTTAAAGGAATTATCTACCATATCAAAAGCGGCATGCTCACTCGAGGCCCTAATTATAGTCAAATGCACTCTCAGGGTGAGTTAAACTATCGCGTCTGTGCAGACTCGGTCCCAAAAGCAGATGGCAAAACTTGCCGAAGCAGGACAACGCTTTAAAAAGTCATGTAAAAGTTATTCTTTGTGATCCCACAACGTTTTCAGCAGTGTTTAGAGGAAGGCACGATGCTGTGCTGCTAAAACGGCCTCGCTCCGCTTGAATCCCCCCTAATCCACTACGAGGAGCTTCTCCGGGTTGCCAGCAGCTAATACCTCAGGTCTGGCCTGGACGTCTTACTTCACTGAGTTTGGCAAATTAAATCCTCACCTGTCCACGATGACTCTGCAGTGTGACGGAGCATTAATGAGCGCGCATGTGCACATGTGTGTGCGTGAGGGATGTTGTATCTGTGATGCAACAGAGGGCAGACGCGAGGTTGAGATGTGGGTGGAGAGGTAATGTCAGGATCTGAGAGAAAGAAAACCTGCAGCTTAACACTGATCACTAACCGCACTCGATCCTCCCTGTCTCTCTCTCTCACTGCGACAGAAAATGGGTCTAATTGCAACTTAGGTATGAAGGAGCGAGGTAACGTCAAAGAAAGAATGACAGGGGAAAAAAATGACTGGGAAACAAAGGTATCGCTGGAGCAAGACTGAAAAGAAAGTAGAGTGAGAGAGCAGGAGCGATAAAAAGACATAAAGGGAGGTGTGAGAGGAGAAGAAGAGATTAAAAAGAGGATGTTTAAAAGGCATGGAGGGAGTGGGAGTGTAGCTGTAATTACCCTCTCTGTCTGCCACTGATGAAACACTGCCTATTGTGTTGCCATTGTTTCACCGCTGCTGCTCATCTGCGTGTTTGTTTATCTGGGTTATTAACAAGGTCGCCTCCTCAGTCCTCAGTCTGCTGCACTCAATGATCATTCTCACTGTGTGGGCCCCGCACGGATACATGTGACACACACACAAACACACACGCGCGCATGCAAACACATGCAGATAATCACTCCTCCTCGAACACACGTTTGCACAGTTTTCTATTGCTACATCTTAGGGAAATTACCCAAATCGTCCTCACGCTCATGTTTTATTCGTTTGCAAAATGAAGAGGAGGCACAGAAAACATTTCCACTGCTGTGTCTGCTCTGATGGGAAATTTTCAGGGTAACTTTTACTTTTCTACAAGCGACATCTAGGTCGTTTCTTTTGTCACACATCTCATCTTGCTGCTTGCTGCAACAAGTGCAGTGCTTCCCATTATTAATCTCCTGCATATTCTAATTTGCCCTGTCACAGTGTCATATTGAACCAAAACAATTTCACACTTCTCACAATAACATACCATTTATCTAACTTGGGATTTTGACCCGTTTCTGCATTGTATAGTCATGTGCCGTGCTATTTACGGCACTATTTGCCGCATGCTCGCTCACATCCATAAAGTTGTTACAGTCCACGCAGACAGTCAGACCTCATGGCTTCAGCTGCAGCTGTGCATGTACCCACAAGTGGGCCGCCGTAGATTTTTCATTTTGTGGGAAACGCTACATGATACTTATCTGCACCTCGACAGTCGTAGACCTTTCATTTTAGCACTAATTTGGACTCAAAGTTGGATCGTGCGCAGAATAAAAAGGGGAGTGGGAGGAACTGGTGCCCAAAGCAGTTGGTTATAGGAAATGTTGCCAAAGCCTTTCTACAAACTGAGAGAAGTTTGGAGATGAGCACGTCTCCACAAATAGTCAAGTTGGATAAGAAAGCAGCCTACAAAGCAAAAGCCCACATTTGGTTCCTATGAGAAAAAATATAGGAATAGATGAAAACATCAACTGGTTAAAGATGTTTGCATGTAAAATTGACTGCACGCTGGAAAAGTAAATGTCTTCAAATACCCATATCCGAAGGTCAGTTTTGTTATACTCTTAATCTGAGTTCAAAGCCCAATTTTTCTGATGTCTGTGTTCAGACGTTGGTCAGACTCAGCTCTCGATCTCCCAAGACCGTGGTGAACACTTCACCCTGCAGGCTGCTGATAAGCCAACTTGATATCGGCTCTAAAAAGCTATGAAAAGATTAGAACTTCTGACCTGTGACATGAAAATTACTCTTCGCCGATGATCGCAGCTTAGCGCTCAGAAGTGCTATCAGAGAGCGAGCTGCTCCGGGACTCTGATACAGCAGAGCTCTAATTGTCAGGGGACAATCTGACAATTAAATCAAAAGAAAAGGCGATTTTCAGAGAGCAATGGTGAAAAAAATCTGAGAGGATAACATCACATCATGTATGTGTGTGTGTGTGTGTGTGTGTGTGTGTGTTGGAGGGAGAGAACTGACAGACAATGCATTTCTGAGTGGAGAAAAAGAAATGAAATGAAAAGGGTTAGACAAAGAATACTGAAGCCACTGAGGCAAACTAAAAAAAGGACATTGGAAGATTGTGTGGGAAAATACGACAGGTAAAAGCAAAGCCTTGTGTGAGGAGCACTGTGAACTGAGGCTTGCTCAAGGTGCAAAACCTGTCAGCGAGAGGGAACGAGCTTTGATACCATCTAAAAAAGTAAGAGAGACACAGAGAGAAACATCCCTTTCTCTCGGCTATTTGTTTACTCTGAGCGCTCTTTTTCGTGTTGCCTTGTCAAAAAACACGACGCAAATCTCACAGCTAACCTTTCAGAGGAGCAGCGCGCTCTGAAAAGTTAAATGTCACTAACATAATGCGATTCCCCACCACCACCACCACCACCACCACGCTGCAAAACACAGAGCAACAAATGGTGTTCGGCGGTGGTGATGACATTGTAATGTAGATTAAAGGGAGAGAGACGGGGGGGGGAAATCAGTGACATCTAAAAGCCGTTTTCGGAAGAACTGAGGGGAAAACACAAACTCTCACTTGCTGTGTTTTAGTGTTTTAGTGTGTTATTATACACCAGCTACTCCAGGTCACAGATAGACGTTCCCACCATGGAGATGATTCCCACCGAGTACAGCCAGCGCTGCTTTCATAGTTTCCATGGCAACTGTTAAGCCACATGCTCCTGTGGTAAGCAGGCCCACTTGTTACCGAGTTCGCTTGTTTTGTCCTTTATATCCCCCCCCCCCCACAATACTTTTGTGTTCGCCACCCTAGAGCTGCACCTCATTTCTTTTATTTATTATCCCAAATAAATAGATAAGCAATAAAACAGGAAAGCCCTTTGGTATAATGTTCTTATTATTGTCTTTTAATAATCTTCTTAGACCGCTTATGTCTGCCTCTCTCTGTGTGTGTGTGTCACTCTTTGGAGCTGAAAGCGGGTCAATTAGGTGAGTGTTTACTAGGCACCTTGCCTGTGGCACTACAGCTATCGAATCAATACTTGGCTTCCACACAGCACGCTCTTGTGGCACGATACTGAACCCACTGAACACCTATCATTTGTTCACCTTTCTCTCTCTCTCTGTCTGATTTCTTACCCCCAGTGAATCTTCCTCTCTTGTCCTCCCCTACATCCTCTCTCTCTCCATCACTCAAACGTGAGGAGACGGAACCTCACATCTCTCCTCTCATGTGAGATCTGGGTTTGGAGAGAGTGAGGCGGAGTGACAAGCCCACTAACAACCTATTAAACTGCGCTACAGAGAGGCCAGCGTGCGGTCGTCTGACACTTCACACATGCTTGCCAGACAGAGAGGCAGATAATAAATGGTATACCGACTGACTGGATTACAGTAAGTGGAGTGACTCTGCAGAATGCTGCGCATGCCCACCAGTTTGTCCTGGTGTGAATGTTGAACTCTGATCAGGTCAGTGGCAACAGGGAAGACAAAGCAGGTCATTGACTGGAGCCGTGAGCTGAAACTGGGGCCCTGAGCAATGACAATTTTTTGAGAACCTCTTAAATGTTATGATCGGCTACGGTCAGAAACCCCATAATAAGGCCTGATGTCGCTATCTTTCTGCCAACCGCTTCATAATTTTAGAAGTTTAATCAAGACCTAAAACGTCTAAATGCCTATGTATGATGTGCCTGGAATGGCGCTGAGAGTTTGCACTTAGATTTTACAACTTTCATTTTATTCACTGCATGTATACGCATACTAAGCACTGTGTTTATCATTTTGAAGAGGGTGTTTGTTTTGGTTCACTGCAGGGCCCCCCCAGGTCCCTTTTGCCCGTGGCTCCGAAAAATCCCTAGAGACGCCCCTGACTGTGATGTGCACTATTGCACCAGGCAAGTTCGTATGTATAAGATCTTAGTAAATGCTGAAATCACATGAAACACACACATTTTGCGCTACTTTGCAATTATCAGGTTCAGACTCACAGTGTGGCTGGGGGGTCTCCAGTAGGTCTGGGTGGCCTTGTCGTAGTGATGCTGCGTCCGTTTGTCCGTCTGCCTGTCGCTTTGTCGTACTGAAGCGGGAGCCCTCTGGTGGTGGCACTGACACCTGGCCTGATGTCCTTGAGCAGCCTGCAGAGGCAAGAGGGAATGAGCCAATGAAAGAAAACTGCCTCAAGACCCTTATTTTCCCCTACTTCCACTACGCTGATGGTAAAAAGATTGTCCCTGTGAAGCACATTCAAATCCAACCAAACACGGAAAAGGGAAACATAAAAAGGCAAAACCAAAAGGTGGTGAATTCATGCCTCTTACAATAACAAACCACCCACGGTGCAATTAGACCAAACTCAATTTAACTTTTGAATTATAAATCACTTGAAAGAAGCACTTACAAAACAATAGGAGCTTTTCTTTTCTTTACAGCATAAATGAAAAAAAGAAAACGTGTTTGTTTTTCCAACTACGATCGGTGAGGATTCTTTTTTGTTTTTAATATCAGCAGTTGTCTGAGTGCACAAAAGGAAACAAAGCAGGGAAACCACTCACGTAATTGTCCCAGCTAATAAAAGCAAATATCACCTATAATTACTTGAACAAAAAAAAAGGAACAATATCTTCTGCAATTGGCTGGTTTTGAATTCAGAACCTTATCTGGTTATATTTCAAACAGTAATTAATATATCCACACAGCAGAATATCTGCTTTTCTTTCTCTCCACTTTTTTTTTAGATACAACTCAAATGTGGAATAAAACCGAGGAGGCAGCAAAAAAATGTTTAATTATCACAGTTTTGATTGGAAGTGACAGGCATGATGACCAAATTAGGGAAACTCAAGCCCGGGTAGCAAATGGATAGAATTAAATTCTTTTACATGGTAATTTAGATCCAGAATTAGATTTAACCAACTGACATTTACTTCAAAGCTCAATATTACCTTTATAGTGCTTTTTTTTTAGCACTTAAAATGTTTCCTGACAAGCCATTACCTGATGTAATACCTTATTAGTCTTTTTAAAAAACTCAAACTCAATCAAATATAAAAGACACATAGAATATCAGAGCAACTAATTATTTGCATCAAAACATTTTAAGTTGTCAGATCGTGTCTCTTATATACTCGAATAAACAGCAGCTCGACTTTTCACTGCTACAAAGAATCAAACAGAAACTGATAGTTCTTTCCGGTCTTGGTGAAAAGCTGTTTAAACAAGAAGAGAGTATAAACGTGAGCAGTCGGCCTCCGCAGCATCCAACACTTCTTTCTGTCAAGGGGGACGGACAAATCAGCTTTCTATCTCAGATAGCTCCACTTTCTCTCTCTCTCTCTCTCCCATTATTTCCTTTTCTCTCCCATTCTCTCCTCACACACACACACCCACACACCCCCACACACTATAATGCGTCCACTCCCAGCTCTTCTATTGTTTTTTCATTACTCCATTATGTTCAATTCAGGCAGTTCCCTCTTTCTGTCTCTCAGCCGTTTCTCTGCATTACTTTGGATTTCCTTGTTTACCGGAACCCAAAAGTAAAAATATATTTAAATCATTGTCAGGCACAAACAGCAGCTCCAGAAGTCTTTGCCTTATAATATAAATCACACGACCCAGATAACTGGAGTCTTCACAGACTCTGAACCTGTTTTTACCTTGAATTCACCCGTCTCTTTGCTTATTTGTGTTTGTTTTTTGTTAATTCTTTACATGGATTTCCACGAAACTTGGTGGAAGCATGGGACGTGGCCAAAGAAACATTGCGAAATATGGCAAACATTTAACCTGAATTCCCCCAGAATAATTCATAGATCATAAAGAAACTAGAATGGCATTCAGCAGAGCTGATACCTCCGCCAAGGCCCAACAGACTCCTTAAATTTAATCAAGCTGCACCAAAACTGCACACACCCACAGATATCAGTTCCCTGAAAGTGTCATCACAATCCATGGATTATTCCGAGGGAAACAGGCGAAAAGACACACGATATCTTGCAATATAGAAGAAAGTAATTTAAATGGGTTCTTCCCTTCATTCTTCCAGTTTTATTTCCGTTACCTTGCTTCCAAGCAAACGGACGGACAGGGGTGAAAACATAACCTACTGGATGGAGGTGAAAATCAGGCATATTTAGGGGACTGAGTGTGACTGTGTGCGATTTGGTGCAGCTTGATTGAATTTAAAGAGACTGTTGTGATTTAAAAGGAGGTATGTGCTCTACTCAGTGTTTGTTTGTCTCTCCATTGACTGGATTACTCACAAACTACTGATCTGTTTCCATGACCCAAGAACAGACACATTAGACTTTTTTCCCACTTCTTTTTATCATTACGAGACTCAAGCCTGCACTGCAGGGACAACTGAGAGCACAGGCAGAATCCCATTTTCAGCTTTACTCATGATCTAACTCTAGGTGCCCACATAGGGCTTCAGCAGAGCAAATGTCTCGTTTCCCTCTTATCTTCTCTCTACTTCCTCCGGCGTCTTTTCTCTCATTAATGTCAGGCACAGATCTGAAAATAAGCCCTCGCTTCTTCACACTCTCTCCGCTTGATGAGGGTAAGGGTGCCACAGTGTAGCACCGGGCTGAAGAACACGCCGTGGGTGGGTGCTAATTCTAATTGGACGGAGTGTTTGCAGCGGGAAAAACATGGTGGACAGGCCTCCTATTGACATTTTGGTATTTCTCCATACGGCAAGGGATTTGAATAATGTCAGCCAGGCATACGGTTGTTTGGCTAACAAGGGAGCTTGGTCAAGACATTAATGAATGTTCAAGCCAGCTAAAAGCGAACAGAACGGTTTTTGGTAGGCAGTCAGGACTATGACAGTACACGCACTGGATTATATGTAGAAGCCCAGCAACTCCCCCCTACCGCACCGTGGGCCTTTTATCAGTCACTCTCTTTCTCCTGGGTGCTAAAGACCACAGGGTGATTACGTTTCATTTCTCCCGTCCTTCCTTTCTTTTCACCCGTTCTCTCCGTAAGATCTGATAAACCGGGAATTGGTGTAAACAAAAGATAATGGAAGGCACAAGTTGTGCCCAGACACGTTCAACTATCTCTGTGAGATCTGTGAGGACAATTGGTGCCAAGGAGGTGAGTGACCAGACGAGGGGGTCTTTTGCTCGCAACGCCTGAAAAGCTACATGAAAGCAATCAGCAAACATGAGCACTGAGGCTTTTATGTCCCTGTTTGTGAATGCTTAAAGAAAACCTAGATCCTGTCATACTCGACTAAAGATCAGCCTGTATTGATATTCTACATGTTGCACTGACATTCACAGTGTTTGAGCCTCGATCCTTTACTTTCTGTCAACGACGAGCATCGCCATTGGTACAGCTATTTTTAGAGATAGGCTGCATCCTGTGCAAAGTTTCTCAAAGTTTATTCTGCGATTTCCACCCTGTGCAAAAACAAAGATTGGGCCATAGAACAGTGATGTTAAGTCAGTAAACCTCTATGGCTGAGTGCTGGAAGGTTGGTGCAGTAAGACACGAACAAAGGAAATGGCTTCCAGAAAAGCTGCTAAAGGAAGTTCTGCAAAATCTACCGGCCAAATACAACATCCAACGAGGACCTGTACGAGAAGACAAGCTACAAGAACATGTCCCTGGAGATCAAGATGAGAAGGATCAGATGGCTCGGTCACGTCTTGAGGATGTCTGGTGATAGCATCCCTAAAGCTGGAGAAAGAGGGGCAGGCCAAAGACAATCTGGAGAAGTGAGGTGATGGCTGAACTAGAGGAGATGGGTTGATCAAGCATCAAACAAGGCATAAGACCGTGACGTGTGGAAGAAGCTTACTGCAGCCATATGTCCCACAGGGGCCAATGTGGATAAGTGCGTAGCTAAAAGTCCAATATGTGCACAATATAATACGGAGGATGTCGCTTTTTGCTCTACACTTATTGGTAATAAAATATAAGAGCAAAAATGCGATAAACATAAATAAATAAAGTGCTGCAACGAAAACCTAAAAATGATGAACTGTCACATAAGGCTGGGGTGCGATGCATTTCTCCAAATGAATGCTTACACTGCGAGAAATGTACATTTCCCCCGGTGTGGTATACAATCACCACCTTTTCCGATATTTGACTCGTATTAGTCCTGTTCACACCTACTCACCATTTGTTCCCGCAGTTGTTGCTGTTGCAGCTGTTGACACTGCAACGTGAGCTGAACGATGGTCTTGTCTCGGCTCCTCAGCTCCTCTCTGAGCACCTGCACTTCCTTTATCAGCTCCACCAACTGAAAACACACACATATACAGTCTGCAGTAGCAGGCGAACTCAGTGGGAAACAGGAGGCAAATAATATATATATATATATACACAGCACATACAATCAATCACAGCTGTAAAGCAAAGGCATAGTTATTTACCTGTGATGGAGTGGTATTGTCTTCAATCTCCTCAGGTGCATCTGCTGGAGAATCTGTATCCTCAAGCTGGAAATAAACAACACACACACACACACACACACACACACACACACACACACACACACACACACACACACACACACACACACACACACACACACACACACACACACACACACACACACACACACACACACACAGATGCACAGTGAGTACAACCGTGAGCTGGATCAATGACAATTACCTCAGGCATGCCTCACCTGCAATATTTCACTACGGCAGAATAATTTCACTCTTTAGCACGTATACTTTTCCAACACTGAACTGTCGACCGCCAATGCTCGACACCTGAGGCAGAGCTGCGAGTATGTTCTTGAACATTCAATACCTTCATTTAATCTAGTGCAGAAATGGCCTCACTTGAAAGGCTCCTTAAGTAAGTGCTGCACTTGTACATTTTCTCCCCAAAAGCAGGTCGTCCTGTGCACGGAGAATATTCAGAGCAATAGCTGATAAATATGC
Source organism: Hippoglossus stenolepis (assembly GCF_022539355.2). NCBI lineage: Eukaryota > Metazoa > Chordata > Actinopteri > Pleuronectiformes > Pleuronectidae > Hippoglossus > Hippoglossus stenolepis. Next base: position 17,999,141 of record NC_061494.1, on the reverse strand, counting down.
ATTATTTATCTTCACAATAACAGTCTCATAAATTACTTATTGAATAAAATGTCAAAAATTATACAACAATATGATTTTACCAGGTAATGTCTTGATATCGTAAAGTGTATTCCTCACTTCCGAGCAGCTTTTTCTAGGGTTATATTTATTTAGTTTTATTAATTCATTAAATTCACCTGTTCTCGAAAAAGATTTAATTGTTGTTGATAAATATTTGTCTCGGTCAGCTATCTGAAACTCGTTTGGTTAAAACAGGCCAATTTTATAGTTTCTGAGTTCCAGATCATAATAATAAAAAAGAAACAATTAAAGAGTTGCTAATGTGCCAACAGAAATATTTTACCTCTTGAGGGTACACACTGAAAGTGTTGCAGTTACAGTAATTGCGGTGAGAACAATGAACAAATTTGAAGGAGACTGATTCAAATTAAAAACATAATATCACTTAAGTTGTCCAGGGTAGATTGAGTCAAGGCATAAAGATAATCTCTCATTGTGCGTGTACTTTTGTGCATTTGTGTGATTGCCCAGATGGGGCTGTGTGGGTTGTGTGTGTTCATCTTTTATATAACTTCACATTGTACGACTAGCCCAACCTCACTGTCCATTAAAACCACTAGAAGGAATACTGAGATTTAATGAACATCTGTCTTGATGTGCTTCTTTGTTTACGTATCTATGGACAGTGCAGCAGTGCTGATTGAAACCAAGGATTTAACATTCAAAGCTTATAATAACTCAAACTAACCCTCTGGAAAACATATACAAAGCTGTCAGAGACACAAACAGCAGCTAAACACCAAATAATGGTCCAACCTGTAACATCGTTTTGAGCCTGAGCAGCTGGTTCTTCAGCGAGCTGCAATCTTGAGTCATGTGATCGACTGTGACTTCATCCAGCATCGCCATGTAGCCATGCTGCCTGCCTTCGGAGTGGGGGGGCCGTGAACAGATCCTGGAGGACTTGAGTCCATCATAGTGCTGGAAGACGTGGGCCCTGAGGAAACCACAAATAATCAAAGGGAGAAAATGTGAGTACAGAATGATGCTGGATTTATAGTGTGATTATTTTTCCTTTTTTTTTTTATTCTTTCAAGCCCAGCAAACCTGCTGTCACTGTGGAAGTGATCTGGTCCACTCCAGCGGTGGTGTTTACGCCGCTGCCCCTGCCGACCGGCCCTGTCTGAGCGCTCCATGTGAGACATCCTGCCGACGTCTGGGTTGGAAAAGTTCAGAGCAGAAAAGAGCCAGATTAAAGACACGTAGGTGCATGTGTCAAACAGAGGGGAATAGAAGTGAGAGATGAAAATAAGCATCAAACTTGTGCTACCTGACAGGAAATGTTTAAATCCAGTGTTTGTGATTACTTTAGATGCAGTAAAGCACCTTTGTTGAAGTGAAACTACCACATTTTGTATGGTTTAAGGTGAGCAGCATTTTGCAGAGATGAGAAATCATTTTCCTCTTTCTCTCTCTGCCTGTTTCTGTGCAAACACCCAAACAAAATGCACGACTTTGAGCCAATTTTTTTTATACCTTGTGGTAATGAATACTGCTGTGTATGTCTAAAACGGTCTATTCGAGAATATCTGCATATAAATCACAATCTGATCCACCTCATTCTCTATTTCTCTGAGCTATCTCAACCATCAAATGCAAACAAGCTCGCACCCACACGGTGACAGGCTATTTCATTTTCAAGGAGGCGAGAGGACACAGTCTTTGGCAACACTCAGTAGCACATAGCTATGAAATGAACCACGGCAGCAACAAAATTGACAACTAACAGAGCGCGACCCCCCAGGAAATCATAAGGACCCTTGACTTGACTTTCTATATGCCAAGAGTCTTTGGATGGAGAGAACTGAAAGGAAGAAAAAGAGATATAAAGAAATATTATTGGATTGAAAGGTCCAACTCAAGGAATTCAGCAGCAGTGGTTAAAATTCTTTACCCTGAGTGTCAGCACATAGCACAGGAGCAGACAGCCAGCTTCATACTGAACTGTTACATTCCACAAAAAACAGCTCCCATTCAGCTCAGTAAAAAAAAAAAAAGACAATCCACTCAAAAGTAATTCACTGGGAATATATTCCAACTGGGAGAGAAAAATCCATAACGACAGAGAAACTCGGACGGAGAGGGAAGAGAAATAAGTCCTTGTCCGGTCAGCTGGTGAGCAGTTAAAGGGCCAGAGAGGGGGAAAGTCAACCCAGCTCCCACCACTGTCTGGCTCTGTGTTTGTTGACAGCCTTGTTTTTCTGGGAACTCCCTAGGAACTGGAGCTGGGGAGAGAAAACTGTGGTGGTGGGAAAGCGGCTGAGTTGACTGGTTTATGTCCAAAGCTAGGAAGTCACCAGCTGAGGCAGAGAAGAGGAGAAAAAAGCCGGGGTCTCTCTCCTGTCGAGGGACGTGACAGCTGAATGAAAACACTACACAAGGCCCCTTCTACCCTCTTCTCTTCTTCTCCCCTTCACTTCTTCCTGCTTTGTGGCAGAGTCAGGGTCTCTCTAGGAGGAAGGAAACACCCTTCCATAGCTCCACGTCTCAAGGCCTGCCCCGTGGGCCGGGTCTGACTGGACTCATCCGCCTCTCTCTCTTTCCAGCTACCTCTGGTGACACTAGCTCCACAGCCATGACAGAGGGAGCTATAAATATGTTGAGTTCCCAAAAAGGAGGAGGCAGAGATGACACGTTCACATTCCCCTGGAGGGAACATTCCTGTCCCTCTCTCTTGCTCTCTGTTTCCCCCTCTCAAACTCTACTGTTTACAAACTTGAAGAATGATATCACGGGAATAAAGTTCATCAAGTAACTAATACGGGCCTAAAATAAAGCGTCTCCATGGACATTGCATTGCCTTTAGAGATGTGTTGATTCAACTTTACGGCCATTTTGGAGGCAGAAGGTTGTGATGCGGACGAACTGTACTCTCTTACACTCAGAGAGGTGTTTCTAATATTAAGTCTACCCTCACTGTTATAAACTAAAGCCTCCAGAATGACCATAAAGTTGAACTAACAGCCCTCTAACACAGTTTCAACCAAAGCTCAACATTACGGCCTTTATAGAAGTAGAATTTACTGCAGGACTGTTGCAGGTCAACAGGACTTCTACTAATATGCAGCTAATAAACTGGGAACTGTGTGTAAACTGAATGGTGTTAAAAATTCCTAAGATGTCATTATCAAACCCTAATGCAAAAGAAATGTAATAGAGGCTTGAAGTTTTCACTGTCGAACAATAAACTTTATAATAAATAAATAAAATACTGTAAATATAAAGAAAACACAAATATAACCAATTATACAGAACTTGAAGCAGGCTATTTTCCTGAAATACACCTCTTTTCTGCATTGTTTATTATGCAATAGGTTTTTATGTCAGCAAACATAAATGCACAAAATGGAAAAGTCTTTGAAAGGCTCACGATTTTTATCATCCAACAAATAGGCTCTAATCCCTAGATTATGTGCACATGCATGTATGGTCGACTCCCTTCCTTGAGGTGCAGTGGGAGGCCTTGTTTAGACATCCTGAGCCCGTCCCTCCTCCTAAAACTATAGTGCATTAAACACATTATGAACTTACAAGTGAAGACTCACTTCCCAGAATTCATTATATTCCATAACACGTGAGGTCATTCTTCCTCAGCCCCTCTTTTCCTCCTATCTACTGTATGTGATACACACGATACCTGATGAATCCATAATAACGTTATCAACCACTTTCATGTGGTAATGATGTGACCTGATCTACAAAGACACTATTTTATTCCATTTTAATGAGATACTCAGTACTTGATTAGATTAGAAGTGATAGCGGGCGACTTCAATAGATTCTGTGTGATATCAGAACGGGAGTGGTGGTGTAATGTGTGAATGGTAATTGAGGTATTAAGGCTAATAAAGTAATCATGGTAACGACATGACAATCAAAACTCTGCTCCTGCGAAGCCTGTGTGTGCCGTGCCGTTGTTATAAACAGAGGCAGACAGTCCGTGCTTTCTCCCTAGTGCTGTAGAGCTGTCATTCAGAGCCAGTTGAGTGGCAGTAGTTGAGTCGTAATTTAATAACTCTCCAGCGATCATATTCTAGCAAACCCCCGACATAATAGACAACAAGGTGTCCATTAAAAGATTTAAATGGATATTGCAGAGGTAGGGCTCCACCTGAGGCAAGGCATGATTAATTTTATTCAGGCCTTTATATGCCACAGAAGAATACTGCTGGAAATAGAAAGCTCAAACTTCGGTAACACATTAATTTACAATTACGGCCACAGCGCTTTTTTTGCTGGAGGTGTCCGCTCATCTCGGAAATAATGGAAACCCCTCCAGCCAATGGAACTGAAACATTTGTCATGGTTGTAGTAGAATAAATCCTGTGGAGGATAACTGCAGGTACATAAAATGTCCGTGTGTGTGTGTCTGTGTGCTCACCATGTAAGCCATCCTCTGGCAGGTCCACATCAAGCATGAGGTCGTCATCATCCAGCTCTCCAGTTCCCCGAGGGTCCAGGTTGTTCAGGACATCCTAAAAACCAGAAAATGAGAGGTAGCATGCACGTTGCATTAGATAACATCAGAGGCACATTACCAGTGCATTAGAGCCATTATATGATTTTGTGACTGGGAAAATTGAGAAATATCTAGACATCAGGGGCCATGTACAAAAATAGACAATGCACAAATAAACAAATGTGGTGTTTTCCTGCTAGAAACAAAGCCTTGATGGCAATTTTCATGTGAAATATGATTTTGAAATTCTAATACGTCCAATTTGTCAGAAATGGATGTTCAAGTGCTCCGGGAACATCAGGATCCTTCAGTCCGTCTTTTAGCATAATATGATATGAAAACCTATAAATTGTAGCACACCAAGGTTTAATTTCAAGCTGGGACAAATATACACAGTATATAGTAATAATATTTCTTCTTTTGGCCACATATATGAAGAGGAAAAGGACACCACACCAGGAAGGACTCCACAATGTAATGGAATGGAATCCTTCCATGATAAATGAGGGACATGTAATATTCCTGCAGTCATTGTAGATGGGGATTTTAATTGAAATGTGATATTTGTACGCTCATTTTTCTGTTACGTGATAGTTATTTTCACTCTCTGCTCTTTACAATTTTTCATCATTAAAAAACAATTTCAGAACCACTGTTAATGACTTTTTTCCAACGACACTGTTCCACACTTTTCTCCCACACCAACAGCACAACAGCAGGAAGACGACACTTATTCCGGACACCACGCCACAGATAACAAATCAGGCTTCTGGAAAGAATATCATTTGGTTGTGAATGATAATACAGGGCGCTTTGAAAAAGCCCCAACAAAAACACTTCTCATAACAGCCTCGGAATATGCAGCTAGTCTGACTGCTGCGCTGCCGTCTGCGGAATAATTCAAAGCATACCCAAAAGCAAAAGAATGAATCAATAGTTCAAAGCTTTATTTTTTTCCAAGGCAATTTTGTGCTTCACGAAACCAAATTGACAGGGCTTTGACTACAAGACACAAGCATAAAATTACTCATTACTGAAAATCTCATGTGTTGCGTGATAGCTGACTGGCGCTCAGTGTTTCAGGCTTAATGAAGAAGGAATAATGAAGGAAATAGAATAAACAAAAACACACTTCTGCAGTATTTCCGAATACTATCAACCGAGACGTGGGTGGAATCTCTGTCGCTTGAAGAGTCCACGTACAAATCAACCACACTCATCTGTTTTATTGTCTCTCACTTCTCGCCTCAGATTCCTGTCTCCATGTTCTCTTCCATCCACCCTGGTGCTCTCTCGTCTCTTGTCTGTAACCTCCCACTCTCTGAATACAACAGTTTGAATGTTCGGGGTGAAACAAAGATTAGATACTTTTCTCTACTGGAAGTGAAGCCCTCTTATTCAGGAACAGCCTGTTCTACACGCACACTTTCTCTGCTGGAGTGTTTGAAATATGCTTGCATCAAAAACAGGGGTGTAAGTGCATCCTTCCACGCTTCCACACATTTCAATTGAACAACTTTTCATGTGAATTATAAACATGAGCAGCTGCAAGTCCACCATCAGTGACATAACTCGCAGCTCGGTACAAAATCCCACACTGAGGTGTGTAGGTGACAACGTCTCTAAAAGAAGAATCTAGATGAATCTGTAGATCAATCCCAGAGTCAGAAGCAGTTACGCTGCCTGTGTTAAAATAAAGTGCCATCATTTCTGTCAGTAAAACAGCACTGACACAGCAGACCTCTTGTTACAATATATGTGCATTGTGTTATTACTAAATTTATTGGATGGCCGATAAAAATTAGATGAGCCTTTCAGAGATATCTGTAATAGCATTTACGTTTCCCAATATGCACAGGTCAGAAAACTTTTATTCTACACAATAAACAATGCAGAGGAGAGGAGCATTTATGTTTACCTTTTAACAATTAAGATAATCAGTCAAGTTGTATTTATTTGGTCGTATTTGTGTTCTCTTCTTATTCATAGATACTTATAATGAAGTTTATGGTTCAATTATAAGATTTTAAGCCTCCTTTACATTTCTTTGTCGTGGGAATCATTGCCAAAAATGTTTTACTCCCTACTGTGGGTATGGGCCACAGCCCTCAAAACTCCATATTGTCAGGGTCTATAATAATTATCTCATTACAGCTGTCTGTGCGAAAGAAGAAAATCACACTCAGGAGAAGACATGGGTTTATAGGTTAATTACTGAAATGACATAACAACAATGTTCTGTAGAAGTATTATATGTGTTCCGTTTATTTACACAATACTTTGCTGTTTTCATACATCAACTCAAAAATATCCGGAAAATTGGGTCCAGACATTTTCCAGTCGTTTGCTTTTCACATGTAAGGAACACAGCAGCGGGTCAAACATGTTTATAGCAGCAGAAAATTCAGGAGGCAGAACATGAAGTATATATTCCACTGCAGAAAGCCCAGTGTTTTTAATTACAGCACATGGGTACCAGCGTCAGACATGTGTGTTCTGAAATACAGCCCTGCTACAAAATTTCTGGAAGATGTCAACGCACATCTAAAAGCAGCTTTTGTGTTGCTGAGCAAAGTGTTGAACCAGGACCTGCTACAATGATCTGTGATCCCACTGAGGCACAAAGACTAATCCAACTACTGTATCATAATGTTATTATTAATATTAAGTTGAGTATAAGAGTTAACTGAAAATGTATATGTATCACGAGGAGTCGAGTTGTGGACCCTCACATTAGACTTTGGGATCAGCAGCTGTTTAGAACTATTATCGAAATGCATCTGAAAAGCAGCTTTGATCCAATTAAGTTGTAGCCGTTGTACTTGTACTCACTGAGGGAATAAAGATTTTACTTGTAGAAGTATATGAATCTGATGGATGAGGACATGCATATTTTTGATGCAGACACCCAGAGGCGCTCCATCAATCCACACCCTGCGGCATGAGCACCGTTCGGAATGCGAGTGTTTCATGGTACACTCTGTTCCCACCAACAAACACGGCCGGATCAAACACTGATTAAAACTTCAAAAATCGTCGGGAGAGGTCTGAGGCAGAACTTCTCTCACTTTGACAGTTTACCCTGGAATGACCTGCGGGGGCGTCTGCACGACACACACGCACAGCTAAAGAAAAGCTCATTACAGATACCTTAATTCTACCCATTCTGCTTTCTCCCACAGAATCTTTTTTGGGGATCTCTGCTAGAGTTTGGGTTTTTTTCCGTGGTGTGAATGCAAAGTAGCACCACGGCACTCAATCAGGCAAAAAAACAGGCAGAGCAGGCGGCTCGTTTTTCGGTTCAATCAAACAACTTCAAACATCCACAAACTTCAACTTTAGATAAGAGAGTAAAAAAATCAATAAGTGCCAGGGAGATGTTTTTAGACCGACTGTACTCGTTCCTCTCCGACATCTGCGTTGTTCTCTTCTCCATTTCACAGGAAGTATACGCCGCTCCTCTCAACCCCCTACACCTCTGTGTTAGTTTCTAATAAAACCACAGTGGAGCTGCTCTATCAGAGGAGGGTGGAGAAATCCACATGGAACATACATTTGACAAAGATCATTAGTTTTCTGAAGGTCAAACACTTTCCAAAAATAATGCTCTAAGAATTACTCATATATGACATAATCACTGAAGCGCTGCCTATATGTTGAAATGGCTCTGGTTCCACGGTAATGTGTGTGTGTGTGTGTGTGTGTGTGTGTGTGTGTGTGTATATATCATAGATTATGACATTTCTGTGTGACATTACTAAACAGATTAGTTCTTTATACTCGGTATCTTGGGATTTTCCAGTGATTTTGATGGAGGTTGTGTTTTTCAGCTCTTGAACTAAAGCAGTTTGTCTTTTTTTAGAGCTTGTTTTACTGAGTATAATATTTGTGACATGTACATCCACTATAAAAGCCTTATTGGTCTCATGTAGCATACGTAGCTAACAACTATCATAAGGTCTAAATAAAACTCCTTTTTTATATTGATTCATCATTTATTCTCTTCTTTTCATTCTTTCAGCTGTGGCTTTAACAGGCACTCTGTCAGTTTCCAGTCAGGTAGCTTAAGGCAGGGCTGAGACAACGGTGAAACGGTGTTTTGCAAACTGTCGAATAAAACCGTTTTTTAAATACTAGCAAGGTCTCATAAACTGAAGCGAACACAGACAAATGTTTAACTGCCCTTCTGTGTAACAGCTCACATGGCGGTAACACTTCATTGAAAGCGCTCTTTCAAGCATTTATAAGCAGGTTATATTTCATACTATATTTTATATAATTAGAGCTGTGTTTGACTCTAGACTTCTGGTTGTGGGCAAACACATCACAACACTACACAGAGTGTTAAAAAACATTTAATGCTATAACTAAAAAAAGAATAACTGATTAACTCCCTTTCAATTCTACTTTGCTGTTCGTTCTCAATGTTCGGTTATGGATAATGAAATTCAACTCCCGCAGACGTTTCACAGTGAAAGCCTTCCAGGAAAAGGAGTGTTTTATGCCCCCTGAACTGCTGGAAGGCTTTTACTGTGAAACTAATTGGGGATTGTTGAGCGGGGGAAATATTCTCTAATTATAACCCCGTGTCGAATACACCCCATCTCTTCCCAGTCCCAGCTGTGGAATTCACAGTAGAAAAGGGGTCATAATTGCTCAACTTATTCTAAATTATAATATTGTTACGCTCAAATTCAAACCATCGATTGCTTTCTCCCCCACATTTGGCACTGAAATCCACCAATGGAAATATTATTTTTCTACACGACATATGCTTTGTTTCTGAGATGCAGAGACAGAAACAGGCGGTGTGGAGGAGGCTGGCTGAGCGATAGTTTAATTAATTGTTTAAGGAGTGATGGCAGCTGCAGGAGAGAGCAAAGAGAGGAGCCTCAAATCAGCAGTACGTTCCTCCCAGGTTTATCTTTCTCATTTCACTCAGTGCTCAAGATGTTTGTGTTGTTATCGAAATAACCACAATGTGTACGTCTGTGCAGTAGTGTGCTATATATATATATATATATATACACTGACATGATTGCCTTAGTCATGAGACTGACCTTGGTAATAGAAACAGACTGTGCCAATAAAGGTGTCTTGTGGCACAAACTGTAAGATAATTCAGGTCTGTGTGTTTAAACATCGAGCTGTTTACTAAGACCATGATTGTTTGAGAAGGGGTTGTTTCCCCAAGTTTAATTTAGTAATTACACTGTTAATATACCACTAGTGTCAACTAGCTAAAAGGTGATAATTACTTTGAAAGAATATGTTATTTATATTTTTGTACTTTCTACAGTGGATAGACTACAATTGACCCGAAATATTAATAAAATTTAGATTATATTATAAGATTATATTTTTAGAGAGTGAGGTAGAGGGATTTTTGTGCTATATGCTTTTATTCATATTTACCACTCATTTACTTTTTTGTTCCTTTATGTAAGATAAAAGAGGAAGGAGGTGATATAAATTGTAAAAAAGACAAAGAGTCATCAGAAGATGGAAGGACATAATGATCACTATCCCCCTGTGCATTACACAGGGATAATAAAGGACATGAAATGTAAATGAGACTATAGAAAGTTGAATTAGAGATGAAGGTTCACAAATGAGACATCTGAAAGTGCTTCAAATATCTGACTAGATGAGCAATGCACGTATCTGCAGCATTTAATAGTATCTTCTGTAAACTTACTTACTAGAAATACAATTTAATGAAAAGCAAACCTTTGCTTAGAAATTGAATTTCCGTGCTATCAGTATTTACACAGTGGCACATTATCTCCTCTGCTGGATCTGCAGTGCACCTCGACACATCTGAAGCAAAACAATGACTCGGAGATAGAGCTATACAGCATTTATAAAAGAGCTCATATTATGCATTAGAAAGCTGCATTGAAAGGTTTTTTGACATAGTTCAAAATGAGATATGACAAGTAGATAAACCTTGATTCTTCTTTCTCTTTTACTCAGATAGTAGACCACTCCATAAGACTAATTTCAAAAGGAAACTATAGTCTGAAACAAACCATAGAAATCAAGCTATAATTTTCTAACTTAATTGTGTTCTAACTGACGCACTGTGCGGAAAGTGAGTATTATGTCCAATCATGGTGCTGCCAGTAAAATCCATAGTCAGATGTATGTAAAGATGGACCAAGCGTCTTTCCAAAAATGAAGCCAAAATATCCCAAATACAAACACTGCCATCTTGCACATTTGGAGCCAGAGAGCGCAGTGACAATCAGGGGATGGAGCCACGGCAGCAGGGTCTCGCACAGGCACAACCAATCGTGAGTCAGACTCAGCTGTCAATCATGATGTTTTTATAGCATTAAATAGGTAATAAAAAAACAAACTTACCAGAAACTACCAGGCAGCGATCTATAGACGCTTTGGCTTCGCTTGTGGGAAACTTCTCATATCGTCCATCTTAACATACAGTCTATGGCCAAATCTCTACGCTCATTCAGGAGCAAACCAATCTTGTCAGGGTAAGTTGTTTTGCTTTCATTCTGCCACTCTCCTGATATGTTATTGCCTTGTTCGATCTCAAGAGCAGCCAGTTTAAAATGTTCAATATGTGAGAGCCAGTTGAGAGACAAAGTGGTTATAAAAAGCCGCCTGGTAATGAGCAATAATAATATAACAGGTCGTGACTGTGATTTTAAAACTCTCAAGCATAGGCTGTAATTTTCGGGAATGACTCAGAAGGCTGTTGTTACAAGAAAAATATTAGTGTCGGTAAGTGTAAATTAACGTGTTAGTGTGTGTGTGTGTGTTGGTCTTTAAAGAAAGCAGTGCAAGCACAAATACGCACAAAACCATTGTTTTCCTTGAAGGGCTGCTGCTGTCAATTTAAAAATCAAGACAAACAAAAGCAGGTAAGCTACAAGCCTCATTAATGCAGCAGTAGAGCCGGTTCACTGGCACTATGTTCCATAAATGGCTGAGCACTCTGAAGACAAAGGGCTTAAGCGCCCCACTCATTCAAACACTAATGAATTGACCTGTCTCAGCCCGGCTCCACAAAAGCCTAAAATTAGAGGCAAAATAAATAAATCAGGGATAAGAGGTGCAAACGGAAGCCCGGTGACAAACCAAAGGATTATGGAGCTGCCAGTAGTTTGTTTGGAACACAGAACCAGGAGAGAAAAGGGGGCATAATAACTGTTAACAGAATTATACGAGGGAAAAAGGGAAAAGGTTTCATGCTGTGAGGTGGGACACTGGGCTGTGATGTCGAGGGAAATCGATTTCTTCCAGTTAAAACTCCCAAACAAACACAAGGTTAATGAAATTATCAGAATCTCTGTTAAGGGAAAAGGCTCCAAACCAAAACGCAGCTTTAGTTTGGCTGAATTGATTCTCAAAGTTTCTTATTCTTTTAAATGTGAACAAAAAGTTCATGTGAAGATGAAACTTGGGAGACAATAAGCTGTGATGTAACATATACATGCATGTGATATTGTAATTCATTTTATTACTTCCGATTACCTACTGCATAAAAGGGCAAATTATCTAGTTTTCCCCCTGGTGGCTGGCTGTAGTATAGGACATAAACCCATCCTCCTCCATGTTGGTGGGTGGGACGTGGAGCAAACTAAAAAAGTCAAAGTACACGTCAAATAAATGAGAAGAAGGTTTCTGTCTTTTTAGTTAGCTCTTATAACACAGATGGATGTTGAAGTGTTCGTGCTGCTTGAGGAAGTTTGAATTTGTTATTTGATGCGATGAAAACGGGGTCGTCATGATTGACAGCTGAGATTGACTCATTATTACTCTAGCTTGTAAATCAGCCGGACGTCAATACCACAGCTCCACACCATGATCACCCCCTGGGCACACTGGGGCTCCAAATGATGTCAAAAGTGCAAGATAGCAGCAACCGTATATATCTGGAATATTCTAGCTTCATTTTTGCACATTCAGAGGAAGTGAAAACACACCATATATCCTCATATACAGTCTACGCACTTAACAGTATAATATAATCCGATCACACAATAAAATACTCAACGCCATGATTTTCATCCGTCTGGCACAGTTCAACCGAAAGGTGAAATACAGTGCAGAGGAACTATATTGAACAGGTGCAGCTATTATTGTCTCCACCCCCACATATCAGCAGCAGAAGCATCAGTGTGTTGAACTCCTACTCTCATTCGCATCCCTTTCTGTTCCTATGCATTTGACTGACAAAATAAAAGAAGCAAGCTCACGCACTTGTACATAAGAAATACTTAAACCTTTTAAAAAATAAATTGTGCTGTTACACACTAAAGCTGCCGAGACGTGGCCCTCCATCTCACAATGCCAATTCTGTAAAGCCGGTACTGTACCACACTGCATGGTGCATCATGGGAATGTTATTATAAGCTCAGGTAACCCACTCCTTGATTTTGGCATATGAATGCAGATGGAGCCATGTATAGCCAGAAAATGCTGGCACTCACAAACAAGGAACAGCAAGCACACGGAGCGCTGTTGTTTTAAGGATGCACAGTGCCCCCAAGTGGACTGAGCATGCCACTGCAGTGTGTCAGTGTGACTTGCCGCATGGGACCAGGTCTTATTCATTCTCTCATGCAGCAAAAAAAAAAAAAAAATAGCAAGTTTCAGTTACATATATGCAATGAACACCAATTGCAGAGTGTTTTTTTTCCCCCTTTATTCAAAGCTATGATTAAATGCTTTAACTTTTTATATAATTAGATTAGGCTGGCATTTATTTTCCTCTAGAATTTAATTGAAAGCAGAACCAAGAAAGGAACAATCTCCTGCAGGAAAAAAAGGGCACTTCATTCAACGACTAACAAAAACAAAGATACAGTGTTATACACAACATAGATTAAGCAGGATAAATCCGCAAGATTTGCTAATCATCATGGACACAGACACTGCTTTGTGGCAGGATTATATTCATGGTTCTCTTCTCCTCAGTGCGAGGAAGTATTTACTGAGCGAACAAGGAATGAATGAGACAAACAGATGGAAATTAAAAAGGAGAAAGGGGTGGAACAGAGAGAGCTCGGTGCATCCAATTACTGTAAGTGGGCCCATTTTCGCTAATCATACAGCTATGTAAAGTATCGCAAAGGCAGATTCCCCATAGAGCTGATCTTCACACATCAGCAATCAGTCACTAAGTCTCTCTCTCTATCGCTCTCTCTCTCTCTCTGGTTCTATCCTTTACCTCTCTGTGCCCTTTTTTTCCTTCTAGCTCCTACTCAGTCAACAGCCACCATCAGATCTTAGCAGACACTAGTACCATACCCTTTCCTCTCTGACTGGATGTCTGTACCCCAATAAAGCGGCTTTCAAACATGCACTGAAGTCTGAACATTTTTCTGAAACGTTCAGGAGAGGCTGTAAGAATCAGTTGCTCTCATCGTATTGAAATGTCTGTAAAATATCCAAGTGAGCCCGTGTGAGAACAGGAACATTTCTGGAAAACTCACAGCGAGTGGGCGTGTCAAAGACATTTCTCACATGTGACGAACGCGAAACTGGAAGAATACAATCACCTCAGGATGAAAAAACAGGAGTCATACACATAGAAGACGCAGATGAAGATGTCAGCTTGGTAAGAAAACTCGATTCCAGAGCTTTGAGTGATGACGGTTGACACCCGTGTCGATGTGCTGTAAACAAAAACATTGCTACCTTATGCCCCGCCTCCTGCGTGCTCTTCCCAAGCACCACCCATCACCTGAATGTTCCTGACATTTACCTAACGAATCCGCTCTTCATATGTGAAAGGAAAACTCTATCATTGTACACACAGCATATGTTCAGAAAGAGTAGAGCTTTATACTGAGAGGAGTGTCAAGACAACATTCAAGATTACTTTGGTTGCCGTTCAAAATAAAGTCAAGAGTAGATTTTCTTTCAGGTTACACATGCTGCAAACATGCATTCAGTCATTTCTCCACAGTGGTGTTGGGTGTCGCTGCATTAGCCAAGGGTGGGAGTAATGAAATAACAGTCTTCAGTCACACTCACAGGGGAAACACACCCTAGAAGCCCTGTGGCTTTTTTGATTCACGTAGAAGTGAACTGAAGTGAAATGTTCAGATCTCTTATAATCCATCCAGCATTGTTATGTGGAAAATGTTACATGTGAAAAGAACAGCACAGTATGTAAACTTAAGGGGGGGCCACAAGATGGCGAAATCTACAAGCTGTGGTTTGAGCCATTGTGGAATGTCGATAAAACTTTCAAAAGTCAAACAAGTCTAGCACATGATGACAGTTTAACTAATCTACTATACAGACACACACACACACACACACACACACACACACACACACACACACACACACACACACACACACACACACACACACACACACACACACACACACACACACACACACACACACACACACACACACACACATATCTTAAGACATGGTGAATGACTCTTAATCACATACACATGGCTAAAGCACGTGTGCTCAAACTGACAGCAGCAGTGAAGTACAGATAGAACATCCAGACACATTTGTTAGCACATTGTTTACAATTTGTGGTGATTAATGTTTCAACATCACATGGTGAAAGTAGTAGAGACAAAAAGTGTTTTATATAATTTATAATCCAGCTCATTTTAAGCTCTTTATGGCATTCCTGAGATCAGGTGCCTTGGTACGGGAACACACAGGACCCGCAGCGAGGCCAGCGATGCTATTAACTCACAGTTGGTGGCCAGATCAAAATTCCTCTGAGAAAGCCAGAGAGACGCTGGCATGAAATGGCTGGTGAGAGCTGGCAGTAAGTGCTAGTCAATTTTGTTTTCCTTCTCAGCCTTTGTTCCGCTCATTTAATCCCAAATTATAAAGAGAGGATGAAGGAATCATATAAAAGTGACACTGATTAAAGAGCAAAGACAATTACAGTGTGTCAAACCCCCCAAAAAAGGCCCCAGTCTGTAACCAGGAGACCAGACTTAAGCCTTGTGGAGCATTTGTGCTTGACAATGAATTCACGGTACATTAGAAGAGTAGGGTCAACTCCATATTAAGGAAAAATTATCTTCACAACACAAAAAGTGATGCTAAGACCTGTGCTACACAAAGCTTGACGTGTTCTATGTCATTCTGATGCATTTACTTTCAAAACGTAACAATTCTTTGACACACTGTCAGTGTTACTGTGCACAGCGTGTCCAACTCTGGATAAAAGTTTCGATTTTCTAAATAACTTATCATTGTCACTTATCTGGAATGAACTGAAAAACTAATTACTGATATTTCAACACCTTTTAATCTTACTCAGATAAAAAATACCATAAATCACAATGTGGTAATAATACTATGGGGCAAAGAAACATCCATGACATCTATACAATGCATGTATGCCTACATTTAATGTTATCCCTGCAAATATTAGGATGATGTACTGTATATAATGTTTTTAAAGTGTATATTCTAGACTTGGTAGTAAAGTATTTTGATCGGGTGTTTGATTCTTTTTCTCTCTGTAACGCCCATGTTATTTTTAAAATACTTCCATTTGAATAATCTACATCAGGTCCCCCCTTTAAGGCCTCACAACTTTTAGATTTCGTCCTAACCTCTCTCCCTAACCTCTCTCTCCAGTGTTCTTGGATGAACCCGCTACTCAGTCACACAAGTCCTTTCTTTGCCAACTTTCAATCAGTTGAAACTGCAACAGCTTCAAATATTCTCTCAAGTTTTTAAGCCTAAGTGGCTGAAAAGGGCAAAAGGGTTTTGGCATCTCTCCATTTCTTTCCTTCTTCTGAAATATGCTACAGATCAATCCGCCACTGGTGTGAAGGTAGGAGGAGTGGAGGGACGAGGGCTTGTTGGCAGAGGCTATAGCAAGAGTTCTGAGTTCATTATCAGTTTATCAGAAACTTTTGTGAAATTATATTAGAGTTGAAACAATTTAGTGTATTACGTTTAATATTTATCTGTGTTTTCCTTATTCTGAAATCGCAAACATGGTGAAAATGGTACCAGTTGCTAAATTGTTTTGAAAAAGACAAAATGTTGGGACTGACAAACTAACAAACTTTGTTTTGCATTGAACACATTTATGTCACATGCTGAAAACTTGCACTCACCATGCTGTTGAGCTCTGAATTATCAAAGCTGTCTAATGGATGATTTCCGGGTCCCCCAAGAGGCTCAAGACCCTCCTCGTCCCACATGTAAGTTCCACCAGAGCTGTTGGACGGTGACAGCTCAACAGATGAAGCCTGTGGGACATCACCTTGCTCTGGAGACAACACTAGTGGTCCCTGGGAGTCCTCCATAGGGCTTTCTTCTTTATGTCCTGTAGAAAATAAAAACTCAGGGCTGAAAAACTGACACAAATGTTACATATACATTTAGTTGAACCTCATTTTATTTTCCTTTATTTACCTTCCAGATCTATGCTGTCCCAGTCGATGGTCTCATTGAGAAAGCTGTGTAGACGGGTTTGGGTAGTGGTGTCAGCTGTCCTGTTGTCAGGCATGTCCCCATCACTGAGCAAATCTCCCATACTCTCAAAGTCATCTAGAAAGTCTTCACTGGTGTCCCCTCTGTCTAGAGATGAGGCGGAAGATAAGGACATGTCCTCCAGAGTCTCCCCTGCAGCCAGGCACAAGCTTTGCATGACCACACCATTTCCTGCTCCGTTGGCCCCTCCATCTCCAGAGCTTCCATCACTGTCACTGTGAGAGTCTGCTCTTTCAGCCTCACCATGGGGCTGTATGCCCAATGACTCTTCACACTCAGGGGCAGCTGAAGTTCTGACTTTACCTTGAAAAAGAGGCTTCTGCTGCTTGGCCTGCCCAGATCGAGCCAGCTTGTAGCCCAGAGCCCCCATGCTGCTGCCCAGTGACTTGGTCAGCACACAACTGGGGAACAGAGGCTTCTTCAGAGCACTGGGAGTATTGGGTGCTGATGGGATAGACAAGGTAGGCAGAGAGGAGGCAGCAGGAGGAGTTCTGCTGTACTGAAGTCCTCCATCTAGACTCCCTGAAACTCCCAGGCTACCATTCAGGCCTCCAAGTCCTAAACCAACTCTTCCATTGCTCAGCTGAGGGGGTTTGAGGAAAGTACTGCGAGGAGGCCGGAGCTGAGTGTTGGCCAGAGGCTTGGCTAGCTCCACAGCTCGGTTAAAGGAGAAGGACCGTGTCATTGATTGGGTTGTAGGAGAGGGAATCTGCTTGAAGTGAGTGAAGCTATTTGAACGCACCATGTTGTCCAGTGCCAAGGTCTTAAGGCTTTCACTGGACTGGGACAGGCTGTCTTGAGAGCTGCTTCTGGGAGTGCTAGAGCCTAACCTAGGCCGCACAAGGCGAGAATCTGACCCTGGAATGCTGGAGCCAGTGTGACCATTTTTAAGACCTCCGTTTATTGGGCTTTGGCCTAGCTTGGTTCCTACTTTCGGACTCATCTTAGAGGATTGCTGGGGAATTGCCTTGGGGCTAGACACAGCAACCACCAAAGTACCTGACCTTCGAATCTTGGGTGTCCCCGGAGTCCCACTCTTTACATCTTTTGCTAACGAGGGACGCTGCATCGGAGTCTTGTCTTCATCTCCGTCCCCAGAGCTGGTGGAGCTGTGGATGGACAGCGCATCGTCTCTCTTCCATTTCAAGGAAAAAGGAGAGGCACGGATCAGACTGTTTGGCTGTGTTGCTGGGGGAGTGCTCTTTCCATACTGGGTAGGGGTTGTTGGCTGGGTAGAACCATTGGACAAGGGATTAGCACCGTTAGTCGATGAGCGTCCACCAAACTTGGGCAGTCTAGATACCATGGTGGACTTGATCGATGCTTTTTCTTCCATTAGATGCCAACAAAGGCATTAAGGAGCATGGAATCACATACAACTGGAGAAAGAATAAACAGAGACAGATGAAGAGATGATTAGATTTATAATGTAAATGATTTAACTTAGAACAATAATAACCATTCATTGATTTCATTAAAACTCCACATTATTCCACCAGCTACCACATTGCGTATCTTTTCTACATCTCCCTAAAGCTGGGTCAAATAAAATGACTAAAAACCAATATTGTGACTTACCATCATCAAACTCTGTCACTTCACGTTTGAATAAAAAAATAGTACACTACAAACTCACTCTATAAAATATGAATGTACTGTGTCCATCATTTCCATCTAGACTAACAGTCGTCCTCTCCACCTGCTGCAGTTGTTGCATGTCTGTCTCCTTTACAACGATTGCTGACTGTGAGGAGCATTAGGGATTAATCTGGCGAGCTTAGAGGGTGACTTGAGACTTTGTCACGACAAGTCTGTCTTGAAGCATTCACGTGATCACATGAGAGACATAAAGGTCGACTTACTCTTTCTCTATGCATTAGGGATACACCTCAGAGTAGCAATAAAGCAGTAGTTAGTGATGCTGGACTCTGAATCTGAATGGCCAGTAGCTCGCTATCTAGATAACTGCATCTTCAGTCATTGTGATGATATTACACTGACCAGTATTTTGATGAGGCAGCAGTGGTTGGGTAATGTAGGGGTGGTACTCTTGTCTAGGGCACCAAAACAATTAGAGCTGTACATGCTTGTGCACATGATATACATATAAGCTCCCAATATTGAATTGTAAATTAAAGGAACATTCGTAATGAGACGTTAATAGAGTGATGAGCTATTCCGTTTTCAAAGGGTTTCTCACATGACATGACCTGTAGCTGGCACTGACTTTTCTAGGTTGTGGCGCCAACATGCCCGGCCAACAAAAGAATGGGCAAACAGATAGACAACGCCTGGGGGGCAAGGCACCAGTGCTGGGAAGGTAGCCAGCATACAGTGAGCACTGAATGCAGGGTGTACAGCATGTAAAGCCAACAGAGGGGGGGAACACAGGGCCGTTTCCTTTCACTCATTGTTGATTCATTCATTTCCAGTCAGCCATGTGACAAGTGTTCATGTGTTGATGGTGCCACCTGCATGTTGCATCCATCTGGTTAGTGCTGGATGATTATGAATTGAGAAGTTGCTAAGAGCCAGAATGCTGATGCCGTTAACTCAAAGTAAACCCATTTGCATGATGAACAAAAGCAGTCACTAGACACAAACCTACTGTTGCATCAAATACTGTTAACGTTCATTGCTACCAATTAGCTTAAAGGAAAAAGCCACACAGTAGATTAAGAAGTTACAACCATGTGAGTGGATCCCTTGACAAACTGGCACAAAGACACAAAGGCAGACACTGGAGAAGTAATCCACTCAACTTTTACAGGGTTGGGGGAGGGGTTATGTTGTGTTACAATGTGAGTCTCCTATTTTGGAAAACAAAATACCCGTACTGCACTGCCCCACATTCCCATGCGAAGACACACGTGTCTACAATCATAAAGACACACTTACCCCTCTCCACAGAAGTGTCTGGCCATGCCACCATCCTAATCTGCTTCATGAACACGCATGGGCGCACACACAAAAACACACAATTACGCACACAAAATCAGGTCAGCATGTGCATGCAGGGCAACCAAAGCCTCTTTGCCCCGGGGAGGGGGAGGTAACTGTGTGTATCTGTCTGTTCAATGGGTAGCAATAAGATTAGAGGCTTTCACTGTCGGTGGCCCCAGACCTCTCAACTTTCATTCATATCCAGAGAGACACATCGCTGCTACAAAGCTTTAAAGCCACACACTGCTGTGGCAAATGTTTGTTCATCTGGGTCATCTCACTCATCACCCAGACACTGGAAGATTTCTGTCCACACAGCAGATGTTGGTATTTGGTTCATTTTGTATTTTATGTAAGTTATCTTTGAGAAATCCCTCATGCTCTATACTCATAAAGTAATACAGTTAATACAATCATGAGGATTAGGATTTAATAATGAATAAACGCTGTACAAGAGAAACGCCAAAGGATCATAAACTGTTCAATTGATATCTTACAATGACTTTCTAAAAGCAGCTCACCTTATTGCCTTAAGGTAAACTGAGAACTATCGTATTCCACCACCAACAGGGCATTTTGCCCATGGAAAAATCAATAGCCCACTGATGTCACATCAACACAAGTTGGGTCCACAGATTTTGTACCAATGCCAGAAACAATGCTGTTTAAATGACATTGCATTGCTAAGTACAAACAAATTCTCCAACGAAAATTAATTTTAAATTATAACAAAATACGCAAAATGTGCCATGTCCATCAATGTATAATTCATCCTAACACAACAACCATATGCACTTTAGATAAATAAACAAATAATGCATTTTTGGGGACAAAATGATTATTAAAATCAGTAAATAATATGTCAACGAATTAGAAAATGACAAACTAATCTTCAGTAAATTTCTATGAATATCTACAGACACAACTACAGACACAATACGGTTGGTATTCAGCCTTATTCCAGATACTAGTTGAAAGACAGAAGGTCAGCTGAAGAGGATCACACATAAACAAGAGCCCGGCTGACTGACACATATTCAGAGGTAGGGCAGGAAACCGTGCAGCCCATCTGTCAAACGCTCATATCTGAAGGCCTGACCCTCCCCCTCAGAGTAAAGCAGTGTAAATAAACAGCTTCACTAACATCAAGGCCTGGAATAAACCCATCGTTAACCAAGACACACAGCACGGGGAAAAATACCTATGAAGCCTTGATAGTGTAGATTACTCAAAAAACTACTGAACCTATTTCCATGAAATTCTGTGGAGAGGTGGGACATGACCCAAGAAAGAATCTATTAATTTAGGAGCGGGTCCAGCAGATTTTACATGGTTCCACAGAGGGATCTAAGGAGAGAGTTTAAATAATTTGTTATCCCCTTTCTGGTCTGAATTCTTCACTGCACTGAGAATTGGTCGAAAGAAAAAAAAGTTGTATCTTAATGCTCAAAACCTCTATTGTTAAGATTTTTCTGTGATATGAAACAACCCAGATTTACATGTTTTATCATCCAGTGCATGTATGGTCACAATGACAGAGAAAACAGTGAGAGGGAGAAGAAGTGGAAAGGATCCAAAGAGCAGTGGACACAGATACAGACGGCTGTTGTTAAATAGAGATAGAAAGTGAGAGACTCGAGAGGTATCACTCCACAGACTCCCCCCCAGAGATCTTCTCTTACTCTGTCGAACAGGGAATGGGAGCTTTCTGTCTCCCTGCCAGTGAGGCTATTTGGCCTTATTTGATTTCCAGCCCAGAGGAGCTCCAGACAGAGAGCACCTTACAGGGAGGCAGGAGGGCTGAAGAATCAGAACTGCAAGAGTAAGGTCGTTCATTACTCTACTGGCAAAGCTTTCACTTTTTGGACCGCACACACGACAGAGACACATTCTTCAGGAGCAACAGGATGGATGCAGATAGGATGTGACAGCCTTGGGGCGATGATCTATTGGGTCACCGGGGCTACGCATGAAAGGAGGTCTGTCCCCATCTCCCCGTGCTCATAGTTCCCCATCATTACAAAGCTGCAGCACTATGTCTCAGCACAGCAGCATGTCAGGCTACATTCATCTTTCCTCTCTTTCCTTTCCTTCACTTCTGAAAGATTAAGGAGGGGCGTTTTTTTATTTGACTTTATTCAGGCTGTGGACACCCCAGAGAAGGATATGGCACAAGGGACGCCCAAGGAGAAAATGACTCTCCTGGGATTCATATCATACAGTGGCCTTAAAAGCAGATTTTATGTTTTTTTTCTATAGAATACCCATAATGTCCCAAAATATAAAAAGAAAAATAAGTAAGCATCATGAGTCCATCATTCATAGTATTTCATCCAAGCTGTTCATTTCTTCTTCTTCTTATTAATTATATTATTAGTATATATTTAAGCAAATAATTTCCCGAAGCTTTTAATGCAATGTCCCCAGTTATTAATTCACATTAAACTCAGTTCAGTGTGAAAATCTACTTTGAGAAAATGATTATACAAAGTTATTGTGTGTTATCTACTGTTATAGGACTAATTTAATTCAAAGTAATGGTTATATCCCAAATGTCTGACATTTTATTTCAGAAAAGGCCAAGATTGGCAAAATCATTACAAAAGGAACAAATCTATGAAAATCATAAAATAATCAAATCTCAACTCAGTTGTATTTGTAGATACCAACATAGATTATCTCAAACCAAATGTAAGGTCGAGAGCTAACAATATCAAAGAGAAACCCAACAGTTCCCACAATGAGCAAACACTTGACTCACTGGGAAGAGCAACCGCCAAAATAAAAGGAGTGTGGGCTGCCATCTGCCACGACTGGTCATGGTGAGAGGATATGGGGGAGTTATGGGGGGACAGAGGAGAGGTTGGTGGAAAGGGGGGAGAAAAGACTAGAAGTGCAAAGAAAAACTAGCTCGAGCTTGATCCAACAAATAAGGATCAATTAATTTCTAATGAGAATGTTTGGAAATCTTTATGTCTGATCACTTCAAGTCTATGATGATTGTAGTTATGGTGCATAACTGATAACTGAAAAGGGGAAGTTTAAAAAGGGGAAAACACGGCAGGAGGGAGAGAAGAGTTTGATGGACTGAGCGGGAAAATATGGAATCGCTCTTCTGGCAGTTGTTCATTCTTGGCATGATTTCGAAGGAACTCCTCAGTGACGCCTTCTTTCTTCTAAATCTCTCTGTCTATCTTGGTATATATTTCTTTCATAGGGCAGAAAGAATCAATTACATGGATCAATAGTAATATAACCCCTGTATGAAGAGCCTAGTAAGTCATCCAACGGGCTCTTCTCCAGGACATGTGTTGTAAAAGCAATGGACCACTCAAAACACACACATAACCACTATCTGAGAGCAGTTTCACTCTGGTGCCGGTGACTGAAGACTCTTGTTTCAACCAAGATCCATTCTTGAAAACAACAGATGTGGGCCTGAGGCTATTTCATATCTGATCTGGGGATGAATGACGAATTAAACGCGGAAAATGACTTTTCTGACCTGCTACTGAATCCCAAACCAAAAGTGCAGCCTCATTTACATATATCGACGGAGTCCAGTGTCTCAGTAGAGTAATAACTAGGCCAGTCATCTGGACAGGGAGGTGGTGGCCCATAGCTCTCTCCCTGAAGAGATTAACTGAGAGCCATTAGAGCAGGCTAATAGAATGAGACGTGGATGAAAGCAACACTGACGCTGGGCTAATGTGTATCGAGTGAAAGCAATACTGGGCCAAGCTACACCGATGCTATGGGGCTAATCCAATGAGACAGCATGGAGACTTTGGTAATGCTGTATACTAACTGTGGCAGATCAAATGACAGACGCCAACAGAGGAGAGGAGGAAAAGAAACAAGGTGTGGCAACCCAAGAG
Organism: Hippoglossus stenolepis; assembly: GCF_022539355.2. Classification (NCBI taxonomy): domain Eukaryota; kingdom Metazoa; phylum Chordata; class Actinopteri; order Pleuronectiformes; family Pleuronectidae; genus Hippoglossus; species Hippoglossus stenolepis. The sequence goes on along the minus strand of NC_061494.1, from coordinate 17,975,327 downwards.
CTGCGTATTCACCACATGTTGTATTGGACTGGAACCACAACAAGCACACACAGCACCACATAATTCCATCCTTTTAAAAGTGCATCATGGAAACGTTACCTTAACTCTTAAGATCTAAAGTTGACTTTTTTTCCGATCATCGTCATCACGTCACCCTGCCCTTTGCTTCCTCCATCCTCTAAACTGAAAAGTAAGGTAGCAGCAAAAATCAAAACAAAACAGGAAGACACACTCTTCAGAGGTCGATCTGTCCTCCGCCCGTCTCTCTATCTCTCTCTCTCCCTCTCTCTCCTTGCACGTGTGCCTGTGTGTAAGTGAAACGCGCTGTGTGTGGTGTGCGTGGCGATGGGCGTGCGGGTGAGGAGAACAGAAGCTTTATGGGTGTGTTTAATATTTGATAGGGCATCTTTCAGGAGCCCCACCCAGCCTACTGCAAGAGGAGAGGAGAATTTAGGCTTTTGGGAAAATACACACAAAAAAAGACAGAAACATTAGAAAGATGCATTTCTAGTACCATAAAAAAAACCCTGATCATTTACAACAATGGTACAAAGTCTAAAGACTAAAGCCACATAATCCTCCCCACACAAGAAAATTAATCTACAAGCTTAGGTAGCAGTTTACAGTACAGCCCTATAATATCATGTGATCAACCAGAGGGGATAAGAAAGGCACCGCATGTGAAACCTGACTCCAGCAGGAATATGTTGTGGCTCTCGTAAAAGAATCCGTGGGAATTCAATTTCCCCTTCTCATTTCATGCTTAACAGCATACTGGTTCCAGTCAGTCAACCATTCCCTGCTAAGTGCCAGCAGTAAAAAACCATACGAGCGCTGCCAGTTCCTCAGTTCCTCCTGTTTTACGAGTCTGTGATGTCACAGGCCTTGATAAGTCACAGCATGGGGTCTGGGCCGACCCACATCACATTAGCAACGGAATTAAAAGCGAGAACGCAGTGTTTCTGAAGAGGAATTAAGCTTTTCTGTCTTTTCACATCATGCTTCTATATAGTGCCTCAATCAAAATCAGCTACGTTACATTAAAGGGGACATAGCATGCAAATTCCACTTTGTTAGTGCTTCTACAGGTTAATGTGGGTATCTGGCATGTCTACCAACCCAAAAACTCTGGGGAAAAAACACTCGCGCGTTTTGTTATAGTTCCTCTAAGTCAGAAACGTCATGCTTGAGCGACTCGATTGCGCTTCCTGGGTATTGTGTCGTAACAAGGAACTGGAAGTCCCTACATGGTCTTGGCCCCCGTCCCCCACACTCGTTTCTTCGGGTTTACACCGGAGGCAGCGCAGCGCCGTTCCCAAGCAGCAGCGGGGCGGCATCCTGGGACGAGCATTTCTCCGCTGGTCAGCCCGCGATGCACTCACATGTGGCATTTGTCTGGATCGTTGGGACTGGGAGGCTGCAGCAGCTGCTCGGGAGCGACCGCTCTCTCCCGTGCGTGAGCTGGAATTTGTGTCAGCGCCACACAGCCAGCAGTGTGGAAGACTTCCGCAGTGTTCAGCGCTACTGTAACCCCCGAACCCCGACATTCAACGGGTACAACAACAAGCGGAGAAAGCAGAATCGCGGGCTGACCTTATATATACAGTCTATGGGGCTGACCAGCGCGGAGAAATGCTCGTCCCGTGTGAACAGCCAGGCTGCGCTGGCGAAGCAGCGCTGCGCTGCCTCGCGCGGTCTTCCACACTGCCAGCTGTGTGGAAGACTTCCGCAGTGTTCAGCTCTACTGTATGCCGGGTTACAGTAGTTACGCGGGTTACAGTAGTTACGCCGGTTACAGTAGTTACGCGGGTACACCGGGCGCGAGCGCAGCTGCGAGGCAGCGCAGCGCCGTTGTCCAGCACGCAGCCGCCTGGCTGTTCACCGGGACGAGCATTTCTCGCGCTGGTCAGCCCCATAGACTGTATATATAAGGTCAGCCCGCGATTCTGCTTTCTCCGCTTGTTGTTGTACCCGTTGAATGTCGGGGTTCGGGGTAAATGATGGTCTTCATAGCCCCCTCTCTTTCTCTCTCTGTCTGTCTGCTTGTGTGCTTGTAGTGGGGGCAGAGGGGACATTTAATTATGTGATTGGGAAAATTAAAACTCCAGGACAACAAGGGAATACAAAGTATGGGATGCATATTTGATAATTTATATCATATAAAATATGTAATTTATATCGTTTAAAATCATGGGGGAGAGGGAGCTGGCTCATTAGCATTTAAAGGAACAGGCACTCAAAACAGGTCACTCTGTGGAGGGCTGTTTTATACAGGGTAAAAAGGGTGCTGTTTTATATGATCCTTGTGGTATTTTGACCAAAGTATGTTACAGACATTTCATTAAGACCCCAAGGAACCATATCAACTTGTGGTAAAATGGGCATGCTATGTCCCCTTTAATGTTCTTTTTGAAGTCACGGTAATAACAGGACCAAGACAATGACCAAAAAAAGATGTGGCCAAAAATGAGTCACACTACCGACGAGTCACGACACAGAAATACCGCTTTAAAAAGTTTTCATAAACTACCCTGACTCATCCATTAGAATAATCCTGCTGCTTTTTCCGAGGAGTCATGCTGAGCTGCAGTCGTCTTGGTGGAACTTATATAAATCTACTTATCTTCATTTCTGTAGCAGCCCAGATGTCTGCACCCCCGTCGCCACAATCACATTTCACCTAACACCATGCTGCATCTACAGGGTTTAGTGTATATGTGTGTGTATGTGTGCGACATGCTTAGACAGTTGTGTCACCGTCTGCTCCCTCATATACACTATGACCTTCACTTGAACCGCACCACGTGAAAACTGTTAAATCTTACTATGTTCAACTTTTAAGTCGTATAGAAATGTGAATAGCATTATTATTACAATATAAGAGCTGTGGTTTATTTGTGTTCTCTGCTCTTATCTACATGAGTTTTCTATGTGGACAAAAACACAAAAGATGAATTAAACTATGGACTTCCTATTGACATCCTGTTCCATATGAACAAGGCTTAAAGATATAACAGAACCACAGACGTTCAAAGGTCAAAGCATTTCATAAAGACTAAAATCTTTATCTGCAGCACATAATTCATAGACAGGTAAACATGCAGCACACAGGAAGAAGTTGTAAAAGCATATTTTGGTAGCTGTTATTAAGATCGCATAGTTTCTGTATGATGTTTGAAATAGTTGAAATATTTGCTTCATGAGAACATGAAAGCTAACTGAACCAAGCATGTTTTTCTTATGAAGCATAATATTACATTTAACACACTGATATTATATCGACCATGTCAGTGAAAGATAAATCTTTTATGAGCAGGTTTTCTCACGTGACTCAAACACAACCACATAAACATTTACACAGAAACTCGGACTCAGGGTCACATGTTGGCTAATGTCTGCTTCCAGCCGGCTTTTTCCATGGCGCCAAAACAATGACATCACCTTCTCCGCTGTCTGTTTCACTTTCTATCTCTCAGATGACATTAGAAACATCTCGAGCTTATCCGCCGTGCTGTTTGTTTTGGTGTAACCCGCTAACTCATTCCTTATCACCTCGTTTCAATGACCGGCCTGTCGACAGAGGTGATATATGTGGATTACAGTTCATGACCTTGATATGAAATGACCCAGTTATAGAAAGATTTTTATCACGTGCCAGATGGATTTATCCTGTGTGAATGGACAATACACTGCTATTAGGTCAACATCCTCTCTGCCCAACTCCCCTCTTTTCCTGTGGCTCCTTCCTTTCCACTGCCTCTATCGTTCTGTCTCTCACAACAAACACTTCCCCCGATCTCTACTATTTCCTTAGGCAGCACATTTTTTCCCAATAGCTTTCAAACTCTGGAGGCATTTGATTCAAAATGGTCACAAATGTGTAATTACTACATTAGTACATTATCTGAAAAAGGACACTTTGGGTATTCGCAAATGTGTGTTCCAATTCCAAACACAAATACCAAGCAATTTGAAAACATGTAAAACAATTTTACAAATGGATACATCAAAACCTGAGTAGTACAAAAAAAAACTATTTAAAAATACCTCAGTTGGAAACAAAGTTTTTTCCCTTAAAGTTAATTGAATTTAAGTCAGTCCAACAACTTTCTTTTTTTAGAGTAATAATATATATTCTACAGAATTTTAACTTCAACTTCACAGATCTGATAAACTGTTGAAAAGCTTCCTGCTTTTTATCCAAATGTTTTAAAGTATCTGTGACATTTATTTACAGATTGTTAAATGTGAGTGCACAGAAAATCGTCTGATTGGTTTACGAATGCGTGTGGAGTTTTCAGACTCTTGTCTCCAGCTCCATACAAAGCAGACACTGGTGTTGTGTCAAAGTCTGTTCCCCCGTCAAAATCCCAAATCCCCCCCCGTCGGTGATGAGGTTCAGCCGACGCCTGCTTTCATCTTTCCCCACTTTAAATCTACACTTGAATTCACCAAAATACCAGATGCCCCAGTTTTTCCAACACCACTTTAAAACTGCATGCATTCGTGGATGTGTGAGAGAGTGAAAGGATTCTCAAAGCTCAGATGAAGCCTGATCCTTGCACACACACATTTCTCAATCTGTAAACAAATACAACAGAATGATATCCGTAAACAGCTTTTCAAAACTAAAAACGATTGAACGTAAAACATCAATATTTGGGTTCAAATTGCTTGGTATTTGTGTGTGGATTGAAAGATGCATTATTTTGAGAACCAACATTATTGTAAGCACTTGTATCGTCTGTCAGAAAAATAGAAAACTGTCTCACATCAGGCCAAGATGAATGAGGCTTCCTTACATCAGGCCTTTGTTTCCCACAGTCTAGAGCCGTTAGGTCAGTTGAAGAAAAAGCTGGCACGATTCCATAGCCTCTGTACTGACCTCAGCAGAACTTCTGAGACAAACCGAGCAGTGGCGGTTGCTGGAGATACACTTACTGTCCAAATTGCTTTGAGCACAGAGAGCCATCACAACACAATGAAAGCCATTATGTGGGGATGTTAAGACGATGCTGCCGTCCAGCCTGCCATGCAAACACAGGATTTGAATATCACCCTCATGTCTGTGCAGGCGACTTCATAGACTGACACTGAGGACGGTCATTTGTTTATTAAATGTGCGTAACAATTCAAATGTTTCTGGTCTCACAGCAGCTGAACCATCAGCTCCAGAGCTTTGACTTGAAATTGTCGTTCGGTATGAAAAGGCATTACACTTCTTTACTATGAATAAACAGGTGAAATAAATAAATAAATGGACAAAGAGTAGAGGAAGTACAAAACTATTACAAAATAAATCTAAATCATTAATCCATTTTTTAAAAGTTCAAATCAAAAAAAGAAACTTTTATTTTCTTAATTACTTTACTTGAGTTTCTGACTTATTTTGATAAATTTGACCTATTTGTGAATTATCTTATTTTTCATACTTTTTAATGCCCATTAAAAACTTAAATAATGAATAACTTTGCAATTTAATTAACTTCTTTAGAAATAAATTAATTTGTTAACCAATTTATTAATACTTATTTTAAATGTAAAAATAGATATTAAATATTTAAATTAAATAAAGGATTTACTACTATTTCCGTGACACTTGTGGTCCACCATGAGTCTCCAGCACGAGTCGTCCAGTGTCTGCATAAAGGCTGTAATATCACATGACTCAAAGCCCTGAAGGATTATTGAATGAGACTTAAAGGTTTTAAGGAGAGTGACCCTGCGACCTGGTGTGAGTGCAAGGTCGATGCAGTAACATTACCTGCAGCTTAAGACACACAGAGATAAAACTGAGGCGTATCCTGTGCACTGTATATATCTGTCACTTAAATAGATATGAGCCACAATGACAGCTGACATGCTGGCAAGTAGAGACACCTGATGAGGCAAATACTGAGCACAGGAGCAATGACACTGAGACCATGATGCAAACCCCCACAATCCTCTGCGATGATAACCCAACCCAACCCCACTGCCACTGCTGCAGGTGCAGTCTGTTGAGCTCTCATTACTTTACTTAAAGCTAGAATGGCACTGGAGCCCAAAGCTCCACCAAGGCCCAACGGTTCAAGTCTAACAAGCTGCACCAAACTTCACACATTCAGAGAGAGCAATCTGGAGTATGCCTGATTTTTTCCATCAAGATCCATGAACTATTCCCTGGGAAAACACCCTATATTGCAATGTAAAACAAACTGAAAAAAAATTTCTGGATGTGCGCCCTGATCTGGATCCACACCAGAATGTAATGGGTTCTTCCCCTGACTCATACCATATCCTTTCTCCATGTTCCCTGGAAATCTGTCCTGTAGTTTCTGTGTAATCTTGTAAACAATCAAACAAATGGACAGGGGTGAAAACATAACCTCCTGGGCAATCAACCCTATAACACATGTCAATCACAAATGTTTATTTTAGTTGAAGATGGGGCAGGCCGAATATTATGTAAATAAATATTTTTTTGTATACAGTATTTGTAGAGTACTACACTTCAGGTACAGTACTACACTCTCAGCAGTACAGGGATGTTTTGGTTACATAGAAAAAATACAAGGTATGATCTCTGTGGAATCATGTATCGTGACTGAGAATTTGGAGAATTGTTACAGCCTTACATTGTATGTGCTGTACTTCTGCTCTTAATATAGCAAAACCGCGTTTTTCAAACATCATATATACTGTATACCGTCAATGGAAAAATAACAGAAATGATAGGAAATGTGGACAAACAGATGTATGAGTCTTCACCTGCTTTTGCAAATGAATACAAATCTTTTCTCTCCTAGTTTGTACTTGCAGATCTTTCACACTCTCAGGTGTTTGGTTAATTAGGATTCTCCTTGGGTAGATGTGTGGCGGCGCTGCGAGATGGAAGATGTCACTCAAACACAGTCTGTGTACACACAGCTCAGGAGAGAGGGCTAATCAGGGAAGGAGACAGCACCTACAGTACGTGGGTGTAGAAACTTTTAAATAGGAACATTGTTATTCTTCAACTAAGCAGATGAATGTCATACACCGTGATGTACTTTGTGGGTTGTACATTATACAACACAAACTTCCCGTTTATCAAAGCTATTTAAAGATAAATCAACGGTAGACCTTTCTCCCTGTTTCTGCTGGAACCGAGCCATCTGTGCTTTTCCCAGTATGGAAAGGCAGAGGGTCTGTGGTGAGACAGCAACTGCTCGTTCTCTCCTGACAGTAAACACCATCATCGAGCCAATAATGCAGCACATCTGCCGCTAGCACCCTGCATTGCCTTCATAATGGCACCTGTGTAAACACAATATAAAGCGGTTACGATGACGAAACCTCTCCCAGGCACACAAGTAACTCATCATTTATAGCTTTCTGAAAGTACAAGCTGATATAATAGAGGAGTCACCATTGCACCACAAACAGGGTGATCGCATGTGCGTCACTGCTGATAAATATTTTAAAACACAAATTTTAATGTTTAAAGTCAGAGCACTTTCTGTGGCACATCGCCGTCCACGTGTCGGAGCAGAAATTAGTATTGTTTTCCCCCCATCAACTGTCCACTTTCAGTTTTTATCCTGTTAATTGTGAAAATGCAAAGGTCAACATATGTCCATGCTGCTTTTAAGTTTCTTCAGTCTTCATCTTTCCCTCCCCCACTGAAGTTGTGTTTTCTCCTCTGTCCTTTCATTTCTAGGTTTGTTAATTTTTCAGCAGGATTACACAAAAAGTGCAGAACAGATTGGTAGAAGGATGGAATGCGATGGGAGGTAATGGGAAGCGATGGTTTGCGCTCTACTCACTCCCACTCTAGTTTGCTGACCTATTTTCCCTCACTCAAATGCACCATTATCAATCAACATCAAAAACGGTGCAATCATCCCCACAGGCCACAGTATCATCGGTGTTCTATTTTATCCCAAGGGCATTTTCCTGATATGTGAAGGACATTGTTGCCCCAATACCTGTCAATATCTGACCCCGTCTGAGATCCCGTGTCCACACTCTACTACACACTGAGTTATTAAAAGCCTTTTAAACATCTGTGGTCTCACCCATGGAAACGACAGAACTGATAAGCGGGGCTAAGTATAGCTCTAATGATAGACCTCATACAGAGAGAGGAGAGCACAGAGGATCACAGCAAAGTCAAAGTCGAATCAAGTCACCAGCCTCTGAGCACAAGACTACAACACACGTGGAGCCATGCAGGAAAAAAAGGATAACCACAGTGTATTATCCTGAATGACCTCATCTCTGCGGTAATAGATCCCTCACGAAAAAGTCTTTAGGGTCAGAAATTATACAGGAAAGAACAAAAGGGATTTAACCCTTTAGTCACGAAGACCTGAAAGAATGACAACACTGCCCACAGAGGGAAAGGATGACTGCAGTAGAACCGTTTTAAGATATGAACTGGCAGGAGATTCTCTTCTGGCGCCTGGGTGAGAGCATGCAGACGGCAGGACGGGTCATATAAATTCTGCTGCAGTAATCACATAGTTTACAGGACATCAACACCGAAGTCAGTCCTGATTGCCTAAAGCTTTCAAGTCAACACATTTCTCAGCGTCTTCCACGTGTATGACGCCTCTTTTACATCCAGGAAAAGTTGCGGAAAATGACCTGAGCAACTGACTCGGACATTTGCATACTCGCCCCTATACGCCCCCCCCTAAAATTTCAGGAAGATGTCCGGACTTCGGTGCCTGTGTGAAAGCAGCATCTGGAGAGCCACACATCCCCCGCATTGCTCGACAGTGACTCCCTCTTTCTGGCACAGTCTCACAAATGACTCAACACTTCTTTGTGCTTGTGCTGCAAACACAAGGACACTTATCAGATGGCCTTGAGGCAGCCCTTCATCTTCACGCATTGCTAGATTACTGCGAGGCTGAGGGTGAGGGTCACACACAGTCTGTTAAGGAAACAAAAACTTCCCACTGCATACGACTGCAGTTTGGGGGGTCTTTAGCAGGCAAGTGCACAGTGGAGACACTCAGCTGTTGTTGGGAAGGGGGGGTCAGATTGTAAACACACCCTCAGCCAAGGTGGCGCTCCAGGACCCTTGCCAACAGGTGCCGGAGGAACACACACAGAGATTTGCATGTGTGTGTGTGTGTGTGTGTGTGTAAACGCGACCCCACCCAAACACTGGGACACCATAAGAGTGTCCGTCTCACTTACACTGAGGGCAATCAGTCATGCCTTATCCTAATGTGTGCTGGCGTGTTGATGCAGTGGCGCTTTGCACTGTCTGGGCTGTAATGGATCATAGCCTAAAACGGTACACACTCACTCTCTCGCTCTCTCGCTCTCTCTCTCTCTCTCACTCACACACTCACACACACACACACACACACACACACGCTTATGAGCATTGACTGACAGCAGCTTCAGTGGTGGTATAAGAATATGAATATGTGAGGCAGCACTGCATGGTATATAAAAACCCAGGTTAAATTTGAACTCCCCGTCTGCTGCAGACAACTTTATGACACCAGTGAAGGCGCCTTGAGTCATCTTGAGCTTCACTTTAATCCAGTGAGGAACACACATGTCAGTGGTGCATCTCAAACGAGGTCGATTCCCTTCAAAAACCCATCCAGAGACACAAACTGCAACACTAAACTGGATCGTTCCAATTCATCATGAGATCAGCGTGCACCATTCCTGTTATATAATTAGTAACCTTGCATATGTGTTGTTACATAAAAGGCCTGGCCGTCATCATTCATGGTACACTGGCTGTTTCTGGGAGGGTTTTATTATCGTGACAGTGGGGGGTTGATGTTGTGGCTCCTTCCGCCTGAATGGGCAGCACAGAGGAAAACCACTCACAACATCATCTAAAGCTCTTGTAGCGCTGATTATCTTCAATATACTGGATTACACTCCCAGTATACACAGCAAACACATATATGTAAGGTTGGAGTTGTGATACGGCCCAAAATTATATATATATATGATCATGATAAATGTCCCATTAGTATTTCTTTAAAGTTTAAGGCTTCATTTTTGCTTTCTGAGTGAAGGTTGGGATTTTAAAATCAAGTTTATTTCAATCAATCAAATTTTATTTGTACAGCCCATATTCACAAATCAGAATTTGTCTCATAGATCTTAACAAGGTGCAACATCCTCTGTCCTTTAACCCTGAACTAAGGAAAAACTACCATAAAAAACTATTAACATGTGGAAAAAACATAGAAACCTCAGAGAGTGAGGGGTGCAATAGATACTGTGTGTAAACTGAACACATTAACAAAAATTACAATATTTACAACATCGATTAGTTTGTAACTTAATGCAAAGGTGTGTTTAAAGTATTTATACAAAAGAAAATGGCTGATAGAGGTGAAGGGAGCAGCAATGACTATTACAATGGAGGAATGGTAGAATATATGAGTTGGCATATTGTATATCAAGTGGTTTTGTTGTAGTTATAGAGACAAATAGAGACAAATACTATAACTGTGTGTTATTGTATCTCCTCACTATGTTGAACACAATGCAGAAGCAATAAATACATATATACTGAACTTTTGGTGTATTGCAATTGATGAAAATTATATATACAAGCCAGAATTATCCCCATGCATGGCTTCAGCCACATGTAGCCTGTCATTAGGAGATGTATACATGTGCTAACCCGTCATTTCACCAGTAAAGACAGGATCTGACAGTGATAACAACGTGTGAGCTGCTTCATGTTCAGTCTGATCCCACTCACCTGTATCAGGCTGTCAGGAGAAAGTCCCTGTGATGACTCCAGTGGTTTAACGATGGCAGCATGTTGTCATTCACTTTACTCAACAGTCCACGGAGGCAACAGCACAGCCGAGCTAACGGGAAACCAGCGACCGGGGAATAAACGTGGGAGAGTTTTACGTCTTTTCGTGACGTGTGAGAGTTTGACGTTAGAACTAAATGTCGCTAACCGGAGCTACCGTGTCCCCGCCGAGCTTTTTACCTCCCATGTCCACAGCGACGCTCCCGAGTCTGTCCGGAAACACGCGAGTAGTTCGACTCGTCAAGTCTCGGTGAGTTCACGAGCGAGAGACAGACGTGAGGTCCTCCCGTGGAACAACGACGTGTGGTCGGTGAACACACACACGCACGGTAACACACACCGTGGACACACACTGTTTCCTCCTCTGCAGCTCCTCATCACACACACACACACACACACACAGCTCCTCTCGCCTCCAGGGGGCGGAGCGCGCACACGTCAGCTGGGTCTCAAAGGGCGAGTCTGGATCATCATAAAGTTCAAACTCCTGTTGTTGGTTTATTGGTTTGTCTGAGTGATTGGTTTCATTTCATTAGATTTTTTTTATACGGAACTTATCTCGTATACGCAGGCCTGAATATATAAAAACATATAGTCAGAATCAGAATCAGAAATACTTTATTGATCCCAGGGGGAATTGTGTTTGTTCCAATAGCTCCATGCAAGATTAGAAATATAAGCTTATAAGATTTACAACATATATAAAATAAGTAGCCTATATTGGCTATATACACACATACATATATATATATATATATATATATATATATATTAGGGGTGTAACAATTTCTTAGTTTTATCAAATAAGGGGTGTAGCAACCCCACTCCAAATCCAATTCAGTTAAAGGTCCAGTGTGTAAGATTTAGGTGAAATGGATCTAATGGCAGAAATTGAATAATAAATAATCCTAGTGATGTTTTAACTAGTGTGTTTCATCTAAATTGTACAAATTGTTGTTTTCTTTACCCTAAAATGGACCTTTATATTTAAATATTTTTTACATCAGGAGCGACTCCTCTCTACGGAGGCCACCATGTTTTTTACAGTAGCCCAGACTGGACAAACTAAACACTTTTTGAGTTTTTACCACAGGTTCTCTTTCATGTTTGGAAATGGAGGGTGAGATGAGGGGTATTCAGCTGCAATATGCAACGTCACCACTAGATGTCACTATATCCTACACACTGAACCTTTAAGACCTCAGTTTTTGAGATAAGGTTTGGTTCATACCTCGTTTTTGGGGGTATATTTCCTTTTTGGGGGGGCTGTAGTCGGCACGTTAGAAAAAGGAAAATGGGGGTATTAAATCACCAACATTTGGAACAGTAGAACAGTGGAACAGTACATGTTGTTGATGAAGTCTGATACCTGATGTTTTCTTTTTTCAAAATACACGTTCAATCTACGTAATTAATAGGAGCTTGCAGGTTTTGAAAAATCTTCCTTGGACCAAACTCCCTTTATAAAACTGCCTCTTTTAAAGCCACGTCTCATTCTACTGAGCCCCTTTTTTTTTTCATGCTACAACCTAAATGCATTACACGGCTTATGAGCAAGGTAGTCAAGGCACGTTGTAAAGCAGGAGTTGCCTCAAGGCTGCTTTCGTTTCAGGCTGATACGATGCTCTCTTTTGTAAATTTACATTCAATCAAATTTCTAAAGGCCACGTGATTTAGCCCTGAGGGTTTAGAGCCCTGAGGCAGCTGCTCGCCCCAAACTCCTACACTTTACCAAACAGATCATTAACAAACAACCGGCAGATTACATGTATGACTTAGAATGCATTCAGTGGTTTCAGTGGTTTGTCGCACCGATGCAAACTGTTACTCACCACCGCAACCACCAGAGTGCAGCATTTTCTTTATTATTGCCTTTGACAGTTCTTCTACAACTCAGTTGTCCAACCTTAACACACATGTATTCTCTTAACGTGTGTGTGTGTGTGTGTGTGTGTGTGGCTGTGTCTGGCTGTGTGTGTGCGTGTGTGAAATACAAAGGGACTTTCAAAGTGAGAAAGACAGAGACAGATATGAGTGACCACATGTTCTCTCTGGCTCTGTGGACCTATGCCAACTTCAAAATGACCTATAACAAAATCAGCCTCTCTCTCCCTCTTTTACTCTCTCTCTCTCTGTCTCTCTCTCTCTCTCCCTCTCAGTAGGCACAGCTTTGTGCCCCCGCCTCATCTTCCATCTCACCAACTTTCAGCGGCACAATGTCTTGAACCTGCACCGAGCTCAGATACCTGTGCTCTCAGGGAGCTGATGTGAAGGTAATGAACGTCAGACAGACGGTGGAAAAGCAGAGAGGAGGGGTTAGATAAGGCAAGAATGCAAAACTAGATGGATCAAACAAAAAGAAAACGCACAGACTGGTGAGGAGGGCTGTTAAAATAACACACTCACAGAGGAGCCAGAGAGAAAAGTGGGATTCTGCAGAACAAGGGATTAACAAAAGCAGAAAGGAGTGACACAGGCCCTGGTAAGATGTTTTTTTATTTTTTTCCCTTGAGCAGTCAGGGGGATGGAAAATGACTTGTTTGACTGTAATAACTTCCTCAACTGAAAGCTGAATGCTCTCTCCATGTAATTCAACCCTCTGTTTCCTCTCTAATGGAAAATGATTGTTTTCCTGAGGCTCAATGAGGTGCATTGTTTCCTGCCACATTATGGGAAACGCCTGGAAATAGAGTTACAGACGGTAAATGACACAGCGGAAGAAAGAGGAAAGAAAATGAGGAGAAAGAAATGTGCATCTATTGACTCAAATGGATTGAATCCTTTAGGGTTGTTTATTTTTCACATTTTAGCTCAAGTGTTATTGACATTGAGAAAAAATGATAATGCTGAAAATAAACAAGAAAATGCTTTATACAGAGAAAGAAACCACAGATCTGATTCAAAAATAAGAATGATATAGTCCAGTATTTTCTTCCTGCAGGAAAATCTGTCAAATTCCGTCGTCGTCGCCCGCTGGATGTGTCCACCATGACCCCGAGTTTGATATTACTGCTCCTCAGTCTTCAAGCTTTTGCAGCCATGGTGAGTAACTTTGTGGCTTCAGGCTAAATTTGACATATATGCTCTTATATTTAGATGTAAATGTCTGAACACTAATGCTGAATATGCATTAAAACTACAATTTTTTTTTTAATAAAGCATCGTCGTATGATTGTTTCAGGACCTGAGGATGTTTGATAACAGATTTACAACTTTCAACAAATGTATAATGTGGGTATTTTGTGCACACAATCTCTGCTCCTTTGTTTTCTGCTGCAGTGATGAGGCGTGCTTTGTGATCGGAGGGTTAAAGGGGGATTTGAAAAGTGTGGCTGCAGTATTTTGAGTCAGCTGTGCACCTGTTTCCCATCTGATGTGGGAGGGCTCAGGGGCAGATGTGGTCCAGGGGCAGATGTGGTCCTGGCGCAGACTACAAAGTTTCTGAATATAGAAGTTTGGGGTGAATGAGTGTAGATGGATGGGATTTTCAACCCAAACCATTTTCACTGTGGAATAATTCATTTACAGCACATCGGCATGTTTTAATGATTTAGAGAAGAGGTAAGTCTCTTCACTTGTGATGCATCAAATTATTGTTACGTGTGGGATACGTCTGTTTGGTTCATGATCCAGGGTTTAAGAAGTTAAGTTCACAATAAAATAGTTTTATTTGAGTTTAGTGCATGCCAGTGGAATGACGTGGAAACATAACAAATCAATGTATGAACATTTTATCGTCTTCCTGGAGCACGATAAGGAACTTTTTTAAAGTATAGTTTTTGTCAATTTTTAAACTTTATTTAGTTGGACACAGTGACGCAGAGAGAAGCTAAAGTGCCTCCAACTTTTCCTTTAAACAGCACTGAAAAGAAAGGAGTCAAAATCTCGAAGAAAATATCAAACAGTCCTTCACTATACAACTCAACATGTTGGAGGACTGGAAGTTATGACATAAATTTTTTTATGAGCCTTTGAGAATTTTGAAGTCCAACACTCAAAGAGTCTAATTACATGAGGAGGAGGTCCAGTGTTTGACAGATAGTCACCAGCCGGGGCTGTAAGTCCCCAGCTGACACACAACGAAAGTCCCAAAAGCAGTTATATTATGATACAAGAGCTTCTACAAGAATGTTATATTTCTTGCCCACATTTGGTTGGTGTTGTCCAACGATGCACTAAAAGTATTTGTGTGTGTTTGTGTGTATCAGGGAGGCAGAGCCCAGCGCCGACAGAGACAAGCTGAGGAGAGCCTGAGACCATATATCGGCAGAGTGGAGCCAGGTAAGACTTGAATGTACGAGACAGTGGAGCATTTATCTGACTGTGTGGCTGTTATTAATCTCTCTGTATGCAATTCTTTCTATTTTGAGTCAACATGTGCACAACCTGGCATTTTGGACCAAATTGATTCATCCAGTGCACTGTTGATCAGTTCTTACAGCTGAACAAGTGGACTGCAAACACAGATGTAAGATGTAAAATTTTGCATCAAGGTTTCTTTGTGTTACAGAAAAGCTTTGTGAGTTGCTGAAATGCCACAGTCCAGTTGGATCTTGGTGCCAAGTGGTTGAGGAGGACGGAGTCCTGGTCCCCAAGTGTGTTTGTCCTCAGTCCTGTCCCCGGTAAAAACACCTCATGGAATTTAAACCGACCACACGTTTATTTGTGACACTGATTGTTTTTGACCAGCAGATAAACTTGACTGGATTTGTAACATGTGTAAAAGATGCAGATTCTGTGAGCAAATCATAAACTACAGTAGTTTACTAAATCCAGCTGTGCACACACCATGATTCATTCTCATATGCTTTTGCATGTTGGGCACTGCCTCCTGACACCAGGCAGAGGGCACCAGTGTGCAGTGTTCTGGGAAAAACCTACAAGAATGAGTGTGTGCTGCACAAAGCCGCCTGCAGGAAGAGACGCCGCACTGGACTGGCTCACACAGGCCCCTGTCTGGGTAAAAGCACAGCATCAGATGTTACACACAAGTGTCCACATGTGCACTGCAGGTGTCCAAACTGTTAAAGCTCTGTTATCTCTCTTCATCAGTCCCCAAGGATAAATGCACTGAGGACGAGTTGGGCCAGTTTCCATATCGTCTGCTGGACTGGTTTCTGCTCCTGAGTCGAATGGGAGAGTCCTACACACCTGCTGCCCCCCCTCAGACCTGCCTCAGCCACGCCCAGAGGACGCAACTGGCACAGGTAGCTGGAGTGAGCCTCCATCCAAGTGGAGAGGATGCTTGTAGAGCAGTAAACAGGATTTATTGTCTGTGATGACCTCAGCTATACAGATGATGCCAATAAAATCAATACCCATAACAAAGTGTGACCATCCAGAGGAAAAACATACCGAGGGATCACTTTTTTATTCCTCATGTAACTTGGGACTGAACATAAAGTTGTTTTTGACACCAGACACCTTGTTACATATAAACCGGGCCTGTGTCTGGAGAGAAATCGATGTTAACAACTTACTGTAAGTGGCAGGTTCTTGTGTTTCTTGTGGTGGAGTCATTCACATAATGAGACACGCAGCAGTTCTCAACAACATCATGTATAAATAGGATTTGGTCAATAATCACTAAATTATTCAATGGAGGTCTAACTTATTATCTTCCCTCCGGCCACCTTCACCACCTGACCTGAAATAAATACAAATTTAAAGCTTGGCTTTATTTTGGATGTTGTGAAAAATAATCTGCAGATCCAGATTATTTTGAAAACACAACACTATGTTATTTGCCACATATTCTCAGTGGTGATACTCGCATGTTGATGTTTGAAGTTATGTTTACTTTGTTCACATTGGAATATTTTAACCTCATGGTGGCGCTAAAAGAAAACTCCACCAACGCTATGGTCCTCAGACCATGAATCAGACCTAAACTGTAAAGATCCGCCCCCATGTTAGCAGATGGGACATGGGTGAAACTAAAAAGTCAAAAAACACATCATATAAATGTTTCCTCGTGCCATTTCCTTCCTTATCACACTGAAATATGTTTGTTCTAGTGTTCATGTTTCAGATTGGTTTGGTTTTGAATAAATATTTGATGTTGTAAAATGGGTTGAAATGTCAGAACAGATTTTGCTGCCTCGACTCCATCCCCCGACAGCTACTGTGCAAACTCTGGCTCCTAATGATGTCTACAGAGTATTTTGGTTTCTCGAGACGCAGTGTTGAAGTTTGTGTTCAGTCTGTGGTAGAAATCCATCCAGTTGTCTAATTATTGAGAGTGTGGGTCGAAGGGACTAATATATTTCGTCTGGATTTTCATTTCATTCATTGCAATAATAGAAAAGTGCAAACATTGATAAGTTTAACTGGCATTAACACAGATACTTTCTTTTTCTCTGTAGAAAAGATTTGCTCTTCTGGACAAGAACAAAGACGGCAAGTTGAGCCGCAGGGACCTGAGGAAGCTGCGTTACAAGAGGATGCCGCTGGAGCACTGTGCCACGCCATTCTTTCAGTCAGTCCCACCACCCCCAGCTATAATGCTACAGCTAGGAGATGTTACCTGTTTGACCCCAGGAGGAAATTATACAATGATTTACTCAGATATTGTCAGGATGCACATACAATCATAGCGTTCTCGTACATGAACGAATGACTCCTGATTAATTTTTGGTGTTGCACGTATAAGCCTGTAGCACATATTAACTTTATGATTTGACAAGAGGAAAGATCCTTACCTGTAGGTCAGTAGCCTAAGGTAAGAACAGTCTAATTACCGAAACACAAAAATGTCACACAAATGCCTTTCGCCTCCGATCTGTGACCACGTTGCACCTCCCACCATGCTGTTCTCTCTGCATGCCATCATCCATCCATCCGCCACGCCAGTCCCCGCTCCCCGTGTCCTCCTCCCCTCCCCTCTCATGACCCACACCATCCCTCCATCTTCATACTCCTCCTCCACACTTCTACCACTTTCCTTAACCCCTCTTGCGCTTCCTACTTTACTTTCATCTTTCCCGCAAATAGACTATATCCTCCGCCTCGTTCTCTGTCAATCCCTCTTTCGTTTCCGCTCTTCTCTCATTCTTTCATCCCTCCATCTCTCCCCCCCCTTTCTCGACCATCCCTATACTCCCATCCAGCCTCCCGTTTCTCAGTCAGTCTGCAATGACAGGTTTTGTGGGAGTCGGGGCTGGTGGTGTCAATGTCAAACCATTCCCAGCAATGATAATGTTTATTACCCACTGTGTGTCCCGCTGCCCATGGATTAACACAAATTGAAGGAATACCCTTCAGAGATAATGCCGCAGGGCAAAGTGAAAGACGATGGCTGTTGAAGAAGAACCTCGATGGCAGTTGTCTCTGCACGTGAATATATCCTGTCTCTGTCATTTCGTGCTCGCAAGGTTGCCGGCTCATGCAACGCCTGCATGGGTTCATGAGAGAACGTGTGAATGCATCTGTTTGTGCCGTCGCTCTGTCGTCTGCCAGTGTCATGTTGTGAGGTCACCGTATGTTGTTCTGTGCCGTGTTCACAGGTCATGTGACCAGAACAAGAACAGGAAGGTGACCCTGCAGGAGTGGACGGCCTGTCTGGTGGATCGCTCCGAGGCCTGGTTCTTCAATTTCATGGGTTAGTTACAACTTTTGAACAAAATGTGGGAACTCGCAGATAAATGATAAAACATTATATACTTATTAAATTATTAATTTATATACAAGGATATACTTGTAAATTGTGGGGCAATAGAAAAGAATTAATTAAATTAAATCTTTAAATTCCAAAGAAAGAAAGTGGAGAAACCAGACTACATCATTTTAGATAGATAGTTTTCAATGTAAAATATTTCAGTAAATTAAAATTTCAGCATTAACTATTAAGTAGTGATTTGGTTTATTTATTACATCCGAGTCTTTGAGGCTATTAATTCCCTCTATATGGCGTCCTCTTGATGTTATTGAGATTTCTTTGCAATCCAAACCCATAAGACATAAGTATTTAAGAGGCTTTTTCTTTATGTGTCTCACTTATATTACAAGTCTTGCAAACTGAACTTGACTCATTTTTGTCTGTTTCTCCCACAGCAGTGAGAATGGGTTCCCGCAAACTGTGTCCAACGATGAAAGAGCACAACTTCTGACCTGAGAAAATCAATCCCTGCATCTCTATCGTGCCTGAACATCATCACCCTTACCTGATTAAAAAGGACGTGTCTGCACACGAGGGTCACTCATCTGTGTCACTCTGCATTTGTAATACAGTCATTTATCACGTCTCACAGTCTGCTGCTTGTGTGCACATTCATGTGTGAGCTCAAATAAATGTCTGGACACACTGACCTCCAGTATTGTCAATTACATCAGCTGACATTTGTGTTGTAAAGTAGCAGCAAGCAATAGGCAAGTCCCAATTTGAAGGGCATGCTTTGAATAACCAATTAAAGGAGGAGAGTGACAGCGGTGCAGACGGACAGCGTGATGCGCGGAGGATGACAAACGAGAGGGAGATAAAGATAAGATGGGAAAGAATCGCTTAGTGTGAGATGACGTGACCGGAGAGGAGACAAGGAGATAATAAAGGGGGTGAAGGGGAGAAGTAGAGGAAAGTGGCGAGGGATCGGTAAGGGACTGAAGGAGGGAGGGAAGGAGGGAGAAGTACAAAGTGTGTTTGTGAGAGATGGGAGGAGGTAATGCACTGTAAATGGGAGTAGAGAGTAATGGAGTAATGCATAAAAAATGGATCAGAAATGAGGGAAAGACTGAGAACGGAGAGAGTGAGGGGGGGAAGGGACAGTGGAGAAAGCAGGAGTAACTGAGGAGAGGAGGAAATGCAAGAAGGGAAAAAGAGAGACAAGTTTTGATGCTGCAAAACATCTTCTCTACAGCCGGGTCTCTGTAAATAGCATCTCGGAGCATGATGCAGAATATGTGAGACGCTTGACCCCCGTCAAGGTCAGAAAAACATGACTTTTTGTATGTGTGCACGATGTGTAATGTATGATGCTCTAACTCTTGTTATTTGTTTCCCTCTGTTTTATGCGTGTGAAATTGTGCGTGTTTGTGTTCATAGATCAATAGGATGGTGGGTGTGTGTGTCCTGGGGTGGATTCTTTGGTATGTGACTGGTTTCTCTGAACTAATTAGCCTTCAAATCTACCACGCCTGAAGGATGAGGAGGAAGAAACCAGAAGATGGAAGAAGTGTGTGGGGGGGGGGGCAGATTTTCAGGACTCAACGTGAGATGCAGATTCGGTGCAGATGCAAAGGCAAACGAGAACCGGGGACTCGCTTCCTCAACATGTTGTGCGAGGAGAAAGCGCATCATCACAAATATCAAAACAAGATGTTTTCATTCCATCTGATTTTCACTCAAAAACTTAAAACTTATCAAGAGGAGTGGACCAGAGCTGCAGCACAGTCTAAACTGGAGACGGGGGGAGGGAAAACAGATATGAACAAAGAACGAAAGCTGACAGATTAACTGTGCTGGACTGAAATGATGAGTGACCTGAGGCTGACTGTTGGTCCTGGCTCTCCCAACCTATGGGTTTTATTTTTCCTATCTTTATTCAAGAGTGTTTTCTTTCAGTTTCAGGGCAGGACTCACTGATTTCACGTTGAGATCTTGTAACGCTTTCACTCGAAACCCTGCGCTCACACTCAAATAACCCCCGCTTGTGCTTAGGTTTGCTCTGCTTGTTCTCAAACTTTGGTGTTCCAGTGTGATGTTCGAGTGCGAGAAGAAGAGCGAAAGCTGTGCCAGCAAAATATCTCGAGTGCAAGCGCACAGATTGAGCACAAGCAGAGCATAGCAGGCAGGGGCTATTTGAGTCCGAGCGCAGGTTTTGAGTGAAAACGTTACAAAAACTGAACGTGAAATGAACAAGTCCTGCTCTCGGGGAAAAAAACATACCACGCCCCCAAAATACATCTCCCCTGAATCGCCCCCTTCTGCCCTTAATCTTGGGGGGGTGTTGAAGCCACTCCTGGAGGTCTAGTATTGCCTACACACCTCCTCCTCCTCCTCTTCCTCACCGTTGTTCTGTGATTGTGTTTCTTCATTTCTTCATTTCCCCCCCCTCCTCTGAGTTAATAGATTCCCTCTCACAACCTCTGGACAACTGTCTCTCCACCGCCTTCCATCCCCCCATCCAAATACAGAGAGGGCCGCTGTCGACTGATCCACCTAATACCGCTTTACCTTCCTGTCACACACACACTCTCACACGCACACTCTCGTTCACCTCCCCGCCTACTGTCCTCACCCCTGCTGTCACACCCCATTTGGATATTAGAGGAGGGAGGTATCTCTGTGCCACCCACCTCTCTAACCTTGTCCTCCTCCTCCTCCTCTTCCTCGGGGTTCTGATCAGTGATCTGATCTGTGATGGCTCGCTCGCATCTCTCCCTCTTTCTCCCTCGCTCACACATTTACACACACTCCCGAGGGACGCTGACAGCTCCAGAGCAGATGGGCGGCTGGTGATGACATGCTGTTAAAAATAAAGATTCCTGTTAACCCGTTGTCAGCTATAGCACACCCTCCATCATTCCCCCCCCCATTTCATCTCATCTCTCTCTGTCAATCTCTCTCTGTCGCTGTCTCTTAGAGCGACCGAGCCCTCGTTCTCTCTCTTTGCTCCTCGCAGGCTATTTCTGATAAAGAAAATCCGACAAACTGTGGCACTTATAGCGCGCAGACAAAGACCCCCCGACCCCAGTACATGATATTTAATACATGGTTGTCATAAAGACGGGCCGCTTGTATAATGCATGGCTTGTAAGCACACATCAATAATAGATGAAAAGGCCAGTTTTGCAGCTTCTTTTCATGCAGTTACGCCAAATGAAATTTTTACTCTCACTTTCTGTCGCTTTCTCCGCGGATGGAGTTTGTCCGGTGACTGTATGCCGATAAATTATTAAACGGAGGGAGGGTGGGTGGGTGGAGTGCAGGGATCAAAAGACATATTCAGGCCAGGCATGGTGGTAGAGATATGTGTGTGTGTGTGTGTGTGTGTGTGTGTGTGTGTGTGTGTGTGTGTGTGTGTGTGTGTGTGTGTGTGTGTGTGTGTGTGTGTGTGTGGTTGTGTGCGCACATGTCTATCTATAGTTATAAGGGCCAATTTTGGTTCAATACCATCGTTGTGAGGACATTTTGACATTGTGAGGACATTTTGACCGGTCCGCACAAATTTAATGGCTGCTTGAAAGTTAAGACTTGGTTTTAGGGTTAGGGTTAGGGTTAGGTTTAGGTTAGAATTAGGGATTTAGTTGTGATGGTTAAGGTTAGGGTAAGGGGCTAGGGAATGCAATATGTCAATGAGTGTCCTTACAACTATAGAGAGACGTGCATGTGTGTGTGTGTGTGTGTGTGTGACAGAGAGACAGAGCACATGTGAGCGTGTGTCACCCAAATCCAGGCCTGACAGATGTCCGACAGATGTCCACAGTATTAAAACAACAGACTACGACACGATTTTCAAATCAATTTCTCCCCCCAACCCAAGCCACCTAAAAAGCACACTGCATAAAAGTTGCCAGGATGCGGCTCATACACTAAGTTGTATGTGCGCAGTAATCTCTCGAAGGTTAATCACCATCCAATCTTCAAAAGGAGCCGCCGTATCGTGCTCTGCCAGATTGGCGACTTTCAGCACTTCTTAGGGACTGCAAAGTGGGCCAGCGGATGGAGAGAGGGGTAGATACAGGGAGGAGGAACGGTGGCTTTGAAACAGAGTCCAGCCGCAGCACAGGGTCCTCACTTAAAAAAAAGAAAAAAAAAAAAGACCAGTTGTGGCCACAAAAGTGATGCATTTATTAATAGCCCTCATGCAGCACATTTTTTTATTCTTCTTTGAAGTGATGTCGCAGCCACAGAGGAAGGAGAGAAAGGCAGGGGGTGTCTCGGATTTTACCCTCTGGTCAGACAATATTCCCTCTGGGTGGAGTGGGTCCCATTCACAGCGACCTCAATAGCCCCATACGCTGAAGTACCTGGTGAATGAGTGGGTAAAGGCCCCAATCACTGAGTGGAACAGGGAGGGAGCTGTGGGCGCACAATGTGGCGGGCCTCCGTCTCTTCTCCTGATGATATTGATTAAAGAGACGAGAGGGGAGCACGGAACATGAGGCCCCCGCCATTGTGTGGAGATGGGAGTGCTGGGTGGGGTTGGAGAGCCACTGATGTGAATGCACCCCCCCCGCCACCAGTCCTCAAAGACCTACACTTGACCCATAGGTAGAGGACGTAAAGGTTTCACTGTGGCTCTCCTGTTCACAGACTGTATATGGAAAGTCTCTGTCTGATACATTTCCAGGTCCGTTGCATTGTGCCCTGATGCACTGTAACATGCAGGTTTTTCATTTCAGCTCCATGAGGTGGAGGATTTGCTCTGGATCAAGTTCTTAAACTTCCACACACACACACACACACACACACACACACACACACACACACACACACACACACACACACACACACACACACACACACACACACACACACACACGAAGTCCGAAAAACTGTACAATGAGTGCTGTGCTCTGCATTTTTGTTCTTATGTGTTGTTGTATCATTAGAGCCATTCCATCTGTACTCAGATTAATTCTGCCAGCCCTGGGAATAAAATTAACTTTTAACTTTTTATTAGCTACTGAGAAAATCAGCCGTAAATACAACAAGTTCCTCTAACTTGAGACAAATCTGAACTCATGTATTCAAATACTCAGATGCAGAGACCGTGGAGATTTAATGTTCAAGTAAAAAGGGGGGAAAAGATCTTCCACTGATCTTTCATGTAAACCTTGGGAAGAGAGTGAATAAGCATATTTTCAAAAATATCAAATTATTCCTTTTTTAAATGTAAACATATTTTCGATGAATTTACAAATCACATATTTAGATATTTGCAATCTGAAGGAATGGAGTTGAACTACTGCCTTAGGTGGGATGAAAGTAACCCTGTAAGTATTTCAGAAAGGAAATATGTTTGCTGGTTTAAATTATGTATTTGTAAGTATATGATGAAATACCGAACAAATTAAATGCTCTTTCACTGGAGTGTGATCTGTCCAGTTACTGAGAAGTTAATCACCATTTAAAAGACATTTATCCACTTTTTATTGCATTTATTATGTTCTTCATTTATTTTTTCTGCGAAGACCTGAGCCCCAAAGACGGAGTGAACCTCACATTATGGATTTAATTCCAACTTTTTGAATTAAATAAAATCTGTTATATTCTATACATTTGACAAATTGTGATTTTAAAGCTCTGATCTTGATGCGATGTATAAAGGAGATAATAAAGGATATTTGGTAACATTTCTGAAAGATGAATAAACAAGTGGTATAATGTGCATCCTCTTTTTTCCTTGTTTTGAATTGTATATCTTTATTATATAAAACAAACAGTCAAAATAATGTAATGTGAAATGAAGGTCAAATCTAATCTAATGGTTTACTACACATAAATATTGCACAAATATTTCCTTTGCACTATCTGAATCATCAACAGTCCTGTTTGATATGGCGCAGTTGTTAATTTGTTTGAAAGCACACTAAACATTTGCATAAATCCATTATGTGGCCAAGAGGTCATCCTTCCATTTAAACACGTTCATTTAGAGGGAGGTGATTGAACAAGTGATAAGGAAACAAAGACGGCCGAACCTCCTCCTCCTCCTCCTGATACAGATGTTATCAGAGCAGCAGCTGGAGAACGGTTAATGTGTTTAACTTTTACATCACCCTCCTCTTAACGCTGTCCTCAACGACACATTCTCTCTCTCTCTCTCTCTCTCTCTCTCTCTCTCTCTCTCTCTCTCTCTCTCTCTCTCTCTCTCTCTCTCTACTCTGTCTCATCACCACCCCCATTCACCATCAGCCCCCTCACTCTCACCCACTTGCTCCCTCACTCTCAGATTGCACATACAATCACACATGAGCCCATTTGAATTGCAAGTGAGCTCTGTGCTGTGAAGCCGGATCAGTTAAACAGGGGGAGCAGGAGGAGAGAAGAGGCCGCACAGGAAGAGAGGAGGGGATACGAGTCTTCACTTGACCTGGATGACATTCGAGGAGTGTTTAACAGGACAAGCCTCCAGGTGTGAAGGACTGAGAGACGGAGAGAGTAAGGAGGAAGAGGAGAGAGCCTGAGGCAGCTTTGAACCACAGCAGGGGCACACACAGGAGCTGGGACAGCCCTGAAGGGACACCTGAACCCTGAAGAGACACCTCGTGGAAGCAGCAGCACCCCACGGGAGACGGAGTCAGTGGAACACCCGACAGCAACCTGCTGTCGCCCCTCCTCTCTTCGCAACCGGCTCTCATCCCCCTCTCCTCCTCCTCCTCCTCCTCCTCCATCCTCACTCCCTCTCTCATTTGATCCCGTCCCTCACTCCCTGCGCCGGAGAGGGAGAGCGTGCACTAAGAGAAGGTAAGGGGGGATGCATGCATGCCTGTTGTTGTCCTTGCACAGCATGTGTTTCTGTGGATCAGTTGTTTTAGGTAGTGTGTGTGTGTGTGTGTGTGTGTGTGTGTGTGTGTGTGTGTGTGTGTGTGTGTGTGTGTGTGTGTGTCCCTGGGGCTTAAAAGCTGAGACTGATGCAGGGCACTTTTCATTTGTTGCAGGAAGGTTTTCATCTTGACAGTGTCACACTTTTGCATGTTTCAAGCCCGTGTCTATCTGCGTCTGCACTGAACTTTGTTATTTCTCTCTAACGGCCTTTAATTCTCTTGTCATTTGAAAGGAAAAGTAGAACTGAGGAGTCGTGCGTTGATCACAGAGAAAAGGTTTAGACAGGGAAGAGTATGTACGAGATTCAGCCACAAAGGGACAACAAACGTATGGACAGGAGAAGGGTTAATATATTGGAATTTACACTCAGCCGTTAAATCCTATCAAGTTCCATGGTCATTGCATATTACCCCTCCATCATCTCATCAACCCCCACCATGAACCACAGACCAGTTCTTTTGGTAGTTTTTTTTGGTGAGGGGGGCAACGGATCCTGCAGGGACCACCCCAGGCCATTTAATCTGTCCCTGCCCACAGATAACAGAAGGCAGATGGTCCTGCCAGTGCACAGAGATGGACGATGACGATGATGAGCGAAGATCACATTCAACCTGTCCCTCTGAACCTGAGCCTGCTACAACTTCTAAATAAGGGGAGAGAGAGGGTTGTATCTGTAATTAAGACTCAGAGCAGCATCCAGTATGAATGCAGACAGTCGAGCGTCTGGGAAACACCACAGACATGAGACACTCATCGAAAAGCAAAAAAAAAAAAAAGCTGAGTATTGAAGTGAGCGGGACCATGAAAGTCATGAGCTCCTCAGTTTGAATGGGGGAGTTGTATATATTTATTGAGGGCGGTAGTTAGCTTCACTAAGCTCCTCTCTCTAAGACCCTGCCTTTTTCGGCCTTATGAAAATTCAATTGGCCATAATTTGCTGAAGAGCCGTATGCATATTTCATCAGCAGGCGCGTTTTGAAGAAACAAGCCCGCCAAGCTGGGTTTTTTTTCTTATCAAGTTTGAATGAGGGAGGGGGGGGCTGCCGTCTGGTAATATGTGACACATTAACCCATTCGCCATGGAGGCTAAAGTAAACACCAATCAGATCCGTGCGTCTGGCTGGAGCTCAGAAACCACCTCCTCGCACAGCAATATTTTCTTTTCTCTCCGTCTCTTTCCCAGTTGCACTTTCTCCTCTTTTTCCGCGCTCTGTCTCTTTCCCCTCTAATTACTCCAGGATCCGGCATCCTCCTCTTCCTGCTCTCCATTTCCACAGCCCTCCCTCCCTCCCTCCCTCCCTCCTCGCTCAGCCTCCCTTTCCTCCCTCCCTCCCTCCCTCCCTCCCATTTCAATCTGCCTCTCTCCCACTGCATGTGTCTCAGTTAAAGCTTTATGGGTCGTTCACTCCCCTCTCTTTTCTGTGCAGGGATAACGAGCAGGCACCTCTGTGCGACTTTGTAGCTGCGCGACGGTTTGTGAGTTTGGATCTCGGAGCGTCCCGGGGCCCAGAAAGGCTCTGATGTGCCTTCTGTAGCCGCCTCCACGGTTTACTGTGATTGTCATCTGATCTACAGGGCACAGCACTGACATAATACACCTTGTTAGAGGGAAAAGCGGGACGTGTGTTTGTGAACATGGTGTGACTTTGAACAAATGCGTTTTCTCTGGGGAGAAAGAGGAACACTGAGGCCTGTAATCATTCTATCGACTATTATTAAATCACAACCACACACAGAGGATGTCACACCCATACATGAATATGCTCTTGGGAAAAAAGACAGGAAACTCTGATAAAGTGTGAAAGAAATAAAACACAGGAAGGGAAGAGAGATGCACAGAAATCTGATCCAGGTTCCTCTTGTCAAGGCGTTTGCATTTATGCACATGCTGATCGGATGTGACTGCGTCCGAGCAGCTCCAGGTGTTGTGTATGAACCTCTCTCCACATCAGCGTGGCTTCCCTCTCTCCTCATAAAGTAAAGCTAATACCCGCCATGATGGATCATTTCGGAGAACAGGCCCATTTGAACTCGCCGGCTAAAAATAGGCATGTAGATGTAAAGACGTCGACTTCAGAGTGATATTAGCAATCCGCTTCACACTTTGGGACGTGTGTGTGTGTGTGCAGCACAGCTTGACACTCACTGTGGAAAAAAAATCACCCATCGCACCACTTCTCAGAGTAATATAGCTTGGCATGAATAATTCTGTCTGAATAGGAAAGGATGTTTCCTCATATCAGTGAATCATCAGCCGCTGCAGCTCCTCAGTGTCTGTGTGGATGTAGGAATTTAACTAAGTGTTTGAGTTCAGTACTGTGTCTGCATGCGTGTGTGTGTGTGTGTGTGTGTGTGTGTGTGTGTGTGTGTGTGTGTGTGTGTGTGTGTGTGTGTGTGTGTGTGTGTGTGTGTGTGTGTGTGTGTGTGTGTGTGTGTGTGTGTGTGTGTGTGTGTGCGCGCTCTGATTGATGTTCTTGACCTTTTCGTTCACAGAGCCTTGGAGACGTCCAACACCTGGCGATTAAAGGGAAAGTCAAAGCGTGAAAGAGACAGAAATCAAGAAGAAGCCGTGATGGGACTAATGTCCGTGTCCTGGTGTCTCGGTGCAGCGTTGGCTCTGCTCTGTGGCTCGTCGTGGCCCCAGGTGCACGCAGCTCTGGCCCCTGAGAACGAGGTACCACTTCGCCCCACCACATGGTTACCAGAGGGAAAGCTCACCTCCATAACTCTCCCCAAGGGACGAACTCGCAGGTATTTACAGACGCGATGAAGCAGTTACACAGACATTTGCACTTAAAGAACAAATAGCATCAACAAATACAAAACAATACATGTACAGAGAGTAAAGTTCATTTTGCAAGTTGATCCACTTCACAATAACATATCGTTTTGATGCATTCATGTGTTAATCACCTTAATGTTGCTGCTGGTTAAGGTGGATCATTACAAATTACTTTATATACTTGATATATTAATTTGAATGGTAATAGTTTATATTTTTCTTATATTAACCTATAATAATACCTGAATTGTTGTTGGTTATAATCTATGTTAATGATCTGAATATTCAAAGTAACTAAGATATTTGCTTCTTAAATGTACTTGAGTAGAATGAAAATGTAAAAATCTGAAAATGGAAATATTCCCATGACATTATATTTTAGTACAGCCCCTTCGTAAATGTACTTAGTTACTTTATGCCACTAGCTGTGATTGATTAAAAAATAATTTGACAAACTTGCAGAGATGGCAAAATAATTAATAAGAAGTAATGGATAAATGGTTAAAATGTCCAACTTCTAACAATTCCGGTGGTAGTTAAATAAAAATACTAAAACCAAGAAAAGACAGAGTCAAACTGTATCTGGCATGAGAACAATATCATAACAGTATGCACTTGTATCTAATTACCGGTTTATAATACCATCCAGATTAAATTCCATCGAAATACACACATTAGGAATGACATGGGACTTGAGCTCATATTTCAGACATGTGGGAGAAAGACTGTCACAACTGGCCCCATAACAGGATCTTGAAATCAATTGCTCTGTACAATCACTGGCCCCAAATTCAACTGTGTGTAACCAGCAGTGATGTAAAACCAGGGAAAATCTGAAAATCATCCCAGAAAGCAGATGATTCATGAACCGGTTTGTTTTGCTTTTGAAACAAACTGAATTCTTGTGCCAAAGAAGTTTTTTAACTCTACAATGAAGCGCAGTAAAAAAAGCAAAGATGTTTCCACATTTGTTCATTAAAGACCTCTGAATAAATCCTGAGATCTGCTCTTGCTCCCACTTCGATAACAAGTCACCATCCATCACCCCCCCACAACAATCAGCTTTTCAGAGACACTGGCTGACTGCAGCACCACTGTAGGGCGAGTGACAGGAAGTGGAGCCCATTTGGCCTGAGCCCTCCACACCAGTGCCAGCGCCTGCTCTCCGAAACTGGGGGCTGAAAATTGCGAAATGCATCTCCCTGTGTGCTGCAGGCTGTCCACCAGTGCAGTCATGCAGAACCACACGGCAAATAATGGAGGGAAGACACTGAATCAGAAATTAATCACTCTATTAAATAAACCACAAAGGCGCCCTTGAGAATGACAGTGTCGCACATCTGTTTGGAAACAAACGCCATCTGCACACGATCATGAATAATGGTGTTTGTGTGGAAGGAGAACAAATATTTATTAACAAATAACCATGGACCATGTTCATTTTCATGAAGGGTAATTAACTGTGGGCAAAAAGAAAAGACTTCTATCTTCTATTCTGGCATCTCTGTGGTTGCAAATGTCTTCATATTGATTTTAAAGAACAGTGATTAGTTGAATCCAATCAATAGTTAATATGCCAAGCACGATCCCAGATAGGCAGACAAACAGGCAGATATCCATCTGAAACAGTCAATGCAGCCTTATCCTCTAACTCCCATGATCTGCTATCACACGACTAATCAGCATGCAGGCAAATGGAAAGACGGCATTTGCCAAATGTTTGAAACAGCTGCAAACGTTGAAATTGCCAAGCGCGAGGGAGGAAAATTACCACCGTCCCACCGTATCTGCAGAATCGTCCCCACAAAAAGAAAGGATGTTGCACAGTGTGCACTGGAAGATATCTTCTCATCCATCAGCTCGCAGCTGAATGGAGACAGGATGTTATCTCTTTGACATTCCCCCGTGCTGAATCGAATGACTTCTCGCCGTTATCTCGTGGTGTTTCTCCGCAGGCTGTACTTCACGCTGAAGAAGAAGGCCCCGGCGATGGCGGTGACCGTCAGCCCCTGCGACCGCCCCATCGAGTGGAGCCTGGCCGCCCGCACCCTGAAGGACAAGCCGCTCAAGAGCCTGCAGTGTGAGTGGACGACAGCTTCGGACGCACACTTCACCCTGAAGATCATCACCTGACTGAGCTGAGACAATCAATTAGATATTATCATCACTAAATCACAGACAGGGATTGAAAGGAGGGAAAAAACGCTAATCTGACTTAACTGTGAAACACTAAAGTTTTATGGAAAAACTTTATTGTAGCACAATTCTGTCACAAAGGTCATGTCAGACCATAGACTGTATATAAAGTGAAGCTAACACGACTCAATTGCCTCCTGGTGGCTGGCTGCAGTATAGGCCATAAATCCTGCCTCCTCCGTGTTAGCAGATTGGACATGAGCCAAACTAAACGGTAAAAGTTCACGTTAAATACGTTTTTCTCCAAGTTGGTTTCTGTCATTTTAGGTCGATCTTAGATGTTTGATTGTTTCCAGGAAGAGGAAGTTTGATTTTAATCAGTTGTTTGATGCTAGAAAGGTTATGATTGACAGCTGAGACTGACTCGTGGTTGGTCGAGTGTGTGTACTGGCAAGACCTTGATACCGCAACTCCACCCCCAATTGCTACTGAGCAGACTCCGGCAGTAAATAAATGATGAGGGTCAAACTATGAGCAGACAAAAAACAGTTCTGATAGTTTTAAAACTATTTGTTTGTCTTTAATTGTTTTTTGATGGACACCACTGCTGCTTTATCACATTTATACACTGAGTAACTCACCCTAATGATCAAACTCAGGCCTGTGTATTTTCAGAAGAAACTGTTTCTAAATTTCTTTATCACATTTATTATTTAGCTTTAGTCTTTCTTATCATCTTCACGTTGTACCCATTTATTTAAATTCAATGCAGGGAGAGAAGTTATATATTTTTTAAATACCACCCACTATCTTATCATATCTGGTTGTCACGTTGTCATAAATGTTCCATGAGGATTTGGATTTTAAAATCTCTTAAAACACACACACACACACATAAAACTAAGATGTCCGTCGACTCTCCGGGGGAATAGAGTAAATCACATCTCTAAAGTAAAAGGTGCAGATTTCAGGGTAAGAAAAAATAGATCTCAGAGTTTTTAACTAGGTCTTTTCCAGGTTAACTAAACAAGCTCCTCTATATAGTGAAATAACATGAAGATATAAAATGAGACATGAATCATTCAGACCCTGAGCTCGTGAGTCCCCATCACCAGCCTGAATTATTCACTTTGATTCTGTAACGTTTGGTCTCATTTGAGGAGCGATTCCTCATCTGGAGGAGAGAGGAGCGGTGGAGACGAGGGGCGACGGGTCAGCGCGTGTTTGTTTGTTTGCCATTGCGTCATTCAGGTGAAGAGTGTGCACTTCAAAATGAAAACACTTTGGGTTTGAATGAAAATACTGGAAACAAGTGGCTGTTGACATTTTATGTATTTAAGGTTTGGTGTGCTTGGTAGTTTGTACTTTGTTTAAGTACTTGTTCCGTGTGTGTCGTGCAACCGGTGTGTGCATGCACGATGCTTCTTTACATTCGTCCATCATTGCTGTGATCATGTTGTTCAAATATTTTTGGGCAGTAACCTTCTACTGATGAAGCTTAAATCATCGTAGTTATACTCGAGGATTATAACTTGTTCATCCCACCATTCAAAACATAGGAAATATGATCTCTTGTGCACGTCAGGATTCCCAAAGTCTATTCAGACACAAGGGAAGAATGTTTATTTTGTTCTTTTGCAAAAGTGACAAAGTTACCAAACCCTCTCGTGTGTGAATAAATGCAAAGCTTGGGTCAGTGGGCAATCAGTGTTGTTGACCAACATACATAGACCGAAAGCTTGGGGGGGGAACCACGCGCATGGCTCAGGCCAAAGTGAAAAAAACGTTATTTGCCGTTAACATAATGAGGATAGCTTTTAGTGCAGGTGGCAAATATACAGAATAAGAACACTTGTAATGAGCACAGGGTCTACCAGGGGCGTCCACTGTTTACCCGCATGGTAAAGGCCCCACTACATTATAATGTTGATGCAAAGACAAACAAATCGCTTCCTGGCTGCATCTTCACATTTAGCACAGAGACAGAAGTGTGTTGTCAAACTTCTCTACTGTAACTCTCAGCAAGAAAGGTTTTATGTCAAACTGATCCTCCAAGACCAGCAATTAAGAGTCTGGTGTTCCTTTGTTATATTATTAAAGATCATCTTTAGATATATTTTAAGAAATATGAAAGTATTCTGTTATGAATAGTAATTTGTGTCCGGTTTTGAGAAATTTCCACAAAAGTAAAATATTAATTAACTTGTTACAAATCTTTCAAATCAACGTGCAATCATTCCTTCTGAATAAAATCATCCTTCTAGAATTTTATCTTCGAACTTACATCATTCAACACTGTGAAGGTCAAACATCCAAGTTTCGTAACTCTGAGATCAACATGTTTTTAAGTTGTGGGATTTTGATCAATACATTGTTCTGCACTCACAGGGAGCAGCAAAAAGAGCACGCCCGAGGTGTGGTGGCGAGGTCCTGGCACTGAGGAGAAGCTCCACAGCTTCACTGGCAATGCGGTGGACACCTACAGAGGACCTTCCAATGCCCACGCTTCCATCTACATCCTGAGGCTGCGCTCCAAACAGCACAACACCAGAGCCACAGTTTCCCTCCACGAAGGCCTGGGGCCCTCAGGGACCTTCCCTCTGATCCCAGCCGACCCTCAAGTCCTCACGTTGGGTGTCGGCATGACCAGCGTCACCCTCAGCTGGGCGCCCAGTGCCTCCATAACCGGCCTCCCCCAAACACAGAAGAGTTATGATTACTGTGTCCTCGTCAACTCTGAGCAGAACTACCCCAGCCTGTGTGCGGCCCGGGAGAGCAGGAGGAAGGAGAAAGACCAGAAACAGGACAAGAAGGAGAGGAGGACAGTGACAGCGTGGCCGATTCTGAAAGAGTGGTGGTGGCAGCAGTGGGATCCCGAACCCCAGAGTCCAACTTCTGACGAGTTCACTGATCTCCAGTGTGTGTGTCAGGGCACAGAGAGTGTGTGCACCGTCTCAGAGCTCCTGCCTGAAACCCAGTACTTCTTTGACGTCTTTGTGATGGACAGGCTGAACGGCACCAGCATGGCGTACAAGGGGACATTGGCTCGGACACACGAGGAGGCTCGGCCAACCATCACCGCGCTGAGAGAGGGGGAGCTGAGGTGGGTGACCTTCCCCAACCGGGGCTCTAACTCAGAGCAGTTCTTCAGCTTCCGTCCTCGGGGTTGGCAGCAGAGCGGTCTCCTGACGTTGCAGAGCTGCGGTGTTGGTGAGAAGGTCAAGGTCACCGTGTCCAGTAAAGGTCAGGTTTTGACCTCCCAGGGTGTGGGGGGAGAGTTAGTGCACATTTGGCTGCAGGGAAGTCCCTCGTACCTCATCCACTTAAAGAGAGAAGGAACCACGAGCAGTTCTTCTTCTACAGATCTAGCTCTACCAGGAGGTCTGATGGCTTCGGTGAAAATGCAGACCTCCTCAGCGTACCACCGCAAAGGGGTCCCATCTCTACCGTCCACCCTGCAGATCAAATCCTTCAACCGGTTGCGTAGTTGCAACAGTGTCACGCTGGCCTGGATGGGCACTGAGGAAAGAAGCCTGTACTGTGTGTACCGCCGTAAGCTGGGAAGCAGTGAGGCTGAGGCCGGGGGGGGAGCATCAGCTTTAACTGCTCCCTGTCTGGGGCCAGAGTCCCGCTCTGACACCGAGAGGGTTCTCTGCAAGTATTTCCAGGAGCTGAATCCTCGGCGGGCCGTGACTACGGCTGTGATCGGGGGCCTGGAGCCAGGGATGGCCTATGTGTTTGATGTCTATCTAATGAGACGCTGGGGGATCCCTATCAAGTACGCCAGCAAGATGGTGAAGACCAGGAAGGAGTGCTGAGCTGCCGCCCCCTGCAGGAGGTTTTTAGACTGTCCCAGTGTTGGGGGGGGAAATGCCATGGACATGTTGACCATGATACCGAAGCCATTTGACTGTTGTGGAGAGACTGTTACCATAACAAGGAAATCTTCCCTGGAGGAGCAATGGTCGTATTGAAACGTCACTCTCCATGTGAGTGGATGGAACGCATACGAGGAGGATCTGCACACCAGCAAAAAGTTCATAACATTTACAATACGACTCTCGTGCATTTTGTCAATTTGTTTTTCATTGTTGATGACGATGATGATGTGCCAGTCGTCCAAGTGCTTATTCTGTGTCGGGAGTACAAAGGACAGATGAGGTTTGTGATGACAGGAAGTCGATAAAAAAAACAACAGCGGCCGTGCCAAATATGCAACAGAAACAGATGGGGCAATAATTGGATAACATCTGAGACGGGGGGTGGGGGTGGGGGGTGGGTGGGTTGCAGTGTATATCTCCAGTGCTGCATAATGTACAGGCTTATAAACACAGATGGGTGCAATCTACAGATGCTTAGTTCAAAGTCAGTGTGTATCGTTGTGTTCTGCTTTCGCATGAAGCAGTGAAAAAATACTTAGTGACTTGCCTCATTGTCTTTGATGTATTCTTGTGCTGCTTCAAACGCACCAATAAATACTACGGTATCTGTACGTTCCTGACTGTGATGCACGTATTTAAACTGTCTGGACTGTCACTTTGGATTTTCTTGCAACAAAGCTGTTTCCAGATTTCTTATGCAGTTCTAGTTAGCGACAGTTTACTTGGAGGTGGTCTCAACATTTTTGGTAAGTTGGCCGGAGCTGTATTGGAAAGATTAACTTGAATTGCAGTATAGGAGAATCATGGTTGTATTATTAGAAGTCTGTGGCTTTTATTAAATAATATTTAACACTGTTTAGTAAATAAATGAAAAATATAGAACTTTTCAAGAGAACAGTGAAGGAAATGTATATAACTTATATTATAATCACAATAAAAACTACATTAAATAATTATGAATAATGATAAATACACTATAAGATATATATTATATATCAGAAGTCTGTAGCTTTTTAAAACAAATATTCAACACTGCAACTTATTAATAATTATTATAATTATTATCAAAGGATGAATGAAAAACAACGTTAAACTAGGGCTACGTTGTAGCACTAACGGGCCCGAGCACAGGCATTTTGAAGCCTGTTGCGGTTAGTGGATCAATGATCATTAAATATGTGATACAAGTCCGCAGCAATAACGCCTTATTAGTCCGACAAATTTGACGGGAACCAATAGGAAGACGGTTTTCATTGTGACGTAAGCACGTCTGCGCACGTACGGAAGTGTGTGACAGGCCGACGCGCCAAATTAACAAAGACAGAAACAAAACAAGAGCAGCTCATCGCCGAAGGAGAAGAAGAAATAGAAGCAGAAGAAGAAGAACTAGAAGCAGGAGAAGAAGAAATAGAAGCAGAAGAAGAAGAAATAGAAGCAGAAGAAGAAGTTGACAGAATCCAGCAGTGAACCCTCGTGTGGCAGCTCGAGAACAAACCGTTCACCCACCGGGAGAATCTTCCGGTTAACGTGCTCCGTGCGGTTCCAGGATGGGTTTACTCGAGCGGTGCCTGGAGCTGTTCAACACCTCCAGCCTGTACGAGGTGCTGGGCTCCGACAAGCAGGCGAGCGAGGCCGAGATCCGGAGGAGCTACTACAAAGTGTCGCTGCAGGTTCACCCGGACCGAGCCCCCGAAGACCCGCAGGCCACCGAGAAGTTCCAGGTGAGCCGCCGCCGCCGCGCCAGGTACACGCGTACTGGGTAGTGTGGAGTGTGTACCCAGTGTAACCAGGTTTTAAAGTACTACATTACAAGTACAGGTCCTGCAACACAAATCTTGAATATCTAAGTATTCTCTGTACCAAAGCTAATAGCTGCAACTAGTATTAATACTGCTTATGGTACTCACTAGTATTACACATATCCTAAGGGTCTGTGTGGTGATGGGATAATACAACAAGCAGCCATCTTTTATTCTTCTTTCCTTTTCTCTGTCTGTATTCGTGATAATGACATTTCTGGCCTTTTGATAGTAATTTCACTGAAACGTTTTTACAAGTTTAAGTATAAGTAGTATAAGGACTAAGTAACTATTCCTAGGGATGGATGTGTCATTGAAAAGTGCAGTACTTACCATTTGAAATATAGTGATATAAAGTAAGAAATACTCAGGTGCAGGTTCCTTAAACTTGTCCCTGAGCCCAGTACTTGAGTAAATGTACTTTTACTTACTCTCCACCCCACATAGTCTGCATTTGTGGAATTACATCGACCCTAAATGTGTCATCGCTGTTGCAGCAGATAATTACTTCAGTGTTTATTGTCCCATTAACCTACCATGTACTCTGTGGCTCTTTAACAGACGACAGTGACACATGCCCTCAGTTCATCAGTGTTGGCTGCAGATGTGTGTGGAACTGAGCCTCACCTGATTGTCTCCTCCCTCAGGTGCTGGGGAAGCTGTACGCTGTGCTGAGCGATAAGGAGCAGAGGGCTGTCTACGACGAGCAGGGGCTGGTGGACGAAGAGTCTGACGTCCTGAGTCAAGACCGCTGCTGGGAGGACTACTGGAGAGTGCTCTTCCCTAAGGTACTGCAGCCCAGCAGGGGGTTTCATTAATTAACATGACTCAACAGTGAGTCACGCACATCCCTTTGTCTCGTACGTGATGATGTGATGACGCCTGGAGCGAGTCACTCGTATTCCAGGAATTTTATGTTGCATGATATAGATTAAGTGGGGTTCAAGGTTAATGTGTCACTGCCATGTGAATTGTACTCTGGGATAATTGTGGATTAATGTAAACCTTGTGTTGCAGAGTCATGAAACAGCACATTGACATCATTTTATAGTGTTTTTAATTTCCCTTGACGACCAGCTCTTCCTCTGCGCCCGTTCCCCCAGATCACAGTGAATGACATCCTTGAATTCGAGAAGAAATATAAGGGCTCGGACGAGGAGCGGCAGGATTTGATCAAGCTGTACGTGCAGCACGAGGGAGAGATGAACGCCATCATGGCCTCGGCTCTGTGCTGCTCCCAGGAAGACGAGCCCAGGCTCTGCAGCATCATCCAGGCGGCCATCGAGAAGAAAGAGGTCACAGCGTTCCCAGCGTTTACTCAGGAGAGTGTCAAGAAGAAGAGGGCGCGTAGGAAGAGGGTGAGAAATATGTTGTGTGTGAATATCCACACAGCTCGGATATTTATTAGATCTTTTAATGTGACTGTTTTTACCCTTTTTCATTTGTATGATAGTATGATGTATTCAGAATATACGCATCTAGTATCTTGCTCAGTGATGTGACTGCATTTGTCCTTCCAGGCTGACAGAGAGCGAGAAGAAGCAGAGGAAGCGCAGAAAGAGTTGGGGCTCGGTGATGAGGAAGACAGTCTTGTGATGATGCTCAAGGTAACAACTGCACACGCGCATTTATGTAACTAATCTTTTTGGAGGCTTTTCCTCTCAGTAACCTTCTCCTTGTGTCTTATGTTTGCAGCAAAAACAGAAGTCCAGAGAACAGAATTTCAACAGTTTCCTGTCTGACCTGGAGACAAAGTACTCGAAAAAAAGTGGGAAATCTCCAAGAGGAGGGAGAGGGAAAAAGTGAAAAGCACACAAGCGCCGGTTTTAGCAGATTAATTCTCATAGAGTTCAGAAACACCTTTTGTGGATCAATTTGAGCATGTTGCCAATCTGCTTCCTCACTGCTCCCTCCTCTACACCTCATAACAATTTCCTGTGCAGCGTTTATTCAAATGTAAATCCTTTTTTTATTTCTCGTCATGTGTGTATTTTGTTGTCAATCTTCATAAACACAAATAAAGTTCATATTTATATAAATAACTTGTACAGAGCTTTTATTCTTTTGTACAAAATGGAGATAAACATACTGAAGAAAAACGTTTGTCACCTTTGTAGCATGGCTGTCGAATATATTATAATCCTAATAATGATGAAAACTACCATTTGTGCAGTAGCCCTGATGTTGTCTGACAAAACATCCCCACTTGGCTTTAATCAGGAGATAAGACACATTTACATCACACACAGTGTTTTGTACAGACATGATTACATTCTCTTAGTTATTTACAAACCGTTTGCTGTAACTTGTATTCCTACATTATCTTGAGGTGAAGCTGGGACGTTTCTCTCTGTGCTTTTCACTCCACCACATTCCTTCTGCTCTATGATTGGAGTTGAGCTGTAATTGAGAGAAAGGCAAACCGAAAAACTTTCAAGGTGGCTTCTTCTTTTGTTCTTTCCTGTGTGCAACCATATGCAATAAGAGGCTCTGGGTCCATATATATATTTTTTGTAATACAAGTTGAATGAAAATTATGTCCTTATAAAAGACACGGTACCAAACTCTCTGATGTTGCATCAGAGAGGGAAAAAGTGCTTTTTTTTTTTTTAATCCCCTCTGTCCCTGTTCTGATGGATGTGTTATTCCCTGCATAGTCACGTACCAGTACAACAACACACTGCAGAGGATAATATACAGTACATTCACATATATTTAGATGTATATACACAATCACATTGTACGAATGTCTGCACGTACAGCTCGTGTGCTGTAGGTGAAGATGGAGTTACTGTGGAGTCATTTGTGTTTGGCAGCCACATAAGCTGATTTGTGAAATACAAAAATAGGCCTCTGACAAAAACCTCACCAAAGCAGCATACTATGAAAAAAAAATATGCTACTTTAGTGAGACAAAAACATGTTTAGTGGGCACAGATGCTGTAAAGTGTGTCTCCGTGTTGTGCTGTATAAAGATGAATGGCTGAAGGTTCTGGAGGTCGGAGGCAAACTACAAGCCGGGTCTGCTGGCTCTGGATGAGATGCCTCCCCGGGTGTAAGACCGAGGTGGGACTGACAAAGGCACCAGTGGCGCTGTGGAGAAAAGGATAAAAGAAAGAAATCTCGAGTTAATTAACATCCTGAGCTCCAAATATTTTCCAGTAGGTAAATCTGACATGAAAAGCAGCAGCTGCAACCTCTCACATCCATAGTTTATCCAAGGCCCATCAGCAGCTTTTTATCTACTGACCTGGGACAGGGGCTTGTGGGTCTGGCTCCTCTTCGTCTTTGATGGGCGAGTGCCCCATGTGATGGTGGGAAAACGAGTCCAGGAAAGATGAGCTGCTGATGCCAAGACTGACGCCGGTCACGCCAATTCCAAGAGAATCTGTTGGAATGAAAAAATTAAATAAATTCATACGGGACGTACCACAAACTCTGTCTTACCCAGGTCGTACATATTGACAAGGCTGTGAACCTGCTGCAGTGAATCACATCCCTGTTCCAGCAGAATTTTTTATGAAAATATTTAACTGGAATTTATACCTGTGGCCACTGAGGCTCTGCCTGTCCGCCCCTGCCCGATGTTGTCCAACACTGTGAAGGAGCGACGGTACGGAGTGTCCGACTGTAAAGAATACCAAGGGTCGAACATACTGATTTTACAATTCATAACAGATTCATGCAGATTCTTTATATAACACAATTTTTACTCATTACTGCCTTCCTTGGGATGTTGTATCTAATGTTTATAGTTTGTTCATGTATTGGAGGATCTTACCCTGTATGTGTGAGTTGTGTTGGGGCGAGAGAACACGTCCAATAGGTGGTGACGATCCCTCGGCATTGAACTGCCAGCTTCATCATTTATAGCACTGTGTGCGCGGCTGGATGCGCCTTTCTGATGCTGGGCCGATGGAAACATTTGGAAAAATAGACAGATTTTATAAAGTTGGTCACAGGCGTTTTACTGCATTCATTTAGAAAGTAATGGGTCATTTATTGTCAGTACACTCATGTTTAAGTGGTATAATACCTGTGCAGGTTTGGACTGCAGCCCTGAGTGAGATGAATCTGGGTCTCCGGTGCTGATGGGGGGGAGGAGAGTGTTTCTGCTCAGAGGCAACAGTGGAGACGTCAGCCGGTCACTGGCTGTGGTTCTGTGGAAGAAGAGAAACTAAATTCAATATCATAAATTGATTTTCCTATTCCTAATCTATGGCGCTAACATTTATAATTATTTCTGAAAACGCGCATGAAAACCAAAGTTAGAATTTTACTTCTTGTGAGATACTTTTCAATAAAGAACAGATGTGACTGACAAGTTCATTACTCATTAATTACTTAGTTGTAAAAAAAAACTAATTCTTTTTAAGGATTTGTTTATCATGTGCTCATTCATTTTGCTGGTAAGAGTCAGATGTCATGATTATCACCAGTCTCATATCAGTCAGTGAAATAAGAAGAAAGATTCAGGATATGTTTATCTCAGCTTTGCAGCAAAAAGAAGCTACAAGTGGAAACAGCAAGAGGCTGAGGGTAAAAAATCCATCCACCAGCATCTTTAAAGCTTGTATTTATCATTATATATATCTTGTTTTTTAAAACTGCTGAGTAAAAATAAGAAGATGTAGTTTTATGTGGAATTTTGTGCTCGACTATTCCCTTGTGAAGTCGAGAGTTTTCCTATAATTGCCCGGAAACCTCAATAAAAAATAAAACCGCAAATGTTTTGACAGCCAAGTCTTTGATTTTCTCTTTTAACACATAAAAAACACATTTCCTAACTGTCTAACTGTATCTTACCATTAGAAGTTAAGATACAGTGGCCGCTGGATTTTTACAGATTTTACGTGATTATTTTTTCACCTGCAGTTCATGACAAGTTCATCTGTTGAGTTGGTATCACACAGGAAACTTCTGTCACCTCCCACCCCCACTAATATACCACACAGAGCCACGAGGCACTAGTTGAAAGGGAGTCTATTTTCAAAGTGATCTGTCTGCCTCTGCACGTCTTCAGAGAGTAAAAAGCGAGGCAGGAGTTTGG
This sequence comes from Hippoglossus stenolepis, assembly GCF_022539355.2. NCBI lineage: Eukaryota > Metazoa > Chordata > Actinopteri > Pleuronectiformes > Pleuronectidae > Hippoglossus > Hippoglossus stenolepis. Next base: position 17,934,414 of record NC_061494.1, on the reverse strand, counting down.
GTGGGGTTGGCAGGGTTCCTGTGGTGCTCAGACTCACAGACGTGTCCCACGGATGACCTCATCCATGGATCCCGCTGTGCAGGACTGACTCAGGCTGGGGACCAGCGGCAGGAGAGTTCGGGGGTGAGGGTTTCGGCGCCGAGCTGACTGCGCCGGGCGGGACAGCGAGGAAGAGCTCTGCTCCAGGTTTCGGCGAGGGCGAGGTTTGTTGGAGGGGATCACGCTGGAGCCTGGTCTGTGGGATGCCTGATCCTCTGCCTCCCTGTACAAGAAGGAGACAGTGGAACACAACTAATGAATGGTGCATTTCCTCCAGCTGCCAACTGGCCGCTTGCTCTGCCTAACAAGGTGCTCAGATCAGGGATGAAAACATGGCACGATGGAGCCTTTGTCCAAAATGCAATGTGTTCACCTGCACATGGAAACCAGTAACTGCAAGACAGCTATGCATGTTTTCCTTCCCATTCAAAGATTGAAGTCACATTTTAGGAATATACAATTATGTGGTGGCTGTGTCATTGTTTTTGCTTTTCTTGTTTGGTTTTGGCACCGGTGCTCGAAGAGTAAAATGTGTCCGTACTGGTTTCTATCCAGCGCACCCAGGTTCCTCTGCTGCAGGGGGATGCTGTGGATCACGATGAGGTCGTTCAGGTTGTGCTGGGTCGCCACTGCTCCAACTGGAACCCGTCCAGCCTGGGGAGTGGTGTGAGGTGAGGGGGAGAACACAATGACACAGAGGGAAGGGGGAATGCAAAAAGATGGAAATTACAGGAGATGTGGGACATAATAAAGGAGGAAAGACAGGTTGTATACATATAGTTTATCTTATGAAGGCCAGTGGCCGTGTGGTTAGTTTTTTCCATATGTGCAATATAGTAGTTTCCAAGAAATAGTTATTTATCATGCAACCAAAATACATTCACAACACTTAAAATGCAACAACTAATAAAAACAAAACATTCCCATTGTGACAGAAAAGGACGATCTGAAGAAAATCAAAGTAGTTCATGTTGAAGATAAGTTGCAGTTAATTCAAAGGATAAACGGTGGGGATGCTTTTGTGTTAATCAACAAGCACAAGCACATTTACTCTCGAGGTAAAAACAATGAGCCGCCATGGACGGCATGCACACAACACGCCACCATTTTGGCTCCAAGTGAGGTGGTTACATACAGCGGAAGGTCTTTTCTGCTTTTTGGTTTTCCGTCTGGACTTGTGCTTTGTGCCCCTTGACTTTGTGTTCTTTGAGGGGGGAAAAAAGGCATGACCAGAGAAAATGGATAAAGAAGAAGGGAAAGAAAGAAGGGAAAGATGGAGAAATAAAAACAAAGAGAAATAACAAAAATGAGTGAACAGAAAGGTAAATAGACACAGAACACATCGGCAAGGTGAAGAGAGTAAATATGGAAGGAAAGAAAACAGTGACAAGTTAATGAGCTGGATGCATTGAGCAGACGGAAAGAGCAACAGGCAGGAGAGAAAAACAGGCGAATATCAGGTGTGAACTGTGAAATATAAATATAAACTCCAAAGTCTGCAAAGTTCTCACTCACAGTTGGGGAAGCTGATGAAGTGCAGAGTGCACAAAACAGGTTTATAATCTGGATTAGACCTAAAGTCACTTTTGTACTCATCTGGACTGATGCTGCATTTAAAACTTTGTACCAACTTAGTTTTACGTTGTACCTGAGTTATTTTCTTTTCATGTAATATATTACAATATATTCATGTAATATATACAGTGAAGATACATTTTTAGAGTTAGCCCTTTACCCCAGTACCTGTCAGTCTCTCTCAGACCACTAACCTGGAACTGCAGTCCAGCTGTGAGTGGGGGCACCCTGCTCTGACCAAGCTTGGGCAGCATCGTGGGCAGCGTGGAGAGCAGCAGGAAGGGGTTCAGGGAGTCTTGCTGCACAGGGCTCAAGTTGCCGCAAATCTTCTCATCGTCTGCCAATCACACACGTACAGTCACGTATGAAACACTGTGCACAAGGACGGACATTTGTCGATGTCAAATGCAAGTAAAAGGGTAAAGAAAAGTTCTGTTCTACTTGAGGTGCAGCATTCCCAGTGGCGTTGAACGAGCTCTTTCATCCAGCCAACCAGCTGCCGCCACATGTCATCAAACAGCAGGTCGAGAACAGCTTGGTGGCGACACCGGTACGGCGAGACGGGGGGCAGAGAGTGATGCCTCCCCCCCGACTCTGAACTATCCTGCTCCCACTCGTCTTCCCTGTAAAAGACAGATATAAAAAAATCATTACAACTTAACTGGGCAACACATGGACCGCAGCTGAGGTTTAGAGTCAGATTCTGGAAAAAGACCAATGCTGTGCAGCGCGATGAAAGTGAGAAACTCACAAGTCCCTGCTATCAAAAGCCAGATATTCCTCCATCAGACCCTCCACTTCAATCACCCTCGGCTTGTACTGACTGCTGGAGCCACTGGGGGTGCCGGGAGCCACATCCAACTCGGCTGAGGAGGACGAGGTCAGCGGCGCTCTCCTGCCCTGCACGTTCAACCTTTCCACCAAGACAAGAGAACACATTAAGCACTTTAATAAAGACACAAGCCCCCACATGCTGCAATCAATACATAATGAAGAAGCGAGAATCCAACTTGAGTTCTCTGCAGGAGCCGCAGGTTCGGCCTGTTGCTGCACGTCTTCCCTGCGCTCTCTCCAGCTTTCACACCTAAATTCTGTCCAATCAATGAAGGCTTGATGCCCCAAGATATCTTACAAATCTCCGTTTCGAGTCATTACAAAGTGGTGCTGCCTTTTTACAACCATTAAAAGTGGCAGCCCTGGCATCTACATATCACAGCTGACTAACATTGACTTGGTCTCACAAACTGGACGAACAAGTCACAGAATCTAGGTCACAAAACCACAGAGTCGGCCAGGACTCCTTCATAATTGATGCACCAACACCAGTCATCTGGACAGCCAGCCAACAGCCACTCAAGATAGAGAAGCAGAATATTTCTTACTAATGTTTTTTTTTTAAATTAAAGCAGCAAACACTTGCTGAAACTGTTTCTAACACAAACTCTAGATGTTTGTTTTTTTATGTTGGCAGAGTTTTCCAATATCAATAGGTGACAGGAAATTAAATGTATTTAAGCGGTTCTCAGGCAATGAAATGCCAAATGTACTTGTTTCACATCAGTATCATGAATATAAATTAAAAATAATAATTGTGATAATGTATCTCCTTAAATCGAGGTTTGCACTCACAACCAAATTAGATTTTTAAACATAAACATAACTGTAGGTTTTGAAAATGAAGGGTAATGTTCTGTAGCTTGACTTTGTGACAGTGCAGACACAACTTACTCTGAACCACCCTTATCTTTCTCCTGTGACTTCACACTGCTCTCTTTGCCCGCTGATGGGCTGCTGCTGGAGGTGATGTCTTTCCCTGAAGTAGCGTACCACTGGAAGCCCTCATCACTGGGATACACCACCTGAGTCCCGAGGATCCTTAGTGACACAAATACAATGAATACATAAGTTAAATAATTATACTTTCATGCAAGAAAGGAATGTTAATTTTCAGGTTTGTCTCCACATTCAGCGTTGATCGCTCTATTGCCCTTTAGGGTTGGTAGGAAGCGGTGGATAATATACCGGAGATGTGGGAAACGTGTGGCCCACTGCTGGCATTCATCCTGCAGCCCCTGGAGTATCCCGCCGCCACTGCCTCTCCCCTCATACAGCTCTTTGTCGATCTCCTCAAACATTTGCAGCACTTGTCGTGACGCCGCCTTGTCGAACTCCTGTGGGACAGAAGAACAGAAAGACAGGAAGAGAAGCCAGTCATTCCTCTGTTCTCGTGTAGCAGCTCTACGACTGAGAGCTGCTGCTTTGCAGTCTGTTCATCAGTTACTGGCAACACGTCGCCATTCTTTTTTTACAATCCCATAGGAAGCCTTGATGTGCATAACAATTAGTTCCTGCAGCCCTGTGAGATGTGTGTGTGTGTGTGTGTGTGTGTGTGTGTGTGTGTGTGTGTGTGTGTGTGTGTGTGTGTGTGTGTGTGTGTGTGTGTGTGGTCAACCTGGATTGTTCATGTGCAACAGAAGAGAGACAGAGAGACAGAAGTGTGTTCGGAGTGAGTTAGAAGCTCGAGGACAACAAACTGAATAAATCATCGCGTCCTGGAAAAGTTTTTTTAAGACCAGCTGAGGTGAGAAAGCACAGCACGATAACAAACCATTACCCAGTGGAATCAGATCTCACATGTACAAAGAAGTGGCAGATGATGGGGAGACATGTGATTAAGTGACTGGTTGTATGCAGTTGAATGGTTTTCCACTGGTTTGCCAAAAGGTAGGTAAAGTAAATCAAATCTGACATTTCACTATGCATGTAAGTACATTTCTAGAATCTCTTTATCTTTTCTCTTCATGTTTCTTGTGTGACAGACAGACCCAGACTGACATCATTACTTCACATGAAGATCGTTTTCTCGGGAGCCGACTTACATCGTAGCCCCAGGAGAAGACAGAGCTCCTTTCTGTGGAAACACCAGTGCCTGTGGAGCTGTGGAAACCCGACCAGGACTGGTTTGAGTCTACGGAGAGGACGGTGGGACAGTCAGAGTGGCCTGAGGCAGCAGACGTCCCTGAGCTACACAGACAGACCAAGAAACCTGTGAGGTTCATGCACAGTTTGAGATTTAATGTTTTACCACTTTTCCTGAAGGGGACATAGATCACAACTTGTTTCCATCACTCCCACAACCACTTTAACAATTATATTCAAACATCTTGAATCTCTATGTCATGAAATAAACAAGGTTTCCTCTTGTTGTGTGGTTGAGGAAATCTCACTGTCGGTGGCTGCTGACATCATCACGTGCAAGGTTTCATTGTGGAAAAAAAGGTCAAATGTCAAAGTAACTGAGCCCATCTCATTATTTATTCTTTTAATTGCACATCTGAAGAAGGAAATGTGATATCAATTAATCCACTGCTTCTGAGTGTCTTATTTCACATATTGAGTTCCTTGAGAATCAGTTGTCCACACAACATGGTGTAACATGACAAAACATACAGGCACGAGAGAATGTGTGCGTAGCAGATAGACAGTTTGATTTGTGTCCCTGCACGACAGCCCGGAGGACAACCAGGACTCGGTTACCTGTTGTGAGTGGAAACTGCTTCCTGGAGGTCATGGAGGTAGCGCGGAGGGGTTTGGTTGTCGTCTGCTTCCTCTGGGAGAGGGTGGTGGTCGAGGCTGCTTCGAGACAACCCACGACTGCACAAGAGAGGGATCAGAAAAGTTAAATCAGAAAAGTGAAAGGGTGATAAAAGGGGACACCAGTTATGTATTTAATGTCAGGTCCTTGCTTATCATAATTTTGTATTGCTCTTTTTTTGCACATTATATCGTTTAAATACAAATAATGTATCAAAACAAGGAAATGTTCTTGACATCATCCTGTACTCTATGCCATAGAAGGTCTGTGTAAAACTCTCATGAACTAAATATTATCTTTGTACTGTCTTTCAACTGAGTGGGTTTCTGCAGGGTTAACACAGTTAAATTTAAGATGGTTTAATACATGTTCAAAACTGGATAATTCACAATTTTATAGCTTTTTCACAGCCATACTGTTAACAGGATGAGAGACATTAATGAAAACCAGTAAAGGTCTAGAATTATGTGCATGAATTTATGAACATTTATATCACATTTTCGCCAGTGCTTGCCAGCAGTACATAACAATAATTCTGATATATCATAAGACATTAAACATTACCTCAACAGGCAGTAGAAAGTGGACATATTCATTGACCAATTATAAAATAACTAATAAGGCCACAATAAACGACATAATGTGCAAATTGTGCTTCAAAAGGTCAGGTTTTCTTTTTTTCTTGTTTTAGTAGAGTCAAGAACAAAACTATGTAATGATCATCATTACTGTCTATGGCTGCTAAAAAACTATCTTTTGACCTTTGAAAATAAATGAAAATTCAAGGCCTTAGAGCCAAAATGTCTCATTATTTCTGTTTCTTCTGAGTGTAAGGACAGATTTTGGCTCCTGAGTGAAGGTTGTTGGTTTTAACTCTGCATTGTGACCAGACAATAACAAAAACACTTTACTAATCTGAGGCAGATCAGCTATGTGTTTACACTCCTCACTGCACTTGCACAATGCATCAGCATCGATTAAATCTTTGTCATGTTGTTATCGATGGAAATTGCGTTGTGATGATCATAGATATTGTTTTAGTGATGAACATGTCAGCCGCTGATCTTTGCTTCACCCGCCGCTCGTTAGCAAACGCAACTCGTTCATGTTTACTACTCACATCTCGAGTTTGTGCGACACGGGTCTTCTGTTGTATCGGGAAATCATCCTCCCTCCGTCGTCTCTGGTTCAAACTCTCACGCCCTCGTCTCTCCGCGTCGCCTCCGCTTCCAGGGAACACTTCGCAGGGCGGGTAGACATCTCGCTGCAGGGGGAAAGCTGGACGGGGGCTCGGGCTACTGATGCTAATGCTAACGCTGCTGCAGCTAATGTGAGCAGGAAGTTACGTTTTACAAATACGCGAGCTAACGTTTAACAGATAAAACGTCCAACAAGGCACGAACGCGACTCCTGGTAAATGTCGCTCCTCTGCATTAGCATCTCCTGTGCTCCGTAAATGTCATGTCGCCTTACATTCACGTAATGAGTGTGAGATGTAGCTAGCTACCGTCCCCGTTCCTTTGCTAACGGTTAGCACCACCAACAACAATAACCCGGCTGTCATGGATACGCAGCTTCACCCTCGCACGGACTCATGGGAAATAGAGTTTTTGGGGTGACCGCCGGCTACCGTTAGACGGATATTGAGTCACAGGCACTGTCACTACAACTCCCAGAAACCACTGCGACAACGTGATTACGTCCCTGAAAAGTGTCCGCTCCTCGTCGATGGACTACATATAAAAAGCCTGTTATTTGATAAATTGTTTATTTGTAATTAAATTCTAAGTATTTATTTTTTGCCGTAAACCTGTTATAATGGAGGTTATTTTACATTTGGTTAAAATAGTCTAGGAACTATTGTTTTCCTGGTTGATGGAGGGAGGTCGAGCAGAATTCGCAGACGGACCGAAACAGTGATAACAGGCGTGATAGAAACGTACGGAGCTAATAGAAAAGTTTCGCTCTTTTTCTCGCTTTGACATTTCACATCACATTTTAAAACAAGACAAGGTAAGCGGGGGTAACTATATAATATATTATGTTGATAATATACTTAATATAAATGGCTAAATATCGACTTCACTAATACTTAACTAAGTCTGGAGATATACAAACATATAGCACGATGCCGACTGTACTTATATAAAGGTGTTTGTGTGTTTTCCTTCTGCAGGTTTCTCTGTGCAATGGACGTCATGCAGAGGAGACGGATTCACGAGGACACGGTTCAGTACAAACTGTTCCTGATCCCAACAGACGCGTCATCGTCTCAGCAAACAGCGGAACGTCTCCCACATCTCCTGGACGAGATCCTGGCAAAGGTCGCCCCTCTCGTGATCCAGCACATCTGGCAGCATCAGCCCTTCAACCTCAAGTGTCACCCCGAGAAAGGTAACGTCCTGTCAACACCACAGAGATCCCAGTGATTTCAATGTTAGTGGTGCAGTTCTTGGTAAAGTTTCCCTCAGATAAGAGTGATGAATGTATTGTTTTCATTGACAGGTGATGAACCTGCTCACATCAGAGGCAGCACTCAGTTTGGGGACAATGTGGAGGACGAGTGGTTTATCGTTTACCTCCTGCAGCACATCACGGAGAACTTCCCACAGCTTGCAGCCAGGTGGGATAGAAAGTGCCATGAGTTTGTATATTTGTGAAAAAATGCTGCATTTCAGTGTTTAAACGTAGATCGTGTTCAGAGGTTTGACTGTCATGTGCTTCTCTCTCATCTCGTGATTGTGTGTTTGTGCAGAGTCGAGGACAACGATGGGGAGTTTCTTCTGATTGAAGCTGCAGATTATCTTCCCAAGTGGCTGAATCCTGACACCAGTGAACTCCGGGTGAGATGATCGGATGAGATGGTCTTAAACATATTTTATTTAAAGATAGATTTATCGGTTAATATGACCACACAAGAGAAATTGTGTTGTGTTAGCCCTTTAGGCTCGAATCACATATTACTGTTTACATCATATTTACTTCAGACTGTCTCTCAAAGTATAAAATAAATTAGGCTGGAATGTCCTTTAGTAAGTGTAAAACGTTTTTGCAGGTCTTCCTCTATAAGGGAGAATTGCACATCCTTCCCTGCCCGACCAAATCCAGTCCAGTGGGCATCTCGAGGGATGTGGTGCCCAGTGTGGAACAAGCTCTGACGTTGCTCTCCACGCACACAGGCGCCTGTCGAGCTAGTCCGAAGATTTGTTCAGCCCTGAGGAAACGACTAGAGGGGTTAGAGGATGTCTTTTCATGATAAAAATCGAATAGATCAAGTCAATGTCAGTGACACGTTTATATGCTTTCTGCTAGTGACGCTATTGAACAGTTCATATGGAATAGAATATTGAAAAGAATAAAAGTTACAGTCCTTGACACAGCTTCCTGTGATCACATTAGCTCTGTATTTTAAAAGCAAAATGTCAGATTTTTTGTCTTGTGAGTATTATATGTAAGAGGAACATTTGTATCTGACTGGTATCAGGAAATAACGTGAATGTAGGAAAGATAAAAATGCATATCTATCTTTACTTTCCACTTAGGTACCCAGAGAAGGTTAAGACAAGTCTCCACCGCGCCCACTGCTTCATACCCGCAGGTATTGCCGAGGTGCTGGCACAGCGGCCAGACCTAGTCGCCCCGGCAGTGTCAGCGTTCTACCTGCGGGATCCAGTAGATCTGCAGGCGTGTCGGAGCTTCAAGACCTTTCCTCCTGGTACAAGAGTCTTGGCATCGGTAAACACAACTAAAGATTCATGACTACTGTGGTGTAGGCAAAGACAAGAGGCTCGACTCCTTTAAAGAGACTATTTTTATTTCAAAAGTATTGTTTCTGTGATCTGTATGTTTCAGCTTTTGTGAAATGTCTTAAAAACCTTAGTGCGAACCAAAACCTTGTTCTTCTGTCTTTATCCTCAGGTGACATTCACCCGTTGCCTTTATGCTCAGCTGCAGCAGCAAGAGTTCACCCCAGACCGAAGGAGCAGCTTCACGCTGCCTCTTCGCTCTCATCCCCAGTACAAAGCGCATGTGCTTGGCATGAAACTGGTGAGCCACCACTAGTGTATACTGTTCATTCTGATCTGTCTTTTAGGCAAATACAATTAAGAGTTTTAAGTCTCGTTATTGATATTTAATCTCCGTCTCTATCTGTGTGTGACCCTGTCCCCAGGCACATGGCTTTGAGATCCTGTGCTCAAAGTGCAGGCTGCCGTCCTCAGAGCCTGATGCCCCCGTCAGTTGTAACCCTCAGTGGAAAAGCTTCATGGATAGTCTGAAGAGGAACGGCTACTTCCAGGTTGGTCTGTTTTGAATATAAGGTTTAACATAAAACAAATTGTTGAAGATGCTTTACTCTCAGAAATGTTCTACTGTAGAAAGTTGTAGAAGTTTTTAATGTCATTGTTGTCAAACACAGGGAGAACTGGAAGGCTCGAGCCATAGCAGAGAACTGACACGATCTGCAGAAAACTTCTTCAAACAGTCAGTCGCCTCAACATCGAAGTGAGGACAGCATGTGTGGATGCAGCTGTGAGCACTGTGTGATTGTTTATGCCTGTAACATCCAATTGTGTGTGTGACTGAATGCCGATATTGTGTGTGTTGCCAGTGCTTTGTCCCCGGGTGAGGAGGTTCTCCGTCTTCTGCAAAGCTGCAATTCCTTCGACTTGGAGGAGCTGAGGAAACAAGAGTCACAGCTCCCCCAAGAGGACAGTAAGTGAAAATGTACCTTTACTATGAAACTGCAGAAATAAAGCATCAACATGTCTGAAGTTATATATGATGTAATTATTCCTGTATCATACATTATAACTGATATTGTTTTTGTATTTTAGATATTGTACATACATCGGTTTGATATCTGGAAATTGCAGTTTGCCCTTGTAATGATTTTGGAGACAGTTTTATTTATACCTAGAGCGTCTCTGTGGAAATGTGAATTTTACATTCTATAAAGTATGTATTTCAAGGTTTATTTGACTTTGCTTGAATAGTAAACATTACCTTTTCTCTGTCGCTGCCACCTGGGAGTTTCTGCTTCCTGCCAATTCCTTCAGTTTCTGTCCTTCTCGAGCCTTATCTCTTTCAACCGTTTCCCATAATAATTTTTTCTTTGTGTCTATCTCCAGGTGACAGCTGGCTTGATATCACAGCTCAGGATTTGGAGCGTTTGTTGCAGGAGAGGAGCGGGGGGAGGGCTGATGTTGGCAGCCAGAACTCAAGCTCCGCCGAACAGACACAGCCCGTCACGGGTGCAAAGGAGAAGAGAAAAGAGACAGAGGACGACAAGGAGGAAGAGGAGGCCAATTACAGCCTGGTAGCTGTCAGTCAGGGGATGAAGAACTTCCTCAGCGCCATGTCATCGCATGAGGGAGCTGAACTTCCCTGGTGAGACAGACTGGCTCTCTGTCCATTAGACCTAATTGATTTTGATAATATCTAATTAAGATCATTGAAGGCTCATTGATTAAAATAGTTTAAGATCCAGCTCATTCATTTAGATTTACATTCCCTCTCTCAGTTCAGTTGTCATATTAGTTTTCTTTATATATTCCAGGAGCGGCTCAGCTCATCCTTTCAGTTTTGAGCCTGACTCGATGGCCAACGCTCTGGACAGACTGCTCGGTACGTGAATGTTATGAACAGTAAAAAAATAACTCGCAGACACTTAACACATCTTCACCTCTTTAACCAAATCTGTCATTTCAACTTTATAGGGAGTAAAGAAGAAGAGCTAGATTCAGACGATCTAGATGATGATGATGATGATGATGATGATGATGACGAAGAGGGAGAAGAAGAAAAAGAGGAGGGGTCATCTGGTCACAGTGAGAGAAATGGAACAGAAACGTTGGACAGTCTGAGAGGATACATGGACCAAATGGATACGGAGCTGATGAGCACTAATATTGGAAAAAGCTTCAATCCAAAAGTAAGATTTCAAACTTTGAATATCACGTTCCTCCCTCTGCTCTGCCTCAACATATTCGTTTTCAAAGAACATGCACTAAAAATACGTTAAATAAAGTATCGTATTGAATGTACTTAAAAAACTTTATGTTTAACTGTACTTGTCCTGCAGGATTACGCCAATGCAGACGTGGACAGTGGCTCGCCTCATCTCTCTGCCACAGGAGTGGAAGAGACAGAGGAGGAGATCCAGCCTCTTGACGTGGACTTAAACCTGATATCAAACCTGCTGGAGTCCCTCAGCTGCCAGGAGGGTCTGGCTGGACCAGCCGCCAACCTGCTGCAGAGCCTGGGCCTGCACCTACCACCCAACTCTGATTCCTCATAACAAAGAAGAATCTTATGGTTGAGGAAGTATAAGATTAAAAAGTATCCACCACCAGCCAGGGGCAGCGTCTCAAACTGTCAACAGAGTGACTTTTGTAACTTCTGTAGCATTCATCCATGTAAAAGTTGCCATGTAGAGTTTTCACTGTGTCCAAATGTGGTTTTGTTTACATTCATTCATCGTGTTCTTTAAGACGAGCGGAGACAAAGAAGACATTTATACATTCATCTATTCTAAATGTTTTGAAACCTGCATTGTTTGCCGTTTACAGGTAATAATAAATTGCACAAGTACAAAAAGGCAAGAAGCTCAGAAAATGTGCGGAAGATACATTTAATTTAATGGGAAAAAAATACATGTCACACATCAAAACATTTCATTAATGCACATTTCAGATTGATGACCCCATCAGTTTTCTGTGATGGGGTCCTATTTGTGGCAGTGTGTAAAGAAATGCGTTTATCTTCATTTTTGGTTGCACTGAACAAACAGATGTGTTGCCATGAATCTGTAGAACAAGTTGTTATTGTTATTTTTTTTCAGTGAGACAGTCTTGTGATCTAAAAGCTCAGTAAATCCATGTTTTTTGGATGGTAACTAAAGGTGAAATGATAATGTACAATTTTCTACAGTGGATATTCATGCTGCTAATGTTGAAATACATGTACTGATGGTGTTTTTAACTGCACTTACAAACTTAAGTTAGAAACGGAATAAATATTTTTGCAAGTAAATTTATTTTAGTTTTATTTCAGTTCTTTTATGTAAACAGATTCTGTTTCACCATCCCTCAACATTTAATATGATAAAATATTTACTTTTGTTTTTAAATATAATACATATACACTACACATTTGGAAAAAGCTGAATATTAATAGCTAATTGTTAAATGTAGTTTCTGATAATAACCTACAAACAGACATTTAACTCCCTCCTCATCGTGGCCACTTATCATCTGACAGATCTCAGCTGTCACATTCATTTAAGGTCAACCTCCTCTGGTTAAATATTCATTCAGTCAAGGATTTTAGCTTAAATAAAACCATCCAGTAAATGTTATGAACTGGGTTCAACTGTCCGTGTCCAGTACAAATAAACTGGAACTCACTGTTTTCCCTTCTCACCTGTCTTCCAAGGACAACTTCCACAAAGCTGCGGTTGAAAATTAATTTGGTGAAACAAAGGAACTTCAATCTCTCAGTTACTGTTCAGTATTCTGACAACAGCATCCGTCTGTGATAAAGAACTCCTTTTTCATTATTTATGTATCATCCACAATTATGGTCAGTTTTTCATAAATATACATTAGAAACCAAATGTTTTTTTTGTGATATTTTGGTGTCACCTTCTCTAAATTCTTTGTCACATTACATTCACAGTCTGTTAATCGTTCATGTGGTTTAGTCGTGGGATGATTCGGTACACGGTGTCCTGTCCTGTACAGAAATTACTTTTCCAGAATTAAGAAGAAGGCTAACTGGTCTCAACACTTTTAGACCCAAGGATAAATCAATAGCTTATTATGTGGTGTTTTCTCATGCTGGTTACAATTACTCATTCTGCATTTTATCTTAGCTGAAAATATGCACATGCCTGAGTAGCACAGGTCATGAGTGTAGTGGCCCTGAGGGTCCAAACACAGCAGCAGTACTGACATTGAACTGTCATTCAGACTTGGGTTCTGTCCAATAACAAACAAGACAAGTTGCCCCTCCCCTTGTGTTATCTGAATTGTCCTTCTGGGTTTAGTGGAATGTCCCCAGGGCCACTACATGGACGTATAAATGTATAAAGTTAAAAAAGCAACTTTTTTACTCCATAGATTAAAAAAATAAAAAAAACACTGTTGGCAGTGATGTGAATGTGTTTCACTGGTTCAGTCCTTTAAAGTGAAACTACAGAAGAAGGAACGGCTGCACCACCTGCCGTGCTGAGTGGAGCAGTGCAGCAGAAAGCGGCGAGACACATAGAGCCGAGATACTGACGAGGAAGTTCAGTACCATCCCCAGCAGGAGGATGGCGAGCAGGTATCCATGGAAGAGCAAACTGTGCCAGCTGCCCCGACTCAGAACCTGCCAGGGCCTGTCTGGGTGCAGCAGCCACAGGAGGCCCAGCACCCAGCTCTGGTTCACCAGCTGGGCGTAGTAGATGTCAAAAATGGACGCTTGGGCATCAGGGGAGTGGGGGTGCTCAGCTTCAGACACTTTGGCCAGCCAGGTCAGAGAGAGACCGTGGAGGATTAAAGCCAGAGGTGCATACATGTATTCCAGAGGATCAACAACTGAGAGACCTTTGGACACTGCAGAGAGAGAGAGAGAGAGAGAGAGAGAGAGAGAGAGAGAGAGAGAGAGAGAGAGAGAGAGAGAGAGTGGAGATTGATTAGAGGTTCATTTGTTCTGAGATTCATCGATTTCACCTCAAAACATCCTGTGAATATTTACCTGTGGCGACGAGAGAAGTCCCAGTCAGGATGGAGATCAGAACAGAGATGTGGAGAGAGGGCAGAGATGTCAGCTTCAGTGCAAAACTAAAGCCGACAGTTATCAGGGGCATCAGGGGCAGAGTGGTGGGGAAGAGGCCGGAATACGCACTGTTGGCTTGGGCCCACGTAGCCAGCACGGCGTGGATGCTGCTACAGATAGCTGGCACCAACACCCTCTCACCCAGAGACCTGGAGTAATGCTTCAGAGGCACCAGACCCAGGACGTGGAGGAGATTTAAGACTGACAAGGAGATCAGAACCTGGAGAGGATTTCATAATGTCATTATAAAGCATTACAGTGCACACACCACTGTATACAGATGCTCAAATAGAAAGTTCTGACGGTGTGCAGAGTCACAGATTTTAAATTCATGACATACTTGTAGATGATACAAACCAATAATTGCCTCTAAATCTAAACTGCAAATATGCAAAATATTCTATAGCTTCTCCTTCTCACCTTTTGCTTTTGTTGGACATAAAAAGCAATTTGAAAAATATTTATTTTCAATCTGAGAAACTGAAAAACCCGATTGATTCCTAATGGAAATAATGGTTGGCTGCAGCTTTCATCTTTGTCATTACACAGTTTTACTGTATGTAAAACCCTCAATTATCATTTTTAGACGCGACCTTGTGAAGCTAAATACAAATAAACATCTTCTCTATTATAATCAAGGCATGCTCTAAATTTAAAAAAGTAAAAAAAATTAAAAAATGAAGAAAAAAAAGAAAAACTGAAATTTGAAATTAAAAAAAAAGTCAAACCGCCATCTCACTCTATGCTGAGACAAGCTAGCGGGAGCAGCAACGATGGCGAGCTAGATGTGGTTTTTACCCCCCAAACTAAAGAAAACAAATTATATATATAAAGGTTTTTTTATTGTGAAATATTTGCAGGAGCGGAAAGATGCACGGCTTCATACTGTGTAGTACTGGTATTTATTTGAGTACAAGGGACTTCTTTCATACAAGGCAATAATCATATTTGTGGCCATATTCAAATCAAAGCCTATATGTAAAAACATTGTGCTGCAGTAGCAGCTCCTCTGCAGAACATGATGTGGAACTGAGAAGCTACATATTTTGCATTGTAAATATGAATTGATATTCATTTGAATATTATCATTGAATAGAAAAAGTTGCACAACTGCCTCTCTTTGTGTATATTTATTTCTTGTACATTCAGCCTTTAACAGAAATTGCAAAAAATAATAAATATGACCCTCCTAAGTGGGTATTTTGGAAGATATCAGGGTGGTAGCTGTCGGCTTACGTTTGGAATTAAAAAGTGATCTTGGGCTCGAAAAGGTTGGTGACCACTGTTCTAGACTCACACATTATTACTAATATTAACTGTTATCACCACTGTTTTTTATCAGTATCTTTACAAAAATGTGCCGACTGTATGGGTGACCTTTTTAAATATATTATATAAATATAATAATAATAATTTCCCATTTTGCCTGTTGTCAGAGATAATAAATTCAGTCCTTCAGTCAGATGTCAACAAAACAGCAGGTAAACCACAGTGTGCAATGTTGTCACACTTAGTAGAAAGTAAAGCATTTCATTTGTGATTGCTTTATTTTGATAAAAGATTTAGATTTATTGTCAATAGAGAGTCATCAGGGAGCAGCCGGTTACCAACCTGGCCAAAGCACAGAGCCACGGCGTAGGGGTAATGGTACTGAGGGATGAAGATGCCGGCCACAAAGTTTCGGAGTCTGTCAGCCAGGCCATATATCACCAGGACCACCAGGCAGAGGGCGGGAACCAGGGGCCTCAGTGCATGATTAGATGAGAGACTCCTCGCTGCTGAGGCACAACGTCCTCGCCTCCAACTCCTTGAACTGCACAGGGAACCGAGACGAATCGTACAATACATGAAATTCAAGTTTGTAAGTCTTTCCACCAGAATAACAGAAAAGGCCCATTTTTGCTGAGCTTAAAGCTCATTGGTTGCTGAATTGTTTGGTTGACAACCTCTTGAAAAGTTAATTATTTGCTGTGATGAATCTATTTGGTTTTATAAATATTTGTTTTTTCTCATTTCAGTGGTTCACAGAGCAACAAAGATTATATATAAAATATAAAAGCCAGTAAGTTTACCTTATATAAGACATGCTGTCATTCTGTGCAGATCTTCCTGTTGATCAATGTGGAAATCAACATGTCAAGAACAACAGAAATTCAACCAGCAGCTGAGACAACATCCTCACCACTGTTGCTTTGGCCTGTGTCATTTACCAGTTAAATATTAACCCTAACCTTTGCTTTATTTCATTCTGTTTTATTTATGATTGAGGCTGCAAAGCTTCGAGCCAAATTTCTTGTGCTGAATCAAACTAAGTGAACGAGTCGAATCTACATTCTTGAGATAATATCAGCAGAAAAGTCATATTACAGTACATATATCATTGGAGGTACAGCTGATATAACTGCATGCTTAAAAGGTTTAACGGTTAAAAATGGTTAATTTAGTTTTTTTGTTAACATTGAGAAATCACAAGAATTTAAACTCACCATCAGGATTTCCTCACAAAGTCATATTTCATCTTCATATTCCAGTCATCACTTCTGAGTGGCTGTGGCTGCCGTCCTGTCACCACCTACAAATAACAGCACAGTTGCTATATGAATTCATGCACCTTCTCCCTCTCACTCTGCTGAACTGGCTCCTGCTCTCTGCGTCGCGGGCATTCACCTCATGTGTTTCCACACTTCGCTCCCATGGACTTTGGTCCCGGTCTGTTTGTTTTCCCACAATCAGACAATTAGACAATCAGAAGACTCGTGAAAGTCATCTCCTCTGAACACACACAGAGATAGAGCAGACATCTGTGGAATCTATCAAGGTTTGCTGACACATTTTATTACACCAGACGAGTGAATCTGAGACTCTTTCAGCCTAATGAGAGGAATTCTATCCATCTATCTATCTATCCATCTATCTATCTATCTATCTATCTATCTATCTATCTATCTATCTATCTATCTATCTATCTATCTATCTATCTATCTATCTATCTATCTATCTATCTATCTATCTATCTATCTATCTATCTATCTATCTATCTATCTATCTATCTATCTATCTATCTATCCATCTATCTATCTATCTATCTATCTATCTATCTATCTATCTATCTATCTATCTATCTATCTATCTATCTATCTATCTATCTATCTTATATTGATTATAGATTTCTAACCCTATTGATGAAGCTTACCTCTTCCTGAGGAGTGAGTAAATCCTGGCTCTGCTTCCTCTCAGCTTTACCACCTGTTTGTGACATTCCTGACAGTCCGTCTCCAGCTTTTCCCTGCTCCCCCACACCCCACACCCCCACCTCCTGTCTGGATCCCTCTGTAGCTACACAGGCCATCATGGAGTCCAGCAGGCACATAGCTGCATGAGTGAGGGTCTTCTTAAGTAAACAAACCCAGCAGACCAAGAGGATGGGGGCCTGTGCTCTCTGCAGCTCAGACAAACACAGTAGCAGCGTGAGCACCCTGACTGATCCACACAATAGCAAAAAGCCTGTTGTAGGCCTCAAAAGGCTTTTAGTTCTACCTCTGTGTGTCATTGCGGCTGGTTGAACATCACAAAACACAAACAATATAATGTAGTATGGTGACCAGTCGTGTGTGGAAACATGTGGACACTGATATGAGTGATATACAGAATGTATACACTGTTATGTGTGTTTATATTCTTCACTGAGCCTTCACAGTCTGCCGACTTGTTTCATTAAACTCACTATGGCAGTCGAATAGCAGTTATCAAGAAAAAAAAACACATGTGCACTGGATGAATCATTAAAATTATGTTTTCATGACTGTAGCCAACGCGAGAAGATTTTAGATAAACTTCCATCTTTCAACCCTTTAACAAGAAGTTAATGATTAATTAACAACTTTGGACCATGGACCATGTTTCAAATCCACACTCAAATAAAGACTCCAGAGTTCAATAAAAAATACATCACCGTACATTAAAGAAGCATGAAATGACAACAATTTCTGCACAAAACCATCCATTAAAAGATGTCTGCCAACATATCTGTTCTATTAAGTGCATCCTCTTCCTATTTAAATCAATATAGCCTGTTTGACAAGAACTGTCCTGAACTCTGTTTGGATTTATGATCAACGTGAAACCTTTTTGCGTTCACAGCAAACACTGGGAGTTAATTTGAATAAAGTAGGACTCCAGTCCACGTCTCTCCTCTGAGAACCTGTCACAGCCAGTTACCATGTGTTCCTCTAGAGCACTTAACCACTGCTGCGTTTCCAAGACCACCAATTAAATTAAGGTCGAGGCTGCAGCGGGGCAGAAGAAAGAAGCAGCAACTAATTGTGCATGGTGGGCTCAGATCTTTTATTTCTCAAAGTTTGTTTTTACAACATTTATTTGTTTCTTGGTGTAGCATGTTCTTCTGATGAAGGCCTGGTGGGAAAAGCTGATGCATCTGCCAAATGACTTTAACAACATGGGTGTAGTACTGTCCAGGTAAATCAGTTTCTTTTTTTTGTTAAGTCATCATCAGCTGTCTTGAGATGGTTTGTGCCTCTGTTTGTGTGTCAGAGTGAACAACAGTTGTCGAGCGGCCTCCAGAGAACCTGTCAACACATTCCAAACAGAGAGCTGCATCTTTGACAGAGAAGCCAATAGTACAGCGCTGGTTCCTGCTCTTCCGGAACCAGCTTGTGTGGAGCGAGGCTACATCACCCCACAGCAAGCGTACAACCTGCTGAGCGCAGAGGAGGGCCAGCCTGCCTTATACGATCCTCACTATATTCTCATCCTGGACTGCCGCAGTGCAGTGGGGTCGGTGCTGCACAGATACTCAACACCCCCATGGAAATCACATTATGGTCTTAAAGTTACCAGCTTTCAATCAACACGTCTGTTTCCACACAAAGAGGATAATGATGGAGTTTATTGCAGAACTTTGTACAGAGTTGTATAAGTTCGAGTAGTAGTTTCTATGTTCTTTCATTATTCGGAAGCTGTATGATACTATGAGTTAGTCCTGTCCTGATGTCGAGCACCAAACGTATAGTGAAATTAGTTTCTATGACAAATACATTGATGAGGTTTCTAATGAGATTTCATAGAGAGAGACTCATTATTTAGAAATTCTGCTATAACACTGTGTAAAAATAACATGGGAAGTCAAAGATTTACTGTGTGCATTAGGTACAGGGATCGCCATGTGGTGACAGCGCGGGCCGCTGTGACGGTGATCCACCCTCAGCTGGGCTGTCTGATCAGCTGTATAGATCTGCAGAAGTATTCTATAATACTGCTGTACGCAGAGGAAGGATCCAGCTCAGGTCAGCAATGCACTTCCATTCAGACTCTGGTGACGTTTTAACTTTTTATCCAGCACCACATTGTGTCAAAATGTTTTGGTTTTGAGCAAATACCTGCAAAATGAATGACATTCCCATCAGCCTGAGCTCTACTTTGTGTTCAATCGGCAAATGTTAACTTGCTAACACATTGAAGAAATATGGTGAACATGATAAACCTTTTGCTTAGCATGAGCATGTTGGCGTTGCCATAATGAGCATGTTAAAATGCTAATAATAGTCAGTGCCAAGAACATGACTGTAGACTTGTCTTGTTGAATGAACCAGGCAGTCAGATCTGATTATAGTGATTTACTGTGTTCTTCACTGTTTCTGTACACATTTCAGTGGGTAGCTTGAAGGCCAGGACAGACTCCCCAGACCTTCTCAGCCTTCCACATCCTCTACCCATTCCTGTGCACACCACGAATGGTCCTGCTCGAACCGGAGCGGCACAGCCTCACCATCTACCCCTCAGAGATCCTGGAAGGAGCTCTCTACCAGGGCTCTGCCTCCCAGGCCTCCGACTACCGCATCATCAAAAATCTACACATCACGCACGTGGTCAACACCACCGCCAACTGCCCCGACGCTTTCCCCAACACGCTGTGCTACCTGCGGCTGCGTCTGAGCGACAACGCCCAGCAGGACCTGGTGGAGGCCCTGCCGCTGGCGTTCACTGAGGGGTGAGCCTGCTGGCCACGTCCTGGTCCCCTGTAGCATGGGCAGGAGCCGTAGCTCGGCCCTTACGCTGGCCTTCCTCATGGAGCACCGGCGCTGGTCCC
Organism: Hippoglossus stenolepis; assembly: GCF_022539355.2. Lineage (NCBI taxonomy): Eukaryota > Metazoa > Chordata > Actinopteri > Pleuronectiformes > Pleuronectidae > Hippoglossus > Hippoglossus stenolepis. Next base: position 17,914,279 of record NC_061494.1, on the reverse strand, counting down.
TGCTTCATGCCCTGCACTGGTTGAAGGAGAGGAGGGCCTGCACAGCACCCAATGTGAACTTCCTGCGTCAGCTGCTGACCTATGAGGAGCAGCTGTTTGGGAGCAGACTCACGTCCCTGGACGACATCCGCCGATGACTGCAAAATGGGAATGAAAAGAGGATACACTGGATTGTTTTCTTCCTGCAAAGCACATTGAGAGAATGTTTAAAACAAGCTGAGACTAAACAAACAGATTTGGATTATACTGCAAGAAAGACTCTCAAAGGCTGGATAGGAATATATCTTCCCCCACAAGTTTGACTTTCACCATCAAGCTCCACACAGTGTTTCTTGTGCTATGCTTCAATAACATTAGTCATCATACAGCTGTTTAATTATGCGACCTCAGTATGACTCAGTATAACCCTGGTATGGCGTTTTGTTTGGTGATAGTTGATAGAAAAAGTTTTATCTGTCATGTGCAAGTCAACAGTACAATGAGAGGTGTTGGACGAGATGAAACCGGTCAGCTCAGCAGTGCAACAATTTAAATTACAATAAAGAAAAGGTAGAAAGAGCTTACAATATAATAAAAGTCAACTACAGGACAATACTAAAACGATATACATTCAAAGATGTAGTGTGACATTCGTTGCAAATGTGGTAACAACTTTAACCGTATGAAGTGTTTGTAAATAAGTTATTGATCATGTGTATGTATAGTTATTGCACCGTGTGTCAGCTTTTTCACATTTTTCCAGAGGTGAGTAAGATTTAAAAAAAAGAATAAAGATCAAACAGGCAGGAAAACAGATGTGCAGAGGGTTGTTAGTCATGAGTTGACTACAAGTTTAGAAACCTATGGGCCTGTTGGTAGAAACTGGTTTTAAATCTTGCAGCCCTGCTCCTGTATCATCTGCCAGAGAGTTGAATGGCTGTGGTCCTTAATGATGTTGTGTGCCTTCCTCCGTAGACACTACTGGTGGTAGATGTCCTGGATGGCTGGGAGACTGTTACCAGTGACTCTACCGCTCTCTGCAGTGGCTGTGAGCAGAACAGTTCCCATACCAGACTGGGATGAAGCCTGTCAGCGAGCTCTCGATGGTACACCAGTAGTTTGTGAGGATGCTGGTGTTCATTCCAAATTTATAAAATTTTACATTAGAAATTATTTTTTCATTATTCTTTCCATCACAGTTTCTCAGACTGAAAAGTGATTTATATGATTATTGTCCATCCATTATCTGTACTGCTTGTCCTTTGGATGGTCCGCGGTGGAAACTGGAGCCAGTCCCACCTGACGACGGGCGAGAGGTAGGATACGCCCTAGACAGAATCAAACTACCATTCACAGTACTGTCAATTTAGAGACTCCAATTAACCTCCACCTCAGAGTAGTTGGAGTAAACCCACTCACACATGGGGAGAGCATGCAAACTCAACTCAGACAGACCCCAGCTGAACCGGGATTCAAACCAGGGACCACAGATATGGTGCTCTGGTACTCTCATGCTCCAGGACGGGCCTGCAAATACCCAGGGTTCAGCACATTCACATACATACTGTTTACATTACGCACACATTTGAGCATCTGGAAGTGGTGCAGTCAGTTTTAACAGCCTGCAATGCACACATGCGCGAGCACACACACACAACACACACACACACACACACACACACACACACACACACACACACACACACACTCTTAGCTCCACCCTGCTGACCTCAGATGCATGCATCAGGAATTCCCTCCCTCCAGTCACAGCTTTGGGTTTGGGAGGGGGAAGGAATTTTCTGGAAAAGGTTGGAGGAAATGGAAAGACTGTAAAAAGTGAGGATAGCAAAAAGAAAACTTTAAATTAAGATCAATACAAATGTGCAATGCTAAAGTCACGGTAAACACTGCACAACCCCACAAATCAACAGTTTGTTACATGGTTGAAAATCTGCTCTTTCTTCTTCTTGCACTACTTTCTCAACACGTGGCAAACGAGTGACGACACAGTCCTTTTACTTTTTTTTTTACGTGAAAATCGTAAAAAGTGATCCGTGCCTCTCCGCGGGTCAAGACGTCTGCAGACACCTCCCCCGGCTGCCACAGGCGACAGCCCCCTTCATAGTAAGAGGAGGACCGGGCGAATGTGAGGATCTGCACGTACTCCCCGAGATCCAGCCCTTTACCACCAGATGGCCAACAGTGCATCGCCGGAACACCACCGATAGGAAGAGCCCGGGTCCGTGCTCATCTCTCCGACCGAACCCAGTGCGACCGAGTCCGGCTGCAGCAGCTGAGGGAACCCGACGCATTCCTGCTAACTGCCCCCCTGGATGCTCCCGTCAAGGTAAATAAAACCTCTCCTGGGGCGGATAGAAAAAACAACAAACGCTTGACACATGCACAACTTTAAAGTCTCGTCTGGTAGTTTTCGTGTCAGCTGTGACTATACGCAGTGTCTTTGTTTTTTTTTATTTCGAGCCCGTTAAACGACGCCAAATTCCCGTTATTTCCCAAAGTTAAGTTAGCTTGATGCTAGCTAGCATGAGAACTAGCTTAACTTTAGTTTGGGGGAACTTTGGCTGTTTTGTGGTGGTTTCTCGCGTGCGGGAGACGATGTCACTCCGGCGGGCAGATGTGTGAGGGGGTGCAAGGAGCGAAGTCAGTGACAGAAAGGCGAGGAAACGGGATGAAAACTGAGCATTTTGCACGTTAATTGTCGGAGGAATACCGATGCACTGCAGCCGCCTCCACTCAGCCCTGTGTTGAGGGAATTAAACCAAGAATATACAGATTTTATTTCATAGCAGTCACTACGTTTTGACTTCACACAGTCTGTGTCGCACATCGCAACGGGGAGCTAATATATTCATGAAATATCTGCAGCCAAACAAATCCAACTTCTCCCTCCCCACTAGTTTACGAGTAACCTTCCAGGTGTTAGTCGCCTCCCCCGCTGGGAGCCAGTTAGGATGGGGTTATCGACAGGTTACTGCAGGTTCAAGTATTTCAGCCCGGCTCCACGGAGCAGTCCTGCAGCCCTCTCGTGAGCTTCCTCCGGCGGGGAGGGGCGAGGACGTGGCAGTCCTCCTCCATCCACATCCTGTGGAAGCCTCGGTGCAACCTGATTCCACCGCCTCGGTCCCTGTGGAACCCGGGGGAGATGGTCGAGGTGGAGGCGAAGGAAAGACCCCCACACACAGCTCAGTGCACGATGAGAGGAGACGTCTGTCATTAGGATCAGAAGCTCAGCTAATGTGGAAGTGAATCTGTCTCGTCAGGTTGTGAACTTTAAAAGCCCCTGAATCTGTAGCACTGGACTTTTTTTTGTGTGTGCAAAGGATTCATTCATTCAACAGCTGATGAGATGCATTCAGAGATTCTCATGTAATGATGATATCTGTGGAAAACTGCAAAGTTTCCTCAAGGAGTCAGTTTTATAGCCTTGTTCCTTTTTTATTATAGGAGAGTAACTTTGTCTAGGAAATAATATCCGTACACTATAGTGAGGTAAAATCCCAAAGTTGGTGCAAAGCCAGAATGGTTTGGATTTCTTGGGAGCTGATGCCGACACCGATATTAGAGAGTAAAACATGTATATGATATAAATATACAAACTGACAAGGATTCCTAAGATGTTTTTAAAAAGAAAAAAGAAATGTATGAGCTTGGTATTTTAGAGTTTAACCATAAACTTACAAAATACATTGTATTCTGTACAATAAAAGTTTTAATTTCAGCAAACACCAATATGTATGAAAGGCAGATTTTTATCGACCAGTCTCAAACAAAGCATACATTAATTATTTTATGGAATATTATTTGCAAGAATGGATCTTTTCCATATAGTTTTACCTACTGGATGATCAGATATTAATTACATGGCATCAACTTGTTCATTCCTTAATCAACGAGCACGGTTTCCTCAGGCATTTGCCATTTTGCTGAGGGGTTTTAAAATAGAACTTACAGCTATATTGTAAGTTCATTTATAATCTTGTTATACACATGATTACAAATCATTTAGTATGACATACTCTCATTCTCTTACATATATGATCCATAAGCCAGTGAGCACAAGGAGCATTGGGATATAATTTCCCTCAGTCAACATTACATATAATGAACATGCAAACCTAGTTTACTTCTAATTTGTGAGGTCTGGAAAAAAAGACTGCAGGCAAATTATGCTGAAGAATTTTCGGTGTTCTGTCTAAACAAGTGGCTCCGCAGGTTAAATGTTAAATGGTTTGTGCTCCATCAGGAATGTTTTTCACATGCCACTGAACAGCATTTATCCTCACAGGCACTTTCACTACAACTCACTCTCATGTTGGGCATGAATCATGGATCTAAATTACAACTGCTGTTCTCCCAGCTTTACTCTTGACACTACACTTCTACAGCACAGTGGCTGTCACCCTGTCATTACAGTAATTACATTCTACTGTTTTCTTTTATCCTGCTGGAAGTGGCAAATGCTTATTTATGGTATTCTGGACTGGGTGGCACCACATATACTGGAAGTACTATGGCAGCAGTGGCAAAGGATAATGGTAAATTGCACTTGTTTGTACTTTAATCGTGTTTTATTTTAATAAGTTCTGTCAGATATATTTTCTTTCCTCTAAGATGCCTGCTGCTGACTTGAATTAAAATCCTGTGTGAGGTCATTCCTTCATTTTCACTGAAGGCTTGTCGTTGTGGCAAATTCTGAACCTGCCTGAGCCTGTTGTCTGCTTCCATAGAAGGCTTCACATGCGTATCTACGTAGATGCACGGTTCGTGTGGACATAAGAGTAGATGTGGGTGTTTGCATGTGTGAATTTAAGGAATCTTTACAGATATTTGTATTACAATAACTTTATTCTAGTTTTTTTCCTCTCTTTTTTGATATACTATATTGTATTATACATATATTACACGTCAAGTACTTTATGGAGTCCAGTCCATATGTATAACAACAGAACCAATATGAGACATCAATCAGAAACAACCTGGAGGTTCTTGTCCTTAAATTAGAGGTTGGAAAAATCATTGTTTAGCCATTTATAGTTAAATGACCTTCACAACTTTTACATTCTCTGTGCCCTCTAGAGTTTGCCTGTTAATGACTTAATCACATGGGCCCCTTGTCTCTGTTATATGTGACCTAGAAATACACATTCCAAGGGTCACAATACTGTTTAAGGCCGAGTTTTCGAGAAGCAAGAGACGATTTGTTCTCAGCATGTTATCTTATGTTGTATAAACTTCATAATCCAAGAAAACAGCCGAGGTCCTCTCTGCTGACATGGTGACAAACCCAGTATCCCCACAATATTTGTCTGAGAGAGAATAAATATTTAGACCTGTTGAAGGTATAACTGCACTTGGATGAAAAATAAACGTGCACATGTATCCTATGATTTTCCATTTCTCTCTCTGTTGACGTAGCTCCAGATCTATTAGTTCACTTTTCTATTCATACAGTGAAAATGTTACAATCCAAGCACTTGCACATACTCTTGAGATACTGTGCGTACACAGACATTCCTGGACGTACCTTGCCTTGTCCCGTCTGTCTGTGTCGTACTCTGATTTCTGTGTGTATGAGCTGAAAGATCACAGTGGTAGTTACAGCTGTGCCAACTCCAAAGCCCAACCGGACACTTACATCAACCACAGACTTATATTTGACTTTGTGTGGTGGGTAGGAGGCTGCTCGTACCAAAGGATTAAGTTTATTCTCCAAGTCTTTTTAGTTCAAGGCTTTGACTATTCATTTTGCTTGACTATTTTATAGCTGTTTTCTCATGACCAGATCCATCTGACTAGCTCTTTTAAATCCCTCTTAAAACACATGTTTATATGTGTGTATTCTCAGGACTTGAGATCTGAATTCACCCTCAACATTTTAAAACCGTCCCTGATCTTACAGACTACTTTAATCATTTAATTTTATATTATTCTATTTCATTTGATCTATTTTTTATATTTTTGCTTCAATGTGCAATATTCATTTGTGGCTAAAAACATTGGTCTCACATGACACTCCATGATTAACATTGCTGATATAATTGTTTTTAATATTAATTTTTCAATTTTCAAGTACATTTAAATAACTCATTTAATTCTCTCACCCTTTGTTTAGGATGGAGCTGTTAAGTTGGTGCTTACTGTTGCTGAGCTGCCTGCCGTTGCTCTCAGCCAACAACGACTTCTTCACCTCCATAGGTAAAACCATCAAGCAACATATGGTGCTCGTGTTCTAAATAGTTAGTCTCTCCACTGAATCTTAATGTTTTACTAGACATAGCAAATGTCATCTCACAACAGGAAATTATAAGTTGCAGCCATGTGTAATTGGTCATTGCAGCACTGATTATGTGTCTGATTCCTCAGGCCAGATGACAGATCTGTTATACACAGAGAAAGACCTCGTCACCTCTCTAAAGGACTACATCATAGCAGAGGAGAACAAGCTTGAACAGGTGAAACGGTGAGTTTGTGGAAAAGGATGAGACACATATATAAGCATCCATGTACACAAGCATAGAAAAAGGGTGCTAATAAACAATCCATAATACGTATTATTAAAATGTATGATTGGTTAGCGATACAACTGTGAGTAATGCATCTAACTCGATTGCTTTCATTGTGATAGGTGGGCTGATAAGTTGGAGTTGTTGACAGTCGCAGCCATGCAGGACCCCGAGGAATACCTGGGGCATCCCGTGAACGCCTTCAAACTGATGAAGAGACTGAACACAGAGTGGGGGGACCTGGAGAGCCTTGTCCTCAGTGACACCACTGATGGTATGCATAAAGAAAACCTGGTTCACATTACAACTCGGCAATAACCATGTATGCTGATACGACCGCGTAGTTTGTTGTTTTTCCAGATCCTACAAAAAGGGCCAGATCCGTTAATAATTAAATTAAAGCAAAAAGCTAAAGAAAAGGACTTTAAATACACAAATCCAGGGAAGATCTTTATTTATGTTGTGCTGCATATTTGTTCCAGATAAACAGTTTTTCAGTAGAAGTTTCTGAGATCAAATAGAACATGACTCATTAATTTTCCCCACATGTGGCTTAATGGAAGTATATCTTTAAAGATTAAAGTTGAATCAAGCAGTCTCCCTGACCATTAGGAACGAGTATTTATCTTCCACTTGCTTGGGTTTTATTTATCCCACACAGAATCATCCTATATCTCTTCTGTCCTTTTCTCTCTATCTCTCCCAGGATTTATTTCCAACCTCACCATCCAGAGAAAGTACTTCCCCACAGATGAGGACCAAACTGGGGCTGCTAAAGCTCTCCTCCGGTTACAAGACACATACAGATTGGACGCCAACACAATCTCTATAGGAGACCTGCCTGGTAAGGGTCTTAAATCAGTGCGCACCACATCTATCTGTGATCAAAGACCTAGTTTTTCTTGGTTTCTGTGTGATTTGCATTAGAAACAATGTGATTTAGTTTTTATGTTAATGCTTCCATCTTGTACCCTCTACACACTAGGAGTGACACACAAGATCCGTATGACGGTAGAGGACTGTTACGAGTTGGGGAAAATCGCCTACTCCGATGTCGATTACTACCACACAGAGCTGTGGATGGCCCAGGCCCTGAAGCAGCTCGACGAGGGAGAAGAGTCCACTTTAGATTCGGTGACGGTGCTCGACTACCTCAGCTATTCAATCTACCAGCAGGGGGATATAGATCGAGCCCTGGTGCTCACCATGAGGCTGCTTGAACTGGGTGAGTCTCCATTCATTGTTTTTGGATTCACATTTTCTTTCATTAAGTAGAATCTGGACAGTGCTAAACACCATCCAAGTATAGCCGATAGCCTATATGGCTATTTGTGATGACCACTATAACTATACTGTTGGGTTTGGAATTTTCCTGTGTAGACCCAGAGCATCAGCGGGCCAAGGGCAACCGGAAGTACTTTGAGTTCCAGTTGGAGAAGCAGAAGAAGGCTGCGGCGAGTGAAAGTCTAGTAAAGAAGGAGCGAGGCACAAGAGAAACGGGTGAAAAGAAGAAGTCCAGAAAGAACATCACCAATCAGCTGCTTCCTGAGAGGAAGAAGTATGAGATGCTTTGTCGTGGGGAGGGCGTCAGAATGGTGAGGAAGACAAAGAGACACACAATTTCCTACTTTCAATTTCGACCTCCTTTTATAACCTCTTTCCCTTTCTCTTGTTAGACCCCCCGAAGGCAGAGCCGACTGTTCTGTCGTTACTATGACAACAAACGCAACCCCAAATATGTGCTGGCACCTGTCAAACAGCAAGATGAGTGGGACCGCCCCTACATTGTCCGCTACCTGGACATCATTTCAGACAAAGAAATGAGTACGGTCAAGCAGCTGGCAAAGCCAAGAGTAAGTGTTGCTTCCATACTACACAAACATAAACACAGAATGGTCGTTAGGATTTTTGTTTTGTTGATTTCTGTTGTGGAGTCAAAGCTGTGAGGCTGGTTCATATGTTGGACGAGCACACAGACACACACATCTTTGTATGTGTGCGTCTGTGTGTGGGTAAATCGTGTCCCTGGCTTCACAGCTGCGCAGGGCCACCATCTCCAACCCCATCACAGGAGTGCTGGAGACTGCTCCATACCGGATCAGCAAAAGGTAAGGCAGAGCCAGGAGCCGCCAAGAACAGAGGAGGATGTAGGAGAGAGCTGAGGGGGGAAAGTGAGGATTTCTCCTTTTCCCCCCTCAGCGTGTCATTCCATCTCTCCTGTGTATTCCTGTCTGTTCATATCGCCATTTCTCCGCCCCTTCCAAAGCTTAAAGGCTCTTGAGCTGAAGCACAGGATCCAAATGAGAATCATCAGAGCATAGAAACTTTGTTTTATAGGTCATGTTTTTAAATTTTCAAATACATTATCTTATGGTGCGTACAAATGACTCAAAAATGAAAGAAAAAATTTGAGAAATTTATCCTTGGAACAACTGTTCTTGGGAGGAAAATAGTTTGGATTCTGCTGCTGTTCTTGTGGAACTTGTGTGGATATGTTTCTGCTCAGGAGTCTGCTATAGAAAGGTAACACAAGAAGTTAGAGGAGGAGGAAAGTGTGTTACTTCTTCTCCTAGTCGATATTAACATAGTTTATTTTTGTGAGCCAGGAGGTGCATCAGAGGCAGTCGTCAATTCCTGATACGTTTTCTGAAATGGAGATTTGGTTTCTAGCATTGCCTCAGAAACACTCTGGTCTTTCTGAAGATAAACATTGACAACTAGTGACCACATCTGTCTTTTCTCTCTCTCTCTCTCTTGTTGCTTCTCTTGCTCTCCACTCATCCTCCTGTGTGAATCAAACTCTTTCAATCTTTTCTTTCCCCTCAACCTCCGTGTCCTTGCGCTGCTGGAACTACTGTAGTTAAGGCGAGCCACGGTGCATGACCCCCAAACTGGGAAACTCACTACAGCCCAGTACAGAGTCTCCAAGAGGTAAGGGGCACAGGTCTACAGGGAGGGCCACCTTCCCCTCCTCCTCCTCCTTATTTAACTCCATCTTTATCTCTGCGCCCGGGCTGAAACACTAATTCAGCCCTGCACCAAGCAAACTCTACGGAACAACAATGAAAATGTTAAGTTTCACCATGAAAACTTGACAGATGAGGTTTTAATTTGGTTTCAGTGAAAACTTTAGCACTTCTCTACCAGGACACCAGACTGCTAAAACATCATTTCAACCAAGTTAAACATTCCTCTGTGGTTTCTTGGTGTGGCTGAACATTCTTTTGTCTAAACAAGTTTGGTATTTTCATAGAACTGCACAATTGACAGGCTGTTTTCTTTACCTCAGGTTCAACAGTATGAGATGTCCAGAAAATCTCTATTCCCATTTGCACTCTCCAGGAATGAGGCTGTATCACATTCTCACAGCTGCTGTGACTCTGCTATGCTTCTTTAACTTCCATATCAGCAAGAAACTTCCAAAACTCGAGTCTGGATGCACAAATATACAGATGTAAACTGCAAATGTACTTTAAATGACAGTTTATTTCACAGATATATTTGTGATTGTTAGTTAAACGTACACCCCACCCTAAAAATAGCAGGTTTGGCGTCCAACCAAAACCCCCAAGTTTCTTTGGTTTTACTCGTCCTGGTAATAAATGTGAGTGTGTATATGTGGCCGTAAGGGTGTGGTGTCCCTTTCATGTTCTGTGTGTGTACGTGCTAGCCAGCATGTATTTCCAAACTCACTGAACATCTAGTGATAGCTGCGACAGATGGATGAACTCAGACGAGGTTGACCCGTCTCACACAAGGAAAGAATCTGTTGGCTCACGTTTTGTCCAGCCTTCCATCTAAGATATAACTTATTATCAACTCAAACTCTTAATAAATAAAGTTGAGTCATCTCACTGTTTCTCCCACACACATCTCTCCAAGTAGAAATTCTGAGAAAATGCCTCGTTGTGGGGGAATTGTGTCAGATGCTTTAAACAACCAAATTTGAGTGTTAGAAGCTGGAATTTATTTTGTATTTGTCTCCTGTGATGCTGACTTTATTGTAAGTTTATGGTTCATAATACTCTGTGGTTGGAAGTTTTTTTATATGTGGATAGTTGATAAAAAGGGCCAATTTAAACTCTATATTGTGGTTTGGAGAACTTGAGTCATGTTTTAATCGTTCACCAGAAACAGTTTGTTGCTGGGCTCAGTCAAGAGCTCATTCCAAAGGAGCCTTCACTCACACTGGGTTGTGGGAGTGAGTATGAAAGGCAGGTAGTGTCGGGGTTAAACCATGAAAATACTTTCACTCCTCAACCAGACTCGTGTGCAAAATGTCCACCAGACTCAGTCTGAAATCACAACAACCCTGTACCCTGAGCTGATTGGAGAACCTGAATCTTGGGCCTTTCTTTTTAATTTCACATTTTCCTCCTCACTTCTTTTTCCTGTCACCTGTCAACAGCTTCACTTACAGTTTGAGCTTGTCATGGCAAGTTTGCAGCATGAGATCTCTGTCGCCTGTTTTAAAAGAAATCTTTACCACCACCTAGTGGACGAATAGTCCTTATGTCTCAACTGGTCTGTTTTCCATCCTGTATTCCAGTGCATGGCTCACTGGCTATGAAGACCCCTTGATTGAAAAGATCAACCAGAGAATTGAAGATCTCACAGGGCTGGAAATGGACACTGCAGAAGAGTTGCAGGTAAAAAGCTTTTAATTAAATCCAGACCTTGTTTCTATTGAACCTACATGGTTCTTATTTGCATGTAAAATAAATTCTAACAATCTCCCTTGTCTTTGGGAAACCTTGGTTTGGAAATGTCCTTATGTTGGAAAACCTGTTTTGTACAGTTGTGAGACTTAAATGATGTTTTATTGATCTCTGCAGGTTGCGAATTATGGTGTCGGAGGTCAATACGAACCTCACTTTGACTTTGGAAGGGTAAGACTCTTTGTGATTGACAAGTTATTTTCTCTAAATTTACAGTAGTGGTAACATGTTAAACCTGATGTTTACTCTTCTCCACAGAAAGATGAGCCTGATGCTTTTAAAGAGCTCGGCACTGGGAACCGCATCGCAACATGGCTTTTCTACGTGAGTGAACCTGATAATTACACTCCAAGAACATTGTTGTTGAATTAAATTTATATTATGGCCAAATTTTCTCAGACTCTTGTGTGTCCATCATGACACATGCGACAGTCTCAATATTATACAGGTAACACTCACTCTTTATTTACATTTATGTACAGGTAGGACATGAATAGGATGACGGGAGAATAAAGTACAGCAATAGAAACTGAGCAGTCCCATTCTCACTGGTGAAACAGTGAAGTTTGCTATAAATCTTTTCATTGGTTTTGTTCAGTGTGACACCCTGCTATTATACATCAAGGACTGTGCCTCATCTTTGATTATGGACTTTTCCAGTGAGCAAAGTCTTTGCTGTCACCAAAGTAACATCTAAGTTAAAGTGGGTCCTAATACATTATTATGCAATAAGGAGGAAGCTGTATTTGATGGAAGTGAGAAAGAGACGATGCAAAATATCACATGGGATCATAACCATTCAACCTAGATTCAAGACAAACATACATTTAGTTTTATATATTAAATTAAATCCTCCTACTGAAGTCATTTGACCCCTGAACTCTGCCTCTGTTGTAGATGAGTGACGTCTCAGCAGGTGGAGCCACAGTTTTCCCAGATGTTGGTGCAGCAGTTTGGCCCCAAAAGGTAAATAAGTGCTCATACTTCACCACTTAATAACTATTACTGTCTCAATTGTTTGTCAAAATAGTTAATTTTAGTAGAAGTCAATTTAGGATATTGACACTCTGAGATTCCTGTCTGTTCCTGGAGGCTTTTCTCTGCTGCTGACCTCTCCTGCCTGTTGTCTGTGTGTGTTCCAGGGTACTGCAGTGTTCTGGTACAATTTGTTTGCTAGCGGCGAGGGTGACTACAGCACCCGACATGCAGCTTGCCCAGTGTTGGTGGGCAACAAGTGGGGTGAGCTGGAATTTGAAAGCAATTCAATCGAGTGTCATAGCGTTTAAAAGATGGGTGGACATTTGTACTGTGTCTCAAGTTCTGATTATTTTCTGTATTCCATCTTTAGTATCAAACAAATGGATCCACGAGCGAGGCCAGGAGTGGCGGCGACCTTGTGGCCTAAATGAAACCGAATGATGACAAAATAAATCTCCTCGTCACCTCTCTGCCCCCCCTTCTCCCCTTCTCCCCTTCCTTGTGACCAGAGGACACTGCCGCAGATCACAGATGACACATGTGGAAACATGGGGCTCACTCCCTCTCTTCAAAACACTCCTGTTATTCCCAGCTGTTACGCTCCGAGCCCACAGATTGTTTGGGTTAGCGTGGAGCCCCTGGACAGTGTTAGCATTGCTGTGACAGACATGTTCTTGAGGTTGTTGGCTGGTTTTGAGAAACACACGTGTCCTTTTTTCACTTCTTTCTCTGCACTCTGTATGAACTCTAGCTCTGTGGTGAGGTGGCGTCTGTCAGGACCAGCCTCTACCCCTCCATTTTGAACTTTAAAGGGGACAGTTCACATTTTTTACATACAGGCCAGACTGATGCATTATACTCATGCAAATGGAGCTGTGGTTTGTGAGAGAATGAAAACAGTTTCAAAAAACAATCCCACATTTCAATCAAATCAAGTTGTATTTGAACAGCCCATATTAACAAATCACAGTTTGTCTCAAAGGGCTTAACAAGGTGTGACTTCCTCTGCCCTTAACCCTCAACAAGAGTAAGGAAAAACTACAGCTACATCCGATACCATATCAGTACCCTAAATATGTCAGTTTGTTTTTGTCCATCAGGATCCATGAATTATTCTCTGGGGAATTGGTGAATATATCAAAAAGGCCCGATCTCACAATGTGAACGAAATAGAAAATTCCTGGATCTGTTCCTTGGTCCGGATCCGTGCCAAAATTTAATGGATTCTTTTTTTTGGCCCATCCTTCCACCAAGTTTCATGGTAATCCCTTCAGTAGTTTCTGCATAATCCTGCTGAGATACAAACAAACCAATGGACCGTAACCTCCTTGGCAAACAATGTAAATTATTTCTCTGTAAAATGACTAAATAATTTACACAAACTGTCATGTAGCAGGTTTACTGATTTTTCCTCTTATTTTACATGTTTTTAGCAAACTCTCCTTTTCAATAACTTGGCAATAAAAGATAAAGAAAGTTCTCTGTGGAAGGAAAGAAAGGACTCAGCACATAAGTGGTCAGAGAAGGAGAATCTATGCCAAACATCACATCTGTTGTTGGTCTGCCTCAAAGCTTCAGTGTTTTTAACTGGTCTGAATGTCCACACTTGTTAGATTGGTTGTACTTGAACATACCAACAGTTACATTCACCCAATATGCTGCGTTAAAATCAAGTGTTTTTAGTTTTCAATTTTAAATTGCGACGTTTGCTCCAGTGTTTTGTACGAGCCTGAAAACCACAGAACACGAACATTAGGAAACGGTGGAGCGGACTGGATCACGCCACATTGTGCCATAACAAGTTTAAACCCTTGTTTTTCTTTATAGCGCGACTGATTCTGATCTCGGTTTGTAACAGTGTCGGTAACCAACGCTTTTTTTTTAGAGTGTGAGAATATAATGGTTTTTCAAGGAAGAAGCATTTTATTTATATGTCCCATGTTATTTTTTGTTGTGGTTTTGTTTGAAATGAAAGTCTGATTTTTTTCTACATTAAAGACTGTTCTATTGACCTGTCTCCTGCTCTTTGTGTGTGGGGGGGGTTGAGTGGGAGATGTTAGGTATGAAGGTGTCATGTGACCACCCAGTACTAATGACAAGGCCACTTGTCCCTCTGTGGCACCAGGGCCAGACGTGTGTCAGGACGGGAGGACAAGGGCAAGCGTAAGAGAGACAGAGAAGAGAAAGAGAAGAAGAAGAAGAAGTCAGGAAATTTATCCTGTCCTCTACATCCCAGTCACAGGAATAACCAGGGTTTGAGTTTGTTTGTGGGGGAAACAGAGAAGTGATCGGCACCATGATGATGACCCAGGTGGAGACCACGGTCCACTACGACAACGGCTTCGAGGAGGTGTACATGACTCAGGAGGATGAGTGGGACCGGGACATGCTGCTGGATCCGGCCTGGGAGCAGCAGCAGAGGAAAGTAAGAATCAAATAAATGAAACCTGCATCAAAACTACTGGAGCTGCTTTGTGATTGGTGCAAAGCTGCTGTGACTCAGCATTGTAGTGAAAGTTCAAAGTTTAAAAAGTTTATTTCATGTGTTTCGTATATATAATATGTAGGAATCTGGTTTTTACAACATAGTTTTACACGAATCTGTTGAGACCGTCGTGAAGTTAACCGTAGTAGAAGGTTGGACTACCGGTTGAGATTTTCAAAATAAAATACAATTCAGGAGCATTTAAACTGCTTTTATAACACTTCTTATCTCATAGGAGTCATGAATTTGTCTTTTTAATCAAGTAAATCCATTTGAGTTTTCGTGTAACTAAGTCTGTGCTTGGAGGTTATTGAGTGATGTTCAATAAATACCTTGACTTGGAGTAAATAACCATTACGAACCCAAACATTATGAACCAACCCAACTTGCAGTGTAATAATAATAATAATGATTAAAAGCTTTATTTAAATGACGCTTTTCTTAACAAAGCTACAAAGTTCTCCAACAGAGTGTAAAACTACAATAAAAATGAAAACTTTACAAATTAGAAGGTTGTCTGTAAGCCTAGCTAACCACAGATAGGTGTGGATATCTGTCTTAATATATCTTTTTTTTATTGTTTAAATTGTAGCTCTAGCTGTGTAAAACCATGAAGAAAAAAACAAAAACGTGTCAGGGGTGAGGTCATGGGGGGCATTTGCATTTGCCCCAGCGGAAATCTGATTGTCCCTTAAGTGCCTCGGGTCTCTCGTCTTTTTTAAAAGTTATTAATAAGTCACTTACTAACAATAAATATGATATAATAATACTTTTTGCTTAGATTTTCTAATTCATAAGCTCTTAGTAGACGATGTTGTTGAAAAAGGATCAAAATACATTCAACTATGCGTTGCCTGTTTAAAGCAGTAGAGCTGTAATAATAATCAAGGAATAACTTAAATGTGCACTTCACTGAATCAGGACCTGTGCATGGATGTTGGACATACAATTGTCCCCTCTGTGGCCCCCCCACCTCTTACGGCCCCCTGATTTAGAAAAACCTCCAGCTCCGCCACTGCTCGATGGTGCTCTTTGATTTTGACGCTCCACTTCCGGCCTGGCCCTGCCTGCATGCCTCAGCCCTGACGCGGGCCCCGGGGCTCCGGCTCTGGGGAGGTGGGGGGGGGCCCTGGCGGAGGGATGCGGCGGGTACCAGCTAACAATAGCCGCCCCAGCTTCCAGCGGCTCCGCGCAGCGCCGCCTCTCTCCCCCGCTGATACGCGCGGAATGCGAGCTGTCAACAGATGCTAGCAACACATGATGACGCTCTCGGGATTAGAATGGACGCTGCGTCTAATTTTAGACCCCGGGACCAAAAGGCATTACAGCGGGTTAATCCAGTGTCCTTGGTGCGGGATTCTTTTGTTTATAGAAACCACGCAGAAATATTGAACCAGCACCAGGTCTTCTCAAATATACCCCCGGCCTCACACACCCTTTTTTAGGCCTTTTTCAAAGTTGCCCCAGGCCCTAGTTTTGCTGCTTCTCTGCACAACTGGAGGCCAAACAGCTCCAGACCCCATGACCTCCACGCGTGGCCCCTGCAGAGATGACCAAACTGTGTATTTTGGGCCACAGTGTGATAGTCAGGTCCCTGGTCCGTATGCACCATGTTTCCAGTGTTTATCTTTCTTACTGATTGTAATTTGGAGTTGACAAGTGCTCATTGGAGAGAGGTGCGGCCCTGCCAGCAGCTGTTCACAGTGATCAGAGCTGATGAAACAACTGAGGAAGGTGATGAAGCTGTGCCCGAGCAGCTTGTTATATACCACAGCCTCTAACATTCACAGTATATGAGTGTTGCCATGCAGGGTGGTTTTTTGTTTCCTTCATCAGGGGACACTTTTAGCTGCTTTTTCTAAAATAATTTCTGTCCAGTCGCCTTTGGTCCAGCTCATGTCGTGGTGCAGTCGGCTTATTTCAAATCCCACCAGCAGCTGTGGTAGCTTTCCTTCACTGGGTATTAATGGGACTGTGCTTATGTGGACTTTAAAAAATATCTATTATCTGACTCAGAAGGTTTATTAAGGAGATCGATAAAAGTCATCAGTGCTCGGTCGTGTTAATCCAAATCTTAAACCAAGTAACAGCAAAGAAAGTGGAAGTGCAGAAGTGTTATAGATAAAAAGTGAATCTGCTCATCTGAGTTATAAAGAGTTAAAAATGGAAGAGGGATATTTCAACGTGTTTCAACATTCAGTTTTTCTACTTTTCCATCCTCCTGGACAAGAGCGGTCATCCTCTGACCCAGCGAGGCCCCACAGGCAGTGACAGGGTTGGTCCTCGCTGGATGTGATTCATGAATATTTTTAGCTGTAATCGTCACTGGTCAGTTGTGCTGCGGAGGGAGGGGGCTCGGAAAGTGGGCAGATGGGTTTTGCAATTGTGGCCGAGTCAAATTTGGAGGAGAAGCATGCCACGTTCTTTTCTCTTTTTTTTTTTTTTAATTCATGGAGGAGGGCGGCAGTTCAATGTCACATCGAGCTTGGGGACCCACTCAGAGTGGAATGTGATTTAGTCTGAAGCTGGTAATGCTCCGTTTTTGAACCAGCACCCAGAGGAGAAACCTGAGCGGCTGGAAGGGCACCCAGTCCAGTCCTATGAGTGAAAGGCTGTTGAAGAATAAAGGGTTGGAAAAAGTGCTCAGATATATTTCTCAGTTGATGTCACTTGGCAAATAAAGCTACATATGTGAAAATACACAAATATAAAAGTAAAAAGTACTGTTAAAGTTACTTCTCTACTAACAGCTAATGAATCTCTTACTTACCGTCAGGGTCACAATTTGACCCCTGACTTTAAAACGGCCTAAAAAGTGATCACTTGTGTCTATTTGTATGAGTGAAGGTTGTGAAGTCAAAGAACAACATGTCATCAAAAACCTCCAGTTGATGGATGAAATGATTGACGGACGTTTAGGGATCAAGTCACATGGGATCATGTCACATGGGACTCCCCCGTTTGCTGCACGTCTTTTCCCTGCTCTGTTTCCCTGAGTTTCCTGTTTGTCAAATAAAGCCACAAAAATGTCCCAAAATAAATGAGAGATTATCCAATACCATATTTCCCTTACCAGTGCATTAAATAACAACATATAGGCCTAATAGATTTATCAGCTGAATGCTACTCAGTCTAAATCCTTTGAAAAAGAAAATACATGCAGAAAATGCTTTATGAGATTGCTGCTGTTTTAATAGACAGCACTAATGCCCCCCCCCCAGGAGTCAAAGTCTTGTAAATGAAAACTGTAGAAAAACCCTTCACACATCTGTGTAGTGGCCTGTAAGTCAGTGAAAAGTAAGTAACTCCCGCACACTGTCTTACTTGCAGTGATTTATTTTCAAGTGGCCTGATGAGGGTCCAGCACCGAAACGTCGCAAATAAATCACTGCAAGTAAGACAGTGTGCGGGAGTTTGTCCATAATGTTTGGAACTTTCCACTGTGAAATATCATTATAACAGTAACATTATTCAACCAGAAATCCTCTTCACTGCTCTAAAAAGGCACAACTGCTGTTTAGAAGCAATGAACGAAAAGGGATTTTCCTCGGAAAATAAACTTTAGTCAGGGTTAAACTAATAAACTTTACAGACGTGGTATCGCATCGGTACACAGATTACATGCTCGCCGTTAACCGACTCTGCATATTCGGCAGAATTGGAGGCGTTTCTGATGCTGGTATCGGAATATTTCTAAAATAAAAGAGAAACAAATATTTGCTTAGCGTACTTTACAGATTATTATTGTTTTATTTTTACAAGAACTGATCACCTCATTGATTCAAGCTCATATAAAACAAAATCAAGCTTCTTTAAATATTTTTTTGTTATGGAAGACAACAACATATTCGTCCTTGTGGTTGATCCTGAACCTGATTCTAAACATGAAATTTCAACTATGCTTCCATTCTTTTTCCACGCCTGCCCGTCCTCATACGTCAGCACGGTGATGAGTGCGACCAGGAAGAACAGCATACATGTGATAAAGTTATCTCCGTGCAGCTGTAACCAATCACAGTGACAGAAAGGGACGTGAGGGGGGGGGAACTAGCTCTGCATCCACGTGACATTTTCACTTACGTTGACACGGCGAGACGTTTCGACATTCCCCCCCCCTCCCGCCCTCTTATCGTGAGCCACAGCAGAGCCGTCTAAATTTAACACCTTATATCGGTCGGAATGTGCTCTGTGGTCGGCTCCCAGCTTTCATCCGTGAACGTGCTGAGCGCCTGTAAACTCTGCTGCTGGGGCTGTTGAGGGAAACTTTGTAAAAATAGGAGGAGAAAGACAATGAGCCCGTCTTAACGTGATTCACAGTATTTCAGGAGCCCACGTTTCTCCTGATTGTTGTTAGCGATGGAGCCATAGCAGGAAAAAGCAGGAAACCAGCCACTGAAAGGTCACTGAGGGTTAATCTGAAAATGTAGCACTGGTCAAAGGGGTGAAGATTGATTTGAAATGCAGTCTTGAAGTGAGGACTTGTTAAGCTGCGAGCTGCTTCAGTTTGTTTGGGTCCTCTGCGGAGGGGAATTTCACGCCTGTAGTGTGTTGCATCAGTAGTAGCTTCACAGGAAGTGAAGAGACAGCTGCAGTTTTCACGGTCACCCACGTTTTTTTTATCCCTTTTCCTGTCAGACCTTCACGGCCTGGTGTAACTCCCACCTGAGGAAAGCTGGAACTCAGATTGAAAACATCGAGGAAGACTTCAGGAATGGGCTGAAACTAATGCTGCTGCTGGAAGTTATCTCAGGTCAGCCAACGAAACGAAAACATGTCTGTCACAACTTCATGTCTTCTCAGTTCCTTTTCAATTCCTTTGTTTTTGAGTCAATTAAACAATCTATTAAAACGAGGATCACATTCAGTTACATATATATATCTGACTATTACATAATACTCTGTTCGCAGGAGAGAGGTTACCCAAGCCAGACAGAGGGAAGATGCGGTTTCACAAGATTGCTAATGTCAACAAAGCTCTGGACTTCATCACGAGCAAAGGAGTGAAACTGGTCTCCATCGGAGCTGAAGGTTACCGCAGCTTTCCTGTATACGTGAACATATATGGATCTGGGTGATAATCAGATTTTTTTTATCATCAGTGTTGTCCAAATTGATTTTAACGTGTTGTTGGCCTTTCAGAGATCGTGGACGGTAATGTAAAGATGACTCTGGGAATGATCTGGACTATCATCCTCCGCTTCGCCATCCAGGACATTTCTGTGGAAGGTGAGACGGTGAAACCCAAAGAAATAAGATCGAGATCCTTTTCTATAACACCAGGTCAACTGAGTGTAGACAATTATTCCAAGGGACATACATGAGGGGGTCCTCTGAATATTGTCTACCTTGTATGGGAGTCTTATTATCTCTGCTACATAGTGAACATATTAACCTGTGAATTCACTTTCTCCTCAGAAACATCTGCCAAGGAAGGTCTTCTCCTGTGGTGTCAAAGAAAGACTGCCCCCTACAGGAATGTCAATGTCCAAAACTTCCATGTCAGGTCAGTGTTTCACACACACTCTGTTAACTGAGCTGTTTGATTTTACTGATAGCTGATGCCATTAATAGTTACTCTAGGTTGTCCTCTTATTCCGTGTTGTCATATTCTAAGGACAGAGATGATAAATGCCGGCACCTTTTCCAAAATATTGTTTTTAATTTCACTTGGACATACAAGTGGGAACTGCATATTTTTGGTTTGCACAATAACTAAGTGAATCTTATAGCATCATGTCAGAACTAAGCTATGACAACAGCTTTGTGCCGTTGCACCTCCACCTGGAACTGGACTAACGGCAGCTTCCTGTCTGAGTCGAGCTCTAACTTAACGTGTTCTCTCTGCTCGTCGGCCGGTGCAGCTGGAAGGATGGCCTGGCCTTCTGCGCCCTGATTCATAGACACAGACCCGACCTCCTCGACTACTCTAAGCTCAACAAGGTGTCGTGTGGTTTCACCTGTAACCAGGATGCTGTGTCTCAGCCCCAAACACTAACAGAGTGGTTTCCACTGAAATTAACACCACCTGTTGAAAACGAACACACACTGAACTCAGGACAAGGACATTTCTTGGGGCACTTTTTATGATTTTTTTTTTTACATCATGTTGTGGAACACTAAGGAAAACTAGTCTATACTAGAGCAGGAGGTGTTGATTGCGATATCTGGATTGATGGCACTGTTGATCCAAACTATAGTATAGTTTAAACTTGAAGTAATTTAATGAGATTGCTGGTATTGTTTATGGTTCTGTCCAATATTTATCTATAGAGCTTATCCTTTGAGGGTCGATAATTTAAGGTAAGGTGTCTATGAGAGGTCCACTGAGCAGTAACACATGCTGTAGACAAACACTGTGTTATTGGGCTAATAGACATGCAGAGCATTCTTTTGCAAGTACATTCATTCAGTGTCACCTCATGCGTCATTGCTTCAATATTTATTAATTTACTTAATTTCAAGATAATTTGCATTAAAAAACAACCCGTTGCTTGAATTTTTCGGTCCATTTTGTGCTCCCCACTGTGCCCAGCACAACGTTTAGTTTAATGGTGGTGACTTGTGGCCCCGTGTGTATCACACAAAGTGATAAATATGCGAGCCGAGGCTTGTCTGCCTTCAATTAATGCAGAGTTTGACATTTCCTGTCCATTTAAAAACCCCCTTCACAATGTGGGGTGTATCAGGGAGCGCATTCCACTTGAGCTCCAGTGTTTTTTTCAGGGCAACAAATCCGCAGCTCATTTAAATGTTTTGGATTTGATGGATGGCCACGACTCTCTCTCACAGTGTTTGTGTGCAGACAGTCGAGGGGCTTATTGAGCCATTCTGCACAGCTGACAGCCCCCTCGGGAAAAAGCAGCGCACAAGTAACCAACGCTTTCCCTCCTGAACGGAAGGTGCTGTGCCGCCATGGCTCTGCTTTTGGAATATTTGAGGCTTCGCTCTTCCATTGCACGGCCGGTTAGGGAGAGTGACGTTTTCATTTGCTGTGGAAACAGAAGCGCTCATTTTCAGGCCACAACTCACTGGCCTGACTTGGAGTTGACCTAGAATAGTCACAGAAACATGAGCCTAGTCCCCGCAGAGCTCGGGCTTAGCTTTTCCTCTGCTATTGTCTGCAGTGTCACGTAGCGCTCCCCCAGTTAGAGGCTGGGAAAAGTCAGGAAGATGTTTATGAGATGATATTTCACAGTCAAATATTAAGTATCGTTGTGAGGATGGTGTTTCATAATGAGGATTAAAATGCTCTTGGTGAATGTAAGTGATGAGGAACAAAGAAACCTGATGTTCTCTATCTATTGCTTTTCCTCACTGTCTCCATCTCACAAACATATTCACTCACTCAGTCGCACCTGGGTTTTACCAGGAGACAGGCAGCTGTGCCAGGCAGCTGTTGAGTCTGGCTCCAGGTGAGTGTGTTTGTTAAGCTCGCTGTGTTCCAGCCCGCTGAACCGGTCGGGGGCGCGCACACACACACACACACACACACACACACACACACACACACACACACACACACACACACACAGAGGCCTTGGGGGGTATCCTTCTATCCATCCTTCCTTCCATCCATCCCTCCATCCCATTACTACCATGACTATCCTATCCATCTATCTGTCTGTCCTGCAGTGGATCTGTGAGCAGCTGGCCCTGTCATGTACTGTGCCAATCCTCACCCCCCCACCCTCTACCTTTATGGAACAGTGGTACAGAAATGGGGACAATAGCAGCAGCATGATAGCATGATCCCTTTACCCCAGTGCACTCTCACTGACTGTTCACCATCAGCTGTTCGCTTAATGCACCACTCCCCACTCTGTTATAACTCTTCTCCTGTTTGTCACAAAAGAGAAAATGTATTTGTCACCTCAAGAAATGTATGATGTTTATTGTTGTGAACTTTTTACATGAGTAATGTGGGGTGCCGATTGCAAAGGGTTGCATGCTTAAAAATAACAGCAACATTTCACCATATTTATCAAGTAATTTTGTTTTCCAGATTTACAGCAATATTTGTGAACTTTGTAAATCTTAATCCTAAATGTGAAATGTCAAACCTAAATGGTAAATCTAAATCTATTAGATCTAAATGTTAATGTTGAATATAAGTATTAAACCTAAATGTTGAATTTAAATCTAAGAATTCTTAAAAAACTTAAAAATCTAAATGTCAAATTTAAATCTAAGTGTAAATCTAAATATTAACAATCTGCGCCCCATAGAGTAATGTATTGGTTGATTGATTTATTTTCTATTTGATTAATTAATGACAACTTATCAGAATAGATTTGTCAATAAAGTCATTAAATCAGTTAAGATAAGATTCTTGAATCTTCCTCATGTTACAGACTAAAGGATCAGTACTTTGTCTGTACTGGGTTTTGTACAGAAGCTGTATTGAATATAAATGTAAAAACAAGTGCGATTAGATTAATGTGCATGGACAGTGGGTGGCCAGGGGAGAATAATGTGGTCATCATAGCACAGGGGTCAGTGTGGAGGCATTTTAAGTCCGACATTGCTGCCCAGTGATGCCGAATTGTGTTTCTTTATTTAGGATGATCCTATGGGGAACCTGAACCTGGCTTTCGACTTAGCTGAGAAACACCTGGACATTCCCAAAATGCTGGACGCAGAAGGTAATGTTTTATGAAATAGCAGGCGCCAAATGTTCTTTACTTCATATTAAAATTTTAAACCTTCTCATGTTCTGTTTTTGAAATATGATTGTGTCTGTGTGTACGTAGACGTTTTCTCTATTGGAGGTTTAGTTTCGTTCTTGTCTCATTCACATAGATCCAATCACAAGTTTTATATGTTATTGTTTTCATTTCTATACCGTAATTATATACCTGTATGGAACATAAACCATAACAAACAAGAATGGCAGTGCGGTGAAAATGTTGACCCATACCACATCCTTACACCAAGTTTTGTTTAAATCCGTTTTGTGTTTTTTTGTGTAATCTTGCAACAAACAAACAAAAAACCGACAGGGCAATAAAACTTTCAAACTAGTCTTTCTGTCTCCTCCCATTGTCTGAAATACTTTCCCACTGATACTTCTCTTTTCCACACCTTTGACTTTCCCTCCCTGTCAATGCCATAGATATCATCAACACCCCCAAGCCTGATGAAAGAGCTATCATGACCTACGTGTCCTGCTTTTACCACGCCTTCGCTGGAGCTGAGCAGGTACAGAGGTTGAAGCTGTCCCGCTTCACCAATTTGCATTTTATATTTTGACTTTGTCTCTTCTCTACAGTTCATCTGTATTTTGAGAACAGAGTCACGTGCAGAGCTTAGATTTTGACGTTCCATAATATATTTAGTTGTATTGGAAAGAAGAATGGGAGCATGGCCCGTTCTGTGTTACTTTGCCGATGTGGTACATTGTTCTTGTGTCCTGTGCTTGCAGGCAGAGACGGCTGCGAACAGGATCTCTAAGGTGCTTGGTGTCAACCAGGAAAATGAGAAAATGATGGAGGAATATGAGCGACTGGCCAGTGAGGTAAAACAGTCGACATGTAATCACAGAATATCTTCTCGTATGATGCTTTCAGACGTGCACTGTGGTCCGGACATTTTCCCAAACCCTCACCTGAATGTTCCTGACATTTTCTTGTTGTTGTGTAGGTGTCTTATTCTGAAAATCTCCTTTTGCACTCTTCATATGTAACTCTAGAAAATGTCCAGATGTTTGTTGTATGTTAACATGCAGTTATTTTGTGTCTCGACTTTTCCCACTTTTTCCTCGTGTCTCTCAGCTGCTGGAGTGGATCCGCCGCACCACTCCCTGGCTGGAGAACAAGACCCCGGAGAAGACCATGGCAGAGATGCAGCGGAAGCTGGAGGATTTCAGGGACTACAGACGCCAACACAAGCCCCCGAAGGTGCAGGAGAAGTGCCAGCTGGAAATTAACTTCAACACCCTGCAGACCAAGCTGCGCATAAGCAATCGACCTGCCTTCATGCCCTCTGAGGGGAAGATGGTATCCGTAAGTCACAACTCAATTCAGTCGAGACTGAGTGAACAGCTATCAATGGGTCTTATACCACATCATGTCTATTTGCCTAATAGCTAATGCTGGATTCTCACAAAGGATTTAAGAGAAACAGGCACTGGAATTGTACCAGCAGTGGGTGGTTTGTTTTACACTTCCATCCTTTTTTATTTTCATTTTGTTTCCAGGACATAGCCAGTGCATGGCAGGGCCTGGAGCAGGCAGAGAAAGGCTACGAGGAGTGGCTCCTCACTGAGATCCGTCGGCTCGAGAGACTGGATCACCTGGCAGAAAAGTTCCGCCAAAAAGCCACCAATCACGAGAACTGGGCCAGTGGTCAGTTTGTCACTATGCTTTTTACCTGGATGGTTTGTGTCTCTCACTGCAGTAACTATAAGTCTGAATGTTTTTCATCTACAAGCATCTGTATTATTGCTTTTCTGCATGTTTTCAATGTCGTAATTAACCTTGCAGTTGTTTATACTTGTTCCTAATGAGATTTGATTGAAGGTGTTAGTCTGTTTAAAGCAATCAGCCTCTAGTGGAGGGCAACAGGTCGGTTTCTCCATCAGCAAAGGCCAAATTAGGTCTGTGTTTGGATCTAAATGATCTTGTTTTTCTGTTCTCTTGCCTCATGCTTCCCTCTCTCTTTGCCTATTTTTAATATTCAGGTAAGGAACTGATCCTCTCCCAGAAGGACTATGAAACAGCCACCCTCGTAGAAATCCGAGCGCTGCTGAGGAAACACGAGGCCTTCGAGAGCGACTTGGCAGCCCACCAGGACAGAGTGGAGCAGATTGCTGCCATCGCACAGGAGCTGAAGTACGCACTCCCTAGAGCAGATGTTTGCAGTCGTGTCATGAGGCCCGGGGCAGTGGGTGGCGGGTGGGCAACGATGGGGGTGCCAGGGAAAACATTGTGTAAATATTATTCTAATACCATTAGCACTGCTCTTGCATAGAAGGAAATACTATTCTACTCATTCACCTTGAGGCGTTGAACTCTTTTGAACCACTTTGGTAAAGTGTACTGATGAAGATAGTGAGTTCATGTGGTGCCGGAATAATCGGGACAAATACTTGCAGAGTCAACAAATATTTTGGTATAGCTCTACACAGACACTATCCAGACGTTTTTTTATGATAACATGTGTACGTTTAAAATGATCTATATGTCATTACTGGCCTTTTTTCCTTGCACTTCGTTACTATGCAGATATTAGAATATTATTCAGTTTGATCTTAAACACTCCAAACACATGAAAACAACACATTTTGTTTACAGCATCTGTGTTTTTTTTCCACATTCCGACTTCAAAGCACACGAACGCACCAAAGTCAGAACATCCACTTTACAACTCGCGATGCAGTGTCATTGTGACTGCACAGTGTCATTGTGAATGCACAGTGTCATTGTGAATGCACAGTGTCATTGTGAATGCACAGTGTCATTGTGAATGCACAGTGTGACTGCAGGGGACAAAGGCGAAGGGTGAGCTTCACTGACATTTCCAATCAGCACTCAGCAATGTGCACCTGTACATCGTTACCTTCTCCGTCCGGGATTGGCCACAGAACACTTCCTGTTTCACATTTAACCGGCGCTCTGAGCTGAGAGGAGAAGATCACATTTCAGCTGGGAAGGAGAATGGCTGCCTGGAGTTCTGCAAGGTATGTGACAGTTTAATGATTATGTTTGTGTGTTTGTTTTATGCCTTGTATATAATTTTACTGAAGTTTTTGACCATGCTCTTTTCTTTTACAGTCTGCTGCTCCTCATTTCACTCTTCAGCTGCAATGTCTATTGTTTTCCTGCTAAAAAAGGTAAATGCAATAACCTGACTAATGTTATAAGCTGCCTCCAAAGTTAAATATTAAACTTCCATTTAAAATGTTTTAATACTAACATTTTTCCACTCTAGGCTGGCGCCAGTATAATCCTTATGGAGGCAGTTTCTCAACTGTGGAGACGCGTCCTGGAAGCTATCGTAGCTTATCCCAAGGTCCTCCTGCTCAGTCTGCCAATATGAATGATCCTGCTGTCTCTTACTACTATGACCCTATGAAGGGGGGAGAATATTCCAGTTACTATCCAGCGAGCACTCGACCTGCTACAGACCCCCCCAGTCAGGCTCCTTTTTTGGACGCTGAGGAGTCTACAACTGACCTCAGCGTGTCCAGAACATCTCCGCCCATCATGGACATCAATGTTCTTCCTCCTCCTCCGTTTCAGGCAGGTGAGCTCAAGCACTATGAAGAGAATTTTGAGGATGGAAACTATGAGGGGGAAGAGGATTTTAATGTGCCTCCTCCACCACTTCCTGAGTCTGAATACCAGGCTGGTGAGTTGAGTCACTTTGAGTCCACCTACGAGCATGGAAATGAAGAGCGGGAAGCGGAGGAACAAGGTCTTGGGCCACCGCCCCTCTATGAGCTGTCATCCACGTCTGCTGCTTCCACATCTGAGGAGAACTTGCAGCCAGCTCCACCAGAAGAGGAACCACTTCGACCAAGCCAGCTTTACCTATTCTTGACTGGTCGGCTTCCTCCTGGCGCGCTCTCCCACTTCCAGTCAGAATATGAGCATGGAGGAGACCACTGGAATGATGTCCTCTATGAGAGATACCAGTTTCCCATCGCTCAAAGTCCAACCTCAGGCCCTGAGACAAAAGAAGATCCCAGGGAAGAAGTCTGGCCGGAATACTAAAGAGGACTTTAGAACGAACAAGACCAGGGGGAAAGACCACTCTACTGGTTCCTGCAGTTTATCCAAATATGTTCTGTTTATCTTTCTAATAAAATGGAAAAATTATCACTCTGTATTGCCTGACTAAATATTAATTATTTTACTCGGGACAGGTTTCAGAGGGAATCTCGTTTGTTCTGACGAGCCAAACACACAATCCTCTGAAATGTTGTACATACGTGGGTCCCCTACATAATTTAAAACAAGTCAGCATGTTGCACCAACTTTAAACAAGCGAGTAAACTTGAACATACAAACGCTTGGATGACTTAAATGTCCCATCTCTAATAAACCATAGCAAGGAGACAGGTGAAGTGGGACACATCCTTATAATGAGTGGTCCCTTAAATGTAGACATGGGGTTAGATTACTTTATAAAATGCTCCACAATGTACATAATTATTACCTACATTGTCAATATATAAACTTTAATGCATATTCTACATATAATCTATAATTGGCATTAAGACTACACATGCTTTTAATTTGACTCCTACACTTGTGCCTTTTTGTAATTGGGGTTAATCTTATCACAAACATTTACTACATCATGATTGCTTTTTTTACTTTTTTTTTTTACCCAGTGGCCTTTTCTGAAAAATGCACCTAAATAACTAAATGATGCTGTGAAGCTCTTTCCCACAGCTGAAACAAAGTATGTGCTTTGTTTTTCCAGTGAGCTGGACTACCATGACGTGGCAGCTGTGAACCTGCGCTGCCAGAGCATCTGTGACTTGTGGGACAAGCTGGGAACCCTGACTCAGAAACGGAGAGAAGCACTGGAGGTGAGGGCTGCTGACAATTCAATGTCAATATATCAGAATATTTGACTGAAAGCACATGAAAAGATTTCAATCTTCCTCATATACTCAGTCATTTAAGGTCCCTAAACTTGGAAGGGTTGATTTCTTTTCAAGTGTTAGGACGACCAAGTCCCCACAAGAGTGCGCTAATGTTCCACATTGACTACAATAGAATGAAGTTGGGTCTGAGACCAGTTTAATCAAAATGTAGGTATAGGCATATTTAGTTACAGTGAAGACACAACTGATTGATGAGGAGAGATAATTGGATCCCCGCTAAAACCCCTGACCCAGAGAGGAGGGCAAAAGTCAGAGGGTGGAGGTGGATGAAGGTGAAATGGATGTAAGAGTCTGTCCAGGGAAGTGACTGGCTCGAAGCTCACCAGCCACTTCCTCTGATCCGTGCTGACCATTCCAGACCTGCGAATGTGTGAGGGCGCGGGAAGAGGGCCAGGGATTAAGTCTGAATGACAGGGACAGGGGTCTGTTAACAAGTCCATGCCAGTGTTGTATACCCAGGGATTAGTCATCAAAGGCGTGACGGAATATTTGTTTGGGGATTTTTATGGGAGACACGAAGATGATGAATTACTTCAGGCAAGTGTCTGTCAGATTTGTAGGATTTAAAAATAGACGATAACTGAATGCTGTATGTGTTGATGCTTTCAGCGCACTGAGAAACTCCTGGAGACTATTGATCAGTTGTTCCTGGAGTTTGCCAAGAGGTCTGCTCCTTTCAACAACTGGATGGAAGGAGCCATGGAGGATCTGCAGGACATGTTCATAGTGCATACTATTGAAGAAGTCCAGGTAGGATTACAGCAGTAAACATACAGATTCATTAGACTGTAGAATTTAGATATAGACCCTGTTCAGACCCAAATGTGTCCCCATTCAGGATGCATTATAATACCAGAAGTGAATAGACAAACCTGGAGCAGACCATTTGTGATCGGATCTCTCAGT
Organism: Hippoglossus stenolepis; assembly: GCF_022539355.2. Lineage (NCBI taxonomy): Eukaryota > Metazoa > Chordata > Actinopteri > Pleuronectiformes > Pleuronectidae > Hippoglossus > Hippoglossus stenolepis. The sequence continues at coordinate 17,885,074 of NC_061494.1, read as the reverse complement.
ATGGATGTTAACACCAGGTCTGAACAGGGTCATACATCTGCTTTTTACTCTAAATATCTATGAGGTATTTAATGTTATATAGCGTGTAATGTTTGTAGAGTTATTCCACCCACAAAAAAAAACACCTATTATCACTTTTGACAAATTTGAAAAGGTAATAACATTTCAGGTACTTCCCTTTTCCCCTGTCAGAGTCTAATCGCAGCTCACGAGCAGTTCAAAGCTACTCTACCTGAGGCTGATGCAGAGAGACAAGCCATCCTGGGAATCCACAATGAGGTGCAGAAAATTTCCCAGAGCTACGGGATCAAGGCCAACATTGTGAACCCCTACAGCACCATTACAACAGAGGAGCTTCTTAACAAGTGGGAAAAGGTAGCTGCAGCTTTAAAACTCACTCACAGACTCAACGAATGAAGTCGTTATTTCAATAGCGGCTGTCTGGCCTAATAAAAGCAGTCATTATGAAAGAGGAGCAAAGAGAGCCGAGCCTGTGTTCCACTGATAAAGTAAAGAAGTGCAGCTCTAATGTTTTGGATCTAAAGCACTTAATCCAAATATATTAGAATTATTCTGTTTGATATTAATGGCTCTTTTCACAGGGAAGTGACTTTTCACAATACCACGTAAGGCTGTGACTGTGTCTGTGCGTGTGCGTGTTCTCTAGGTGAAGAAGCTGGTTCCTCAGAGGGATAGTGCCCTCCAGGAGGAGATGGCCCACCAGCATGCCCACGAGAGGCTGAGACGACAGTTTGCTGCACAGGCTAATCTCATTGGACCCTGGGCACAGACCAGGATGGAGGTTAGACATGCAGGCTTCATACGCAATTAGACAGTTATCTCCATCTAATCAAATATAGGCCTAGAATGGAAGATAATTATATTCAAATGCACTGTACGTACAATGATAGTGACTTTCCTGATGATGATGATAACAATAATGAAATAAGAGTAAAATGACTGGACATTATTATGCACATGCAATTCTTCTTCATCAAATGCGGCATGTCCCGACATAATTTAGTCTTCGCCCCAGGTAAACGACTCCCTGCAGATCAAAATTTGTCCAAAAAATGAAGTTAACCTTGCTGCATGTGGTTATCCTGACAGGAAATTGCACGCTGCGCGATGGAGATCGGAGGTGCGCTGGAGGACCAGATGACTCAGCTGAAGCAGTGCGAGCACGTCATCGTCGCTTATAAGCCCAACATCGACAAGTTGGAGGGAGACCACCAGCTGATCCAAGAGTCCCTGGTGTTTGATAACAAGCACACCAACTACACTATGGAGGTACAGGGCCGTGGCAGGCAGTCTCACAAATATATGCACAGTAGATGCATAGATGTACTGTAGGTGTATTCTTTATGAACAATCATTATTTATAAACTCGTCTCTTTATTACCAGCACATCCGTGTCGGGTGGGAGCTGCTCCTCACGACCATCGCCCGAACCATCAATGAGATAGAGACCCAGATCCTGACCCGCGACGCCAAGGGCATCAGCCAGCAGCAGATGAACGAGTTCAGATCCTCTTTCAGCCACTTTGACCGGGTAACGCTCTTCACAGTTCACACCACTGCAGTTTTTTTTTTTTACCATTTCAGTGACTCATCTTAAAGTTAGCAACAGCAGGCTACCGATACATCCCAGCCCTCTTGTCAAAAGACTATGGCCAGATAACACATGAACGCGCACCGCCTGACAACTGCTAGAGGCCAACTTTTCCATCTCTGCTTCAGCGGTGCATGGCTGAAGTCTTCAGTCAGGCACAGTGAGAGCACGGGCAGGATGCACGCAGGTACGCCAGGGAATCATGTTTTTACCCAGTCCTGCGGGGGCCACAGACAACGGCTTATTTCCTTTCTGTATCTCAGAAGACTTTATTATAACTTTAGAATGTATTATTGGCTATTGGGACGTGAAGAGGATTTCAACAAATAGTAAAAACAAATTACCAACCCGACCTTAAAGCAAATCACATAGTATTTAGAGATGATCTTATAACTATGACCACGTTGACCCCAAATCTCACTCAAAATTCTTGCCAGACCCACGAGCAGCATTCAGCCTTTGATACTACATCTGACCCGAACTGATTTCTGGAGGAGAGGTTGAGGATGAAAGATTTTACATTTCTCCCTTGGCCATCACAAATTGCCATAAATAATCCATTAAAAAGAGCCACTATTGTGGAACTGTGGAACGTTTCGTTAGGAGTAAGATCCTTTGCCGTTTTGACTTGAAGTGTAACAACTGATGACTTCAATTATGCCGTTTTCATTTATTCAAGCTATATCTGTACTCTTTCCACAGACTCCCTCACCCTTCCAGAATAACAGAATAATGCATGGATTACACGCCCAACATATACAAACATGCGGCACAACATTGGCAAACTATTACCGTTTAGTGATATCTCAGATAAGGAATATTTTGTGTTTGTGTGTATTTTGTGTTGTATTTGTGCGCAGGCAAGCGTCTGTGATAGTAAAATTTCTTCTTTCCGGTTTTATGTTCTCAGACATTTTTCACAATCTCCAGCATCTTTAATGCTTTATCAGAAAAGCTTAAAGATTATGTGCTTACAGTTTAAATCCTTACTGCTAAGTTATATTTATTTTTATCACAGTATGGTTCATCTAACAGTTACTGATAAATTTAGAGAAAAAAACCGTAAAGACTCTGAATAATACATAAATTCAGCATTTAGTTTTACAATATTGCTGTGATGTTTAATGCTGTTGATCTTATTATCGTGTGTCTCTGTTTTGACTCTATCTTCCCCGACTCTATTTTTCTTATCTCCTGTGTTGTGAACCTGAAATTTGTCCTCCAACTGTAGAAAAAGAATGGAGCGATGGAAACCGATGACTTCAGAGCTTGCCTCATCTCTATGGGATATGACCTGGTATGGTATTTCACATGTGGTTTGATGGAAGGGGGGCTGTTTTCTGTATTCTACACATGTTTTGTACAAACACTCCTTGTATTCTGTCCTCCTTTGCCAGGGAGAGGTTGAGTTTGCCCGTATAATGATACTTGTGGATCCCAGTGGTACTGGACTCGTGTCCTTCCAGTCTTTCATTGACTTTATGACCAGAGAGACCGCTGACACAGACACTGCTGAGCAGGTTGTGGCATCCTTCCGGATCCTGGCAACTGACAAGGTATGCGCGTGCTGGCATGATATTCTTAGCTGACACTAATCTATTCTATTCAAGTCATTATTTCCAAGAACTGATCGTGCCAAGCTGATTTATGAGCGACAATTTTGATCATGACCTTAAGGGATAAAAGGCATTATAGCATTATACTTTATGCAAAACATGCCTGAAACACATTTTCCTTCCACTACGCAGCCCTACATACTAGTGGAGGAGCTGAGGAGAGAGCTTCCCCCTGAGCAAGCAGAGTACTGCATCATGAGGATGCCGCCTTACACCGGCCATGGAGTGCCACCAGGGGCACTGGACTACACTGCCTTCTCCACTGCGCTCTATGGAGAGAGCGATCTTTAACCCCAACTACTAAACCTTTAACCCCGCTGACCGTTTACCTAACTGCCCCCGGCCCGAAAATCTAGAAATCTAGAAGAAAGTTGGATCAAATATGTTGAATGAAATGTGTTTGTGACAATACTGAGTTTTTGTTGATGGATTTTCTGTCAAGTGTCGTGGTACTCTGAAATCCTCTTGGATAAAAGACGGCCTCCCAAATCAATAGAAATTGCTATGTTAAAATTATATTGTGAGAAACAATGCTGTCGCCAGTGCAGAGGCATAAAAAAGCAGATCACTTGGTAATACTTATGATCATGGTGTTTCGGTAGTTTATCACTTGAGGAAATAAGATGTAAAAGTCACCCTGTCATGTATTCTTTTCATGTTTCCTCGCAGTGACTTTGTTTTGGAAATACAATCTCCCCGTGAAAGCCGATGCTTAAAGTGAATTTAAGTTTGCAAAAGCAATTTCCAACAATAAATATTAGAAAACGGATTTCCCAAAAGGCTTAAAATATATGGTACTAACAAAGGGAAAAGTGGGAAACCACTTGAATGCAAAAGTAAATGTTTTGGCAGAGAACATGAGAGACTAAAAAATGAGTGTTTTGAAGATAACTTTTTTTGAAGGCAGCAAAGATGTGAAGGCTTGCATATGCATAGAAATAAGTATAATAAAAAATAAATAAATAAAATGTCAAGTGATTTCCCAACTTTCTTTTATTGACACAGTTGAAAGACTGTCAGTAGAAAAGTATATTGATTTATCCACATTTTAAAAACTTTTTGGCTCCACTTCACTGTACTCATGTTATTTGCCATTTGAAAATAACAATAAATTGTATTTAAATTAGAATTTACATACTTCTACTTCCATGTCATACATACAGTATATAACAGTATTTAAATGCAAATATTGATAATGATTTAACCAAAATGTGCCGGTGTTCATATTCATAACACTTTATACTAACAATACAAATTACCTACTGTTAAAACATACTTTCTGTGAGGTGCTTAATGAAAATAACGATAAATCAAACCTTTTGTTTGTGATTTCACACCCACCATGCAAGAGAGATAAATATTGTCAAAGTAATGGGAATTTTCTGCAAAGAGAATCATTGGCTATTTCACACAACCTTGAACCCAAGGCACTGGAGCACACTAATAATTTAATATCCCATTTGGATGCAAACAACCCCCTTTAGAAGAAAAGTTTATTTTTACTATTATGACTGTTGCGGCAGAAACCCACTGAGCTCTATGGGTCCAAGAGGTTTTTTGGTGAAGGCATTGGTTTGTTCTATTTTGGCAGAAAAATAAAGATACTCAGACACCTTGAGGGATTTACTGGTTCTGTTAAAACAATTCAATCAGTTGTACTTTGTGTCCAATTCACACTTATTTTAAACAACTCCACTGAAAAATGTGTTTTAATCTGTTGAATCAATGCTTGAAGTGCGTCTTTGATTGCAATGTATCATCATATTGGACAAATATACAGTAACATATACAGTAAGTTAAGGTTGGGGCTCGAACAGGTACCAGTTCAATAAAACACTAGCCTACATACTTTGACTGGAAGATACTAGTGAAATAGGTTATGTGAGTTGCATTGGTAGTGCCAGAGGTGCTTGTGTTTAATTTTACAAACTTAAGAAGTACTTTAGTATGCTGGGCCAGAGAGCCAAGCGAAACTAATGAAAAATGTATTTTTCGATACTTGGGAAAGTAGAGTGATTTCTGCAATGTTCCTCAGAAGCTACAATTATTCCTTCACTCTGTCATTTTCAATTGTAGGACGGGAAGAGAAATGTGTAAATGATTTAGCTTTTGCACTGTATTTGTCTCTCAGGGCTAAAAAACTTAATTCTCGGATGGTAAAACTCAAAATACTTCTTTCTTTGAGGGGAATGGATGTGGTCAGCAAATGTCAGCGCTATCAGCCCATTACGTTAAGAGGGTGTTACACAGAAAAGGTCATCTAATCAAAATGGACAGGGATCCTCCTCTGAGGAAAATGAAAGTACTTAGCTCAGAGTTTTATATATTTTGTTTACAAGTGGAACGTTTTGGTGAATTACAGAATGCTGGACTTTTTGAACAATGTCCAAGATGTGTCCCAGGTGGAACTGTGTAATTTGGTCATAATGGGAAAAATTGGTCCACATCCAATTCTTAGACTATCGATTTCTAGGGTAATCCCACCGTCTTTTAGTCACAGCGGGTCAGCTAAACGTGCAGAAAGGGACCTTTACATGCACAGTATGTATTAAGACTACGGCCAGATGATAAAGTTGGAATGGAGATGTTTTTTAACAGCCCCTCCAATTTTCCCAAACAAAATACAAAGTATTCAAATAGCTGTATTCACAACTAGAATACAGCAATTTTGCTGTGTCATACAATCACAACATTGCAGGTGAATAGCAGAGAAAGAAACGATCACTCAGTGCTCCTCTGCCAAATCGGAAGCTACATTAACGTATGAAAATTGCAGAGGTACTTTTCTCTACAATCCTCTCTTTTAACAACCTGAATGAAAAACAAATTTGAAGATATAAAATGTTTCTGAAACTAAAAAACATGGAGCTGCCGTGTTTGTTTACTTTCGGAAAGGGACACACAAGGGAAAATGGAGTGGCAACTTGGGAAAGAGGTAAAAACACTTCTTTTTGTTGTACAGAGAACTAAAGTTTGTTAAAAACCTTTTTGGAAGAGCTGTGACGTAGCAAAACACTTTGGGGTTGTCTGACAAAACCTTCACTGGTTTTCTAACATTGCTAGTTAATGCTAATTTAGAGAAATTGACTCAAAAGTTAACTAATAAATGACGGGCCTGGACCTTTATACTTTTTAGCTACACTAAAACCCTGGAAACATAATGGAGGATAGTAATGCAAGTAGATGGGGGTTACCGTGAGCTGTTGACGCTAACAGGGGACGTTAGCATGATTTCCATGAGCCGTTGTCGCTAACACTGGATGCTAGCATCTTTGACTCCTTCACTTGGAAGAAAATGGCGCCAGGAGACGACACCGGAAGTTATCGGCAGACTCCGCCCACACAGTGACGTGTCCCGTCATGCTCTCCGCCTCCCCCAGCTTCACCTGCGTCACCACAGCTGCTCTCGTGTTGTTAGCTCTGGTTTGAATAATGTCCGACTCTGGAGATGATGAATTCCACTTTCTACGAACGGTGAGTCACACACTTTTCAAACTAGCTCTGGATATAAAGAAAGAAATATATGTAAATAGGTCACACTAGAAAACTACATGTTTTTATACTTACCTAAGCTAAAAACTAGCTGCAGAGGTGTCAACAGTAAACATTAGTGGTGGAAGACTTACACATATTTTTTACTTTCGCTAAAAATACCACATTACATGCAAAGGTCATTTACAAAACCTAAAATATACAAAATGTACTTTGTAGGAAAATGACCCCTGTAGTTTATATACTTTTGATAATTATATTAACATGCATTCATGTGTAAGCAGCAATTTAATGTTTAAGTTGGTTGAGGTTTATTTGTTAATCAATTAATGGTTTAATTTGTAAAATACAGTGAGAAATGCTGATCAGAGTTGGTCAGAGCCCGAAACTGTCAACAAATGAAAAGCTATTGTTTTTTAATCTTTACACGATAGATTAATTTAAGGACTTTAATAATGGTTAACAATAAATTTTATGTCAGACAACTAATTGCTTCAGCTCCCACTGTTCATATCTTATGAAGCCACACAATTTACAACATCGTAATGTCTGCTATATAAAAAACTAAAGCTGCAAAATGTGGTGGAGTAAAACATATAATATTTCCCTTTGAACTGTAGTGGAGTTCATCAAAAGTGCACATGAATACTTCAGTGGAGTAAATGTACTTAGTTACTTCCCACCACCAGTAATGTCTGAAGAAATAGAAGTAGTTTGTTTTCTGTGTAACTGCCTTTTTTTATGAGGTATTTTCTATTATATTTATGTATCAACAGATTTTCTACTGTAGTATATTGAACTTATCACAGCTAGTTCAATATCAGTAAGCATGGATCTATCAAAATAAAATGTGATCCTATGGCACACACTCAAAACATTTATTTACTTTGCAACATGAATGATACAGTAATATTTAATTTACAAATCTGCTTTACTTTCAGTGCACAGCTTTGTTCTTTTTTAGTCACTGACAGTAAAGGATAACCACAAATGGCTTTTTCCATCTTCACTGGAGGATGATATCATTGTTCTGTAGTTGTTAGTTGTCCTCTCACAGCTTCTTATCTTCGTCCGCTGACGAGGGCATGTCACAAGTGTCTGCTGCGGATACAAGACACACACACACACACACACACACACACACACACACACACCACAAACATGCAGTGTTGCAGACCCAGTGCCCAGGGTGAAGTCATTTTTGAAAGGTCGATCCACAATATAAAATTACACTGCAGATATCTGTCTCATACATTATTACATCTAATGCAAGGTATCCCCGAGGAAATTGTTCAGTGGAGGCGGGAAGCCACAGTGATCCTGTCGAATCTCATCCCTTGATCAGTTTAGTTAGTAGAAGGCAGGAGTAGCATTATAGCCACACTTGTGTTTGTGAATGAAGGCCCGTGTTTAATATCACAAAAGTGAAAGTGGTCTTTGTTCGAGGCAAGTTTATCCACCTCCACTTTAAAACACAATGGGGGAAACTCTTGAGTGGACTACACACCAGCGTCAGTTTCAAATTCCAAACAAGCTTTTTGAAAGACTGTTCCGGACGAATGAACATGCATCTCCACGTTGCCAGAGCTTTTGACATTTGGATTAAGTCTCGTGGTGTAGAGAATTTTCACTTGTACCTGGGAGAGGAGCTGAGTCCTGTAGCCATCTGATTGCTCTGCTGTGTCGGGCAGTGTTTTTGACTGACTGCAGAGTACTGCTGATATGAAGAGTGGAAAGAAGGGTGAATCAGGGGTCAGACAGTGCCATATCTTCCCAATATGGAGATATGCAGCCTGGGTAGAGAGAGGTGTCGGTAGTCCTGGCTGGACGTCGGAGACAAGTTGTCTGTTGTCCCTCTCTACAGCTCTTTAAATAGATGTTAAAAGCCTAATTCTGTTGTCTTGGTCCATTGGCATTTAAATGAAGATATGATAAAGTTTAGATAAGAGTGATTTACAGTGCATACTTTTACAGTAGAGATAGAGCATGTTTTCTGATATCTACACCATGCCACTCTTTCCTGAGTATACTTTAATTTAAACAAGATTTAAAAACTTTGTTTTATATACAGTATACTGTTTTTCATGTCATTTCATGTAGCGTTTCTCTCTTTCATGTCTTTAGATATTTGTGGGTTGGTATACAGGATCAAGGCCTGTATTTATTGCATCACCATGCGGGAAAATGCAGATTTAATATTGCTGTGTACCTTGAGATTAATGCTGACTAGAGTATACTTCAGAGGGAGCAGCAAGTCAGCATCAGGGTTTTTTGCCTTTTTTTTACAAGATGGAGGCTTATAGTTGATCCCCACAGCCTTATCCTTCAAAGACAACTACATCGATTCTCACTATAGAAATTAGCTTTTTTTTTAATACACAGGAATCTGTAACTCTTGTGTGTGTGTTTTCTCAGGGAGATGAGTTGGTTCTGCAGAGCACCTTCACCTCCCAGGAGGAACATGTGAAGCTCTGTTTGGCTGCCGAGGGATTTGGCAGCAGACTTTGCAGACTTGAGTCCACGTCTAACTGCAAGGTAAAGGGCTCCACCTCAATGACTGTGCACTTTTCCTTTGTACCACGTTTTATTCATCATTAATCATCAAACTTTATTATTCTTGAATAAGAAGAGAGAGACCTGTGAGATAATGCAAATAATTCAATAAGAATCAGAAAAAACTGCCCTTTCTAGATATAAGTTTAACACCAAGATATACGGCTGACTGATCAAATATTCAGATTACGATATTGGAAACATAAATGACATTAAGTTTTAATGCTTACCGTGTCTGGCCTGTGCCTAGTATATCATTCAGAAATGTATAAAATAGTTTTCTTAAAATTTCTTACTAATTCACCTCTAAATGAATCTTATCACAATTAACATTTTATATATGTTCCATGTTTAATATGTTTCTTACTTGTGTTTTCAGTGTCTATAATATCTAAACAACAATTCCCAAGTAACCAGATACAAAGCTGCTTCAGTGACACAAACTCTACCATCTTTTTTCTTTCAGAATGTTCCCCCAGATTTGTCTGTCTGTGGCTTTGTCCTCGCCCAGTGTCTGTCTGTCCGAGCCCTGCAGGAGACGCTGGCCCACAGCGAGCACTTGGCTGCAGAGGTGAGTCTCTCCTTCTCTTCTCTCGGTTAATGGATCCTAATATTCCCTGAAACATTGGATTGATTTCTACTCTGTCAGTGTCATGGTGCTGAATGTGTGTGCAGAATGATTTACTGGGATTTCAGGGTACTAAACTGACCTCATATCAGCTACTTAAATAGTATAGTTATAGTAGTTTAAGTGAAGTAGATGAAGTATTCTGTACATTATTGACTACAATATAGAGTACAATTTTAACTGAGCATATATTTGAGAAGGATTTGACCTGTATTTATTCATCTTAAGCTACAGAGTTAGTCGTATAACACACATAACAATGACAAATGAGCCAACATAAAACTGGAACAGCTAGTATTTACGTAAAGTAACAAGTGGACATAATTTACTTGTACTTTACAGGTGGGAGCCGGAGGAAACCATCGCACCCTTCTTTATGGCCAGGCAGTGTTGTTCCTACACTTTTACAGTGGAATGGTAAGTCATCCTGACGTAATGCACATATTAATCAGGATTCAGTTTTACTTCCATGGTCTCAGTCTTACTCCCAAAAGTTTTATTAGATTTTTCCAAATATTTCTTCACATGATTGCTGAAAAATATATGTGTTTTTTTTTTTTACTCCCAGTATCTCAGCTGCTTGTCTTCATCTCAGTCTTCAAGTGACAAGCTGGCTTTTGATGTGGGTCTGCAGGAGGATAAAGCAGGTATTTGATGTCAGATCTTTGTAACAGGATGAACATGAATCTGTATGCAAGTAAAGATTTCAGATATGCATTTATTTTTTAAGTACTTCATGTATATTTCCTGTGTGTGTGGATCAGGTGAGGCGTGTTGGTGGACCGTCCACCCAGCATCTAGGCAGAGGTCAGAGGGTGAGAAGGTGCGTGTTGGAGATGACCTCATACTGGTCAATGTGTCCTCAGAGAGGTATCTGGTGAGTCGGTAAAGGAGTGACGTTCTTTCATTGTGAGTTGACAGAAAATCAGATAAGAATATCTCAGATCTGCTTTAAGAAATAATAAAAGATCACTTATTTGGCATTTGAAGTTGATAAATTGAATGTGTGTTTCATTTTCCACTTGTCTGCCCCCTCTATCTTTCTTTTGAGCTTTGTAGGATCAAAAAATTATCATTTCCTCTGACTTCACTCCGTAGTTTGCCATCTGTGTTCTCTGATGAGTAGATTAGCATAACTGTTTGTGATAGCACCTATCATTGTAGAAAAATCAAGCTCTATTTAATGTTGATGAGCTGATTTTTCTTTTTCCCTGAACGTTTTGTTTCCTACCAGCACATGTCCTTTGGCACTGTTTTTGACAACAGAAGCTTGAGTGACAGCCTGATTGTTGATGCAGCCTTCCAGCAGACTCTCTGGAGTGTGGCTCCCATCTGCTCTGGAGGTGGAGTTGCTCAAGGCAAGTTACTTTTATCATCTTTCCTTTTGTTCTCTAGGCATACCGGATAACATGATCAATGTCTAAAACAGTATAATCCAAATTATACCTGTGTCCAAGAAATGTGATTGGCGTGTCCCTCTGTTTTTCAAACTGATGTTGGCGATGGTCACTGAAAGAGCTTTGCCAACCATGAAAGTGAACAATACTCAGTCTGCTATTTTTTTATTAGAAAATCAACCCAAATCTGGCCTGTTTCGGTAGAAAACTCTTCCCATGTCTCTTCTGCTAACACTAGGGTACCTGAAGGGGGGCGACACGTTGCGGCTACTCCACAGCCACAGTGACGCCTGTCTGACAGTTCCCTCCACAGGGCAGGGAGAGGAGCTGCAAAGGTCGGTTACCTGAAAATACTAATCACCTCTCGTGCCCACCATAAACATCCTTTTGTTCCCTAGTCATGTCCGTTTTCTCAATGCAGGATGATGCATTATGAGGTTGGATCCGTCTCCAGCCAAGCCTGCTCGCTCTGGAGGCTGGAGATTCTGCGTGTAGTGTAAGTATAAATGGGATTTGGTGATCTGCTCACGTGCAGTAATTTTTAGCTTTTGATTGTATGAAAAAGATCAGATTTGAGTAGTGGCAGAAGAAGAAAAAATAGTAAATTATTGCTAGGAGCATAGAGGGAGTTAATATCAAGCCGCTGATGGTCACTGCCAGTTCAAGGTCTGGAGTTTTTGTTTCTTCTGTTTTTGCCTATAATAGCTGAGCAGAGAAACCATGTTTGTCTGGCCCAGAACAGAATTAGGGTTGTGTGTCCCCTGCTTGCTCCCCTGCCATGTCAACACTAAAGAGGGAAAAAACTAAATGTAGCAGACAATTCAATTCAGCAGACAGCGTAATTGTAGCAGACAGTTCAATTTCCTGGAAAAGAATACAACAACGACAACAACAACAACAACAGCGCCACACAAAGTCCTTGATATTCCTCAGGTGGAGCGGGAGGCATACATGCTGGGGGCAGCCTTTCAGACTGTGCCATGTGACCACCGGGAGGTATCTGGGTCTGACAGAGGAAAAGGGCCTGTACCTGGTTGATCGGGACAAGGCCGACATCAACACGACCTCCTTCTGCTTCCGTTCCTCAAAGGTCAGGGGTCCCATGAGACTGTTAAGATCAATTCATTATCTGAATCGATTATGAAATGATTGGATTACTGAAGGTCATTAGTATGCAGTGTTCCTATTTATTTCAAGGGGACACATTTGTTTGGGATACATGTGATAATAGATTTTTGCCTGTAGGAGAAGCTCGACACTGGCGTAAGGACTAATGTCGACGGCATGGGGACCCCGGAGATCAAGTATGGAGATTCCATATGTTACGTTCAGCATGTCGACTCTGGGCTCTGGCTCACCTACCAAACCACTGATGCAAAGTCGTCTCGCATGGGAGGAACTCAGCGAAAGGTAAACATGTAAATGTGTAAATTTTATTGATTAAACAAAGGCCTGAGGCTCATTCTATATTCCGTCTATAATGAATATTGAATGTGAAAATGTACTGAATCACACTTTTTATATGGGGAAAATAATTGCAAATGTTGTGCTTCCAGGCCATTTTGCACAGCGAGGGTCACATGGACGACGGGCTGACGCTTTCTCGTTCTCAGAGGGAAGAATCTCACTCGGCCAGACTCGTCCGGAGTGCTACTCTCCTCTTCAGCCGCTTTAGCAGGTGATGGTCCGTGTATTTACACCCTCAGATATTTGGTACAGCGACCGTGACATATCAGCCAGACCAATATTGGCTTATTAAAGATACATTGGTAAAGGTTTATATTGTATAGGCTGATGTGTAATAAGAACAATAACACACACACACAACTGCAGACTTCAGCTGTCTTGGAATGCCTTAAGGATTTTCTTGTGGTACACAGAACCGCAGTGATAAACTAAGAAATTTTGAAAAAATACCATGGGACTCCTACCACGCTTTTAAAAAGTGACTGGTGCATAATTAACTGAGAGAAAACTCTGAGATATGGAATCACTTGAGGCTCTGAACATTTCTCAAACTTTCTATTTTCTCGCTGTAAAAAACTAGAATACATCAGAATCATTCATTTGCCTCCCAGGACTTTACAGTCTGTGTAACATGCATCACTCTCCACCGTTGATTCAGATAAGCAGCCCAGAGCATAAGTCATAGTTGTTGGTTTTCAAATCCAGGCCTGCTTTACCACGAGAAGATTTAAAGGTCTGGTAGTTTGAGTCCAGGCTGGAAACTAATCATGTCTGTGAAATATAGTATTGTTGTATTTCTCATACACATCTGCTGTAGGAAAGTGGATGGCTTCAGTCAGCAAGGACACCTGTCCTCCGTCAGCGTGCCGACAGAGATGGTGATGTGCAGTCTGCAGGATCTAATAAAGTACTTTCAACCTCTGGAGGGGCTTGGCCATGAAGCTAAACAGAACAGCATGGCAGCTCTAAAGAATCGGCAAAACATGTTTCAAGAAGAGGTAACTGCATGTGTGATAGTTTAAACTTGTCCTACATGTTATACGTTTGACAGTGTTTCACAAGTGTACCCCTATTTCTTCTCAGGGTGTGATAGCTCTGGTCCTAGATTGTATTGATCGTCTACACCAGTACAGCAGCGCTTCTGATTTTGCTGAGTCTGCTCAGGGTGAGATGGGAGAAGAATGGGAAACCATCCTCAACCGCTTCTATGAGCTACTGGGTGAGAATGAACACACATCTAGTATAGACACCTTTTCATTTGCAAAACTGACCCCACAACATTTATTATCTACTGACGCAGACACCAAACAGGTACAAATGTTTTCTCTGTAATATCTACTGAGCTGATCGGAACACATTCATATGCATTTTGCTAAAAATATCAATAATTTAAAGTGATAAATTGTTGAAATGTGGTTTACACTCTGTCATTTTGCATAAAATACATGCATCGATGAGTCCTGAGCCTCCTCCTAACACTTCTCTGTCCCTCTCCAGCTGCTTTGATCCGGGGAAACCGTGTAAACTGTGCACATTTCTCAGGTTCTCTTGACTGGCTGATTAGCCGACTAGACCGACTGGAGGCCTCCTCTGGTTGGTTGAACTTGTACTTATTCTATTTTCACTTGCAAAATATTCAAAAATTACCACATCCTTGGGTATCGTTATATCTCCGTGCAACAGCCAGTGTTTTCTGGTTTGTCTGTGGTCCATCTGTCTGTCCCTTGAATGTGAATGTGACATACTAGTGACACCTGCTGGGAATTTTATTACACCTGACACAAACATTTACTTGGACTTAAGGATGACCTGATTAAAATGGTCATAGGTCATAGGTCTCGTGACCTCACAAAACCCTTTTTTTGCCTTATTTTAAGAACACATTTTCACGTAGACTCGCAGATTAACCTATTACATATTGGTGGTCAACGGTAAAGGCCCCGTTTTACATTTGTGATTAAATGGTGAGATATTCCCGGTGTTTAATGTTATCTGCTGCATATTAAGTCTGAATTTATCTTATCTCAGCATCATAGCAGGCACTCGTGATATTAAAGGCTGCACTACAAAGTATCTTCCGCATATTAATGAACAATTACATACTGTCATGTACAGGAGTCTTGGAGGTTCTGCACTGTATCCTCGTGGAAAGTCCTGAAGCACTCAATGTCGTCAAAGAAGGACACATTCATTCCATCATCTCTTTTCTTGACAAGCATGGATGCAACCATAAGGTAATATATTTAGTATTTTGTCTATTTGATTTTAAAATAGTATAAGCTTTATCCATACTGGCAGCAAAATGACCAAATATTGTCAATATGTTCATGCTACATCTGGGTTCATTGGCTGAAAAGCTGCAGCTCGTCCAAATACGTTTTTTGTGCGAGGAAATACAAAAGCACAGAAAAGCCGATTGCAGCCTCAGTCGCGGTTGTTGAACTTTTCCCCTAATGTGAAATCATTTCCATGTGTTTATCGAGCCGCTGCTTGATGGGGTGTTGACAGGTTGCTTTCCAGGTTCTAGAGGTGCTACGCTCTCTGTGTGTGTGCAACGGCGTGGCGGTGCGGTCCAATCAGAACCACATCTGCGACAGCCTGCTGCCAGACAGAGACTCGCTGCTCCAAACACGTCTGGTTAATCAGGTCATCAGGTACGATCGAGAATGCTTTCTCTTTCTTTTGTCTTTAAGTTATTCTTCTCTCTTCCATTCTGTCTCATTCTTTTCTTATTCAGTGTTTTTGGTCTTTTTCCTCTGCTGTTTGTCTCTTTTGCATTTCAGACACACAAACGTTACACAAACTATGTGTACAAATTAAAAACAATAACGTCCAAGCTCAAAAATCAAGTGTTGCAAGGAGAATATCTTCCCATAATCCACCTTACATTTTGTATTCACTCTTGGAGAATCATTTAATGAGTGTTTTTTTCCCCTCTTGTCCCCTCTTGAGCTTTCTATTCGATTTGTTTAGTTAACTGTAGAGATCGCACTGCTGCAGGCCTTTGTGTCCTTGAAGTCTTTCATTCTGCTCTGCTGTACACATCCGTGATACGAGATACACTTTACCTTTCTCCACAGTAGAGCACTCGGCTCTTTCTCTGCTGGACTCGAGTTAATTGAAGAATTACTTGTCTCCTTTTAGTGTTGCCTCTTAATTAGCTGCACAAATGATTGTTGTCTGAAGAGATCAAACCAATAATGTTGATGTCAGAGCTCACATGTCTTTATCTCAGCCGTATCCAATGAGACTGTGGAAAGGTTAGGGGCTTCCTAAGGTGATGTGACACATCTTTGGACATTCTTTTGTCATTTTTTATCATATTTGATCTTCTTCCTCTGTCTCTCAATATTTGGGCCCACTGTGTGAAGCAGTTTCCATTTTTCCTTTTCCTTTGAGCTTGTGTTTTTTCTGCACTCAATCTGCCCTGTCGTCCACAGCAGCTGCCTTCTTTTATCACGCTTTTCTCTATCAACAGCCCATTTTGCTCCTCAGGCCTTATAGCTTATTTTGTTTCATATTCCAAACACCTGCTCTGTCCAATCCCCAGCTCTCTCTTCCTCCTCTAGCCATTACTCATTCTATCACTTTTACTTCTTGTCCAACTAAATGTCTCATTAGTACATCTGCTTTCATTCATCTCATCGGTTTTCCCTCTCTTTTCCGTCTTCTCCTCCTTACCCTACCACATTTTGCCAGTTCTTCCAGATGCCCTCTTACATATTTTTCCTTGTCTGTATCCAGTCTTCTTATCTATTATTATCCAATCTCTTACATCATCTTAACCAAGTCATATTTTTCGCTCCGTGTCCTTTTCCCTTTCGCTCAACCCCCCCCCTTCCATCCTAATGTCTTCACTGTCCTGAGAGCTCTGTCAAGGGCAAGGTTAAAGTCACTACATGAACTAGCATTTATTCTCCAGATGTCGTCTTGGTCCTGATTAAATTCGAGCAACATATTGCCGATTTTCCCGTCCACAAACCTTTTCGTGTTATTGCTTCTCATGCTCTGATTCTAAATCTTCTCTGGTAATTTAGTTTCAGCACCAGCAGTGGAAGGTCAACCTCCAACAAAATGCCTGCTCTGTGTTTGGTTTATATATTTATAACAATGAAATGTGATGTGCTCATGAAAGTGTTATGTTATGGTCTCTGTGGGCTGCACCAAATTCCCCGAATAAAGGAATAGCAGTGTGTGATCCTACACAGAGCAGTACGGTAAAAATAAGCTACTAGTATTATATTGCTGTACAATTTAATTCAATATTCATGCATGACTGTGATGATTATGATGTGTGTCTTATATTTATGGATATTTTCTTTTATCATCCTATGTTAAGTGTCTGAGCAGTGAGACATTTAAATTAAAATTAAAACGGAAAGGATAACAAACATTAAAAGTGGAGAATGGTAAAACATATAGAATAGTTATTAAAAAAATAAAGTGATTGATTCAGCAATACATTAAATGGAGGAGAGCAGTACATTAAATGGATGGGTACTCTTTAATTACAGGCTCATCAAAAGCTTGCAATAATTGGTGTTTTTAATCTGCTGACATTACTTGCAGCAAACCTTAGGGAAGTGGTAGAGAATCCCAGAGAGTGGGTCTGCAATGACATAACTTAATAACAAACTAATTAAAACTATATACTATAACTTCTAACTATGAAAGGCACCATCTTTTGAGTTTTCTTCCATTTTTCTCTACCTCCTCTGGACTTCTATCGCCACAGCATGAGACCGAACATCTTCCTGGCCATGGGGGATGATTCAGCGCAGCATCGAAGGTGGTACTACGAGCTGGCTGTGGACCATGTCGACCCCTTCCTCACATCTGAGCCCACTCATCTGCGTGTGGGCTGGGCTTGCTCGGAGGGCTACCACCCCAGGCCCACCGGAGGAGAAGGCTGGGGGGGCAACGGGGTGGGGGATGACCTCTGCTCGTATGGCTTTGATGGGCTTCAACTCTGGTCGGGTGAGGATGAGACACAGGAGTCAGTAGTACAGTAGAAGTACTTCTGGGGATGCTGCTCACTGAATGAATGCATGAATAACCATATTTCAATCTTGAGTTTTTATCACAATAAAGATGATGATTGAAATGTAGGTTGGTGACATCACCTCCACAGGGAGATTAAAAAGAAAGACAGAAAATGAAACACGACCTATTTTAAAGTTTTTAATTCGTAATCTCTGATCTAAAATTGATTTACAGCCAAGTCGAGAAAATATGAAGACTATATTTTTCCAAACATCCATTTTTAGAGATGATTCAAATTAAAATTCCTATCATTGCTTTTTATTTAGTGCCATAAAAGGATTATATGGGATTTTACCATGTCTGATTAAAAGGAACAAAAAAGAAATTCAATAAAATCGATGCTTCTTAATTATCTTGTAGAAACAACTTGACATTTCAGTGACCCCCATTGTTGAGCAACACGTCATTATTCAGAGGGAGCCAGTGACATGGTACTGTTTGTTCCTTGAGCCTGAACAGAGACTATAATAAATCATCCTCAGCCGCAGTAAATCTTGAGTTTGCTGCGGCTGCCAAACTTTTGATTACGACAAAGATGTGTCCGTGTAAATTGACGATGAACAGACTTGCTGCCTTTTTAGATGTGTCTAGTCGGGGTAAACAACAATGAATACAAAGTAGACTGATTCCATATTGGCAATTTAGAAGTGTTCTGTCAGGATGATTTATGTCAGATTCTGCCAGAATGAATATGAGCCTCCGATGTTAACATCTATGGGTGCATTCATGCATTGTATTCACATTCTTGTATTTTTAAAGTACTGGGAGATTTAATTTAATAAAACATGGATGACTTAAGCAGTTGTGTCTTCTGAATTTTAGGCTGCGTGGGCCGCAAAGTGAGCTCACCTTTCCCCCACTTGCTGAGAAACGATGATGTGGTCAGCTGCTGTCTGGACCTCAGCACTCGCTGCATCTCTTTCCGGGTCAACGGGCTGCCTGTGCAGGGCATGTTGGAGAACTTCAGTGTCGACGGCCTCCTTCACCCTGTGGTCAGCTTCTCTGCTGGAATCAAGTGAGTAGAGGAGACACGATAACTGTTCTACACAGTTGGCTTCTGGTTTATCTCAAGTAAATTTTAAGTCATATGCTGTATTTAATACCATTTGTAATTTCTTTAAGGAGGCTGAATTATTTTTTGTTGAAGTTTAATCTTTTTAAATGCATGCCATGTTCTTTTTTCTCGACACCAGGGTTCGTTTTCTTTTAGGGGGAAGACATGGAGAGTTTCGCTTCTTGCCGCCACCAGGTTTTGCTCCATGCTCGGAGGCTCTACTCCCGAGAGTCAAGCTGAAGGTAGAGCCATGTCAGAAATACATCTTGGATCTCGGAGAAGGAAAACAAGAGCTCATCGGCCCATTAGTACCTGTCACTCCAGTTACCTTCACTCCCACACCAGTAGACATTAGCAAGGTAAAAGAAAGCAATTAAATCAAACCGATTAGATTTCCCCATATTTTGCAAAGATAAATTGCAAATTAATTTTTTTATTTCGAGATTTCAGATAAAAAAAAAATTCTGATAAAAATATTTAAAATATTTACATACAATTTTAAATGCATCTTTCCAATGATATTACTCTCATAGGTGGCACTGCCCTCACAACTTGAGGATATTCGAGAAAAAATGGCTGAGAACATCCATGAGCTCTGGGTAATCGACAAGATTGACCTTGGATGGACAAATGGACCTGTGAGAAAAGAGAAGCATATGCTGGCATTATTTAATCATTGCATGCATCAAATGAATAATTATTTAAATCCCCTATTTACAGTGTTTCTTGCAGTTTGAAAACTATGAGCTTTTGTCAAACAGGTGAGAGATGAGAGTAAGAGGCATGATCCGTGTTTGGTGGAGTTCTCCAAGCTGCCGGAGCAGGAGAGGAACCAGAACGTTCAGGTGGCTCAGGACACCCTCAGGTGAAATCTATGACCTTTATCCTACAATAGAAAAAACCTGATGTCTACTTTAATTAATTTGTTGAACAAAATTAAAAATAACTTACCGGTTGAGTAATCAGTGTTTCTGTATATTTCCGTACTGAAGGACTCTGCTTGCTCTCGGATTTCACGTTGGTTTGACTGATGACCGTGCGGCAGACAGAGTCAAATACATGAGACTAGCCACCAAGTATGTAAATATTATTATGTTTAATTGCATTTTGTTTGTAGCCACAAATACTGTAAAAGGACAACTACATCAGAGCCATTTGGTCATTCTTTTATTTTGTCTTTCTCAGATATGAACAGCCCAGTGGATATCGACCTGCCCCAGTAGACTTGAGACAGGTTTCTCTGAGTCCAGCCCACCAGGAAGTGGCTAACCTGCTGGCAGAGAACGATCACAATGTCTGGGCCAGAGAGCGGATCAAACAGGGATGGACCTACGGAGCCCAGCAGGTTTCTGTTCTGTATTACTGCATTGACCAGACACTGCTGAAGAGGAACAATATTTTTTCATTCATAATATTGCATGTTGCCTATAGACCCTGAATGAAAATGGACATAGACTCCGGGTCAGGAAATTGAAGCTACTTGCAGAAGTGTCTAAAATCTGTATCCTCTCATATCACCAGCAACCAACTCCACTGTTTGTACTAAAAGTTTGTTCTGTCAACACAAACACTGATACTATTTGCTGACATGTATAGTTAACCCGTATTGCTCTTTGAATGTGTGTTACCAGGATGTGAAAGCCAAGCGGAGCCCGTACCTGGTGCCTTGCAGCCTGCTTGATGAAAGGAGCAGGAGAATGGGCAGAGAGAGTGTCAGAGAGGCAGTGTGTACTCTGCTGGCCTACGGTTACAGCCTGGAGCCCCTCAACCAAGAACGGGGTATGTCACAAAGTCCTGTTACTAGTTATAGCTCAGTTAATACCCCCTTTATTTATTGTAACCAGCTTAAGACAATACAATTCAAGTTGCAACACAGCTGTCTTTTTTTATTGAGTAAAACTTTGTATAGCTATTGACAATTCTGCAACTTCTGTGAACATTGTCATGCAAAGTAAAAGTTCTGTTTAATGGGGCTTGAATGCAAATCACTTATTTTGCACATCACCATATTTTCTCTGTTGTTGCGTCTACAGCCACATTATCAAACGCTTGTCTCTCCTCTGCTGAGAAGTGCACAGTGTTCAGACCAGATAAATCATACGCCGTGACTCGTGGGAAGTGGTATTATGAATTTGAAATACTGACACCAGGGAGTATGAGAGTGGGCTGGGCCAGACCAGGCTGTATCCCTGATAAAGAGCTCGGCTCAGATGACCAGGCATACGTCTTTGATGGATATGAGGTGAGATACTTAAGGTTTACAGCTCTGAACACAGCAATAAGACCAGGGAACTTGTTGAAACAACACAGATCACAGTTAGACTTCAAATGTCTGTTTTTTCTGGCATAATGAACTCAGATATGTTGAAAAACATGTCTTTATGTTACCACAAGACATTTCTTGATTTACTCTCATAGTCTACAGAAATAAATTATGTCTGGATCTGGATGTAATAAAAAAAAGTCTTAATCTGTTCACATACTGGTTATGTGATCATTGGTAAAGCTGGAGGAGGATTTTGGGAGAGCAGACAGAACGGACTTACATCACACCTGTAATTAATCCAACCCTGATTTAACAATGGTTGTGATCAAAGCCATTCACCATTATGAAATAAAGTATGAGGGATATAGGAAAAAGTGGAGCACTGCAGCTCTCATTAATCTGCCGGGCTGACTCTGATCCTCCTGCTTCCTTCTCGTTTTACCTCATTCCGAGCTGTGATGATTCCTATTTCAGACTAAATTCTCCTCCTGTTGCTTTCAGGCTCAGTGGTACCACCAGGGTGGTGAACCCCTGGGACGTCCGTGGCAGAGGGGCGATGTGGTTGGTTGTTTGGTGGACATGGCTGAACGCACCATGGTGGTCACGCTCAACGGAGAGGTGCTGTTTAATGACAGAGGATCAGAGCTGGCTGCCAAGGACTTCGATTTCAGAGACGGTCTGGAGGAGTTTTTGACTTTTTATACTGTGTATTGCACAGATTTGATACTTTCTATTGACTGAAAGATAATAAATCACAACACAGATTTTTATTTTCGCAGTACTGTTCCTTCTTTTTTTTTTTTAAGTTCAACATACAGTATATTAAAGATTTTCATTTAGTCTCTCCACATATTTCCTAGGCCTGTTGCCCGTGGTCAGTGTTGGGGTGAACCAGGTGGGGAGGCTGAACCTGGGCCGCCACGTGGCCTCTCTGCAGTACTTTACAGTGTGTGGTCAGCAGGAAGGCTTTGAGCCCTTTGCTGTCAACATGGCCAGAGATCCAGCTCTGTGGATGAGTTGGAAACAGCCTCAGTTTACCTCCATACTACCTGATGATCACAATTTCCAGGTTAGTTTATGCAGTTTATACATTTTCTCTCCTTTATATATTGACAAGTATTTTGTCCTTTGCATGGCTGCTTATAGAACTGGTCAACTCACACTGATCCTGAAAATCTTGTTCAAATCTAACTCGAGGTCACTAAAATCAGTGGCTCAACGGAGTCCTTGTCCAGCCTGAGGGTCGCTCAGCGGTTGTTTGCTCACCACAGCGGAGGCAGTGAGATGGGCTTTTACCGGCTCAGCATGTCTGTTGAATGTGCTGATATCCTCACCAGCCCTGCAGCGGGCGTGCTTCCCTTGGCCTCCAACTCTCTCTCTCCAGGTTAAGATGGTATTACAGCATCATATACAGTGTGGCCGCAGAGAGCTCCACAAGACTTCATAGAAGACGTGCTCGGTTTTGCCAAAACACACAGCAAACACATGACATTATTAGTGCTGCAGCTTGTACAAATTACAGACCTGTTACAAGATGGAAATTTAACAAAATTATGAATGTGTTCGATCTAGATAGCCGTTGCTTCCATTTATCCAGATTGCTGATATTCTTACATTATGACCTTGCTGAGCTGTGCCGTTTAAGCTCCCCCAGGCCTCGCTGTAATTACTGTTCATTGTTCTTTTTTAGGACGGAAAGAACAGGAGGAAGTGGACTCTGACTTTGAAGTGCTGATGAAGTCAGCTCACAATTTCGCCGGCTCGAGAGATGAGCTCAACCATAAGGATCACAGCCAGGAGAAAACATCAAGACTGAAACAACGGTAGATTGTCGAAAGCTAAAATTAGGAACATACTATATGTAAAGAGATGTGTATAATTTGGAATATAGTAGAATTAGCATTGAAGCACAAACCTTGGTTTGAATTGTTAGTTTTGGTGGAGATGTATGATTTTTAGTGTATTGTGTATTCTTTGTTTTTCTATGATTGCAAAATAGGTTTCTCAAAATTAAATAAGAAATTCAAATTGTGAAAAGAAGCACAGATGCAAACAGGCTCTTGTCTCAGTACAGTCATCATTAATCTGCAAAGTTCATTGTGCTGCTCATTAATGTGTGTTTCTGCTCTGCAAGGTTCATGTTGAAGAAAACGAAACCAGGCCTAGTCAGCAGCAACTCGTCTGCACGGCTCCTCGAAGATGTCGTTGTTGACAAAGATGACCATGATCACCTCATCCAGAGCTCCAGAGTAAGGGTCATTATTTCATCCCATCTTAACCAGATAACCACAGAACATATAAAATGAAATCAGCACTAAAAAGAAAACCAATGTTTTTCAACTGTAATATTTAAATGACCTATAATTACCAAGAGATAATAACGATAAAGACTAAATGTGATTTGGGCACCCTGCTGCCTTAGAATCCAGTGAAGTTATACAAATTGTGCTGCAGGGCTTGTGCAGCGCTGGTAGATAATCACCTGCCACATTATGATAATGTAGAATACAAAATGCAAATACCAAACAATGACACCAGCTGACCTCTGGGTTTCAGTATTACTACTCAGTGAGGGTTCTTCCTGGCCAGGAGCCGTTCAACGTGTGGGTAGGCTGGGTGACCTCTGACTTTCATCAACATGACATGACATTTGACACCGACTATGTCCACACCGTGACTGTCACCCTCGGAGACGACAGCGGCAAAGTCCAGGAAAGGTCAGTGTGCCCCAATAATTTACATTTTTAGTATGGATGGTTTTTACCAAGAATTTAAATACTTAAATTAAATGCATTTAGAGATATTGATGATAGTTGCCATGATATCCTTTGTACGCCATATTGTATAAACAAATTAATGATAGTGTCCCTCTCCTTGTCCACAGTGCGAAGCGCTGTAATTGTTACATGCTGTGCGCTGGAGAAGCTACGGGCTTGTCTCAGAGTCGAAGAAGTACAGGGTTAGAAATTGGCTGTTTGATTGACACAGCCACTGGGCTGCTCACCTTCACCTCCAGTGGAGTGGAGATGGCAGCGTTCTACCAAGTAGGTCACACAGGAAACTTTCTGATTGGCAGAATAACTTACCTCATTATCTAAAGGAAATAATGTATTTATTTTTTTCATTTTATTACTAAACTTTGGTACGATTGTTTCACTGTTAATCAGGTGGAAGCCCGTGCAAAGCTGTTTCCTGCTGTTTTTGTCAAACCAACCACGGGCAACATGTTTCAGTTTGAATTGGGACGTGTCAAGGTAAAGGAAGTTTTCATAATCAATCATGTCAAATATGTCAGAGGAACATTGTGATACATAAAAAAGCAACATTGTGGAAAGAATGGATCCGTAGTTTATTAGGCTGTAGCTCAAATCAGTGAACAGAACAGTTTCTTCTTTTACAAAACTTTTGATGGTCTGATATAACATTACTTTTATTTGTCTTTCTCTTGGTCCAGAATGTAATGCCCCTGTCGGCAGGTTTGCTTCGCAGCCAAAGAAGAAATTCCACTCCTCAGTGTCCTCCACGGTTTCAGGTCCAGCATCTCAGCCCAGTTTCATGGACCAGAGTCCCAGAGCACGCATTACAGGTGTCGGTAGATCGGCCAGATGAGCACCACGGCTGGAGAGTCCAATGCTCTGACCCTCAGCAAGTCATGACCCTTCAGATCCCTGATGAAAACAGGTCAAAGAGCAGATATATACTTTGTTAATGCTATAATCTGTCTTTTGTTAACTGGAGTTTTAATTTGTTCTTGATTGACATTTTTTTTTTTTATGATATATACATTTAGGTGTGTCGACATTTTGGAGTTGTCCGAGCTTGATGATCTCTTGACCTTTCACCGCCACACCCTGCTCCTCTACTGCTCTTTATGCGCCCTGGGAAACACCAGAGTTTGCCACGTCCTCTGTAGTCACGTGGACCAGTCCCAGGTCCTTCATGCCATTCAGAATCCCCAACTCCCGGGGCCCCTCCGCTCCGCATTCTACCAGCTCCTTATTCAGGTGATTGCTTATTGGAGTTCATGTTAATTTTATCAGTGACTACAGGATAAGAAATCTTCTTAGTATAAATACATAAATATACATTTTCTTGTTGTTTAGGTCCACCTCAGCAGCCACAGCACAGCATTTCTCATGATGAACCACGAATACATTGTGCCTATGACGGACCAGACCAGACAAATCACTCTTTATCCCAGCCCTTCTGATGGTGTGAACAGGGGGGGCGGTCCACCTCCAGAACGAATTCCATGCTCTCGTCTTAGCACATCCCTTAAACCACAGATGCACTTCTCAAGTCCTTGTTTCGTGAGGAGTGACGGGATAGAAACAGATGATGCAGTTGAAAGCGTCTGCGCAGACAGCCCAGAAATCCCCCTGGACATATTAAAGAGTCTAACTGGGGAGATGCTGACTGCGGGGGTGTGGGCTGTGGGTCAGGGTGTGAGGGATCCTGTAGGAGGCAGCATTGAGCTTCTGCTGGTTCCCCTAATTAGACTCTTCTATACCCTGCTGGTAATGGGTGTATTTGGGGATGAGGAGCTCTGTAAAGTTCTGAGACTGATAGAGCCGGGAGTCTTCTCCCTAGATGTTGAATCCACTGAAGGGAAAGAGGAAGAAGATGTGAGTGATGATAATGAAAAGGAATGGAAAGGGGGCAGCGAGAAGGAGAACGACACTCCCACACAAGGACTTCTTCAGATGAAGCTTCCAGAAGCTGTCAAACTTGAGGTGAACAAATTAGAAGATTTCTCACATTGGATATAATTTTGGCTGAGCTTCAGTTGTGTTGTCACTGTCATACAAGTGGTTTAAAATAAAGCATAAAGTGTTTCTCTCCCCAGCTCTGCCATCTTCTGTCCTACCTGTGTGACAGCCAGGTGCGTCACAGGGTAGAAGCTGCGGTCGCCTTCTCTGACAACTTTGCGGGGCGGCTTCAGGAGAACCAGCGCTTTCGCTACAACCAGGTCATGCAGGCGCTCAACATGTCGGCCGCTCTCACTGCCCGCAAGACCAAGGAGTTCCGCTCACCTCCACAGGAGCAGGTCGGATAAGCTGAAATCAGATCGGAAGTGTCAGAGGATTAGAACCCCGGAGATGTTTGTGTCATCTGTTTATCTGTGTTCAGATCAACATGCTGCTGAGCTTTAGAGAGGAGGAGCAGCAGGAGACGTGTCCGTGTCCTGTGGAAACCCAACAGCTCCTGCTGGACTTCCATCAGCTCCTGAACACGCACTGTGGTTGGAACACTGTATTATCTTTGAGTCTGATTTATGAAAAGAGCCCCTTCTCCACTACTTTTCTTTGTGTACATTCGCTTAATAAACTCTCTGAATTCTTCAAGAATATCTTCTATACGAGGTCGTACTGTCTCATGTCAGCACTCTTTGCTGCCTTTATTCTGTAACAGCCATAAATCAATCAGATCGAATCAGCCTGTCGGACGATGTGAGGGGCTGCAGCTCAATCAGCACTTTTGAAACCAACTTTAAAAGATGTCTTAAAGTTGCTCAGCTTTGCACTTACTGAATTTAATATTCTCCTTCTTCTCGTGGTTTTGAGGACTTGCTTTTATCTGACAAGCATACATTTGTGCTGTTGTGAGTTGGGTTATATTGCATAGCTTGTGTGTTACCTGCCAAGGGACTAGAAGTGCAAATAAGATGGTAGCTATAATCTGTTACTGTGAATCATACAGGGACATGTATGTTTGAACTGCACACTGTCCTCTTTAAATTGATTAAAAAAATGAAATGAATCTATATTTAGTCAGAAAACTATTAATACGCTCCGAGGAGGGTGCTCACCACAATTACCACTGAAGAAGTCACGGCTTGTTTTGCTGTTGTCCTGCAGGCATTGAACTGGACGTTGACTCAGAGGTTGAGGGGGATGCTGAGATGTCTGTGAAAGATTGGCTTCTCAGTCTAGTGGCGAGAGGCTTGGGAGTGAGGAAGTCGCCTGTAGAAGAAGAGTGTAAACCGCAGAGTGGCAGTAAGTGTATCTGTGTTTCTCAATCTCAATCTCAATCTACATCACAATCACAACTCACCCTGCTTTCAAACACAAGGGTAATTTTTTCTCCCGCTGGTTCTTCTCCAGAGTCCCTCAAAAAGCTAATTTCTGAGACGATGGTGCGCTGGACCCAAGAGAGTGAGATGGAGGACCCTGAACTGGTCAGAGCTGTCTTCTCATTGCTCCACCGCCAGTATCAGGGGCTCTGGGGTCAAATGGCGGGACCCCTCAGCAGAACCTACACAATCAGCCAGGCCTCGGTGGAGGACACAATGACTCTCCTCTCCTCCCTCGGCCAAATCCGCTCCCTCCTCAGCGTCCGCATGGGGAAAGAAGAGGAGAAGATGATGATCAGGAGACTTGGGTAGGAGGAGGGTTGCATCTTCTGTGACCTCTCAATTATTGTCATCTTCTGTGGACATTGTTTAACATACTGGTAACGTCATATCCTCCGAAGTGTGGAATATATTTTTTACAGTTTTTGTGAATATTTTGTGTTTTTACATACAGAGACATCATGAATAATAAAGTTTTCTACCAACATCCCAACTTAATGAGGGCACTGGGGATGCATGAGACTGTGATGGAGGTGATGGTAAATGTTTTAGGAGAAGGGGAATCAAAGGTGAGAGAAAAAATAAAATGAATTTGTGGTGATATTTGGAAAAAAGTGTGTAACCGAGCAGCATTGTTGTTCCATGGGGTATATTCCAAAAATGAAAACAGCCAAAGCTAATGTAATGGGCTCTGGCTGATTAACTGGGCAATACTCCATGCAGTCGAGTTTGTTGTTTGTAACATCTGCCGTCATGTCACATTTAGCTTTTTTCTTTATGTCTACGATTTAATTTTGTTTTATTAGGAGATAACGTTTCCAAAGATGGTGGCCAGCTGCTGTCGATTCCTTTGTTACTTTTGCCGCATCAGCCGTCACAACCAGGGAGCCCTGTTTGACCATCTCAGCTACCTTCTGGAAAACAGCAGTGTCGGACTTGGTAAATCCTCCTCTCACACTTGGCTGCGTCAGTGTTTAAGTAACAGAAACTCAATACAATTAAAACACAAATAACCCTTCATTGCGCAACACAACTTTATTTGTTTTCGCCTGTAACTCACAGTTTTAACAGAAGTGTTTCAACTCTTAAGGTGTAAGCTACCATTTCGGTTTGTAGGGTTGTTGTGAGGATGTCATTACATTTTAAGTGTCTAACTTAGAGCGCTTCACAAAGGCAGTTTGCTGAGTAAAAATGTATTGAGGGAGTGTTGCATTGCGTCTGAACCTTTTGTACTTTTTGCTGGACACTCCCTTGCAAACAATGAAATGAAGAAAAAAGTTATTTTCTAAGTTGCTCTTGGTAGAGTTGGGCTGCGATACCCTTGTGATGGCCACAGTATCTTTATCCTTTGATAAGAACCTCCAACGTCCTGACATATAGTTTATGAGCTGGTGCTCTAATTGTCTAATGCCTTTTTGTCCCTCAGCTTCCCCGTCCATGCGTGGAGCCACTCCTCTGGATGTGGCAGCGGCCTCTGTGATGGATAATAACGAACTGGCCTTAGCGCTGACGGAACCTGACCTAGAGAAGGTGAATTCATATTCCTCTACGATCCCGATCTCAACCGTATCCATTATGTAGACATATATAAGTGCTCTGCTCTATATTGAACACGGGCTGCCCTTGCTTATCATTTTTCAGTGTCACTGTCATTTCACTCATGTTATTGATTGTCTGCTGTTGTGAAATCTTTGTGTTCACCCCCCACCACTTTCCTGCTGTTGATTTGATGATGCCAGCAGTAATAATGAGCAACACATTACACAACTGTTACCACTTGCATAAATACAATCTGATCTAATAAATACTAATAATCTGATCTAAGGTGGTGCAGTACCTGGCTGGCTGTGGTCTCCAGAGCTGTCAGCTGCTGGTGGAGAAAGGCTACCCTGATGTTGGCTGGAACCCGGTGGAGGGCGAGCGTTACCTGGACTTTCTACGTTTTGCTGTCTTCTGCAATGGTAATGTTTTTTTTTAGCAATTTGTTTAGTCTGTGGTTGGTTTGTTTATCCCTATTGTTGTCATTCGTCTTTAAACAAGTCATCCATCGTATCTGGGACAAGTCAGTGAGACTATTTGTGTCAGTTCAAGAACAGTAAGAGCAAAATGAAGCTGTGTGATTTCATGCTGCCATTTAAGTAAGCTATTTGCCATAGAGGTAATTAATTTTCTGGTTCGTGTTCTATCGATCTTCTTCACTCTGATGCGGTGCCCAGAAGGCATCAGTTCAAATTGCCCTTGAGGGTATTGACAGTTCAGCCAAAGGGCATTGAATTTCACACCACGTATCCATCAATGATATCAGCTTTAACCTTTTTTCCAGCCCGTCTTTAGCTGTATATAAATTAACTTAAGTGGCATCATTATTTATGTGATTTTGATATATCAATTTCCAGTCCTAAAAATTCACTCATGAGTCTGAGTCAAAAATGTTGCTCTAAGCTGTTCAGTTATTTCTCACAGACAATCATAGAGTTCACCAGTGGTTAGTTTTCTTTGTTATTTTATCATTTGTCGACAGGTGAGAGTGTCGAGGAAAATGCTTACGTGGTTTTGAGGTTGCTGATTCGTAGGCCCGAGTGTTTTGGCCCCGCCCTGCGTGGTGATGGGGGAAATGGTCTCCTAGCAGCCATGGAGGAAGCTATCAGGATCTCGGAGGACCCCTCTATGGATGGACCTTGCACCGCATACCAGTCCAACAGAACACTGTAGGTATTAAATGTGTGCATAAAAACTTTATTATTATACAATCAAACAAAGTCTTATTCATAAAGAAACTGCCTAACGGATGCTTTACAGGCTCTGCAGAGGACAAGACTGCAGTTGCAGTGAATTGTGTAGATCATGTAGAAAGATACTCATAAAATAACTTTCTTTAATTATTTTCTTTATCTCCATTTCTACCCTATCACTTTTTCTCACAGAAATGTGTAATCTTACTGGTTTTGAGTTCACCGGCGAATAAAATCCAATTTCAACATCATTAATCTTAATCAGAGTCGAGAGTTTTTTTGATCTGGAATTACATGGTTTCTGTAACAGTGATTCATCAAGTATAAAATCTAAATGTTAGAATTTTAAATAGGCAATGTGAGGTTATCGAAATGTAATCACTGTATTCAGCCTGCTCATTTGTGTTCGTGTAGAAGTTAACCTAAAAACAAAATTTCAAGTTTAAAAACACTGATATATTCAGCCTCTGGTCTGTCTGCATTTCTATTCAAAATGTAAAGTCTTTAGTAAAGCTCTTATATTGCCTGGCTAATGATATTAGCCAGATATGATATTGCTATATTTAGAAATATTGTATCTTTAACAATCCTCATTGATTATTCTACTTCACGACAAGCCATTCTGACCATTGTGGTTATTTCCCGGAACAGAGATGTTGTCCAGGACCCGGACGATGACCTTGTTCACATGGGGCACGCCATCATGAGCTTCTACTCAGCGCTTATTGACTTACTGGGGCGCTGTGCTCCAGAGATGCATGTGAGTGTTTTCCCAACCTTCAGCAGCCATTTCTCATCAACATCCAGTGATGGCCGAAACAATAAAGCCTAATGGAGAAAGTCTGCAAACTGCTTTTTGAAGATTGAGTCACAATGATGCCCCCCCCCCTTTTCATAAAAAACTCAGTTTAATGCTTTTATAGATTAACCATTCCACATAATGGCTTGGTCCTCATACAAACTTTTTAGACATAAACATGAAACATTAAATATTTAAAAATAACGATGGGAATTTGCTCTACGATTAAATTTAATGTCAGAGTCACTGCTTGGAATTGAAACTCCATGGCAATAAAATGTCTTTTATTGGTCCGTACTGTGTTAATACACAGTGAAAGATCATGTTTATTGTAAACACTCGTATATTATGTTGTTTCCCAGTTTTACCTGGTGCTTTATGATATCCATCAGAACAAAAGCTCTGGTGATATTTACTAGACGCTGACAGATCCTGTCTGAATGTGCTCCGCCTGCACTAGAAAGCAATGTGTTCAGAATACTTATCAAAGGTCATAGAAATGTAGTGAAACCTTTGAGAATATCAGGAACAGCAACTGCAATTGAAAAAAATTACGGGATGTGCCCATCAGTAAATTTCCCATCAGTTGTAACTGACTTTTTTTCTTCTGAATTCTTGGTCTAGTTAATTCAAGGGGGCAAAGGAGAAGCCATCCGTATCCGGGCCATTCTGAGGTCGCTCATCCCCGTCCAGGATCTGGAGGGAGTCGTCAGTATCTCCTTTCAAATCCCTTCAGTGTCTAAAGGTTTAAAGAATCCATCAGTCAATGTTAACATCACTACAGTACAACCTGGTGTGCTAAATTATGAGACATTAAACCCCCACTCCATGACTTTTTTATAGTCACCCATGTCCCCATTGTGTATGTACTGTATATAGATAAATGTACTGTACACATTATGTCAACATGACCTTTGTATCTAATCTCCACCTTGTATTTCTTCCTCCAGATGCTGTGGTGGTTGAGCCTGACCTGTCCACGGTTTTCTGCCCAGACCACAAAGCAGCTGTGGTTCTGTTCCTCGACCGAGTTTATGGCATCGAGAACCAGAGCTTTTTCCTCCACCTCCTGGAAATTGGTTTTCTGCCGGACCTTCAGGCAGCCGTCTGGCTTGACACCGTGAGCAGTGATAACTTAAGTTTCCTCACCCCTGACCCCACTGACTTCATATTGATCCAAGTTGTTTCGTGTCACCAATGAAAAATAGCTACTTCTCTGCCCCCCTGTCTTGAGCATCACAGCTCATAACATCTCTATGATTGTTGAATAGTCCTTTTAAACATGACTTCATGCACTGACTCACAAACGACTCGTCTGTCTCTGTGTTTGATTCCAATTACACAATTATACATGCAGTATATTTTCAGTCTTTATGTTCTATATAAGGAATCATTATTTACTTGACCGTGGTATTTCTTCTTGCTGCCTTCTTCTTCTTGTCAAGTGCCACTCAGGTAATTAGACTCTGTGCGAGCCTAACCTCCTTTTCTACCATTGCAGGCTGATTTAGGATCCACGGACATGGCTCTGGCCCTCAACAGATACTTGTGTACAGCTGTTCTCCCCCTGCTCATCAAGTGTTCCGCTCTTTTCTGTGGATTAGAGGACCATACTGTGCTGGTTGATTCCTTCATCCAAGCCGTCTACAGCCTCTCCAGAGCTCTTAGTTTGACCAAGGCTCAGAGAGACACTATAGAAGATTGTTTGTTGGTCTTGTGCAGGTAGGATTTTTAGTTTGTGTTATGAAGCTACCACACTACTCCACAAGGTTGTTATTGTGAGTTGTTGCTTTTGCTGTCTGCAGGTAGGGTATTCATTTTCCAGCAAGTTACTAATAGATCATATGTGATGCAGTGTTATTTTCAGTAGCTGTAACTTCAGTGGTCTGTTCTTTTTTATTTTTAAATTGTTTAATTGCACTATTAGCTTCTTATTCCCATTCACCTCACTGCCTCTTTGCTGTTTGTCCAAATAAAATGCTGAGACGAGAAATGAGAAACAACAAATAATTGTTAGCTGATGCGCACTCGTTAGCGCTTTCTCATTCCCACTCATTATATTTAATGAATCACTGTAAATCCATTTTTTTTTGCCTAATCCAGATATAATTTACCAAATTCAGTCTGAATGTTAATGATCTGATCAACGTCTTTCCTGTGGCATCTTCTTAATTATGTGTCATTCTTCTGCGACTTAGTAATCAGCCATAAAAACCAGTCACTGTGCATTTGTGCATGTGACTAATCCCGCACTCATCGGCGTCCTCAGCAAACTCCAACCATCCGTGATGCAGCCTCTTCTCCGGCGTCTCGTCTTCGATGTTCCTCATCTCACGGACCATAGCAAAATGCCGCTGAAGGTGAACACACACATTTTGCAGATTGCTACAATGATGGAATATAATAATAAACCAACCAAACATTGTGTGTTTTATCGATTTCAATTAATACTTTTATCTGTTAGCTCTTAACCAGTCACTATGAGCAGAGGTGGAAGTACTACTTGCTAAGTGGCGGGCAGGGAGACCAGAATTTGGCTTCCGAAGAGGAGCTGCACTTGTCTACAACGTTGTTCTGGGGAGTGTTTAAGGCCTTGGCCAAGAAGGTAAAGTACTGAATGAAAGTGATTTAAAATTACAGTCCTACTTTCCTGGAGCAAAGAAAAATATTTGCTCCAATAAGTTTTAGAAAATGAATAATTGATAACCATTGATTTCTCGCTTCATTTCTTTTCCCATTCTCCTAAAAAAGTCAATTTCAGGAGAAACAGCAAACATTAGTACACACTTGAGATGAAGAGTTTATTTTTCATATGCTGGAGGTAACTCATCCTTAAACCAGCCTTGGTAGAGAGAGACACAGAATGAGAGACGTGATCAATAACTGAATCTTCTTTCTCAAAATATTCCTGCCTGACACTTACTCGACTGATTCGGAAAATGAAAATATCAAAGAAATGAGCTCATGGCTTCCTTTCAGGCCCACGGGTGGCACATATCAAACAACCTTAGAAATTGATTCCACAGCTCTCATTGCCAAGAATTCAGTATCTTTTATACTGTATCCAAGTTTTACAGTATTGTTGTATAGTTGAAACTAAAGTTGAAGCTACAGTATCACACACTCTTAACATCCTCTTAAATAAGTGTAATATTGTTGCCTTTTCTTTTTTAACTTGACTTATACAAAATCACACAACTACAAAAAAAAACTTTAGACCTAACTTACTTGGCTTCTGAAGCAGGTTTCTTACATGGAATTTATTTGGTGTGCATGAGAACAGTGGCTACTAGTCTCAGACTTTGGGATCCCTTTGTATGTCTTTCTATCCAAAACAATTAAATCCGATGTGTTATTAAATTTGAATTGAATAAGCTGTTTTTCCTCAGCTGAGTGGTTCTATTTGTAAAATTCACACATATGTCCAAAGTAATGAAAACCAAGGACACGCATCGTTACTGTGGCAGAGCACCCAAAATCAGGCTTAGCCAGTATCTCTCTCTCACCCTGTCCTGGGCTCTCTCTCCCACACTCTCTCCTTATCCAACTCCACAGCCCTATGAGCCTCAGTTATTCAGGCTCTGCGTCCAATGTCTGGCTGCAGTGGCCAAGGCGCTGCCTCCTGACCACGTGGACTCGAGCCGTGTGTCTCAGATGGAGAAGAAATCCTCCACGGACACAGATGGACACTTTGATCCACGGCCTGTAGATACTTCCAAGTAAGATAATGAGCAGCAATTTTTTACTGATTACAGTAAAAAAAATTGCAATTTGATTCTGGGTTTTGTGGAAATTAGCTTTTCTGTTCCAATAATGACTCAAACTAATGTGTTGGACAGAATTCACTTTTGGGCAAAGGAGCATATTCAACTGAGATAGAGCAACAGAAATTGATATGTTATTTCCTTTTCTGCTCTAGCATATCAGTTCCAGAGAGACTGGAGTTTGTAGTGAACAAGTATGCAGAGCACACTCATGAGAAGTGGTCACTTGACAAGGTAATATCATAATAATAATAATTCTTCAGGCTGCTGAAGGTGCAAAGTAGAGATGATGAATAGATAGATAGATAGATAGTTTTATTGTCATTGCACAGTACAACAAAATCAGTACTCACATATAACAGACAATTATTAAATAAGTACAAACTTTACTAATTTAAGTGCAACAATATAAATAAAAACCTCTGAGACAAAGATGTAGGAAACACAATAGGAACTGAATTATTCCAGTTGGAGTATTGCACATGTGAGAGTTGATAGTGCAGTCATATACAAATATATAAATACACAAATACATGTATGTTCATAAGCTCTATGTGTAAAAAGTATGTATGATCACATCTGAACCACCGTATGTATCTGTGTGTCATCTTTTGTCAGTTTGCAAATGGCTGGGTTCATGGGGAGCAGCTGTGTGAGAACAGCAAGGTTCACCCTCTCCTCAAGCCATACAGGGCTCTGGCTGAGAAGGTACACCGAGAAATCAGTTTTTATGTGTGTGTGTGTGTGTATGTCTGTGAGTGTACTTTGTCAAAGGAAGCAGCGAACTGACAAATCCCAGAGGCACGTACATACCAAATGTGGTGTACGTAATATAAAAGATGAAATAGCCTCAGTTCGTGGTCTTTGAATTTTTACCCTGTTGCCAAAATCCTGATGTGTGGGGTGAAAAACACATGCTTTTGAAAATATCCAAATATTTCAAGCATGTTCTGCTCCTCTCCTTTCCTTTTATGACCCAAGTTTCAGTTCGACATGAGCGTTTATTTATATTTCGGAGTTCTGCAGGAGAAGGAGGGATACCGCTGGGCCATTAAAGAGACAATAAAGAGCATGCTGGCCTTTGGATGGACCATAGAGAGGACTAAAGAAGGAGATGCATCAGGCAGCCATACATGTGCACAAAGAGTTTCTCAGTCTGGACAGGTATGTGTACTCCACAGTCCCCATTTAATCAGCCACTTGGGGACCTGACAAGTCTTTGCATAATAAAACTAATGTCATTAAACGTCTCCAATACTGAGTTTGACATGTTTGTCTGTTGTAGCTTTCTTTTGAGGGAGCGTCAACTTTCAGCCCCAAACCAATGGATGTGAGCAGCATCATCTTATCGTGGGAGCAGTGTGTACGTAACTACACCATTTACTACTTTACACATCATTCAAGTCAGTTGAACTTTGGTTCTACTTTAAGTTTGGCACAGAGGCGACAGTGTCCTCTCTTTGGTTTGGTTGTGAATTAGAAAAATAACTAATCACCTAACCAAACTTTATTAACAATAACAGGCAGCTGGGAGATATTTGCCTGCTCTCATCAATAAAGAAAAGCTAGGAATAGAGGAGTTCATGTGCCAAACGTTTGAAAATAGATTTGACTCTTTTCTTCAGGCTATGGCGGAACAGTTAGCTGAAAACAATCACAATACCTGGGCTAAGAGGAAGAAATCGGAACTTGAGAGTAAAGGTATTCCTCTCCGCTCCTCCCCCTCCTCTCCTTTCCTCTCCCATCCTCTCCTCTCCTTAGTTGTAATACATTCAACTCATATCTGTTCTCAGGAGGAGTTAAACCTTCAATGCTTGTACCCTATGATACCCTGACTGCCAAGGAGAAGACCAAATTC
Organism: Hippoglossus stenolepis; assembly: GCF_022539355.2. Taxonomy (NCBI): domain Eukaryota; kingdom Metazoa; phylum Chordata; class Actinopteri; order Pleuronectiformes; family Pleuronectidae; genus Hippoglossus; species Hippoglossus stenolepis. The sequence goes on along the minus strand of NC_061494.1, from coordinate 17,848,720 downwards.
AGAGAAAGAGCCCGTGACGTCCTTAAGTTCCTTAAGCTCAATGGCTACACTGTGTGGAGGTGAGTGCAGAATGAGCTTTACTAAGCAGAAAGGTGATGTGATACACTATGTATGAAGTGGGGAGCAATGAGGTGTTCCATGCTCAGGTCCTAGTGGTGTTACTCATGGATGTCTATCAGACCCCAGTATTTTTTTAAATAATTACCAGCACAGGTCATGACCTGAAGTGCACCACAGCCAGTGAATCACATAATTGTATTGCCTCTTTGTCTTCCACATCAGTGTCTTGAAATACTTTCTATAAAAATTTGGGAATAAAATACGTATATACATTATTGTACAGCGTTCAAGGTTAGTGTTTCACTCTCATCCACAGGGATCGGAAGACGGTGGACATGGACTTTCCAGCTGTAGCCAACTGCCTCAGCTACATTCTCCTTCAGCAGATCCTGTCTCGCACGGAGGAGGCCCAAGAGCACATGTTGGAGCTGGGTAACTTTATAGTGATCATGAAAGTATTTTAAAGACCAAAGAATATAAGAAGATAAAACACTTTGATTAACTTTTACATTATACATCCCAAAGATATGAGTGCACCACCTCCCTGACACTGTAAAGTTTTAAGCCTTCAATCTTCACACTTTAGTTTTGTGAATAGTGAGAATCAGTCTCTTGAGTCCACATTCATAAATCGTGCCTCAGGTTTTGCTTTGAATCATCACAAAAATAGTTCAGACAAGGCCTTGTGGCCCGGACTTGTGTGATAGTTTGTCCATAGTTTTAGGTTCAGTCTCGATATTAAAGGACTCAATGTTTCATTGTTTTTCTTTCCAGAGGTGATGCAAGCGAGAGGACAGACGACCAAAGGGGACAAAGTTTCACATCAGGAAGAAATGGATTTTTTTCCCAAGGTTTGACTCAGATCAAACATTATATCCAAACACAGTTGAAATCGCCTGTTTGATTCGGAGTCTCTTACATTGATTCTCAGTGCCCCACCCTCCTCATTTTTCCAATGATATTTTCTTTCTTCTGCTGCTTAGCCATTTTTCTTATTTAATTTGCATAATCTAATTAGATGTTGCCATGGGCAACCCCTCTAAGTAAGACCCTTTGTGGCTGTGTAATTTATTTAACCATTTTGGAAATCCATGTGGGCGTGTCAATTGCCATCGGGACATTGATTAAAGCTTCCCACACACTTCTGCCCCTGAGAAGGCAGCGAATGAAAAGAGTTTATTTTTCATTGATGGGACCCCTGAGTCAGACCCAGTCAGACAAGACCATGAACAGCCATGCCTCAGAGCTCAATACCCCCCCACACACACACACACACTCAACCACACAGTCACACAACCATGCACGTCTCTGTGTGTCCATCAGCCGTTCCATCAGTCTGTCTGAATTTCCAGTGCTTAATAAGAAGAACTAATGGAGTGCAAAATGTTTAACCTCTCTTCCCCTCAGCTCCTTGTATGGTCCATCATTATGAACTCGTGTTAACCTTGCAGCCACTCCTGAGAACTATTTTTTATTACCTTTGAAAAATGTCATGCTGAATTATGAGGCTTCTTTCTGTTTTCTATTCAATGTAATGGTTCAGTCATTAGAAATCGGATATTTGTCTAAGTGAGTGTGACGTAGCCTAAATGAAGCACTGGCACAAGCAGGCACAGAAACCGTGTGTTGTTGTCAAACAGCTTGAAGTTATTTTTTAAATGTAAATATTAAAGCTCATTAGATTAATTTAAGGTGAATGTTGATTTATGAAGTGACCATTGGCCATTGTTCCATTCACCAGGTCATCCTTCCTCTTTTGGAAGAATATGTGAAAAGCCACCACCTGTATTTCCTGTCCACGTCAGTCTGCTCAAGTGGGAACAGAACCCATGCCTCAAAAAAAGAAAAGGAGATGATTGCATGGTATGTGTTTTTTTTTTTTTTTATCCTGGTCTTGAAGATAATATTTTTGAGAATTCCTCGGACATGTTTTGCATAATAACAGTTTTATTGAAGTTGGATTTTTCTGTTCGGTCTTTTCTCTGATTTTAATTCCCTGTCATTACTCTTCCACTCCTCTTCTGTCATTATTTTACTTGTCTCTTCTTGTCACATCCAGCCTCTTTTGCAAGCTTGCAGCCCTCGTAAGACACAGAATCTCACTCTTCGGTAAGGACGATGGGGAAATGAAGCTTATGCAGATGCAAATTTATTGTAATTGTTCTCTTATTTGTTTCTTCCTGAGTTTTCCTCTTTCGTTTTTCCACAACTTGTGCAAATGCATATTTTATAATTGCATATTGCCGTTTTGAATTCATGTGTGTTTCTTCTTAGGAAACGAAGCCTCGCCAGTTGCGAGCTGCCTCCACGTTTTGGCTCAGGCTCTGGATGCCAGGTAGCTATAGATGGCACGACAGTCACACTCTGCCTGGATCGATGTCCTTGCTCTGCTGACAGCTAAGTCAGTGTCACTCCACCGTGTCTGAGGATGACATGACTGGTGTAATTGAGCCACTGATACACTGATGCTATCTAATTGTGGTGGATATCACTTTTATTCCCCGAGGACAAAGCCTCTGAAGCATGAAGCATAGAACCAGACTCTCCGCTCGGCAGAGATTGATAGAATTGGAAGATGGATTATCAGCTGATTAGTCCACTTACAGTCATTCAAAAGAAACCTTTAACATTTAAAGTGTCATTGTTCTTTTCACGACAACAAACAATATTTCTAAGCCTCTAAATTTAAACTCATCTTATCCTTTCACTTCAGTACATTGGTGAAATCATCCCCGGGGCCAATCCAAGCATCTCTGCACTCATTCTTTGAGGCAGCTGCTGCTGATCTGGAGATGACTGTGGAAAACCTCTCCACGACATTGGTCTCTTTACCTCCGAGTCGGATTCAACAAGCTAGAGGAGTGGCTAAGGTTCTCAGCTACACAACCTCTGTTCTTCTGCCCACCCTCACCTCTCTCTTCCAGCATCTTGGGAACCAGAACTGTGGGGTGGATCTCCTGGGTAAGTGCTGACCTTGTTGTTGATCTTTGCGACAGAAGAAAGTCTTAAATAATAGTAGTGTTACATCCTAAAACACACAGTTACATATTGTATCATCTCAGTGGTAGATACACAACCACTGTGCTGATGGGCTGGATGAACATCTGGCTTCCACACTGCTGAAATCACTCAGGGCTGCCCGTCCTTCAACTTCCTACCTTCTACCTCTTTGAAATCAGCTCTCATTAAATATCTCAGTCGTGGCCCCAGAGCAGCTGGAGCACATTGTCCCTCTCACTAATAATCCAATCTTACAGTAACTATCAATTTCCTGAATCAGCAGCTGTTCAGCTTGTCCATCTCCCTGTGATCGTGTGCTGTCAGCTTTCTCACCCTCTGTCCCCTACTGAACGAAACTTCACAACGATGTCAGCTTTAAGCGTCCTCTTGTCTTTCCAGTGGGGGGTATCCAGGTGTCCTGTTACAGGATCCTCAACAGCGTCTACTCTCTGGGCATCAGTAGCAGCATCTACATGGAGGGGTACTGTCTACATTCAAATGGGATTTCAGAGTTGGGGCTGCTGATGAAAATGTCTAATGTTTTCTATACTGTTGTCTTCTCCTGCTTACTTAGATATTTTTTCATTGTTTCATCCAAACATAAAATATTTGGAAATAATGGAAAGCAGATTTATGCCAATTGATTGATTTTACATGATTGTGTCTATGACAAGTTATTGTCAGGCTGAAATTGGGGGAAAGAGAGAAATGATTTAGCCTAATGCAATAATTAGCAATCCTGCTCTGAAGAGCTTGATAAAATGTGGAGATGAGTCAGTCTCAAACTAATGATGCTTATCTGTTCAGGCAAAGACCGGCCGCAGGTGCTTGTCTGGCGGCTCTGACTGCTGCTTTTCCTGTTTGTTTCCTGGAGCCCGACTTCAATCAAAACAACCCTTACTCCATTTACAACACCCTGAGTGCTACTGAGAGAGAAGGTAATAAATAAACACCACGCACATCCAAATCCTACATCCCCCCTGTTCCCTCAGATTTATTTTCCAAATCCGTTTCCCTTAGACCTGGGGCTGCCGGATCAGCTGGTGGACACGTGTCCCCTCCTGCCTTCTCTGGAGCAGGCTCTCGGGGTGGTGGAGGAGTTGGCAGGTGCTGGTGCTGGAGCTCGCCAGGCCCACTACATCCATGTCACTGAGGTCACCTTGCCCATGCTGTGTAGCTATATGTCTCGCTGGTGGCACTGGGGCCCTGAGGGCGAGCTGGGCTTCCCACTCTGCACCTCTGTCACTCCTCATCATGCGAGTGACCTACTTGGCCACATCCTCCATATCATCCATAACCATGTGGGCGCGAGCCAGGGTGACTGGATGAAACAGCTGGCAGGTATTGTGCTGCTGGCTTATCTGGATTCCGTGTCAATCATGCTTCTTATTCTCCCCTTTTCCCTCATGTTTAATAGTTGTCATATGCTTCAGTATTTTCTCAGCCAATTATATTCAGAGCTCGCACGGAGCTGCTAAAGAGCCACTTCCTGCCACTGATGGAGAAGTTGAGGAAGAAGGCGGAGTGTGTGCTGCTGGAGGAGGAGCAGATGAAAGCAGAGGGCTGTTGTGCCTCTGAAGCAGAGTTGCAGATTCAGGAGAAGTTCACTGTACTGGTGCGAGACCTCTATGCCTTCTATCCCCTCCTCATCCCATTTGTGGACTCCAATCGGTAAGGCCACGGAGCTTAGCTGTGGAGAATCAAGTTTATTTTCTGAGGCCAATAGCTCCAGGAGTAATCTGAAGTATTTATAGACCCAATAACTGAAAGAAAATGACTTACTTACTTTATTGTATTTTATTTTGACCTCATCCCCCTAAGAACTATCATCCGGACTTTAAATACCTTTAGAAACTTTTGAGCACACATGTCTCTTGGAGATCTCGGAGGTGGAATTAAACAACTGTACTGAAAACAGAGCACACACAGTTTCTGTAGATACAAAGGAGGATTTTGAGGTGGTTATATCCGTGATTGTTTCAGCCGCATGAATATCTTAACAGGAATAAATTCAGTGGCGATAATGTGATGTGTTCTGTTTGTGTCATGTCTCAGAGCCAACTGGTTGAAAGAGTCAAACCTTGAGGCTGAGCAGCTGTTCAGCATGGTGGCAGAGGTCTTTATATTCTGGGCCAAATCTCATGTGAGGATGACACATCACAGTGTTTTTTTTTATTTATTAAATGCCATAAATACTCAAACCTACAGATAATGTAAACTCCCCCCCCCTGTCTTTGCTGCAACAGAACTTCAAATGGGAGGAACAGAACTACGTGGTCCAAAATGAAATCAACAACTTGGCTTTCTTGGTCAATAACGACACAATGTCCAAGGTCAGCCATATTTATTATTTAACGCTGTAATGTTAAGCAGACACTGATATGTAAGAAATGCATCTTGTAGGAAATCACTAAATGGCCTTTAAACACTCAGTTCGACCACGAGAAGAGGAGGATGAAGAGAAAGGGGGATCGGTATTCAGCGCAAACCTCTCTCATTGTGGCGTCTGTGAAGAGACTGCTCCCTGTGGGGCTGAGGGTTTGTTTTCCTAACGACCAGAGCCTCATCACTTTGGCTAAGAGCGGCTTCTCTCAGGTCGGTTGGAAATGTGGACAATTCTAGAATTAATGCAGTTGCCACGATGAAAAAAACTTTTAAATCACAGTGCAATGAGTTTGTTTTTTGATATTTTTGGTATTTATTGTATATCTAATGCTGGGTAATTGTTGACTTTCCATAGAAGAACACTGAAGATGAGATTCGAGAGCATGTTTTCCACGGACTTGTACATTTTCAGAATCAGGTAAAACCTAAAAACACCTTTTTGTGTCAAAGACCTTTTGTACAATATGACTGAGTATGTGTTTGAACTCATTTTGGGAGGTTTTATGTCTTTGCACAAAATTAAATACAATCCTAAAGGATATGTTGACTGATATTAGTGGCATCAGTCTATGCTAAGTCAGAGTGTAAATAACAAGAACAATCTGATAACATTGATTATATGAATTCCTGTTTGCACTATGCTCAGATAATAAACGAAGTGCATATATTTTCTACATTCTGCAGACACTCTGAATATTCATTGACATGCCTGAGTGCATGTGACTTTTAATTTGTGGAAGGCAACAAGTGTGAGGGAAATGAGATTGAAGAATGCTCGCGTAGCCGGTAACATCCAAGGCTGCTTTTTTCAATGATCTAAATCAATGACTCATTCTTCACCAGAGACATCCATGTGATTTACTCACCACACTGCACAATATATGCACGCAGTGTTTGTTTATTCATCACTCGCTGATAAATCTGTTTATTCATACGTCAGGGATGAAAATTACTTAAATTCTGCTTTCTCATTCGCATAAACAAACTTTTTAAAACAGAAAGTTGTGTATCTTAGGACAGCCCCTCCTGTCATCATTTGTTGGTTGTTAGGAATTAATAATCAACAGTGTGTCTTATTCGTTGTTCAAGCAAACAAATTAAAATAAATGAGAAAAGCAAGATCGAGGACAATATCCCCTAATGATGACTGTTAGTCTGCCCATTTCCAAACAAACTCCTTCCTGTTAAAGGTCTTTAATCAATCTTTTGCCACTTATTGCCTCAAAAGAAATTACTTGTTTCATGACAGCTTTTCTGAAAAGGTTTTTATTTGAATGGTTGAAATATAAGCACCTTAGAAAAATAGAAATAAATACTGTTATCTTTACAGGCATCGAGCAGCTTGAAGCAGGAAACCATTCAGACTGAACACCCGAACCAGTCAGAGGCCGTCACTGGCACCCAGAGGAATGTAGACAGGATTGTAGGAATAGCTCGTGTCCTTTATTACCTGGACCAGGTGAGCTTATTATATATAATGATGTATGATAAATATAAGACAAATCAAAGCCTCTTTGGATAGTGGAAGTTTCGTACATCGCCCTGTGATCTCTCTTTGGTTTTGGGTTCAGGTTGAACACCCGCAGAGAGGTAAGAAACCAGCATGGCAGCAGGTCCTATCCAAGCAGAGGAAACGAGCAGTGGTCGCCTGCCTGAGGATGGCTCCTCTCTACAACCTGCCCAGGTACAGACACATCAAGCATTTACATAATTCAGACTATAGTGCGGCTCAGGCCAATTTCCTGTCTGATTGTCTGAGAGTGAGAGAAAACTAACTGAGCCTGTCACAGAAGTGAATGAAAATCTTTGATTAAGGGTAATCCACTAGTCTTTGACAGAGTTTTTAAATCAATAACTTTGTTGAGCATGTCAGTGACAGCTTTACTTTGACCCACTGATATATGAGTCAATATGAGTCAGGGAAAAACCATCATGTCATCACATTTTGTTAACATTAGTTTTCTTTGGCCTTGAAAAAAACTCTTCTGAACAATAAACGCTGAGGAAGCTGAATTAGATTGTACAGAAGCACAATAGAACCACACACCTATTCAGGCACGTAAACGGCAGCTCTACGTGGTTCAGGAGACACGCGTGTGATGGAGAGGTAATGTGAAACTTATTTAGGGTATCAGTCACAGTTGTGTCAGATGCAAAGGGAACAAACACATTAGCATATTAAAACCCTGTGGCTGTTTGTGGATCGCAGGTGATAGATTCATATTATTTTGGCATATTTGCATGTTGTGAATAATAGCTATAGCTTATGGTAGCGCAGGACTCTTAACTCCCTCACTCTGGATGTATAATTACCCCGGACAGGCATAGGAGTCCTTGACGAATTAGTAATAATGAGTCTAATCAGAGCTTTTTTTTTGTGGTTTAATAGTTTCCTTCTATGCCGCCTGTTTTTCAATGTTATTTATTTGCATTTGTCAGATGCGAATGGGGGACAATATAAATCTCTGGATGTCTCTCACTCTTTCCTCGTCCTCTTCTCCTCTCCAGGCACAGAGCTGTCAACCTGTTCCTCCAAGGCTACAATAAATCCTGGATTTCAGCTGAAGACCACAGCTTTGAGGAGAAGCTGGTGGAGGATTTAGCCGTGAGTGGAAAAGGAGGCCATATTGACATCACAACATGTCTGCATTAACGTCTACATAAAAGAGCAAAATCTTTATAGGCTTTTATTCACTGTGCCTTTCTGTGATAACGAACTAGCAGCTAATTTATTGCCCTGATTAGGCAGCTTTATCCTCCAGGTTGAATATAAATCTCGCCTACTTTGCCGCATATATACTAATAACAACTAAGCTAATTAAAAATGTATACTGACATCCTTGGGTATATTTATGTTCTTTGTGTTTTCAGTGTGGAAATACTGCATACATTTTTTATTAACTAGTAGTATTGTTGTGTAGAATTTAGACAGGATTGTCAGAATATCAGAGCCATTAAAACATCGACATGCTTCCTGGCATTAAATGTGTAACTGTATTCAAGCAGGCGTATCTACACACAAAAGTTAAAACGTCTTGTGATGCCCGATATTTCACCAGGTCGCCGATGCACTGAGGCTTAAATCTCCCTATGTTATTGTCCTCTGTGTGCACTTAACCACGATCCTGTTACGTTTGTGTTTTTGTGTTGGTGTGTAGCAGTCAGCCACCAGGGGGTTGTGGATGGTCAGTGTGTGGCATTATTTAAGAGCATGTATTAGTAGCTTCTCTCTCTCTCTCTCTCTCTCTCTGGACTGCAGAAGGAAGGAGTGATGGAGCTGTGTGGGGGCGACAGAGGAGAAGAAAGGGATGTAGAAGAAGGTGCCAAACCAATCGATCCCCTCCTACAACTCATTACACTCTTCAGTCGAAGCGCGCTGATGGAAAGGAGGTGTGTGTGTGTGTTCATTATAAAAGATCACATGCAGTAAAAACCCCATTCCACTTTCATCACTGGTACTGGTCTTACTGAAAATCCATATCAAATTGGTCAGAAGGGTAATTTATTTTTTGTGTCCAACATCTGTGGCCATTGTTTTCTGAAAAGCCTGAGATCGGCGATATCTTTGTTCAGTTTCTTTCAAAGTTCACCCTGCAGAAATGTTTACAGGTTCTATTCATGTGGACTTTCTCTTACTTAATTTTAAAATAGAGTATTAACAGTTTAGTTTTCTAATTGTGTTGTTTTTGTATTCAGGTTATTAATTGAAACTGCAGATTATGAAATCTTCATTGGCGTTTTGTTTTCTCCACATGCTGCTTGTCGAACAAACATGTAACTAAATATTTTTCTAGTATCCCTGCAGTGTTCTTTTATTTATGCATGTTTAGATCCAGCCATCCCATTGAGGTGTCGCTGTGATATTTCAATTTGATCCCTTCAGAGTCCCACACATTCCACTCATTCACACCAGATATGCTCATATATCTGAGGTCGCGACATTAAATTAACTGCTCGAAGTCACTCTAAAGACAGTAGCGGTGGGTGAGCACTCCCACTCACACCTCAGATGTAATCACATCAGCCACATTCCAGGTGAACTGGTGGCGATCGATAAAAATGTTCACATGGAGGAAAGACACGCTGCTTTGAGACGGTTGTCCTTTCAGTTATGCAATCAAGAGGACGATGTTTAAGCCCTGTGAATGGATCCACAGATGATCAGCCGCACATTTGCTTGGACCCTGTCACTGACGAGCCATTTCAAGAATCCTGCTTGCATCTGTCCTGATTGTATCTCATTTGTCTTCTCTGTCCACAGTAAGCTTGGAAATGACAGTCTTTACATGTCCTACGCTGCTATTATGGCCAAGGTAAAAGAACATGAAGAATGATCTAAATGAGTCTATAAACGCTGTTATTTTCAAATACCTGCACTAAATAATATATATTGTACTATTATTTGATTGGTTTTACTGTCTGAGAAATGAGTGGTTATATTATATTTATTAATTTCGTGGTTTAGGAGGCTAGAAAAACACTCGGTACGTGAGAAACTCACAAGATTCATAATTTAAAAGATCTTCAATTTTCCAGTCGCTACTACAAAGGTTGCTTGTACTGGGTCAAAGGTCAGATACCAGTACAGTAACCACATGCAGTACATGACCCAAAGTGCAAGTAAAAATTGGAGCCCGTGAATTTGTAAATGTTACATCTTTTTCTATATTGATTTACTGTATTTTCTTTCGTCTTTTTTTCATCTCAACCTTGCTTTGTCCGTCGGCTGCAGAGCTGCCACAGAGAGGATGACGACAGTGGAAACCAGGAGGTGGAAAGCTTTGAAGTGAGTGAATGGGCTCTCACTGAGAAAAATACCTGTTTGATGTGGCACAATGTTTTCATCGTATTATTTTCTCTATAGTGTGATAATAATAACTTAAAACGATTGAACATTTATTCAGTCAGTTTATTCAAAATATATTCGTAGCAGTGTGAAAATACTGATATACATGAACTGATCATTCTACGGCTCAGGAGAAGGAGATGGAGAAACAACAGCTGCTGTACCAGCAGGCCCGGCTGCATCTTCGTGGAGCTTCAGAGATGGTTCTCCAAACTATCAGTGCCAGCAAAGGTAGGAAGGATGGTGTAAATTACTCATATTGAGTCTAGTCTGTAGTTTGGGTGAGAGGAATTTCTGTATTTTTTTCAAGTTTCTGTCTCCTTTAATGAACCCCCCGTCCTACAAGTAGGTACCATGATCTGAGCATTATTCTTTTGAGTCATTGTTAGTATTTGTTTCGCATCCCATCAGGGGCCATGGGCTCCACCATTGCCCCGACTCTGAAGCTGGGTATTGCTGTTCTCAACGGAGGGAATGCCACAGTTCAACAGGTACAATACTGCAGTTTTTATCCCTATTACTGTAGTAATAGAGTAATCCCCCAAGATGATTAGAATGAACATAAATAAGATTAAAGATTAGATGAGATGACATGAAAATATGGTCATTCCAGAAGCTCGATTAGACTGCCATGTAAATTGTGTGCAGGAGAAAAGGTCTAAAATATAAACAGAATAATTCTCTGTGTTAGAATCATGTTTATTAGTAAAATTTGTTGTTGACTGTTGAAGTCTGTTTTAAATGAATATTAAATTATCATTGTCTTTTCCTGCAATTATGTTTTTGTCTAAATTAAGCTCCTTTTCCTCAGCATGTTGAATTCTTCCTCATTAAGGACTAATCACTTCTGCATCTCACTATAAACACGGTGCTGTGACTCACAGACACCGCAGCAAAGCTTCTTGCAGTAATGAAAAAGAATAATCTCCACCTAATCTTACCTTCAGGTGAGATCTCTCCACATTTGTCAGACCTTGTCTTTGATGCCTTTGTTTGACAGAAAATGCTGGATTATCTCCGAGAGAAGCGAGACGTCGGCTTCTTTCAGAGCACGGCTGGACTCATGCGGTCGTGTAGGTGAGTGAATGTAGGAAAAAGCCTCTGACAAGGTCTGTCACATGTCATGTCATATCACATGTCATCGAAGGCTGACAGGTTACAGATACTGATTGATCAAAATGGTAAAAATGCACCAGCGTTGCTTATCCTTTCTCTCTGTGTGTGTGTGTGTGTGTGTGTGTGTGTGTGTGTGTGTGTGTGTGTGTGTGTGTGTGTGTGTGTGTGTGTGTGTGTGTGTGTGTGTGTGTGTGTGTGTGTGTGTGTGTGTGTGTGTGTGTGTGTGTGTGCGTGTGCGTGTGTGTGTTTGGTTTTCCCCTATCCAGTGTTCTGGATCTAAATGCATTTGAGAGGCAGAACAAAGCAGAAGGATTAGGCATGGCCATGGACGAGAGCTCAGGTACTGTATTCATATGGAAATTTAAATAAAATGAAAATCCATTTCTGTGAAGCCATGTCACAGGAGAAGAGCCAGCTGTGAGATCCATGGCCTTGAACCTTCTCTAAATTCCCACTCTAAATTCCTATTCTTTCCTCGGCCTTTCACCGTGTTGAATATTATCAACAGCTGTCTCCCTTCACTCCATCGTGACCCAGTTTCCCTCCATCTCTCATTCAGTCTTGTCTTACCTTTTCCTACAGTATTGTTCCATTCCTCGCACGTTATCCTTTTATATCTCGGCCTTTTATGCAAATCTCTTTTCCCAGGGGAGAAGGTAATGCCTGACAAAGAGCTAACCTGTGACCTGTTCCGGTTTCTACAGCTGCTCTGTGAAGGACACAACTCAGGTGATTTGCCCCACATGGTTTCCATTTGCCCACTGTCACAAGGTGCATGTGAATTAAATGAATCTCTGTGGAATAAAGGACGATGATGTAACAGATATTTGAAGGGAAGAATTTGGTTTTTCACCTCGACTGCACTTTTAAAAGATGGAAATAAGAGCTGAGCACTGCTTTATATTCCTGTGCAACACACTGGCTTTGCTCTATTGTCTGATCACATTGTCCACACAGGATGAAATGTTGTTTTCACATTGTAATCAGCATTTTTCTTCATTTCTTCACATGATAGATTTCCAGAATTACTTGAGAACTCAATCAGGCAACAACACCACGGTCAACATCATCATATCCACCGTGGACTATTTACTGAGAGTACAGGTAAGCCTGCACAGACAGGTTTTCCTTTGTGACGCTGGACTAACGAACCGAACAGAGCTTTCAAACAGCTGCTCCAGTTATTGTCCAGAGACGTTTCTATTGTTGTTATCATCCCTGTAAGCTTTTACTTAGCTACTGTGTGATTATGGGTTAAAATACCTTCTAATTTTAAATTCATGACTAGAAGTTCAAAAATAGTTGATCTGACCCCGTAATCTAATTCACTTCACAATGGGTTTTTCCTTGGCCCTTTCCCCACCCTTCAGCTAAGTTACAATAAAATCGGTCCAGTAGTCTTTCTGCTTACACAACAGAAATAAATACCTCATTGGCGGAGGTAATAATGTAATGATCAAGATAATCTTTTCATATTCTTCATAGTCGTCATAGTCTTTTTAACGATCAGAATATTGTGATAATGAGCCACAAATAAATGTTTTTCTTTGCCACACTAGGAATCGATCAGTGATTTCTACTGGTACTACTCAGGGAAACCTGTGATTGATGCACACGGCCAACACAACTTCTCCAAAGCCATCGAAGTGTCCAAGCAGGTCTTCAACACGCTCACAGAGTACATCCAGGTCAGTCGGTTTTCATCACATGTTACAGTGTCACAGCATATTGGCTCTTAAGCGTGACTACAGCTGCCTTCTGGCTCTTTTGAATACATATTTATGTTGTGTCTTTCTATGAGCTGAGATGTTTTTTTAATGAAGCAGCTCAAAAATATCAATGTGTTCATCCAGGGCCCGTGTACCGGGAACCAGCAGAGTCTGGCTCACAGTCGTCTGTGGGACGCTGTGGTGGGATTCCTCCACGTCTTTGCCCACATGCAGATGAAGCTCTCACAGGTATCGACTCACATTCATTCTGCATATTTCACTCTAAAATTCATCAATATTCTCCATAATAAAGTAAGCGTGAATAGATAGTATAATTAGCCAATGTCAAAAGTGTTTTATTACTTACAGGATTCAAGGCAAATAGAGCTTCTGAAGGAACTGATGGATTTACACAAGGATATGGTTGTGTTTTTGCTGTCCATGTTAGAAGGTAAGATTTCCAAATATCCAGCTTTTTATACTTTGTGTTAAAAGTTTTTTATTTTATCCGGTATTTAATTTCTCCTCCCTGCAGGTAATGTTGTCAATGGAACTATTGGAAAGCAGATGGTGGACATGTTGGTGGAATCGTCAGGCAATGTGGAGATGATCCTCCGTTTTTTTGACATGTTCCTCAAACTCAAAGACTTCACCTCTTCAGACGCCTTCAGAGAGTACGACCCCGATCGTAAGGGCTGCATATCCAGGAAGGAGTTTCAGAAAGCCATGGAAAATTGCAGACGTTTCTCCCAAGCTGAGACAAATTTTCTCCTCTCCTGCACGGACACAGACAAAAGTGAGATTGTGGATTACGAGGCCTTTGTGGATCGCTTCCACGAGCCGGCCAAAGACATCGGCTTCAGCATCGCTGTTCTCCTCACCAATTTGTCCGAACACATGCCCAACGATTCACGATTGAGGACATTTTTGGAACTGGCCAAGTGTGTCTTGACGTACTTTCAGCCTTATCTAGGACGAATTGAGATCCTCGGCAGTGGAAAGAGGATTGAACGTGTCTACTTTGAGATCAGTGAGTCCAGCCGCAGACAGTGGGAGAAGCCACAGGTCAAAGAGTCCAAGAGGCAGTTCATTTTTGATGTGATCAACGGAGGGGGAGAAAAGGAGAAAATGGAGATGTTTGTCAATTTCTGTGAGGACACCATCTTTGAGATGCAGCTCGCTGCCCAGATATCTGGCTCAGACATCGGAGAGAGGCATGCTGGGAAAGAAGAAGACGAAAAGAGCAGGAATGAAGAAGAAGACTCGGACAAAAGAGGAGCATTTTTCATATATCGCTGGTGGCTACTGGTGACATGTCTACTTTCTTTAAAAACCCTGAAGACACTGATGAAGATGACTCTGAAGGATATCGTCGTGTCAGCTGTTTCCTTCCTGAGATTCATTTTCATGGCTCATGTCCGATGCATTTGTGTTGTTATTCGCTGCATCACATATATGCTGTACATAGCCTTCGTCAGTGGTGGGCTCATTGAGGGAGCCAAACGGATGAGAGTATCTGATTTGTTCGCTGGCATCCTTGAGCCAACTCTTGATGAGGTCATGGAGGCGCCAAGTGGTGTGAATCGGCACAGGAAGTACTCTGCCTGCGTCCCGTCTCAGAGGGAACTGAGGGAGATTGGGCAGGGGGCAGTTGCGACCTCCTCCAGGGAGGTGGATGTAATGTCAGACATATTCGGCCTCAAAGTGAAGAGGGAGGGAGGTCAATACAGACTCATGACACCGGATCTCACTGCCAGTCTGACTGACCTGTTCAACGCAACCTCCAGAGCAGCGGCTGATTCTTCTGAGAAGCATCAGAGGAAGGTAGGAATCATTTGTATCTTGTATATCAGATTACCCTAATGAGCATCTATGGTGCTCAATGGGTTTTATATCTCATGTTTTGTTTTGTTCAGCCTCATTTTCTTAATTGTATTGCTTTGATAGTGAACTGATTCCTATTAGTTTTTCATTTCTCATAATGATTTTATTGACAGCAGTTTCAGGCCCACGCTGCCACAGAGGAAAAAGCAGAAGATGAGAAAACGCCTGAATTAGAGAAGTGAGTCTCTGGCTGTTCAAAGAGAGGGATTTTTAATTAACACTTGGTATTGATGATAGCACATGAATGGTTTAAAACCAATAAAAAATATATTGTCAATCTAAGTGTTGGTGTCACACTAAAAAATTACTTTTTTTTATTCTTTTATTGAGAAATAAAGTCTGACTTCATCTCTCCCTTGTCAAAATACAATGAACATGTGTCTGGGCTCTTTGCAGAGGGATGGAATCTGAGAAGAAAACTGAGAAGGAGAGAGTGGAGCTGGGATGGAGGGACAAGAGATGCTCTAATAGCTGCGAGGAACCAGAGAGGCAACATTCAGCCTTTTGGGAGATGATGAGCACTTGTAACAAGAGCCTGCTGGTGATAATACAAATACACTCATACATGCTTGTGCTCTTTTGCACTCAGAGACAAACTCAGAGACGGATGCACTCTTACATCCCCTTTATCCTTTATGCACAGAAACAAACATATAAAGTAACATGACCACTTGAATGTTTTTCCCTTTTTTTCCCCCCCAGAACTACTTTGCAAGGAATTTCTATAACATGCGTTTACTGGCTCTCTTTGTGGCCTTTGCAATCAACTTCATCCTCCTCTTCTACAAGGTGATGCTCCTGTGAGAGAAATTCTAAGATAGATATTTTTTGTCTTATCAAGTTTGGAAAAATATAACGTATTCAATGACATGTAGTTGAATGTAAAGTGGGGTTCATACTTCTTTAGGGTCTGTGAATGTTTTGGACAAATAAAAAAATGAGTGAATATTTACTTTTGACATGAAACAATATTTTGAACATTTGAAAAATAGATAATAAATATTTGTCCTTGGTGAAATCACGCCACTTTCCGTCTCTTGCTGTCTTCTCAGGTAGCGTCCTTGCCTGCACCACCAGAAGAGGAAGGAGCGGTTACATTTGTCCACAGCGAAGGCGCGGCTGCTGCTGAAGACAATAATGAGGGCAGAGATTATTTTGTGCTGGAGGAGAGCAGTGGATTCATGGAGCCGTCTCGCTGCTTCCTTGCTGTCGTTCACACAATCATTTCCTTCTGTTGCATTATCGGTTATTACTGCCTCAAGGTATGTCGGCTTAAGCATAAACTTTCAGACTAGTAAATCTTGTCATTATATTAATTGATATTGATTCATATCATTTTGATATAACTTTTTTTGTGTATAATAAAAGAGACGAGATTAATCCAGGGATTTTAAATGACAGGTTCCATTGGTGATCTTCAAACGTGAGAAGGAAGTGGCGCGAAGGCTGGAGTTTGATGGACTGTATGTGACAGAGCAGCCCCCCGAGGAGGACATCAAAGGGCAGTGGGACCGACTGGTCATTAACACGCCGTATGTTCACAGTCACATGATCCACTGCACAAATGTCACTCAAATGAAAACATGTTTCTATCTTAAAGTTCCCAGCACCTTTTTATCATCATGTTACACATTGGATGAATGACTCACAGTGATGGTGCAGCTGTCAATATCATTTTAATCAATTTATTTTCATTAATAATGTTTTTGATACTATATTTCCTATCTTTTCAGATCATTTCCAAGTAATTACTGGGATAAATTTGTAAAAAGAAAGGTAAGATCTTCAAGGCTGTGCACACGGCAACAATATACATGCAATCCTAGATGTGCTTATGCATGTACTGTATCGAATTGTGTGCATATTTCACCTGCTGACACTACATTAAAAAGCTAACTGAGATTTAATGAAGCATTTAATGGCAGGGGTAATTATTCCCTCATCAGGTGACATAATGATTTTATTGTCTCCAGAGACAGAGCAGCATTTTCAGCTTCCTCGTTTAGATTGTCTCCGGTGTTATGAAGGCAGATTAAATTAGTCTTTGTTTTTAAGAAACTTCTCCATGTTTTATTTTGTAAGAACATTTTAATTGACTTGGCGGATTCTCAAATAAATTTAATTAAAAGTGTAGGAGAACAAGTTAATTTAAAATCCTGAAGTTGACACATTGTCGTCGTGTCTTACGAACCAAATACAGATGTCAGAGCCAAATCTCACCGCTTTTGAATTATATTGTTTAAAAAAAGAGCACTTTTATTACATTCTGTTGCATATTGTTCCAGACTTGACTTATAGTGAACAAGAAAAAAAACGCTCTTAATTTGTGGAATGATATTTATCAGTCTCCAAGAAACAGAGATTTTACCAGTCGCGAGTCAGTCTCAGCTTTCTAAAAATGATTAAACCATCTTTGAAAACCGTTTGTTTGATCCATACTCTGACTTTAGTTCGGTCCATGTCCCATCTACTGACAGGGAGGAGGTGGGATTCATGACCTAATACTGCAACCAGCCACCAGGGGATGATTGATGCATTTTGGCCTCACTTTTCGGGGGCTGTCTCGTCGCCCATCTATATACACAAGCACCCACATTAAAAGAAAGTCCCACATTGTCCTAAGAAAGAAATATATTGACTTTGTTCATTGTCATTGAGCCAAGTTGGCACATTTTTCAATTCACCTCCATGGAGTTAGAGATTTTTTAGAGCCAGCATCTAGCAGCCGGCAGTGACTTTGCATTTTAATACACGTCCGCTTCTTCTTCTTTGCCGGGGGAGTGGGGGACTCGTCCTATATAAAGCACGTCTAGCGCTGCCACATTGCATTTAAAACTCCGTATTGCATCATTTTAAGAGCCTGCACTACAATAAATGGTATAATGCCTTCAAGTGTTTCTGCTAATCCAATTTTGAGTTTGGAGGCTGTGGATATTACTTCCCATATGCTGAAGTGCTTATGTTTGTAATTACAAAATGGGCTCCGCAATGAAATTAGACTTTTGTTGGCTCTTGTTTTATATTAATAAATCAAATGACTGAAGTCTCACAGCACAATCAGGAGAAACTCTGCATCCGTCTTATGATGTAGTTAAATAAACATATACCAGCCATGGTTCAATTTACATATTCACACACATGAATCAATACTATATAACAATTATATAACAATAATTATATATTTACCGCATTATTTTTATTTATGTGTTCTTATCAGTCCTTTACACATATCTGCGTGGAACTATGGTGAATGGTTTGTATTTATATAGCGCTTTTCTAGTCTTGATGACCACTCAAAGCGCTTTGGGGCCACAACCACTACAGCCCTTAGAAATCATGCATTGCAAGCAGCACCATCCTCCTGTCAGCAGAGCCAAGCTGTACAGATACTATGGCACAGACTGCAGAAGGATTCAGCTTGTCATTCTGTATTTAGTTAAAAAGACACGTAAGAAGCTGTTGTTTCAGGCACCATATAAACCCATGTTCTCGCCCTGTCAGGTGATGGACAAGTACGGTGAGTTTTACGGCCACGAGAAGATCAGCGAACTCCTTGGCCTGGACCAAGCCGCTTTAGACTTCAGCTGTGAGAGGAAAGAGAGGAAGTGGCTCAGGAGAGATACTGCCTGGGGGGCTGTGTGAGTAGACTCCTCGCACTTCTGCCTTCTTGACGGGATCCACATGAAAAAAGCAGCTATCTAGTCTGTTTTGCATTGTATAGAGTTTCACAGGATGGCATGTAAGTCTTTTTCCCCCTTGTTTATGTTTTGCATACACTGACGCATACTGCATCAAAGCGTGAGATCTTCAAATAATTGTTCAAGCAATTGTGTTATGAATAAGAGATGATCTTCGACTTAGACAGCTCGTGCAGATGGCAGTTGAGTATTTGGCTGCTCTTTAGGCAGCGTGCAGTGATGATAGCCATATGGCATCCTTCTCTGGAGGGAAATCTCTGAGTGTGTTTACATACAAGCGACCTGATATTGATATCAAAAGAAAAATGTGGAATAAGGAAATCGATCCATCCAGCTCTCTCTCTAATGCATTTCTACTGTAGAGGTGAATGTGACTCCTGATGATGATGATGAACATTAACACCAGCTCTTGTTAGTCACACCTTGAAGTACAATTTCAGACGATTGCTTTTTGATGGCCTTTGCCACTATTAATAGCCATTGCACTTATATTACCTTTGGGAAGATGTGTGTGTGTTACCTAAGAGCGGTGACAAAAGAAGGTCCTGGAACATTATGTTGTACTTGAGGAAGAACAGGGTATTCTGAAGCCACCTAACAGATGTACTCTTTTAGAAAAGACACTGTCGCGTCGGGGCACTGATTCAAGCCTCGGACATTTTGACCTAATGCTTTTTTACCATCATGTGTCCGTGATGGTTCTGTTTACTTCAGATTTAACTCCATTGACATGAAGTACCAGGTCTGGAAGCTGGGAGTTATGTTCACCGATCACGTAAGTTCACTTGTGTCTAATATTGTCAAGCTTTTGTGCGTTTTTGTTTTTGTGTGCGCTCTCGTTCCTACAAAAGCAATGAGAAAGGTGTCACATCCTGACGTTCATGCTAACAGATAATGTGATATGCACATGTGATGTTTTATGGCTTATTTCTAATTTGTTTAATCCTGTGTTCTTCTGAGCTAATACCATGCGGTCTAATACAATCACACACATGCTGCAGGAGTGACGGTGGTAATATCCTGTGATTCGGCCTTATCTTAAATACACATTTGTCTCTCCTTCAGGCCTGGTAATCTAAATTGCCTGTTTTACTGTGCTTATGTGCTGTGTGTGTGTGTGTGTGTGTGTGTGTGTGTGTGTGTGTGTGTGTGTGTGTGTGTGTGTGTGTGTGTGTGTGTGTGTGTGTGTGTGTGTGTGTGTGTGTGTGTGTGTGTGTGTGTGTGTGTGTGTGTGTGTGTGTGTGTGTTCACAGTCCTTCTTGTACTTGGCTTGGTACATGGCTATGTCGGTCCTGGGTCATTATAACAACTTCTTCTTCGCCGCCCACCTTTTGGACATCGCCATGGGCTTTAAGACGCTCCGTACCATCCTCTCCTCCGTCACACACAATGGCAAACAGGTGCGTGTGTGGGGGCAAGTCTGTCTTCAATTCTCTTTCCATCTGTCTCGATGTGTGTTCATAGGTCTCATGCATGTGATGTTTACTTTCTGGCCGTAGGGTTATATTGGGGCTTTTCTAAGATGAAGAAGCGTTTATTAGAGACCATCTGCCTCTGTCTGTCCTGTCTGTAATTTTGTGTGTGTGTGTGTCAGTTGGTCCTGACTGTCGGCCTGTTGGCGGTGGTGGTCTATCTCTACACCGTCGTGGCCTTTAACTTCTTCCGGAAATTTTACGACAAAAGCGAGGACAAGGACGCCCGGGACATGAAGTGCAATGACATGCTCACTGTGAGTTTAAGTGCATATCGAGACTCGCACGCACTCGTACATACATGTAGTCCCATGTCGCTCCACATCTATCCACCCACTTCTCTGTCTCTCTCTGTTCATCTTACCTAACACAGCCACACACACCATTTTCTACCTGCAAGGATGGAGAGTGGTAGAGCAGGAGTCTGACAGTGATCCCCCGTTGTTGAAGCGAAAACAGCCTCTTGTCTTAGTCCTCCCGCTGTTTTTCCATAAAATGATAGACACATGGATAGAACGCAGCCCCTCAATCCTCAGCTCTTTGTTTGTCTATTCGCAACATTAACACCCCTTCACCTGCCCTATTCTAATGTGGACTTCACTGTCACTCATGTAAGCAGGCGAACAGGCAGTGAAAGCATCTGAATAAAACTCTGTCAAACGAGGCAGTGGATATTACATCAAATCCCCAGTCGCACCTTTAGAAGCACTTTAGCGACAGTAATTTTCAGTTGCTTTAGCACCATCGCGAGAACGCTTTTCAGACCAGTGGATTGCGACACGATTAAAAATTAATCCATCAGACAACATCTCACTCTCTGCTGTTTCGTCTCCTTTTGAACTTTCACAAAAGAAGTCACAACGATCAAACTGTAAATGTTCTTCGAAAGGTTTGCAGTTGGTTTTAATTCTGCCTTTGTTCGAGTTTGCTCCATCATCCTTGACACTTGAAAGCACAGCTCAGTCTCTGCTACACGACCTGGTAATCCTTCCAGTCTCATACATACAAAACCCAAACCCAAAAGTGGTCAACAAGGAGACAGGTGTCAAAATTATTCTCATCTTCTTATACAGCTTTAATTCAATTTCAAAACAACTTTATTTGTCCCCAGACGGCGATTCTGTAGTATTTCACATGCAGCTTTTTCTTTGACACTTGGAGAAACAACACTTTTGTCCCTCTTCGATGTACGAGACAATAAAAAAAACCATCTTCTTCCAGTGCTACATGTTTCACATGTACGTGGGGGTGCGTGCGGGCGGAGGCATCGGCGACGAGATTGAGGACCCTGCCGGAGACGAGTTTGAGGTGGAGCGCATCGTCTTTGACATCACGTTTTTCTTCTTCGTCATCATCATCCTCCTGGCCATCATCCAAGGTGCATCACACACGCTGTGTTTGTTTTACAAGGACAGCTCCTCTGAAAAAAACGTTCATCGAGACACATCAACACGTTTTAGTCTCAATTTTTTGACTGGAATACACTTGATACATTTTTAATGAGAAGTTGAAAAAATACAGTGTCTGTTCGTTTCATCTGGTTTCTCTGATTCCTCTCGTTCACACACTAGCGCTGCCATGCACACACACACACACACACACACACACACACACACACACACACACACACACACACACACACATGCATCGCTGAGCTCAAACAGATACAGACAGATACAATTGTGCCCCTTTTCTCAGGCTTGATAATTGATGCCTTTGGGGAGCTTCGTGACCAGCAGGAACAGGTGAAAGAGGATATGGAGGTAAGATTTAACTAAATTCGTCTCACACTCACACAAACTCTCTGGTACCCTGGATTTTGTAGTGTTTCAAAATCTAGATACAAAATCTATTGAAGGTTATATATCCTGTTACTATCTGATGAGCCTCTCTAGACCAATTATACTGTGATGATTCGGCAGCAGGTTCATTTGAGGTCAGCAGCTCAGGAACCACAGTCATAACGGCAGGTTAACGGCATCTCGACGATCCAGTTGAGACGTGGTACCACACTCTTCACTATTTCTTAGTGGGGATCCCAGAGACTTGGGAACTCACAGAAACACGTGTGATCAAATGTGACAAGAATAAAAACAATGATGGTCAGGTGGTTGAGCTTCTTTGTGTAAAGTGTGTCCACCTGGCAGTTGTTGTGCAAGCTCTCGTCACAAGAAAGGATCAGACCACTGGCCTTAATCAGAGAACACCCTTAATTGCTTCAACTGGATAATTTCAATCAGGAGAGACTTGATTCCCAATTTAACAATGTTTATTTTGGCAAACGCACAGAAGTATTGTGAATGTTTACAGTCTTTGGCATTTTAGACCCCTGTGAGATGTCATCAGGATTAGAAGGGGGTGGAGCAGAGCATCGAACAGGAATACCCCCCCGGGGTCTAGACACTGGTGGTGGTTCATCAGTCAATCGTTTGTTTGGATGGCCCATATTATGAGCATTGTCCTATTGGACTTCACTAAGTGTGACATCCTCTGCCCTCAACCCTCACAAGAGCAAGGAAAAACTACGAAAACCTTTTGACGAGGAAAAATGTAGAAACCTCAGGAAGAGCCGCATGCGAGGGATCCCTCTTCCAGGATGGACAGAAGTGCAATGGATGCCACGAGTAATAGGTATATTGTCAGGCAGTCTTGTAGATTTTTTGGTCCGCGATCAGCTGCCACCATGACCGGGTGCCGCCATAATCCACGATCCATTGTCATGATCCACTGATACTATTTGGATACATCATCATGGTCCATGATCGCTGCCAACACGATGTGGCATTATACAGTACATACGATCAGTTGAGGTCGGGATCCGGAAGAGGTGATGAGTATTCTTCTCAAGACTGGAGGAGATTGGGGTGGAGGAGGGGTTGTGCGAGTCACTG
Source organism: Hippoglossus stenolepis (assembly GCF_022539355.2). NCBI lineage: Eukaryota > Metazoa > Chordata > Actinopteri > Pleuronectiformes > Pleuronectidae > Hippoglossus > Hippoglossus stenolepis. The sequence goes on along the minus strand of NC_061494.1, from coordinate 17,825,659 downwards.
AATGACAGCTGACTGCAGAAGAGAGGAGAAGGGATTTTAAAAGTTTGACAACTGCTGAATGACTGGCTGAAAGAGACCGCGCCAGACCTGATTGGATATTTAGGAACGCCCACAATCAGCTGATCAGTATGCAGGTTAGGTCTTCCTGACTGAACTTACTCTAAGCTTCATTAGTGGGTAATAGTTGCATGAAGTGCAATCTGAGAAAAACAAATCTCTGGTATCTAAAAATCATTTGACAGTATAATTAGCACACATACAATTTATATTTATAATACACATTATTTATTTATTAGAGTTTCAGTTGTTATTTGCTCTCCACTTCCCGAGCCTTTGCCTCGTGTTTGCACGTGTTGGTGTTGTTAGAAAATGTTCATTTGGAACTTATTAAACGGAGGCTCGACGCCGTAGAATGCAAATGAAGCTGCATTTTACTCTTAATTGCAACTCCACAGATTACATTGCTCAGAGGTGGTGAGCCACAGTTAAATGGAACGCTTGTTTTGTTGCAGCCTGCAGAGTTTATTGATCAGGGAGCTACAGTGCCTGTATCCCCGGGTGGTATACAGGCTACAACAGGTGTGACCAGAACACTGTGAAATGTGTCTCTGCTGGCGGGAGGTTAAAAGAGACGCGTGTGGTCAGACAGGCTGACGATCGACAACAGGGCCGTGGTAGGAACACACAGACGTGTCCAAAGAGAGGCAGACAGGTAATCAAAGGCTGAGTCACTGAGGAAACAAGGCAGCACTGATGATATGAAAAAGAGCAGTGAGCTGCCCTCTCAATTTAAAGGGTTCACGTGTCGCCCACACAATCTATTAATAGCCGTTAACATTTAACTGCTCACCCAATGGATCTGATGTTGCCGGGTTGATTTACCTGTTTGATGAATCAAAGACACAATTACCTAATTCATGTTGGGGATCGAAAACTAAACCACGTACTGAATCAGTAAAATACCTAAACAACAGTTTTACATGGCATCGCTTCTAAATTTTACAAGATTTACAGTTGTTTTTCTTTGTTTATTTTCTGTTACCTTATTTCATCATTGTTTTGTGTCCAATATCTTGACTTTCCTGAAATAAACATATTAAAACTTAATACTTAGGAATTCATTCTAATGTTCATGTTCTACTGACCTATGCTTTAATGTCAGATTCAGTGGATTTTCACTCAATCTCTTTTTTTGTGGTATTTCTCCTCCATCGATATTCTCCACACCTGCAGTATGTGTACTAAAGGCTTTTGCTTTGTTCCACACAAAGAGAAGAATAGTCAATGACATGAAACTGTAAATGTAAACCACGGATCAAATATATGATTTGGAAAAACATGGGGGGGGGGGCGGTTGTCTCTGGGTACATTGGCTTCCTCCTACCGTCCAAAGACAGATTAATTTAACTGGAGACTCTTAATTGTCTGTATGTGTGAATGGTTGTTTGGGGTTTATATGTGTGAAGTTATAATTTATTTCATGACTCTTTAAACTGTATAATTACAGCGTGAGACTGAGACACGGCTTCATTTTGCTCCCATGAGAGAGAACTGTTACTCTGACAACGTCCTGAAGAGCTGGCAGCCAGTAATCCTGGATGTATTTAGTCTTTTGCCTTTTGTGGCCGTCTTTTGAATGGGTTTTTAAGAAGAAGCTAATTTAAAGGCGTCATGTTGTTGTGCGAGCAGAATGAGCATGAAAACAAAAGGCCTCTGCTCTCGAGGTTTTGATTTTATTATGATGTTGTTTATTTAACATACACTCCAGAGAGCATGTTTGTCTGAGCCTGTTTACTGAATCATTAGGTGTCTCATATCTCTCTTCCTGCAGACCAAATGTTTTATATGTGGAATAGGAAGTGAATACTTTGATACGGTCCCTCATGGCTTTGAGACTCACACTCTGCAGGAGCACAACTTGGCCAACTATCTGTGAGTTGACTCATGCTCACTACTTCGAGGCCTCGTGTTGCCGTCGTCTGAGTCTAATCATTTTTGCAAAGGCTGAACCCCGCAGCTTGATGTCTTGTTACTAAAATAAAAACAGGCATTTGTTATGTCACATTTCACAGATATAGAGAAGTGTAAATATCATGCATGCAGCACCGTCACTAAAACTTGCAAACAAAAAGGAGAACATTAAAAAACCCTATAACACTTCTATCTCTGCTTTTAGTTATAATTAACCCACTTGAATGTTTAACACAATGTCCCTTCGAAACATTTCTGCCAAACTTTGATTCAGTCTGTGTTGTTCTGTTTATTTCAAGACCTGTTGTCTTATCTTCACCTCGGCACTTGCATTTATAGTTTAGATTCACACTCTGTTTTGTTTTTAGTGTTTTGTAATTCATTTTTTTTACTAATACGTGCATCAGTTGAAAGAATCTCACTCTGAGGTGTGTGATAACAATCAGATAAAAAGCTGCACATCTCACTGTTTTGACAACAGGACCTAGGATCGAAAACTGTCGTCTGAGCAGGTCGTCCAGAATATTGGTCTGTTTGCTTAAAATGTCAAGGAGCTCCACCAAGATGCTAAAGTGCAGCTCGGGCTGCAATCTTCGATCTGAACCCATCGTCTGAACCTGACTTGAGCCCAATTATTGGCACATGCATTGTTAAAAGAAATCAAGTAGGTAGCGAAGCCAACGTGACCGAACCCAAATATAATTAACAATTTCCAGCCTGACCCATCAGGACCCGTTTTGTCCCAACAGGCTCAGGTTGGGTATCAACCCTAATACAAATACAGTGAATAGTAAACTGTGCAACACTTTAAAATATCCTGTTAGTTTGTCATGAAGTCTGATCCTTGCAAACTGTTCAAGGTCAATCTCGTGTTGCTCTTGAAAACACTTTTGCAGTGATGTTTTTTGACACTTCCTCATCGGTGTCCTGCCAGAGAAGAACATGCTCCATGCAGCAGTGTACCTTACATCACATGTGGCAGACTAACAAACAGTGACGTCACCGATCTCCAGTGATTCCTCTAAACCTTTAGCTCTTACTCTGACCTTCATTCACAATCCATACTGAGCCTCTAGAGTTTTTGTTCACGCTCAGAGAGAAGCCGCAGATCTTTTCTCACTGTGACAGACATTTATTTGGAAGACGTTGTCATCCTTGGCACTTAAAAGCTGTTGCCACGTCAATAATTGCCATTGGCAATAAGCTTATATAAGCATCAATAGTATGGATCCCACTAGATGCATTTGCATCCACTCACTGATGGACTCTCACGCTCATTTATATGCAAGTGTGGTGGCGCTTCATGTGACATTTAGGTTTCCCTGACAGAGATCTACACCTGCAATATGATTCATAATTTCATGAAATTAGTGATCAACAGTATCAATTGCCTATTGTCAATCATCAAAAGGTTTTAATCATTGAAATACATTTAAACCTGATTTCAATGTCAGTCAAAATGCAGCTTTTTATCTCTAGTTGTTTTTGATTTAAAAAAACCTAACAACTGCTTCCATAATCACCACAATCCTGGGATTTGTGCACTGGTTCTTAATTAAATAACTTCTTACCCGAGCGTTTATCTTAATCCAAGTATTTGTGGGAGTTTAAGCTGCTACATGAATTTGTCTTCTCTGTTTTTTACAGGTTCTTTCTGATGTACCTCATTAACAAGGATGAAACGGAACACACAGGGCAGGTATAACAGTCCTCTGCTCTGTTTCACTCTCATGATCCAGTCAAAGTGAGCACAGGATGTGCAGCAATTCTACTGTAATGGCCAAATCTCACATTTCCTAAATATATCCCCCCACAATGGTCCCTCCATGTCGCAGTGACCTATTAATTCCAGCGTTTGCTATGGAAGTGACAAAGCTGTGGAGTAACCTTTTCAGTGGAGACAGAGTCTGCATTCACATTGTCCTTCAAAGGCCGTATCAGTCCTGGCACACACATTTTATGATAATATACATGCCAGGGATGCCCCTCATACTTTCATTGTACTTCTGAGATACATTTAAATAGGGTGCTTCAGATTTCAAGTGGGCGAATGTTGTAATTCACTTGTCCTCTTATATTTTCACTGTAAAATATTTTACCTGACTTGTTGCACGGAGCAAAGAATCAGCGAAAACCTTTTCCTCCTTACTGTGTAAAACGCTGCATCTTCATCCTCCTGTGTCTCGCACTTATTGTGCCTAAATCTGTGAAATGGAAGTTTATCACAATGGAGGAGGACGTGTTTCTAAACGCTGCACGGTGTCACATTAAGAGGAATAAATCCATTCTTATTCGGGGGGTCATTTGGATTTATTTTTTTGATTTATCTCAATGTGCCGCTGCAGGATTAATGAAGTGAGGAAGTATTCCATTTTTTTTTTCCCAGCCTGAAACATTTTAGACAATTTGGTGCAGTTTCTAAATTGAGTCGGGTCCTGGGTCTTATCCACATGTACCGCATTTAATCTTTCTGCACGGTATTTTTTACTGAGGTGTGGATTAATGAGAGCGCGGCTCGGTGGAATCCAGAAAATGTGTCTCCCTTCGGGGGCCTGATGAACGTTAGATGAACTCTGAAAATCGGTATCCTCTGTGGACGCTGTTTAGATTGTTATTTTCACTCATCCAAAAGAATAGATGAGTTAAAGACGTGTTCCCGCTCTGTTGACTTTGCCAGGAATCCTATGTGTGGAAAATGTACCAGGAGCGATGCTGGGAATTCTTTCCTGTGGGAGACTGTTTCCGGAAGCAATACGAGGATCAACTGGGATGACAGGAAACAAGCCTCCCTCGATGATGTCATCACACAGAGGACATCTTTATTGATGCCCTTGGACTCATTTAAGTACCTTGAATTTTATGTGTTTGCACTGCATTGATTTTGAACTTTGGAGTGAGTGCACATACTTAACATTTATGCACACGGTTTCCTTAATAAAGCATTTGGATACTGAAGGATGACGACCACTCGTTTATGATTCGATGCAGAGTTAATGTGCTGTTGGTTTTGGGGGCAAGATGTTTCTCCTCAGGCTGCAAATCAAATATTCAGAGTAATGGGACAGGATACTGTTTTACACATCGTTATCTCAAAGCTGGCAATCCAAATTCAGCTCCATGGCACTTTGCTGGCAGGAAATGTGTCTCTGTGTATCTCATGTTTTGTGAATGAAGTGATTTGTCTTTCTAAACACGGCCTCCCATCCCTTTTTCCCCGTGTGACATCCAGATAAACGCTCTCCCTCTGGCATTTGTTCTTTTTACCCTCCTCTGCTCGGCTTCTTCAGACTCCCTCTTCTTCTGTTGTGCTGATCTCTTCAGGATCCTTCTCCTCCTCCTCCTCCTCCTGTTCTTGGATCTTTTCTTTATTTACTTCTCTCTTCCCTCATCTGTCACTCTTTTCCTTTCTCATTATAAGCTACTATGGAACATGAAAAGCATGTCTCCCGGTGCTCAGGTGACAAAGTTGTCATGGAAGTGGATCACTGAGCTCAGTGACACGACTCAGTGCCGTCACTGAGAGAGGAGACAGTCTCCGGGGGAATCCCGGCACATAACTCTACTAAAGGAGCGGGGCAGGTTCAGTTCAAGTGTTTCAAACTTGCACGGAGCTCAGCAGCGGGATGGTGAGTGTGGGGGGGGCCACCGACAGATGACCGTCCTCTTTATGCAAAGGTCGAACACAGAGCTTAGACAGGTCTGCTAATTGTATGTGGAGAGAATCAGTTTTATTCCATATGAGAAATGTTTCTGCTGGTGATTCTGTCTGTGTCTCTCCTCACCGGTTCAAAGTGATACAGGCTCAGTTGGGAAATAGTGACGTCACACGTCCTTGTACTGTGGCCGTGGCCTCTTCTCATGTTTCCTGGATCAATGCTGATCGAAACTTCTCCCACACTGCGCCAACGAAGCACATTAGCTGAGTCTTTGAGTCTTACGCTCTCAATGAATCAATGACACTCAGGGAATGTTCCTTTTAACAGATCATTTAGAAATGAATATTAAAATTATAAGTGCAAATCAAGAGAAACCACCAAAATCATAAACAATATCATTGTATGTTTCATTTTGAGTTAAACTTTAAGTTATTGTTGAAAGTAATAATGTGTAACCTGCCTACATAAATCTTACATACTTACCTACACTTTTTATTTGAAGCCCACATTTTGCAGGAGATTAATGAGGATCCTCGCTGCCAGCTCCCGAGCCGCCGGAGCTGCAGAACATCGCTGATCATGTGCCAGGTTGGCTTTAGTCCAACGGTTGAGGAATTAGTAGAAACCTCTAATTAAAAAGGCCCATTCCATCTGTCAATTTATACCCTTCCAGTGTTTAAAAATCAATCAGAGCATCATAACGTTATACCCACAAACTTCTAAAAACCACAGTTCTCGTCTGCAGGAGAGACGGGGAAGCTGATTCACCAGGAATTTGAAGCAGGTCACCTAACTCCACCAAAACAGCCAAGTTAAATAAACTGACTGTTCATGGGATAAATGACACATCCACCGGATCAAAAGATGTCGTGGAGAAGATGGATGTTGGTTTGTCGCCGCCAAGCTTCCCTTTGGTTTTCACGATCTTTTCCTCTGAGCGGTTTAGTGATTCTGGGCCTGGAAAGTCTGGATATGGTTTCAGCCCTGGACCATAACTCAGAGGTGGAACTTACACCGTCTGCTGCATGTGAACAGTAACAGAACAACGGAACATGACACACATCAGCTCGGTGCTGTTTAAGTAGTCATTTCACATGGATCTGGGTTTGCTCTGTGGGGAGCAGAGGATAAAACTTAGTTTGAACTGGGAATCTTCTAGTCTTCAATCTTCTACGATTCCTGGCGAACAATGGTGCCACCTCATCGCTGTGGTTATTAACTTCCCTTAGTAACACCAATCTCCAACTGCCAGGAATTCTGACATTAAACACATGACTTTTCTTTTCTATGATTTCTTTCACCTGCACAAGGTAAAAAGCCATTTCCTCTCCACAACGGTAGGTGCCTACTTTAAAGTGCCAACATCAAACAAAATCCAGGCCCAGCAAATAGTGTGTAGTAACCTCAATTCCTTTTTTTTTGTGTGTATTCCGAACAACGACTATACTGTTGTGTTAGTGTGGCAGCAGAAAGTGAGACCATTTGCAAGTTTCTTTTTTTTATTTTCATTCCTAACACTAGAATATTAAAAAAAATTCTACCTGCAGGTGTAATGTACGAAGCCTGACAACCTGCTAAAATTATATTGAAATGTTAATTTGGCACTGTGGCCTCACTGGGAGAAGGTTCTCGGTTCAAATCCAGGTTCTGCTTGGGTCTGTCTGTGTGGAGTTTGCATGATCTTTCTCCCACAGTCCACATTGGGGTTAGATGGAGATTCTGAATGTCCTGCTTATACTCGCACTTTTACCTAATGTTGGTGGGGATTTGCTCCCACTCCCCGGCGACACTCAGAAGATAAGTGTTATGTATAATGTATAGATGGATGGACGGTGGTTGCTGCTGCTGGTTCTACTTTTATCTTCCACACTAGCTTTCAGCATTTGATTTAAAGAATATGCAGAATATGCAGAATCTCAGTTGTTCAGCCATGAACAACGATGGAGCCCCTTTGTCTTTGTCAGACACATGCGACGCTGCATGATCGAGACAATATTCCACCGCCACTGATGCGTCCACTGAGCTGAGACTAAATACAGACAAGTCACTGGAATCAACACTACACACAATCCCCATTACAACCATCACTGAAACTAATGAACCAACGACAGTAATCCTGATACTTGGGGAAAATATCAAGAATGTAAGATGAGAGATCTAGAAAACCTGGAGGGACGTTAACAGACCCCAGGGAGGTGCAGATTGTGCAAAGATACGTCTGAGACAGTCCAGCACAGATCCTGGGACAGTGGAGGAGCACCTGGGCCAAGTGTGGATTAGGATTAGCCAAATGTTAATGGGACATACCACAACAGAGCTATAAGATCCTTTGGCAGCTGACAAACAACCAAACAAGCAGCAGAAGAGGACAGAAGTGATGGGTGTGGAATTCTCAGCTGACGAGTCCAAACTAATTCCTGGGAGGGCCGGCTCCAGTAGATTCCAGGTACAGAATCTCTGTCCAGAGAATTGGTGTCAAACTCAGGACGAGATCTCGAGGAAGATCGCCCCCGGGTGGGGATGAGAGGGCAGCTTTATATATGAGTCCAACTGTATTTCAACAGTAAATCAATGAGATGGATCCGTCATGCATCGCCTCCGGCTCTGCATTATTCAGAGCCGTTCTAATGTATGTGTGGCCAACAACAAGGAATCCAGGAGTTATGCATTGGCAGATGGCTTCAGGTCAGCACGCGGCAGCTGGGTCTGCACAGAGGGCATTGTAAAACTGATTATGGATGTGAGGGCATGTGGCTGCGTCATCCTGAATATCGCCTCACACTTTGGCAGTTGTTTGGGACGACAATGCCTCTGCACCATCGTGGAAATGTGATCTGAATTGTAAATCAATAAGTGATGACAAGAGGAAAGACAGTGGTGGAGAGGGTGCAGCTGTGAATTTACTCATATACCTGAGGCCAAGAATCCTGAATTAAATATGAGCAGCGACTCTGTAGTTACGGCTTCTGATTTCAGTTCGGGAGCTTGTTTCCGCCTCAAGCTGTGACTGTTTAACACATAATAATGCAATGATACTTTATTAATCTGTAAAAGTCATGTATTTACTTTGTTTTGATACCTGTCATTGTTAAACAGTTCTTTCTTGCTTTGTAAAGATTGTGTTGGAGCTCTAGGACTAAGTATGCAATAAAAGATATATTTGATGATATGAACAATGGATTTCTTTCATGTCTGGTTGAGAGTGTATGTGTGTTTATGGGCATTTGTCCCTTTATGATTTAACTTTATCACTGGTTTATTTCTCATCCGTGCCATCAGCCCCAGACGAAAGTCATTACCATCTTTCTTCTTTGTCTCATCACCTGTCAGGGAATCACTTGTGTGTCTGTGTGTTCTATCAAAGCTTCTTAAGGAGAAACACAGGTTGAGTCTCGGTCACAGTTTCACAATGAGGCTAAAATCTTCAGTTTAAAGTCGGCCAGTTGTTTTCAGGACAGGGACTTAGAAAAAAGGAAATAACCTGAGCTTTCTGCTGTTGCTGGTATTTGCAGAAGAACACAAATCTTCTTAATGCACTGGCTGAGAAAATAACATTTCCTCCATAACATTATTCCTCATGCCAGTCAGCAGTGTTCATTATTCCCAGATCTGTCACATGCTGACTCCGTCCCTTTTGGGTGATTAAACCCCAGCAGCCATTTGAAACCATCAGGACACTCATTGAAAAGTGCTGCACAGTGATGCACGTGTTCATCCGATGTGACTAAACCATCGTCTGCTGAACAATAACCTGTGGGTGACATGGTCAAAAATATCCTGCCAGTTTATGTAAACTATTGTAAGGTTTTGGTTAAATTAACGTGAGAAATCCTCGACACTGACTGGATGTCGGCATGTGAATTGGATAAGTGTGTGTGTGTGTGTGTGTGTGTGTGGGCAGAGTGTCAGTTTATTTAACCGCGGTGTCACTCTTCATAAAACAATTCACTCACGCTTTTAGCTTCAGTCGTTTTATTGTCACAAGTGAATTCATGCGTTACCAATCCCATGAGATTGACGCCATAAAATCCTGCTTGTACAGATTAAATAGCCGTGACAACCATTTTGTATACGATCATGGGATTTCCTCCACTACACATGCAAATGAACAGAATTGATCTGCCATTTACTCGTAGAGTTAGTTTTTTAAATTGTCCCGTTAAAATAACCCGTGAAAACACTGTTTCTACACTGTTGCCCTATTTCACAACTTTCATCCCAGATACTCTGTCAGCCAAAAATAAAAAATGAAGGGGAAGGGAGACAAAGAGCGCAGATCTCTCAAGGTCAGAAAAACAAGGAATACCAGAATATTTGTTTACCAGAGGCCTGAGACTTTGACGTCAATGCTTGGATATAAAAATGACTTATTGAAATGAAATACAAACCTGCTGTGTATTTGAAGCACGTCTGACACGTACGTCAGTGTCTGCAGGGAGGAAGAAGTTGCACAAATTGGCTGCATATTGAAATTAAATAAAATGATTATCTCGGATGAATGAAATATGACTTTTATCACAATATAGTTGAGGAAGAAAATGATGAATCAAATTTATCTTTTACCCCTTTTTGGCCAATAATACCACAGAATGGTAAAACTCACTATGCTGCAGTGTCACTCAGAAAGAAAGGCAAGAGGCAATCAAATATTTACATGATTAAAACTACATTAGAAGTTTTCATTAAACTAAAATACCCAAGTCTGAGAAGAGATCTTCTTCCTCTTGTTCTATGTTCACCTTCGTCTCTTTTCCAACACATTTACTGTCTGTCTTTACTCCGTTAGTTCTCTTTAAGATTTAGTCTTGACTATACCTGCATCTATTTCAGTGGAAGGCAGTGAAGCACATTGGACACGTCACATCCAGCAGAGTTAACACAAAGACAACAGGAATTTATACCCACGGACACTTTAGAGACTCCAATACACCCTGAATGTGCGGGACGACACCAAAGGACCTTCGGGAAAACTCAAGTAAACAAGGAGTGAGCACACACACTTTTCACTTAATGAAAAAACAAGTAGGTATTTTCATCTCGACTGTGTTTTCTCGTTCTGAGAGGCAATATGTAGTTTATCACGTGAAGTGCCCTTGACTAGATTCTCCGTTTTGACGTGTATTGTCTCACGACAGTCAGACAGGCCCCTGTCTTCTCATTACAACTCTAATTTTCTTATAGAGTAACTGTCCTTCAGTAATCAAGCATCACCACCGGTGACGAGAGCCAGGGCCTTCCAAATTACCATTTAGATTGGACACCTCCATGCCAAGAGAAAGCCAATTTCTCAATGAGGGTTGGGTAAGGAAACGGGATGGAGGACGGCTGGAGAGTGAGTGGCTGCGCCGGCGGATGAGCTCTGTTTGCATCATTCCTCTTTGAATCCGGTAACGCACCAACATCTTGTTTCATTTCAGAGGCGGTTACTTGAAAATCTGCAGACGGAGGAGATTCGGTGCCTGCGGGGCGACACGTGCACCGATCTGAGCCGCTGAAATTTGAAAGGAGACAGGTGCTGCCGTTAATAATTGAAACTGGCAAATTGGCTCACTCAAAGGTAAGAACCGGCAGCCGGGGAAATGACCCATTTTCAGCCAAGTGGAATTATGTGCATTACAAAAAAAGTCCAGTTTGAGTAGCACTTGTTTATTGGCAGGACTTGTTTGGGCTTTGATTTTTATCGTTGAACAGGAATAGGAAGACGAACCTGAAACCAAGTGAGATGAATATCAATATTATTCTGAATCATCATTTTATTCAATTTACAAAGACTTTAATCTGGAGTCCTGACTGGGTTTAAAGAAAAGACGGTGTCTGTCCACAGCTGTCTGGACATCTGCCTGCTCAGCTGTTATCCTTTGCCTGTGTGTGTGTGTGTGTGTGTGTGTGTGTGTGTGTGTATTACACAGTTTACACAGCACCATTGTAGTAACTCATTTTCCACAAATCAAGTTCCCCCTGAAAGCGAAAAGACAAACCTTTAGGGTGAAAGCTTTCAGTACCTTTGTCTTGTTTAAGGAATCCAGGGGTTAATAAATGCTTTTAATAAGTTTAACAACTCAACAAACCAACTTTTATAAATAATAAAGACATTTTATAGAAATACGTAGAAGGTTTAGCTCAGATAAGAAACGTTAGTGTATGTTATTATTGCTCTGATAAGTGTTATATTGCAGTAAAATGCTCAACCACCAATAGTCCATGGACCAACATGTACTGACTGTTTTGTAAGTATTACAATATATCTGTAAAATGTTCATTTGTTAACTTTTAATTGAAGCAATATAGAGATTTAAAATGTGTGCCTCATGTTTCAGGTTGACATGCAGCTTAAAAATATTTGTTTTCCCTGATAACGACAAAGGAGACAGAGAGATTAGACGTGCATGTTTTGTTGTGCTGCATGCGACGTGTGTGTGTGTGTGTCTCCATAATATTCTTTTTGTTTTCCTCTTTGTTCAGCTATTGTTCTTCCTCTACTCTATATCCTTTTGTTCTTCTCCACAGGATTTGATTCACTCAGCGCAAAAATCGCCCATGCCTAACTTTCTACCACAGCTAATCTCCTAGTGTTGTTTTTCTCTTTACAAAGGTAACACGGTTTTGGATGAAACAGATAGTTTTGGATTCTACTTTAAATATAGTGTGACGGTGTTTCAGCCAAGGAGGTTGTGTTTTCACCCCTGTTTGTTTGTTTGTTTGTTTGTTTGTTTGTTTGTTTGTTTGTTTGTTTGTTTGTTGAATGGTTTGTTTGTCAGCAGGTTTCTGCAAAAAACTACTGAACAGATTTCCGCAAAACCTGGTGGAAGGATGGGACCTGGGCCAAAAGAGAACCTGTTCAATTTGGTCACAACTTAATTAAAGGTCCAGTGTGTGAGATGTAGGTGAAAAGGATCTAGAGGCAGAAATTGAATATAAAATAATCCTTGTGATGTTTTCTCTAGTGTGTTTCATCTAAATTGCACAAATTGTTGTTTTCCTTACCCTAGAATGGGTCCTTTACATTTAAATACTTTATATTTACATCAGGAACGGCTCCTCTCTGCGGAGGCCACCATGTTTTTTACAGTGGCCCAGACTGGACAAACTAAACACCATTTGAGTTTTTATGACAACTGAAGGTTTCCACAGGTTCTCCTTCATGTTTGGAAGGGGAGGGTGGGGTGAGGGGTATTCAGCTGCAACATGCAACTCCACCACTAGATTTCACTTTATTCTACACACTGAACCTTTAAATGTAAGGGGACTGTCGGGCCTTACTGGAGATTCCTGCTCTACTGAGTCACATTCTAGTTTCAAATAAATAAGAAAGTCCGAGCAGTATAATAAAGCAGAAACTAGCTTGCTCGTGATTGTTTAACCAAATAATCCTATTTTAGATGAATCGATGGTTCGGCCTTTGAAATGTGATAAATGCTTTCTACAGTTGAGCCAAGCTGATACCAAATGTTTTCTTCTTCCAAAGTTATTCTTCTCACTTTAATTCAACCTGTTGAAAACCAGTAAATACTCTCATTTGAGGACATTCAGCCATTAAGCACTTGGTAATCAACGATCTGCCTCAAAATTGTTGCTGATTCATTTTCTGTCTCCACAATAAAAATCAATCACCCTTTTAAAGAAAAGACTAAAAATAGTCTCCAGTGCCCAGGATCTATGTACAAATCAATCTCTCATTTCTGTTTGGTACTTACCTGCAGATCCTCACAGCACATTCACTAATAATGTGGCCAATAAAGTTTGGCTTCTGCAAAATCCCTCCTCTCACCTAGAAAGGATCTTTGACTGATACCAATCACAGAGCAAATTATACCCATCTTAAAGTATCAAGGTCCAATCTGTTAATCTTGATAACGGGCTCCTGCCTGATAACACGCATGGATGCAGGAGTCGTCTTGTTCATTATGTCCTGAGGTTTCGTTTTGCATGGAGACATATTCTGCTCACATTCACACCAGCCCTGCTCTGCTCCCTCACTAAACATGCTGCTGTTTGCCAATCATTGTGCATAGAATCAATATTTTGTATATATATTTTTTGCACACTGCTGAAATGGACATTTTAAAACAGAGGGTCCCTCTCAGTCTGGGAATAAATGATAAGCTCACACCCATTCTGCCCTACCTGTGCACGGCAGGGTGCAGGGTGGCAGATGTCGTCAGTTGGCTTTGATGGCAGCGCAGCTGAATGAGAGCAAATGTGGTGTGTGTGTGTGTGTGTGTGTGTGTGTGTGTGTGTGTGTGTGTGTGTGTGTGTGTGTGTGTGTGTGTGTGTGTGTGTGTGTGTGTGTGTGTGTGTGTGTGTGTGTGTGTGTGTGTGAATGGCCTGACTGCTGGCAAATGGGCTTGTTTCTTGTCTCCTAAAATGACCCGGAGATTGCCAAGGGGACCCGTCATGTGCACACAGTCATAATTAAACTAAGTGTTACAATTACACACACACAAACACACACAATTTTCCCCCCGAGTGGACCAATTAAACGCTATTAAGTGCAGATTACACACTAGAAAAATTAAGTTTTTACAGAATTTATTTCATCTAATCAGTAAAAAAAGACTTGTCTCCTCTCTGTTTGTGTTGAATATGGCTCAAGGCGATGACAAACTTTACATAAGCTCGTGTAATTCACAGTAAATCCTCAAAATTCACTTATGAAAACAGCCAGCGGTATTGACTCAAACAAGCGGCATAGTTTCCAAGTTTGGTTTTCTTTCATCGTGCAGCCGCCGGCTTTGAGCACCTGCCACGCTCGATTGGTATAAATCAGAAAGGCAACAATCATGCCGTCTGCTGCTTGCAGTCACAGGGAGGAACAGAGGAATGAAATATGTGCTCCACTGTCAAGGTCACAGAGAGAGACCCCTCCCCTGCCAATGGAAATGCCTGACTGGAGGTTATCATGGAGATATTATCGTTTGCCGCTCAGTGTCTAACTGACACTAATCCCCAGCATTTCCCCAGGGGTCAGAGGTCAGGCTGGAAGCCTTGAGATGTTGTACCAGGGCTGATCACTGGTTTCCAGTTAAAGCCTCTTTCAGCAAATAAATGTAGATTTTTTTAAGCCCTTGTTGGTTAAAAAAAGATCAATTTGAATGTGTTCACGGTGTGAGTCTGTTTTTTGCCGGTGGAGGTTTATGAATATGTAAATGGGCTCATTTGGATGGATGACTGCTGCTGCTCTTCTATATCTTTACTATTAGACTCTGATTATTCATCTACTTTTCTCTTTGACGGAGCCAAATTGAGTTATGGAGGATTTGGTGGTAAATGTCGTGATCAGGTTCCAGTCGTCTGCTCTCTGATGTTAATTTACTGCCTCTAAGTTTAGTTTAATTTGTCTCTCCCTCACTGACTAATGCTTTGTGAATGTGAAGAAATGCCAGTTGTAATCATAGCATATTTCTATCAATCATCCGACACAGCCATTATCCTGTGTCAGAGTAATCAATGGCTATTAGAGGGAAGCTCAACATCTCAGTCACAAACAGAATCCCTGAGCTGAAAACAAGCGCTTTCCTGACGTCAGGAAACAAATCACTCGGATGCAGATGGTAAGGAGAGGATTCGAGTCGATAACATCCACCTTAAATCAAAGACGACGTTCCCCAGCTGCTCAGCAGCCTTGTGTTCCCTGTTACCACTTGTGGACATAAATAAAACTAAAATTACTGCCTGAAATGTTTGGGTTTTAGCCAATCAGGTGTGATATATAGCGTGACGCTGTGGCAAGGAACAAAGTAACTGAGAGGTTTTCTGTGAGAGTCCTTATCTGAGTTATTACTTTAGAAGGTTCAGCGGCATAATGTCTGAGAGAATGTTTTATTCACACAGCACATAAGCAGCTTGATGGATGTCAAGTTCAAGTTTGACCACACGGCCACAACTCTCTGTCCGCTGCTCGTTTCATTCTCCTGTGCCCGATTCTGTCTAAGAAGTTAGTGCAATTAGTTTATAGGCTAATTTGTTGCAGCCCCTTTTTGACACATTGAAATTTCCCTAGATTCAATTTTAAATTACATTCTCTCTGTTCCCCCATCACAACTTTCCATTGACATGCAACATGTGTGCACGTCAGGACCGGCTTTCAAGGAAGGTCAATTTCCAAACAAACCTGATCCTTGCAAATTGCATGGACCTTAACAAATCTAGCAGATTGGCCCATCGACCACACTGACATCATTTCTGTTTTACTCTTCTCCCTAAGGAGAGCGGCGCACTTCTCTGAGAGCAAAACATCTTTCTTCCAAATGGCCGCAATCTGAACCACCATTATTTTTAAGCCCAGGATGGATCTCACACAAGATGCCTTTCAAAAGAATTCAAGTAAATAAAGTTGAACTCTTTCATCCTCAAATGAACTGAGATCCCAATGATCCTATTTAATCTTGTTTTTATTTTGTACCACCGTGTTTGCTCTGAGTTGCAAAAATGACTGTCATGAGGCAGAAGCTGTACTTTCATGTTTCCACCGAGTAACATCGCAGACATTTTAGTGTTTAACCCAATTGCCCCAAAGCAGCTCCTTTTTCAATATTTCTACCTCTGGAGGGATTTGTGGTTATGAAGAGTCAGACTCCGCAGCCTCGCAATAATATTACTGTTTGAGAAATAAGGAAGAAAAAAAAAGTTTCACAATTTTTTGCCCCTGGCTGCTTTTTTCAGGGTCGCTGTGTTGTGTACAACTCTGAGAACATTGTGTGGCTATGATAAGAATGTGTTGTCATCATTGGACTCTGTGTTCCTGGTCTGCTGTCGCTGCTAGCTCAGCCGGTCTGTCTGTCTGTCCGTCCCTGACACATGAGGAATGAGGTCTCGCGCGCGGTGAGACGCGGGGAGACAAAGTGCGTCAGACAGTGTTGCAGTCAGTGAATATGTCAGGTTAAAAAGCTGGGACATTGCTCCTCTGTAATCCCCTTTGGCTCAGTAGATTAGGAGAGACATGGTTAAGTGCCAACCGCCCAATTTGTATTCTGCCCCCACTTCCCTTCTTTCCACGACAGGCGACTTTCAGCCATATTTGCTCCATTAAAAATGCAAATTTCCCCATTTGCTTTCAAAGCAAAATCAAGCCGGGGAGGGACTTAGTTTGCATGATGAACAGGTAGTTCTGTTTTGTCCTTTGCTTTTTCCAGAGGACAAAACTGAATTCATGACCGGACTCTGCGGGCAGAGATGTGCTTTAATTTGCTAATTGACAGATTCATCCATTAAAGTCAGGGGAGGAGACCGACTGCCTGTGTTTGATTTCATGGCATCAAATACTTGTTGAGGAAAACCCAAAAAGTCAATCTCATTGTGACACTAGAAGTGAATCAGGGGAATCACCTGTGTAGTTAGAACTCATTTAACTTACACCACAAATGAGTTGAAAAAGGTGATTGACTCTTTTCAGTTTCACGTGAGACGTTCTCTCACCTTGTTGTGTTGCCAGTGTTGCATTTTATACGTTAAGAAGGGAAAAATCTCTGTTGCACGTTGTTCCCGAGGTGTAAAAAGCAACGATCACATAAAAATCGGAGCCGGAGTCGATAAAAACATGAGTCTACTGAGTCATTTGAAACCGATTGTATCCGATCCCATTGCAAACAAAAGCCAGATGTTAGTGGGTGTTCTTTTGTTTTCAGACCAGAGGAAGAGGGGCTGTTCACTTTGCCTCCTGGGTATCTCCTCAGAATTCTTTTCTTCACTGACATATTTCACATTGTTGCACTGACGGACCAGCAGACCAACGCTGCTTCTGTTGAGTCGTACGAGCAGAGCGTGATAATAACCAAGCCGCAGTTGCACGTGGATAAAGGTTCAGTTCGCTCTAGTACAGATGTGAGTCAGCTTTTGGAGCCATGAAGAAGTGGCTGGAGAGTCACCGTCACCTGGTCTGGTTTAGATAATGACATTTTATCCAACTGTGGATATTCTACACAAGCCTTCAGACTATTATTGATCGCTTATTATCTGTCCTGAACACTTGCCTTTCATTGTCAGCTTTCCATTCTTACAGGGTGCGCCCCCCCCATTCCCTTATCACTCGCACATACACACACACATACACACACACTTTACTTTGTCTCTTATCTAGATCCTTTGTGTGGTGTAAATAAGCCTCGGAGTGCCGACAGTTACTCGGCTACTGGAATTGTTACCTTGACCTGTGGCAGCTCATCTCCAATGCAACCATTTTGGATCCAATTGGGATTTGGCTCTACAGTGTCTGCCCCTGTGTTGCTGTCCCTCTGTCTGTGTGAGCGGACGATGGAGGGACTCGGCACAAAGTGTGGCCGAGATAAACGGTTGTTCATTTCGTTATTCCTCTAAAAAAACGAGAAATACGGGAAATACAAACATTTATTACGACTGAAGCCCTGAGGTTGTAAAAACGAGGAGGCTCAGACCTAGTTTCTCATTTTAGTTGCTTTAATTGTCATCGTAAATTGGGCTTAATTTGTCAGCTGAAATGACATTATGATGATTGGCACAGGAGGGGATGACAATTTTAGCAGCACTAATTGGTTCCTCATCCCGCTCTGTCTAGAGCGAGCAGCCGGCGCGTCACGACCCCTCGTCTCTCTAATAAGGAACAGCAACATTTCACCCTGTCTGTTTAGAGCATTCTATTCTGTTTGAGGTTTACACTCAACAGCGGTGAGAGCCACACACACCGACACAGAGAGCTGTTCCATTTAGCACCTTTAGAATGTGATGCTCTAGAACTTGGCTCAGTGTCGTTTTCAGTTGTGTTATTTAATCTTGTGGATGCGTCCAAAGGTTCAAATTCAATCATCGGGTTCGACATTGAAAACATCTCAGAATATGTGAAAGTAACATTTTGTTGAAATTGTGTCCACCCAAGTCTGAATGCAGTGTCATGTGGGGGGGAGACACGGCAAAGGATTATTTTAAACTTTGACTGGTTTTACTATTGAAAAATCCATATATTTTTTTTATCATTTTATTGGTTATATTTGTTATTTTATGAAAAGAAAATTGCAACAAGACCCGGATCCTGTTTCAATATGTGTTGAATTGGCAAATTTAATTTGTTTTATTATCGTACATTGTTTCTTAGGGAACCCGCCTTCAGTTTGAAGTTTGATGTTATTTCCAGTGTGTTATCGATCGGTTAACGTACAGTGGACAGTAGCTGCTCCTGATGCATCCTCCTTAATGGCTACACAGGACAGATGCCTGTTCATTCCTGGGTTCGACTCTTGTGGCATGTTATCTTTCTCTTAATGGAATGTAAATGGGCTTCATTTTTCCAGAAAACCATATGAAAATCTATCAGGCAGCATTTGAAATTCAGATTCGGAGCTCGGAAGCAATTTGAATGCAGATATGTCCACTTAGGATTTTTTTTTCTTATCAGAATCCTGCATCTAAAAGACGGACGATGTTATGGGAATTAAAGGAGGAAGGAAACACACGTTCACATTTCCCACTGTAGCCGGAAAACTTATTTTGAGAGACTGATGATGTCATGAACTTTACCGTGTTTTCATGTGTAAACACTGAAAATTTGTTTCTGGCCGTCTCCACATCTTAATACAGGTCAAGTGTCACCACTGGATTTGAATAAACCTCTGTCTGCAGGATGTACAGCTGGATGTATGTGAGATGAATTGGTCTGTTTGTTGTTGTTCCTCCTCTCTGTCTTTTCCACTCTCCACTTCCGCTGTTTATCGCCCGGAGGGGATGTGATAAACAGTCTGTCAATTTAAATAACTTGAAATCCTCCGTATGTTTATTGTGGTTTGTCGCATGTTGTTCTCAACTGGAATGAACCACTCAGCTCAGCTGTATGAGATGTGTTTGTGCCAAAACCTCTGACGTTGATTCACTACATGATACATACATCTCTCATTGTGAAAACATGAGAGTGCAGCACTGAATAATTTATCAATAACCAGAATCGCCGCCTGTGGTCGTATCAGTCAAGCTGCGGGAAAACTGGTCTCAATGTTTCTTTCTGTTCCTGAACAATAGTGTTGAATAAAGTGAATAACGGCCAGAAAGTGTATATTTGCAGAACATTATTATCCAACTGTGGAGTTGACGTTCTGACCTTTGGAATATTAAATGTCATCCCATCGTCGAGGCATTTTTGTGTAATTCATCGTAATTGGCTTTTGAATTCAGGAGTTATGGTCGGAAAAAATGTTTTGTGAGGTCACTGTGACCTTGACCTTTGAAATCAGAATGAATGTAAATGTAATTTAATGTAATACTGTATATTCCATTGGAAACATCGTCAGCTTAATTCCTGTATCTTAACAGCGGCAGAGGGATTGTCTGCACATTTGAAAAGATGGAGAGTGTTTCAAGGGATTTTGGCACCAACACCCCCCCCCAAAAAACATACCAAACATCTTTTTTTGCAGTTTTAAAACAATTATTTTAGTATCAAAATGATAAAGTCCATATGTACTGTGCATTCACATACACATAGGAAATATAACGTTTAACTGCAAACCCACCACCATCCCAGCACATCACATTTAGATGTTCCAGTCTTCAACCACACCTAAAATAACACAGTTTGGCAGAAAGTTTGTGGCGTTGGTCCTTGTGAGGACTTTTCTATGTCTCCTGTACATAGACAAATCATAGAATTCAAGGGGGTTCTTACAAAATTGTCATTACTGGGGACAGACGTAATGAGCCGTTGTCAGGGGGCCCTTTCAGCTCGGGCTGCCATCGTCTCCTTTGTTGAAACGCCCCTGATCTGTCACACTGACTTTGTTGATCCCCTGATTCCGAGCTTATGGCGACAGCAGCACATGAAATGTTAATGTATCTGTGTGGGAACATTTCTACAGACATTTACATTTCCCCCATGCAGTGCTGGATCCTCCTAATCCGCTGACTTCCACTGTTGTATCCCTCTCAGGATGAATTGTAATAACTGTGAAGAACCCTCAGCTTTTACACCATCAAGTGAAGATTTGAGTCCTTCCAGTACTTTTCTTTACAACCTCATACACCTAGAGAAATGTCAGTATCAGCCTCAGCTCTGCCTTAAGGAGCCTCAGATTTTAAACATCATGAGCAGTATGTATTTTAACTCATGCTACACCAGTACAATAGTGTAGTCGTGTCACTAGTATCACATCAACGCTCCCGTCGATTTCTGTCCACATTAGCCGAGTGCAGACATCCCAGTGTCTGCAGATGTCTCCTCAAGAGGCAATGAGACGTGATGAACTGTTACCGCCGCTCCGTCTCTCACTCCATCAAAACAGTATGATCCAGCATTATCCCGGACGCCCGGCTGGGATGACGCTGATTAGTCCTGCATGAAGAGCTAATATGAGTTTAACAACCAGGACCAGATGTGTTCTTTCTTCAGAGAGCCGAGGAGAGGGGGTATTTATCAGCACTTAACCTGCTTGTGTAAGTGCGAAGAGATAAACAGGGGAAATTTGGTGTCTGTCAGACAGGCACGCAGACAGACCTGTGCTGCATGCACACACATGCACGGACACTAATTTGTTAACACATTGCATCCCTTTATTTGCCTTTGTTTATCCTGTCTTTGTCCGTTGAGGAGCGAGGAACCAAGCCAAGAATCTGCTCGCCACACAAAAAGGATGAGCGCCTTCCTGTCGGCCTTTGAGGTTCAGATAATATCCAGGACATATAAGGGATCAAAACTCAGAAACCGTGCTCTGCCACTATCCATCCTTCCACTTCTTGTTTTTCTATTGCTTGTTTTTCTCACTGTCTCACTCTCAACGCTTATCACACGCACACACACACGCCCCCATGAGAGCTTTCGTTTTTTCAACTGTACCCAGTAAAACCCACGTCGGATTTCTTCCTTTTATGAATATTGGGAGATCAGTGTTTGGCTAACCAGGTGTGAGGAGCCGGGTAAATCATTAGAGTGAAAAGGGAGTGGAGCCGGGGACTCGGGGAGGGAGAGACAAAGCAGCATTTGGAGAACAAGTCCACGGCGTCTTCATCCAAATAAGTGATTCATGCACTTTGGCTTTGTGTTGTTGGATGTGGGGAAAGCCCTGTTTTTTTGTGGCTCAAGGAGGAATTAGTCCAACTGGGTCTGTCAAAGCTCTGAGCCGCGCTGGTGAGTTATCTCAAGCATGGAAAAGCTTCAGTCTATCCCCTGCTTTATTTATTTTTTTATTATTTTTTCCCTGACTATGAATGTGAGCAAACACCCGATTTTGATGCAGAATTCGTTTGTAAAAATTTCGCATAATGTTAATGTTTTTCGACTTTCAAGCTCCCGCGTGTTGTGTGGTGATTGTTCGTTTTCTGAGGAGCTTAGAGAGAGAGAGAGAGAGAGAGAGAGAGAGAGAGAGAGAGAGGAGAGAGAGAGAGGTCAAAAGATAATTAGATTCATGTTCTTTATCTGAAGGGATGTTCCATTCCGCTGATAGTGATAATTAATTAGCTTATGCCTTCAGTGTAATTAAAACCCCTCCATAATCTGACTTTTGTTCTGACTGAATGGCTGCTGACTTGTGGCAGGACATGGAGAAACAGGGCGAAACAGGGAAACGTGTGGGGGGGGGGCGACTGATTGTGTTTGCCTGCCTCTGTTTTGTACGCCGCCTCTCAGCGATGCCTTCGTAAGCACAGTTGTTCCCCACTTTGCTTTCGCGGTGTAATTTCAACTTTTATCTGATTACATTGAGAAGAATTTGCAAGCTATTTGACGAAGGACACCGTGCAACGTGCATCACAATGAACCGGCGGCGTCTTCACCTTCAGTCTGACAATGAGAGCATGGTTGTGTCGCCGAGACTTCACATTGTTCGGTGGCGGTGAATCAAGGTGATGAGAGGTTGTGAGACGTTTCAAAAAATAACCTTATCCTTGTTGTGGTTTTAAAGGGAGCACTCCTCCAACAGATCAGTTCAACGAGCGATGTTCAACGAGCGATGTCACGGGTTTTGTTATTTATTCACACTGACAGCACTGTTCCTTTATTTCCGTGTTTTCCATGTTGAAAATAGACAGTAAAAAGATGTTTCAGTCGTTTCGAGCTCGTCCTCTCTGACAGATTATTGTCTGTTTGACAGCTTTTTCTTTTCTGGGTTCTTTTCTGCTATAAAGTCGTCAGGAGACAATAAGAACTTGTTTTCACTCGTTATGAATTTATTTCCTCTGTGGCAGCAGAACAAGACTTCAGGGCCACGAGCAGGTTAAACCGTTCCATCCAAACCCTTTTAATGCTGATTAACACTAAAAGACTCAAGATAGACAGAAATGAGAAGACGAGAAACATTAAGGCTACAAAAGACCCATTGTGCAGCACTGTAAAGGATCCTAGTTACACTGGTGCTTCACTCAGAGAGAGAATACCTGTTGTGATGAAGGAACATGTAATTGTGTCATCCTAAAATATAAGAAAAAACTATTTTTTTAGACTAAGTTTTAGAAAATAACACAGTCCTATATTATGGCTCATACAGTTTCCAACTCTCCAGAGTGGTAGATAATTAGCAGCATAGTTTTCTTTGTCAGGCAAATCAAGGGGTTTGTGTCTTGTGTATTCTTGCGTCCAATATATAAGTATATTATGTCAAAGTAAGACACAATTAATTGTCTGGTCCTATGGGCAATCTTGCACTGAAAAAAAAAACAACCTTTATTTATCTTGTGAAATAATGACAAATTCCAAAAAGACTCCTGAGGGCTGATAAATGTCATGGAACACGCTGTCGTGTTTCCACTGATTTATTCTTATCTTGAGTTTGTTGCTAGGAGTTATAAACCATGTGTAGCGCAGTAATGGGAAAATATGCAGCCAGATAGTTTGTGTTCCAGTCGTCACTTTGAAGAGCTTTCATGGTAAAGAACTGAGAATCCTGTTGACAGGCCGTTCGGCAAATAAGTTCTGCATGGACGCTGGATGAGATCTGGCCTTTTTGTATATTCTGCTAACAACTTGCCAAAAGCGCAGGGATGACAGTGGAGATGACAAGTCGGGCTGTGATCAAGGTCAGTGAGAGAATGTCGGCGAAAATGCAGAATTCTTTGGACGTAGTGAGAGGATTATGTTTTTATTCATGAGGAGGGGAGTGGAGAGGCGCCTATAAAAGGAGAAACGCTGGAGCGAATGTTTGTGTGTGTGTGAGCGCTCGAGGTGAGAAAAAGTGAGCGGAAGTACAGAAGTGGGAAGAAAGAGAAAAGATGACAAAGCAGAGTCGAGCTGGGAGAGCTTGATAATTCAACACTTCATTGATATTCAGATGCTAATCTCTCATTGCACATGTCAAGGAAGGACACAGACACAGAAAACACACACACACACACACAAACGGAAATCAGCCTGAGGGTGTTAGCTCCTAATTATTTTTTCAGAAAAATAACATGCTTTCAAAATTGAGAAGCCCTCTGGAAAACCAGAGACTGGTGGAATTCCACATGTCATCTGCACCAGTGCCCGAGCATTGTCAAAACAAATATTGATGTCTTTGTGTAAAAATCTGCTCGTGTGCATATTAAAACTCAGATTGTGTGAAAACTGTGATAATTAGTGTTACATCGTAATTTTCAAATCGGTGCAGATGGATTTTTCCTGATTTATTTACCAACACGAGGTTTTGAAACTTTATAAGTCGGAGCTGCGATCATCAGTGGAAACTACTCATGCTGTGAAATCAGAAACGCAGGCAGTATTTTTTTCTGAGTATGAACCTGAATAACCTCGACTGTGGTGCCTATAAAACATTTCATGATTTGAAGCAGTGATGCGTGAGGTTTTCATGCTGTGACTTTCTTTTTTTCCTGTTCCGACCAAATTAAAGACAAATTATTAAAAATGAAATATACCCTACCCAGTTCATTTGAAGCCGGTCTGTATTTGAATTACCCTTTTTTATTCCCTTCCAATGTTATTACAAATAACAAGATCACAGGAGAATATTACATCTCTGAAACATTTCTGTTATTTTGTTCATATTGCTTTTATGCTATTGTCATACTGATGTTGCCTTTGTGTGAAAGACGCTATGAGCAGCTTCGGTCTAGAGACCGAATTGACTTTATTTTATTCTATTATGTTTTATTTATTGGATTGTGTCATTTTCTAAAGTGGAAATATGTCTAGTTTAGTCTAACAAGCCAAATAAGAACCAGGACACATTAGATACCGTGTGTGGTCAATTTGTTTTTATAGACATGAGAGCTGTTGAATCTGTTTTAAATAAATAACATATACAACATTCATCCAAATAACATTTACATGCTTCCTGATAAAAAATAAATCATTTCCTCGCAGAGATTCTCGATCATATATATTTTTTGTGGGTGCGAATTCTTGTGGTTTTCTTTTTTCTGACTCCATGTTGGTCTCGCGCTTGGCAGCACTTGATGCCCTGCGGTCCACATTGTGTTCAAAGCTTTTTGACTTTCTCTTTTTCACTGAATTTTTATTTCCTGGAGAAGATATCCCAATAGGAGAAGCATATTTCCCTTTTTGCTAACATCTTAACAATAGTTCTGATTCTCTACAGAACCTTGATTTTTTTTTATTTGTTCTGGCTTTCGTGTTGATTAAAAGTTTTTTTTAATGTTTCCACTTATCTCTGTGTACATTTTGTTGATGCTCTTGAGATGGGGGGGGGGGCTGTTGTGGTTGAGGCCATTATGGAGTGAAAACTGTCTCTGTGGACTAGCGGGCTACACTATCAGTGTGTTCATGCAGCTCTGGTGGAGTCAGACAGTGTGAAATTGCAGGAAGGTGAATGTTGAGGCTCGGCTTAGAGTGTGCCGTTTATCGAGGCCCACGCAGCAGGTCTGCTGGACTAGAACCGCTCACCGGGTTACCACTTTATTTCATTTCATATTTTTCTATTAGCATGTGGTTTACACTTCAGGTGCGATGTATTTGATGCAGCCGCCACTTGACGTTATCCCCAGTGTCCCAGGTGTCATTTGCAGCCTTCGTTTTGCACTATCTGCTCTGTCAGCCCAGTGGCAGTAGTGAAATGGGGTTCATGCCAATATTCAACCTTCTTTCTGATTTGATTTATTTCTCTTTTGCTTCGCTACTTCACATCAAGTATAAGATTCTTTAAATACCCGCAGATTAGAGGCTGTAGGATGAGTGTCCACAGCACAGCATGCATGAACTCCACAACATTAACTAACCAGATCAACAGCTGTCTGAGCCATCCTGCTCATCTTCCTACAGCAGACGCTATATTACATAAGCCTACACACACACACACACACACACACACACACACACACACACACACACACACACACACACACACACACACACACACACACACACACACACACACACACACACACACACACACGTATATACACCAGCATCCAGATGGAAACAACTGGTTCCCCACGCGCTGGACGCAAACAAGCCACTTATGGGAAAGTGTCAAGCAGCCTACAAGGCTTTAGGATTAGAGGATGTGAAACTGTGTGAGGAAGCCAGCACAATGTCCTATTCATGTCTCTAACCATTTTATGTTTTCATAGAAATATTGCCCGTGCACTGGGAATCGGGGTGGGGGGGTGGGATGTGGTCCGAGGGTCCACAGTGAGTCTGAGCAGGAGGCTCTGAGGCTCCACTCCTCCGGCCCCTGCAGCCAGCTGTAATTGGCTTACACATTCCTCCGAGGATTACCTCTCACTCCTTATTTGTTTGTAGAAAAAAATATTAAAACATTTGCTTTGGCTCCCTGAATTACCCTGAGACAAGTGTCACAACACACTCCGCTCCCACTTGCCCCATTTCCCTTTTTTGTCACATTCAGTGACATAAATAATTGGAATGAAAATTCCTCCGTTTTGATTAAACACCTTTAAAGTTTTTATTCACGTGTAATTGTCAGCATCAATCCCTGAACTCTGACTGCACCTTTGCTCACATGCTGCTGCTTTTTCTTATTCTCCTTATTCTGTTGCTCTCTGTCTCCTTCTTTACTTGCAATTTTAAACAGCTCCTCTGCCCCATTAGTGGATGCAAATCATTTAAAAACACATTAATTAGACTTTTTGGGCTTCTTCAAAATAAATGATTTGCTGGAATAAAAAATAGAAGCAGAGTTTTTTTGACTTTTATTAACTTCTAGAAATTAGGAAAAAAAAATGGACATTTCTTGTGCCAAATAAGAAATGATCAGCATTTTGTGCCAAAGTAAACAGCATGAAGATTTGGCTGATGACACTCTCCAACAAAAACAACAAGGAGAATGACTCAGTTTATAGAAAGACAACGATGGAATAAGAGTAAATGAGACAACACGTCCTTTCTAAGTACCTGGTTAAGATGTGAAATGTGTTTAGGTTCAGGTTTGGCATGAACTGGTTATGGCTGTGTGTGTCTCTCTCTCTCTCTCTCTCTGTGTGTGTGTGTGTGCACGTGTGTGTATATTTTGAGTCCCTATTGTATACCAGAAGAATCATCTATGAATGAATCTGGACATTTTTATTCGCCGGGTGTGCCACCTGCCGGTGCGTCACGGCCGCTCCGTCCAATCCTGACGCACGGACTCTCCTTGGAGATCCCGCCGTGCGCGCCACATCGCCGTCCAATCTTCGGCTCGGTGACGGTGGAAGGTGGCGAGCCTCGTTAACCGCGTCCCGTTAGCCTGTCAGACGTGACCGGGCTGGACTGCCGTACACAGCCCGCTGTGCCAAACATGGAGCGGAGACAACTTTGACTGGATTGCCAAATTCTCCCGGCGCTGATTTTAACCCCGCGCATCAGTGAGTGCTACGAGGTAGGTGCAGAAAACACACTGGACACGGAAAGTTTGAGAGATATCTGGTCAAAGTAAATGTCGCTCTCCGGCTCCCGGGGACGATTTTACAGCTGCGTAATTGTCTTTGCTCTGCACAACGCTGCGTTTGGAAGTTGCGCACGACACAGAATAGAGTGGTTGCCTTTTGCAATGCCTCCAAAAAGCTTCATATACCCAAGGGTTGTGCAGGAAAGCTCCTATTTGATGTGCTTCTGTCTGAATGCAAGTTTTGGCAAACAAGTGGCGGCTGTGCTCCCTCTCGCTGCGCGGCTCAGCATCCCTGCCCAGCCCTGTGCGCGCTGCATCTCCCCCAGAAGGACCGCGAGGCTTCTCAGGGCTCTTTGTAAAGTTCATTAACAAAAGGTACAAATATTTGTCTTCTATTTATCTTCTCTTCCTCAAAGTGATGGTTAGATAAAAAAGAGAGGAAAAGCATTGTCACCTAATGGGTTGTTCTTTAATGTCAGATCAGATGTAGAAGTATTTGCTTAATTCACGAGTGTGGACATAGAAGATGAATGTGTGTCTCTACATGGCGAGTGGAAGGTTTTCATGAATCGGGGTGACTGTTTATTTATGCTGTCCATAGCTGGCAATGTAAAGGAATGTCCCCTCTCAGTGACCTGGGTGTACTTTGACATTGTGCTGGATAATGAGTAAGAGCAGAGCGAATGGCATCTGTGCCCTGGTGCAAATATTTTCCTTATACTCCACGGCTGCAGTTATTCATCGCAGCAGCAGCCACGGTGTGAGTTTGACAACACGGCCACGGTCGTATATGAATCATAAAAGTGGCTGCAAATCGTGATAGTTTAACATTTTGATATGTTGCATGTATCAACACAACCAGCATGTTTTTTATATCAATACATCAACACAGCCATTGTTAGGGAACATTGTAGTCCAGTTCTGTGTCACGGTCTATTACTAGTCTCTTGAAGGTGGAGCGGGAATGTGTTTAGATGATTGTGACTTTCCATTGCCTGCTGTGGGGAGAGACGCAGCGGAGGACATTCAGACCAGAAGGGGATGAGCAGCGGGGCTCCCTCGGCTTGATGTATTGATTGACTAATATGTTTTTTCCAGGCTTTCCCTCTCCTGATAGATGGATTTGTTGAGCACTGTGCTACTGCCGTATTGATCTTCGTTATGACTCTCCCAAATGGACTGGGGGTGGAGGACGGTACATTGATGGTGCTGCCACCGGTGACAGTGGTGGATGGCTCTAAGTAGGCTGGAAATGTCTTTTTCTTTTGTACCTGTTGGACGTGGGCGCTGCGTTGGCAGACGCTGATGCATTTAGCTTATCGGTCCCAAGCTTGTGGATGTGTACTGATGCTGCTGAAATAATGATGTGCGCTGCTGAGAAGTGTACGCTTACCTATTTGTAATTCCATGCTCAGGGTGTATTATTCTCCTGGACTTTAGTTTACTGGAACTTAGAGTCAAGTTTTTCATTTAGAGCTCAGTTCCTTGATTAAAGAAATATCCCACTGTAGTTTACCTTATAGGGAAATATGCTCATCGCTCTCTTGATGAGAGCATAAGACAAAGATCGATACCACTGTCA
This sequence comes from Hippoglossus stenolepis, assembly GCF_022539355.2. Lineage (NCBI taxonomy): Eukaryota > Metazoa > Chordata > Actinopteri > Pleuronectiformes > Pleuronectidae > Hippoglossus > Hippoglossus stenolepis. Next base: position 17,796,725 of record NC_061494.1, on the reverse strand, counting down.
TGTCTGTGTGGTAAATATGAAGATGCAGCCAGAAGCGAACCACCTAAGCTTTGTATAAAGTTGGAAACACGGGAAAACAGCTGGTCTGGCTCTGTCCAGCAACCTAAACACTTCCCATTCCTTTAGTGCCACCGTCTTCATTAATGTGTTCCCATCATCATGAAGGGAGCAACAACAGGGGACAATTTAAGTCCCTTAAAAATGAATGAATTATTCTTTGAGAAATCAACACAAATGTAAAAATAAGTCCCGATCTGACACTATTAAAGACAGTGAAAACAAATTCTCCGAACCGCCCCCCTGATCTGGATCCGCAGTACATAATGGGTTCTTCCTTTCCTCCTTCCACCAAGTTTCAGAGTAATCCATCAGGTAGAAACAGCCTTGAAATTGCTTGGATGTAAGTCGACATCTTTACCTCATTTACCTCAAACACACGTTTGAACTAGAAACCTACGAAGATTGAAGAACAACAGTCGCCTGTAAGTTGATGATGTCAGAATGGTGATGCATATCTGTCAACATCAGAAATGTGACACTAGTAGATGTTGTGAGTCTTCAGCTTCACTACGTTTTCAAAAAGCTAACAATGTGTCGCTAATGTTAGCTAAACCTTGGTTCTAGCTATTTACCAGCTCTGTCTTAGCTAATTTAGCTAACTTGCAAAACAATGATACAGATAATTGTCTACACCTGGCTTCTCCTCTGACACTCCACATAATGCAAATGAGTCAATTCATCAGAAAAGGGATTTTATATATCACTCTCTACAACTTAAGAAACATGGTGGTTACCGATGTTTTGAGCCTTCAGCTTCACTACGTTATCAAAAAGCTAATAATGTGTCGCTAATGTTAGCTAATCCATGGTCCCAATTGCCAGCTCTTACTTAGCTAACTTGGCTAACTTAGCTAACTTAGCTTGTGATACACTGATACTGATAATGAGCTACAGCTGGCTTCTCCTCTGAATCCCCACACAATACTTTAGTAAAAAGGAAAACGCCGCCATACAAGTTATTCGAATTCATTCTTTAAATCTGTGACGTATGAAACCCTGGCTGTATGTATCTTCAGTTCCAAGGTAACGAAAACTCAGCTACGACTTCGACTACTTATTTCACTCATGGTGTTGCTTGCATCATTTAAAAAACAGCACATGTACAAGTTAACACTGAGATCTTGAAAGAAACCAAAGTATAGGTTCTAAAGGGTAAACTTCTATAAAACCACGTGGAAATCCATAACTTTGATTATCCTCTTAAGTGTTTTAAGGGTATAAACAGGAATAAACAACAGTACACAAATTAATGAATGAGCCTTGAAGGTGCATTTATGTGGAGGTTTTTGTGCTAAGCTAAGCTCATTGGCTAAAGCTGGGGCTTTAAACTTGCTCTTAGAAAAACAAATTAAGTGTATTTCCCAAATTGAGAATAAAAAACGCAATAATAGGGGAAAATAACTGTGTATGATTAGGTGGATAGCTGTTGTTTGTCCAGACAAAAGCCTCACACAATTTAACCCTCGGGGCCGAGCAGACACTGAGTGGCACCACCAGGCTACTTTTAGAGCAGGCAACAGGATGGGTATTTTACGGGAGTCAGCTGGCCAAACAGACGGGCTAAGCCCCCCCATTGGGTTTCATTAGAGCTCATCTTGATGTTAAAGCCTGTTTAATCCACTTTCACAGCCGTGCAGACCACAGCGGAGCGAAGCACGGCGTCTATCTTTAGACGGCACATGGGCAGGAACTTCTCCGTCTCGGCTCGATTATTAAAACAATAACCCAAATTTCCCGTAGTTTGCCTCGAACGTCGAACTTTGCGCTGCTGGTTGAGAACTGGTGAGAAAGGTGATTTCGGCGTCAGACGGGAGGCCGTCGATCGGCGTCTGCGCGGTTAACTTGTTTGTAAACAGCTGTGGTTTGTGCAGCCCTGAGCTCCTGCCCCTCATCTTTGCTTCGTTCCAGTAACTAGACATGTTGCCTATGGGCACAATTTCAGTGAAGCCTTATGAGGCGGGTGTTTTGCCTCTTTGTCTTCGTCTAGACTCTCTGGGCAGCCGGCGATGTGCCATGTTTCATCGCGCCTGCTTAGCTTCAGAGACATAGTGCTGGGAAGACGCAGACACTTCAGTGGCCTAATAAGCAGCTTGACATCTTAGACTTTTTCAGCAGAAATATATATGTTGCCAATAATTTCTATTCAGTACAGAAGAGGAGGTTCAATCATAATTATACTAGGACCTGATACAAATAACGTGTTATTGACTTTTTTCCGTTGCTCCCTCATTACTCGGTGCACTGCGGGTGTAATGGAGGGTTTTATAGTGAACATAACATATGTGTTAAAACTGACAATCATCACTCAATGACCTTTACCAGTTCTTTATAAGGCGCTGCCCCCTTATTGGTGGCAATAAGGAGCTCACTGCAGGGCTGTTAACAGCTCGCTTCCATGTTTACCTTAGGATATTGTGTATGTTAGCACACAGCGATCCACACACACACATTTATGTAATGCAAGGGTGTTGCAGTTCAAAGGTCAGGTGATGGCCAGTAGCAGAAGGGAGATTTATAGCGGCCGGAGTGAAGGTCAGCAGTATTAAGTACTGAGGGTCATGTTGGTCTTTGAGGTAGATAAAGACTGGGTTGCTGTAAACGAACTACCCGCAGTGCTGCCATCCATGTACTTCCATACAGTTTATCTATAGCAACCCCAAGAGCTCTTCAATGCACCAGTGATCTTCTCTCTCTCTCTCTCTCTCTCTCTCTCTCTCTCTCTCTCTCTCTCTCTCTCTCTCTCTCTCCCCCCCAAGCCGTCTCACAATCTTTACTCCTGCACTCTTGACAAAGTAGACCTCACACGAGGGAATTCAGAATCATGTCTAATATACGGTGGCTCTTTTATGTCTGCTGTCTATCTGTTCTTAGCAAATAAATCAATAACAGGTTGTCCTCCATCCTTTTTCACTGGAGGTCCGGGGGGATTGATTCCAGGTATAAAAAGAGACCTGTGCTGCACATATAGAGTGTGAATAGAAGAGACAGGGAACAAGACAACAGAGGATGACAGAGCTCTGGTGAAATATTCAGCTGCAAACTTCCAGCAGGCGATGGACGTGCACCAGCTCCAGCTCAATTCTCAGAGAGTGAGGACTGGTGTTAGTGGAGGAATTACGCTGAAGATGGATGTTTGACTTAGTCTGGACCAGCCAGAAACTCTCATTACGCAACTGAATTATTCTTTGTTCCAATTAATGTTGCTGTCATCGATGGCTTGTTTATTATTCTCAGTTAATGTAGTTTCACATATTATCGATTGCGTTAAAGATTTCTTTGTAGGTTAAACCGTGACATATCGTAAACGTTCTTTCTCTCAATGCGGCACATTGATCGACATCAAAAACGATCCAGGGCGGCTCTGGAACATGGAAGTTTATGTAAAACTAACACATTTCCAACAAGAATGTGCTTTTCATAAACACATGCCGTAATGTGAACTGAATGTTTAGTCTTGCAAAAATTTAAAAACCTCTCGTGTGCCTTCCTCTTTATTTTGAATGCAGGCACTTGTGGCTGCAATTTTCAAGTGTTAATAAGACGGCAATTACCCTCTGTTGACACATATTGGCTTCAGCTTTATAACACTCCGCAGCTAATAATCCTGAAAATGACTTGTACAAGGTCATGTTTAGAGAGCAATGACTGGACGCCTGTAATTAGGGGTGAACTGCTACTGTGGATGAAGGGAAACTGAAAGTGGAATAAGAAGAACGAGAGGAACAGCTGTGGAATACATACAGCAGTTGCTTTTTAAATCATTTAAACTATTTTAAAAAAACATGCCACAATGCATCTTGTGCTTTCTCTTTAATTGTGTTGAGAATTTAAGAGTTTAAGATTCTTGTTTTCTCCAAAAACCACATTGGCCTGATGATGCGGCATTCGTTGTTTATTTTTGCCATAAGTAATTTATGTTCAACCAGATAAGTGCTCACAATTAATTGAAATGCTTTCTCCCATTAAATGTATTATCTTGTTCCCACCGGGAAGCTGTGTCTCAACATTAGTCCATCAGTCTAGACTGTTCAATTTGCACTTGTGGTTTTTGACGGCAGAGTGACAATGATGTCTGTCAGCGGGATGTTTGATTGAATTTTTCAAAACGAAGGAATCCAGAGGACACCGCCTACTGTGCCATCTGAATAATGGCACTCTGAGGTTAAAGCGCGATTTTAATACATAAAGATGAGAGGAGAGATGGCACCTGCTAGGCAGAAAAAAATACCAAGAATTTACATATTAAGATGATGGATATTTCATAATTCATGACGATAATTTCCAGTGACAGATGTTGGTGTAGACAAACATCTGTTGTTAGTTCAATCAAATGCTTCCTTAACTCTCGGGTACAAGCTCCAATAAGTACACAGTCTGATTACATTTCGCTTTATGTGCTCAGGCAACGTTTGCTGCACCTTTTTTTCTGTTGTTTTCTGTGCTTGTTGTTTGTTTTGTCACGCAGCTCATCAAGCACATCCCAAGTGAGGCAATGTGATTATCAAGCAGCCAGCTTTAATTCATATCTTGACTAACACATTTTAGTCACACATTTAGCATTTTTGTGGTTTGTGTCCTGAGATTGAAGTGAGGTGAAGAGCTTTGTAACGTAAATGATTTGTCCTTAGTGCTGTCTGCCATCTTCATTTCCTATAGGATGTTGTTTGAATTGGTGTTTTCCCCCAGAGGAAAGAGACGACCATGTCACCAGGATGAAGGAGAAGCCATAACAGAGAGTCCAATGTTTTTAAATGTATGAAAAACCTGACTTGCGGCTCCATCCCCCGACAGGCAGCCAGGTAGGTTGTATAGATTCCATAGATTTGTCTCATTGCTCAGATAGTGGTGGTTGGAATTGCTTTTGGACATGTGTAAGAATTTAAATCTCTGTTTTGGCTCTATGGGTCTGTGTGATACAGAGTGAAGTGTTGTCCTTTTTTGTTTCACGCTTTTATTTAACACCTGCCACACTATTAAAACAGCACAAGTGATCATTTTCTAAATCATAGCTGATCAAAAACTGTGGAGAAGCATATGGCACAAGAGAGACTGGAAGGGCCGGCCATTATGCCCACTGAGGAGATTATAGCTTTGGATGTGGATAAAGGACACTGTTGAGGGTTTTTTCTGCACAATGCCAAGCTCATAGGGATGCTCTTGCGAAAGAAGGTGAGCGAGTGCCTTTTCAAGGGGATTTGGAGCTCCCGATTGGCCGCTGTGCCAACCTGTTAGCCCTAATGTCTATGCTGAATCACAACCAACTGTGTTTTTGATAAGATTTTTGGCAGAGCTGCTGTGCAAAACAGCAGCATATCCACAGGCTCAGTGCAGAGTGTGTACTGCGATTTAAAACCCTCAACCTGTGTTCAACCCGTTGTCTGATGTGGTACAACTTTGCTCTGCTACTGAGGCATGATAGTGTCAGATTTAAGATATTTTTAGATGGTTGGTAGATACTACGACAACTACACATTTTTTGTTCTTCAGGCCCTCGCTTTTAACACATAGCACCAAAACTGCAAGGATCAAAAGTAATTTGACTCGTCGGTTCTAAATATCTCTTCAGCAGCTGTTTGTTTTTTCAACACTAGTTAATGTACAAAACAAGTCTGAGTTGATTGATTGATTTAGATTTGCCAAAATTCAACAGTTGGGTTCAATTTACAAAGCAGGGATTTACAACCTGGCTCATAGGGCTTGAGGATGACAGGAGTAATCATCATACCATGTTCATTTAATTGCTGGTAATGAAAACATGCAGCTGAATGGAGAATCTCACCTGATTTCACCGAGTTCATCCCCTGAAACAAGAAATCAACAGTGAGGGATTTCTTTGGCTATCCAAGAAACAAACTAAAAAAAAAGTCAACGCAAAGTGGTTGTTAAAGGAAGAAACGTGTGAAACATGTATTCCTATCCCTCCATGCTGATTAAAGTGTTTTCCCTTTCATAACTTCAAATTTTAAATGTTGATCATAAAATGCACTAATTGTCCACATTTTGGCTTCTGCTGCATTCGCTCTCTGTTTGGTGACTTCTGATTTACAGACAGACACACAGAGACCCTGATCTGACCCCACACAGAAACATGCACAGACTCTCCTGGCTCGGCGGTGTGTGGATGAGTTGAGGTACAGCCAGGGTCAGTTCTGCTCTGCTGTCTCGCCCTTACGGTAAATTGGCAACTATTTTGAGAAAAAGAAAAAAAACAGGTCTCAACTCTGAGTAACCACCACATCTGTCAATCGTGCTGGTTATGTTTTGGCTCCTATGTACAGGGCTGCGAGTGGAACTGTTGCACTGGCTTTTATCAACGTTTTCACTGCCGACAGAAGCAATGCAGAGGTACAGGATCCGTCTGTGGGAGCGTTTAGTGCATCAAAATTCAGTGAATGACATTTCATCAATCTGCACCAGGACAATCTGAAATAAACTGACAGGTGAAGCAACCAGACATCTTTCAAGGTGAAAAATATCCTCGACTGGCCGAGTCAATCACCTGATGTCAATCTGACTGAGCTGCACTGCTCTTGCTCAAGGAGTAAAGGCAGTGACTCCACAAAAAGCTTCAGCTTCATGTAGCGCTGTGTGCTTAAATTCGAGCTGCAATTAACAGTCATTTTCATTATTGATTAAGATTTTGAATATATTCTAAGTTATTTGGTCTGTAAAAATGGTAAAAAATTTGGATCTGTGTTGCCCAAACCCCAAGATGACCTTCTCAAATGTCTTGTTTTGTCCACAAACCAAAGATATTCATTTTACTGTCATTAGAGGAGCAAAGAAACCAGAAGATATTCACATTTAAGAAGCCGAAATCAGAGAATGTGTCCTATGTATGTCACATTGTAATGTGTTGTGTGTTGTAGTCAAACCGATAAATTGATTATCAAGTGATGAATCCATTAATTGTTGCAGCCCCGGCTTAAATGACTGCTCTTTATCTTCACACACTTCTATTTATATTCATGTAAACTTTCTGTAAATTGACCCTTTAATGTGCTGTTCATTATTTCATTTCAAATTGAATGTGCTGAAGCCTTAAAAATAAGAATCATGGAACTATCCAAATCTTTAAAGTGTGGACTATATGTCTTGAGGAGCAGAACCCAGAGCCTAAGCCCTTTGGGGATTGAATATTGATCTTTTCTGTTAAATTACAAGTTAATTGTTTACACATCTGGTTTTCATTAAATGAAATCACCTGATTGATCCAGGTAACCACAGTTTGTTTGTTATAGCTGGGCTCTAAATGATGCTTGAAGTTTGGCTCCTGTGCAGCTTTCTACTTGCCTCAGCTCACTTGTCCAAGTTCAAAACCAAACGTCAAAGTTAAGAGTGAGACATTTAAAGTAAAGTCAAACGAACAACACCGCTTGCAATTTCATTTTCTTATTTCTTTCCCCCGGAGCACTTGAGTGACAATTTCCTCCATCCTTTAAAAGAGTTCAAACCAGCACCTGTCTTTGGGTTTTCCTGCTTCCTCTGTTTGATTGACGTTTTAAAGAAAGAGTCAGGTAGTTGTAGAACTTGTACCAGGCTCGGGGAAGATGTAGATCGAGCCCTCTGGCTAAACTCTGGAGAGGAAAATTAATCGGAGCCAACAACACCTGCAGTCCCCAGGCCAGTGAATCAAATCCTGACATTTACACAAGTCTGAAGCAACAAAAGGCTACAGAAATCGTTTTACTGCTATTTGCTGACCCCTCACTGTTTCTCTAAAGAAGTGTTTGGTTCAGTACTTTAGTGTCACTCTTTAACTGCACAGTGGTGGATTCTTAATGGTCAGGTTGAAAGCTGTGACAAAATTAAACAAGTGGGATGCAGATGTACAATGTTACCATGGAGATCTGAGGTAGAAGTAGACAACAGCCTGATGATAATAAGGTAGAGAATTAAAAGCTTTTTCTTTCGTCAAACTATTTAACATTTTTAAGGTTTTGATCCTTTACAGTTAGATCTTCTGTCTTTTTTATACATTAACAATCTGTGTAAAAAATGGGATTATTAATGGAGTAGAAACAAAGAATTCTGCTTCACTAATTTTGATTGAAGTGTTCAGATAATACAAGATAATAATTTACCATGATCCTTAACATTGTTATTTTGTCTATGAAGACAATCTCACATTCATGATCAAAATAAACAAATATAAAAAGCTGCCTCACCTCTTAACAGCATAAAGCCTGCAGGATGCAGCGTGATCACCACCCCCAAAAGATTAATGACAGAAATGACTTTCACATCAGGGTCTCCCACAACCAATTAAACTAATGCAAGATGACAATTTGCATTTGGTCTCTAGTAGCAACACTCGCTGTTGCGATGAGCGGATGCCACCTTCCTTTGCTGGCATTTTCACTCCACCACCCTTTTTTGGATGGAGCAATATAAAACCTTTAACACCTCCCCAGGGATTACTTCCATTTAGCAAAGTGATAATAATCTGGAGCTCATCACAGGAATGTGTGTAACTTGGCATGGCATGAAAGCTTTAAGAGAAAAGTGCAATGACATGAATCACTGGAGTAGGTTTTTAGGACCGGTCATCTGTTTTCAGTTTGTCCTTATCAGCCGTGCAAGCCCTCTGGCTAGAGCCAACCTCGGGCACGAGCCTTATCGAGCAGCTTTGTGAAAGAAAAGTTGTAGAAGTATTTCTGTTGCCTTTGGTCCAATTTTTTAATCCATGTAGAACACAATCAACAGACTGAGGTTTTAGAGAACTAGACAATCACTACTACTTTAAACTTACTGGTGTCTTTGGGATGAAGAGCAGGGCCAGAGGAAAGAAGGATGGATGGAATTTCCTGGCATGTCTCCATACAAAAGTTTTTTGCAGAGTTATGTTGGTAGAAAAAAAGTGAAACTGTTTATTGGCTTGGTACCCTCTGTGTTTCTTTGAAATGTAATCATAACCCCAGGTGGACATATTTATTGCATACACAGGCAATACATTGTAGTCGCAGGAGCTTATTATTTATCAATATTTACTCAGAGAAGTATATAGTGTAAACATGAGAAAAACAATGGCTGAATCAGTTTGATTTAGAAAGAGCTGGTGTCCTGGCATAGAGCTCAGTTAAATCTCTTCAAATAAAAGTGGCAAACAAGGAAGACAAAGGACACAATGGACTGTTATTCTCCAGCAGAGCTGGCAGAGGCACAAAGCCAGGAGCCGTTAAAGTTATAATTTGGGAATTTTGCTGCTTCAAAAACATCAGCTTGTACTGAGGAGGATGAAGAAGCTGATGTTGTGGTCGTACTAATTACCGGGCACACTGCAGATTTGCCATTTTGTCATGAATTTGTGTCTGTGACTCAGACCGAATCTTCACAGTGGTTTTTACATTTCCTTCAGATTCAATTTTAATTTAGATTATTGCAATGGAATATATTGTATTATAGTGTGATTCTGATGAAAGAGTCAACACTGCAGCTACAGCCAGTAAACAGCTGCTGGGAGGATTTTGGGGATTCCTCTGCAAACAATGTATTATACATATATGTATTAAAATATGTAGGTACATATTGAAAGTTAATTTAAGCGTCTACAGCAGTGCTTGTGGCTCTGGGCGGCAATGGTGCCTGAAGCTAAATGCACTATAAGCACAAAGGTAAACACTGATGGTAACAGTGTGGACCAACGTGGTGGACCGACTTACCCACGTCACCATTCACAGAGCCACGCCCCTAGCATGGCTAAAAAATCCAATTTTGATTCCCCCTAGTGGTTTAAAAAAAGTACTGGAGCTGCTCACAACGTGCCCATTTACAATTTGTTTTTAACAGATGCTGCAATTGCATAATTATTTTTACATGTTGGTTGTAAATAACTGAAATGTCCAACATGGTGATGGAATGTAGAAAATGGGATAACTACTGTGATTGCTTGAGGTGTTATTATAAAAGGGCTTTGAGGATAAACTACCGCGGCTCTTTTGGGATATTCACTTAAAAAAGGCTCCGTGTTGTCACTGACCCTGAGCAAGTTCCTGAAGTTTTCTCTCAGGCTGTGCCACCTCTTTGTGACTTCCCCTTTGCTTATTTAATCACTTTTTTATTTTATCCAGATTAGTCTCACTAAAGCTCTTTAAATTAATCTAATTGAATCTCTTTTTCAGCTCAGACATCGAGGGGCAGTTAGAGTTTATAGTCATCTGCCTCATTTTCTTTAAGCTCCTGTCATCACATCAGTCACATCCTGCTTAATCCCCAACTGCTGAGAACCACCAGGGGAGCGGAATAACCCTGTGACTCCCTCGCCGCCACTCTGTTTATTATTGGTGCGTTTGGATATCAGGATTTGAGGTGATATAATGCCCCAACAATGATCGACGGTTCTTTGGAGCGCAAGTGAAACAGAGTCTGAGTCATTTCCTTGCTTTTGTAATGACCCCTTTTATTGTGTCTCAGCTATGGCAGAAAGTTTGAGTGCAGCACTTTGCTCTCCATATATCATAATCAGGATGTGGTAGAGGTTATTTACATTGTTCTCGATCCAGTGTTAGGGATCCTTAATTCCATTGTTAGTTTCCAAGCACTGTCCCGTGCAAGTGTAAAGAAGGTGGATCATGTTACTGCCAGATTTCTTGGTAATATATGTAAGTGTCTTGGTGGAGTTGAGAGTCAGAGCCTCTGGCCTGTTGTATGAAATGCTCCGTCGCTGAACGCTAACATTAACAGGCCAAGAATACTGATGAGACCTGGAGTTTCCAGACGGTCCAGATTCTTCAGCTCACACGTTGGTGTCACAACCAAAGTATTTTTATCTCCCTGCTCAGTGTGGCTCTGAGCTGCTGAAAGCTTAGATGATGGACAGAAATGTGATACTAGAACCTTCATTTATAGAATATACTTCTCATTCCGTTCCCACGATTCAAATTCTTCTTATTCAATTCAGCTGCTTTCAAACATACTCTGAAATCTAGATAATCTTCGGAAATCATCTGGGTGGGCTGTGTGTGAGAACGCCAATGTCCAAGTCAGTTTCTGTGGACATTGTTCAGAGTTTCTCCTGCAAGCCCCCGAGTAAAAACTATGAATAATGTCCGATTGAGCCCATATGAGAATACAGCAGGAAATGACCTGGAGGATTCACTGCAAACGAGTGGGCTTGTTGAAGACGCTTCTAACATAAAACGGAAGCAACACTCTATAAACAAAAAGAATACAAATACATGGAGTCATATATGTAGAAGATACCAACAAAGATTTCAACTTGGACAACCAATGAGATTCAAGAGCTTTTGGTGACAAGGGCCACCGCTGGTGTGGATGTGCTGTAAACAAAAACATGTTTTCATGGGTGGAAGTTTGATGTCCTGCCTCCTGCATGCAGCGCCACGCCTCGCTCGAACACTCTGGAGACTTTTCTGTTGTTGTGAACACGTCTAAGAATCTCCTGCTGTGTTTTTCATATGTGAAAGGCAAACTCCTGAGGAACTCCAAACCCAAGTGTGCAGACATTCTCCAGGGTTCAAGTCTGAAAATGGCTTTTCACTTCCCTGATACACACTTTTGGTCATTGAGGATTTTTGCTGCATCTCATGTGGATTTCCTTTTCTAAATTTATGCACACTTTCAAAAAGATGTGAATGTGGAGTCTTCACATGAGTCTGTGAATCTGCGCCTGTTTTCTCTTCCTCAACGACCACATGCGTGTCCTGGTAAACTGAAATTGAATTGTGGGAACTGAATGTGGAAGAGGTCTTATGGAGAGCGCGTCCCAGCTGGGTGCACCACCGTGCTGTGCCTGCAAACACTTCCATTTTTATCTGTGCTCCTCGCAGCATAACATGCACCAATATTTATCCAGTCACTGTGAGTGCTGCTGACTCTAAACAGACTCATAGCATTTACTCTTTCTCTTTAATAGGTAATCAACAAAATTGTATACGCACTTCGCATTTATTAGCGCCCCCATCGTAGCCTTATCGTTGTGATTGCAGGGGCATGTTTGCCTTCATTGCGACCATCAGTCAGCGGAAGTGACAGGACAGGAGCCAACCTCACACGAGGCTTCTCGGAACACTGAGGTCATTCGATCTTTGCTCCCCCCCCTCATCCATCACATTGACATATGCAGATGTACAGCCATAAGGCCATTGGACATAAGTGCCTCCGAATTCAACCTGCTCATAAGTCCTGTCTGAACAAGACCACCCGTTTTCTAACCTCACATCTCTGGAGTGTGAAAGATTGTAGCATCTGTTGATGTGTTGTTTAAAATGTGTACAGCAGCTTTTTTGATACATTAATACGCTTTCATAGGCCAGAAAATCCACCAATATTATAATTGGGGATTTTACAAGCTAGCAGCATTTTATATCACCCTTTCTTGACTTAACGATGAATTCTACCTCATGTAAGAATTCACTCATGCTTTTACTTTGGGTTATGTCAGCGATAGAGAGGAAAGAAACGAAAAAAAAGGTAACAGGAAAGGATGATATAACATTTGTGAACTTGAACAACACTTCCTAAAATAGAAACTAGAGAAGCAAGACTCTAATCTGTGATGCTCGGCTGAATTTATGGCCCTGAGGTGATCTGTGAACACAGGAGATTAAGAGGGTTGCAGACATGTGTGAACCTTAAAAAACTTTAGTATTGTAGCTATGCCAGGAGGTCTTAGCCTGGAGAAGCGTTCAGATGTGTGAGGGACAAACTATCCCAAAGCACAAACCAGCAGTGTGTCTGTTAATGGAAAATGCTTGTACGACACACACTGCGTTTGTGCAGTTTTCTCAGCATTAATAATCCCCATCTGGAGAAATATTTTTCTAACATGTAGGATCAAACTTTAATGACGTTCTCTCTAGCATCAAGCCCCCCCGCAGACTCCATAGATTCCTAACTTCTTTAATGCTTCATCTTGTAGCACAAAACATATGGCGAGGCTAAGATGTAGTGAGGACTCAAGTGACTGGCCTGAATAAAAAAGAAGAGGGGGTAATTAATTTACAAGGCAGCCCCGGGCGGAGAAAGCAAAATATAACATTTATAATGAATGATTATCAACATTGAAGTTTTGGGGTTTTAGATTTCTTAGGGAGTAGGTTTTCAATAAAAGTCTGTGCCCCTGAAAAACCCATTTTGAAAGTTGGAAGGTTTAGTTTTTTTGAAAAAGTAATAATATGCTGTGGTTTTACAAACCAGATCTGCTGCTTTCAAATCTTTCTACGTGGGTATCTGGATATTTTTTAATAGCTGAGAAGATGTCATGGTTAGCGTTGGATGTGTGTAAATCCATTTTCCTCCCTCCCCGGCTCAGTGTTTGCTTATACTGGGCATAATGAATCATTAATTCACTGCTGTCACTTGCAGCCCACAGTCACTCTGAGCAGAATTAACTCTTGATCCAGCCGAGCAGAGACGAAACAAAGAAGCTGAAGAGGCATGAACCTCTCTATATTTGTCTCACCCATCCAGTAAACTATGGATCCGTTTAGGTGTGGATCGGGTGGCTGTTTTCTAATAAGGTAGTTGTGCTGTGCGCTGTGATGCATGTTGTTTTGGCTGCTTTGCATTTTTATAATTTTATTGACTCTGATTATTTCCCGACCTCCTGTTCATCTGTGCTGCAGGTATTTCTCAGGCTTTGAACAGCAGATGAGTTTCTGTACTACAGTGGGCGACAGAGCATTGCTGGAGGTGATCTTTTTATTTTATTTCTTTCTAACAAAATGCCCTCTCAATCATTAAAGAGGCTATATCTCATGACATAGTGGTTTCCAACCACGGATACCTTTACCCGTGGGGCTACGTAGAGAGATGATGGGGTTTCTCAACCAATTTGAAAAAGCAGAAATATGATATTTATATGAAATCTTTTTACAATTGTATATAGCACTTTTATTCCATTTATATCTTGTTTTTATATTTTCCACATTTATAAGTGTTGCTACTTATTACTACTTTACTTTATTTATGATGATGATTTTTGAATGTCCTCTTCCTGCTGTAATGTAGGACTAATAAAGGATTATCTTATCTTACATATGTAAAAGTAATGTTTAAATGTTCTAAATAGTCTAAAGCTAAATGGTTAAAATAAACAGCTAAAGGTAATGGAAATAGTGAGTTATTGTAATAGTGTTAAATAACATCCAATATTATACGAATTGGAGGATGACGGTAGGTGTCGATGAAGAGCTACATGAGTTCATCTGACAGGACGGACAGACGGGTTAGAAACCACCGTCATAGAAGAAACACTTTGGTCAACTGAAGTAGTTTAAGTGAGTGTCTCTCTCCGATGATGCAGAGTTTGTTTTAATTAGTCTCAAAACTTCTCATTAATGCCTTGTTGGAATCTGGGTGTTGTTATTGCGGAGGCATGTACCTCAGCATCATTATCTCTTCACTGGATAATAAACTGGGCCCCACAGATAAGGTGGTTGGTGTCCCTCTGGATAGTGAGGCAGCTGTACAATAAAACAAATCATGAACCGACGCACAACCTGTTTTCAGACATGAACTCTGGAAACTGTTCGAAAGAATTCTGGACATGTTCCAGAATTTGGTTTTCACATATGAACAATGCAGCAGGAGGTTGTGCAGGTCAGACAGAGACATTGATGGAACATTCAGGTGAGGGGGGGCACCTGCATGCAGGAGGGAAGATATTACGTACTATTTCATTCCCTGCAGCATGTTTAACAGTTTAGGGGTTGGCCCCCAAAGGCTCTCGAATCTTGTTTTCCAGATATTTTACCAGGGCGCTGTCCACAAAACGTCCCTCCGCAAACATCCAGGAACATGTCCAGACTTCAGTGCATGTCATCAAGCTCTTTGTAGCATTGTGAAAGCACCAACATACCCTAAAGTGTCCTTTCAGTTCACTGTTGACATTCTTACATTTTCCTGTAAACTCCATTGAGTGTATTCTTGAAGTTACAGTTGTTATGGTGAAACTGTGTGATTTCTGAAGATGACTGCTCTGTTAAACAGCGGCCAGCAGGTAGCTTGTTACTGTTATACTGTGGTTTTAGTCCCTAAACCTCTGAGGCTCAGTTTCTAAATCTCACTCTCTTCTCCTTCTCGTCTTCTTTCTGTTTTTCTATTCTGTAGTCCTGAGGAGATTTTTCTTTTCTCCCTGATAAGACCACTGCTGTTTCGTCTTTTCTGTTTGTTACCTCCTGTGGCAGAGGCTCAGCTGTTCTGCCCCCCTCTCCTCAGTCACACAGACATAGAGACACAGCCAGTCTAATTGGTAATAACCCTTCAGCTGTCATAACTCCGGCTCACTGCTGCTTCCTGGGGACGGGTGAAGAATACCTGTCTGTTATCGCTGGTGTGCGTTAGCATACAGATCTGTAAGACAACTGAAAGACAGCATCAACATGCTGTCTTTTAGTTTCCAGGATTACTGGGAAGTTTCTTTTACAACTCAATTCACCACATTTTTTATTGTGTCGCTTATTTCACTCCTTCCTGCACAATTATCAGTTTAAATATTGTACTATTGTCTTTAAAAATGCTGCACAGACACAGCTCAGACGTCTCCTCCATTATTGCTCGTTCTTTCAATAAGTTCTCCGAGTGAAGATCCTGTTTCGGCTCCGTTCTGTTTATGACTTTCTGTTTGTGCAGGATTATCAGGTCAAACTGCACAAATAACTTGGGAGAAGGAAAACAAATGGCCCCAAAGATGATGTGCCTGTGATTTCTAAAGACAAGTTTTCACAACACTGGCAAACGTATGATTCTCTCAGAGCTTCTCCTTGAAAAAACAAACACTTCTCAGCATTTTGCAAGTTGAATCATGGCCACGATATATAAAAAAAAACACCCACTAAGTGTCATTAATATGTGAGAAAAGACCGTCTTCTTCTGCATCGTTTGTTTGTATGAGACACACAAAAACCAAGGAAATGAGATTTCACGATAAGTTTCCAATTCTTTTTTCGGAGTCCACAGGAAGAACTTCATGACTATTAGTGGTTTAGTTTAGAAATAGCTTTCGTCTGATTTCTCGTCTTAGCTTTCGTCTTTATTTGAAAACCAAGAATATTATTTCTGTTGGTCCTGGCGGTGGGACAATGCAGTTAAATTCCTTCCTGCATGAATAATTCTTTTTGCTCCTTTTGGGACATCATACAAAAAAAACTTTATTTTCTCATTCTTTCGAGCCGCAACCAGTCCTGAGCTAAATGGAATTGGAACGGAGCGCGGTGTCGGGGAGCCGGTGTTCTCCCATTTCTGATGACCGATGGCAGGAGAGAGATGAAAGGCCTAATGTAAAAAGCCATGCCTCTGCTTCTTCTCCTCCCCACCTCCTCCCCTCTCGTCTTTCCTCCCTCCTCGCCCGAGCTGCAGTGCATCTTTTCACAGTCACGAAAGAATGCAGGCGGAGGGGCCTGCCAGTTCTGTTCATATACACAGCACACAGATGCACAAAGATGCAGACACACATATTCCACCTCTTCTTCCTGTCATCCCCTCCATTCTCCCACTTCTCACTCTTACTTTTTCTCCCTTCCCTTTTCACCTTGTTTCTAGGGCACAGTACACTTCATGGGGGACACTTCCCACACAGCTTTTTGAACATGCTAAGAGCTTTTAGCTTCTGGGTATTATTATTTCTACTTTCGTGGTACATGTCGTGATGACACCCCGGATGATGACTGACTTAATGGACTGAAGAATTTCACCCTGTGCAACATTTGTCAAGCAGGCTGTCTTCAATTATTCATCAAACAGAACATTAACCACTAACATGAACTTCGATAAAAAGCTTATTTGTACACCAGCTGTGCATCAGACATTCAGAGATGAATAAGGATTTGGTTGTTTTGGGGTGATGTTGCCACCAGGAACATGTGGACGGACACACTGCTGTTGATTTCAGTTAGAAAGAGCAGATTCCATCTTAAAAATCTGTTCTCTGTGTTTGTGTTTCTCAGTTTTCGGCTCCTTTGTCCTGGTGGAGTTACATTTATTTATTTTTTCCCCTCTGCTGATCACACCTCCGTGCCTCACGCCTCCTCTTATGCTGTCGGTTCACATTCGGAGTCGCTGTAATTGAGTTTTTGGACAGCTGGCCCGGTCTCAAACGCTCCACGAGAGATAAAAGACATTTTGCATTGCAACATCAAAGGGGCGCCCCCGCACGCTCACCCCATTCCACTTCCATAGTCACCACAACATGACGAAATCAGATGAACATCTAAGGTCAGTGCGGCTCCGAAGGGTTAATGATGTGGAGACCGAGCTCTGATTTTTAATTCACACCCAGGGCAGATAACTGCTCTCCACCCATTCAAGTCTCACTCCCTCCACCGGTGACGCAGGCACTCTTGCACCTTGTGAACAACCTGTTTATTTAAAGCACTTTACATGAATACATTTGAATGTAATTTGACATGACATAGCTTAGACCTGTCATTATGTGACATTGTTTGCTTCAGCAGGATCAATGGGCTGATAATGGAGGTGGATGTGAGGAAGCATATGTAAATTCGGCAATGGCATGAAGTATCAGAGACTCTATTGATATTAGAGGGAATTCAGTGAATTGGCACATTCTGGAAATCACTTCACCGAGGTTCAAACTCCTATCATTTCCCATACAGCTCTCTTAATGTAATTCCCCATATTTTAAAGAGAATATAATACAGCACTTGTGCCCCTTGAGAGAGCAAATGATCCAACTATATTTGGGGGGGGCGTAAAGTGACGGGAGCTAAAACCAAGTGTTTCAGACAGAGGCTGAAAAGAGGAGCGGCAGCAATGAACAGAATGAAGAAAGTGGTGTGTTTTATGAACATGAAGAGCATGTAAATCTTTAAACCAATAAAAAAATGATGGCCGTGAATGTAAGCTCTATTTTAGAAGAGAAGTGGGGATATTTTGACTATGCTTCTCGGCCACTACACCGCGTTTAGTGATGTATTTGAAGCTTTCATATCTGGACCCGCACGAAAGGTCATCAACCAATGACCTTGACTGAGTGTCGTCAGCAAGATAAACACAGGAAATTGTGTGTGGTTATACCTGTGTGTTTGCCCATCCCGATTCAACGCAGAAAGCTCATTAATATGACCATGAGTCATTTGCTAAAATGACAAAAGGTTTTTTATCTGAGGGGCCTTTCAGCAGGCCATTCAAATGTTAACCCAGCAGATACCAGACCTTTCGAGAGCCGTTTACTGTGTTCACAATGGGCTATTATTTCAATGTTGGTATTACTTGCACCACAGGGTCATTGCTGTCAAAGCCACAGTCATCATGAGTATCTCTGCTAAAAGACCGAGGTGGAAAAGGACAGAGAAAATTCAAAGTTTATTAATTTACATTTCAATCACCAACTCTTGTATTCCTGAGGCCTCATGTGTATCCTTCACTCGTCCATTTGTGATGAAGGATTTTTGATTAATTTCATTTCAGCATTGTATATATCTGTTCTTGCATGTCTTGCTTTCCTTGTTGTTCCTTCTTGTTCCTTTGCCAATCTATGAGTGGACTAGCTCGTAAAGCTTGTGTTGAGCATGTGCGTCCTCTTGTCTGGATCTGATTAAATTTGGAGATCCAGGAATTGTTTTTTACTTTCTTTGTCGTGGCAAGATAGGGTATCAGCCTTGCAATCACCAAAGTATACTGATTCTAAAATATGAAATAGGCCCCTTGTGGTGCATGTTTAGGGAACTGCCATATATATTTATATATAATCCTGCTAATTTATTTGTCTTGATATGACATGATAAAGGATAAGTGGTATGGATGGATGATATGATAATGATTTGCAGCTTCTGACATCATTAATAACTTTTATTTATTTGTTGTCTAGTATATATTTAAAAGAGCTGTCAGTTTGAGTACTTTTTTTGAGTGTCATTGGTGGGATGACCTTCATGTTTATATTTGGATTATCACTTTGAGGAGCTTGGCAACTGCCTGGCACCGATGCAGTTTTACTGTGAGGTCACGGTGTCCTGTTCTGCCTTCAGCGCTGCTATGTCTGAAAACAAAGATTGAAGAAATCTTGAATGTGTCCTGAAATGAGCTGTGACAGTAGATATATTGTCTCTGTGCTGACATCTCCAGAGACATGGCTCTTCACAAATGTGAGCGGGTCAGAAAGCTTTCCTTTTGGCAAATTTTCAAAGACACTCTGTTTCTCCCTGGTATCGTGTTTCTTGGAAAGATTACACAAGTATACACAGAAAAATAACAATGTAGGAGAACAGATTAATGTTGTTTTATTGTTCAAATATGCTCAGTTTTCTCTAAAAGTTTTGGAAACCTTAACAAATATAGCTCTAAATTCAAAGTTCTCAGATCATTGATTGATAATGGGAAACTGCTTTTTTCTTTACTGAGGTTTTAGAGAACTTTTTTTTAGCAGAGTTCATTTCATTTGGATTTTATTTTAGCAATGTGGAAGTTTAATGAAGTCGCTGTAAAGTTTCTATGGTTTATTGATCCAAGCACCAGATTTCTGTTCTTCATGGCTAATGCCCAGTATCACCATGTCAAAGCAGTGTTTCATTTTTATCACACATATAAACAAAGCATCCTAACAGAACAGCAAATATGCTCATCATGAAGGAAGCCCCAAAGGGGACAATTCAATTTTTTTTAAATCACTATACTTTGTTGATGTCAAGGGGTACTTAGGTAAAGCCATTGCATTGGCCAGGAATCGGACCCGGGTCTCCCGCGTGGCAGGCAAGAATTCTTCCACTGAACCACCAATGCTGATGAACAACTTCAGAGTTTCTCACGGACAGTAGTACAAGGGGTTCCAGTATAAACTATGAGGGCATTGGTCAAGCACATACCACCGCCAGGGGCCAGCAGTCCGCTTAAATTCAATCAAGCTGCACCATATTGAACACACTCATAGTTATTTGGCCCCTAAATATGCATGATTTTTACACAAAGATCCATGAATTACTCTTTGAGAAATTGAAACAAATAATATTTCTTTATTGCCACTTTCTTCATTCACATGTAACCATCATCATGAAGGTAGCCCCAACAGGGGACAATTAAAGTTTGTTTGAATCACTATATTTTCTTAATTCCAAGAGAAAATTGGGTAAAACTACTGCTTTGGCCGGGAATCGGTCTCCCGCGTGGCAGGCGAGAATTCTTCCACTGAACCACCAATGCCCTAACAACTGCAGAGTTTCCCTCTGACAGTAGAAGGGGTTCCAGTATGAACGATGAGGGCATTGGGCAAACAGTTTCATACAGTAATTATTATCTCCCAAATGTTTCTGCAGGAACTGCTGACCTTACCCGAACCCTAGTCTTGAATTCAAGTCATTACAAGTTCATCTAAACAGCTGGCATATAGAAAAGTACAAACTGAAACATGCTCACACTGACGAGCTAGAAAGATATCTTTTTTTCTCTCATAGAACTTTTGAAGGGAGGCTGTGGCTCGCAGGGTACTTCCTGACTGTTGATCTCCTGAGATCAAAGCAGAGCAAACCTGCTGCACACACACCTCTTAACCTCAGTCCACTTAGGCCAGTTCAGGTCTTATTAAGGGTGAAGCAGTTTCAACCCTCTTTGATTGCCTGGAATTGAGTTTCTCGGCTGATATGCATAAACCAACTAACAGAATATCAAAGTCCACCTTTGTGGCTGGAACGATCCTCTCAGTGAAATTACTGAACAGGATGTGTGACTGCAGAGTGCTTCTTGTTCTCTTTTTTTTTTTACTGCAGTACATTATTAAAGTACACATACAGAGAAGTATCCTTCAGAAGTATCGAAGCCCTTCTTTATATTATTTTTAGGCCTCTATTGTACATGTGAGACTTACGTTGTCTTTATTGCGAATCCAAGAAAATCCTTATGTGGTTTAATCAAACTATATATCCACACAATACACAGAGCCACAGTGACTATCAGCTGCACATGGGGAGTATAGCCGGGCTTATCAGTGGTAGCAGATGGAGAGCGTCCAAGTGAGAGGCTCAGTCTGGCTCCATGTATGTCAGAAGTAAGAGGATGACCTTGGCTGAATCTCAACTGTGGTTCAACCATAAGAAACACACTCTTTTCCGTCTGTCTCCCTGTATATATCTGTCTTTTTTTGTCTCTCTCAATCACACACACACACACTCACACACAAACGGCCTCCCTCCTTCGCATTCTTGCATTCAGAGTTACAGCTGGAGACAATATACACTCCTCCACACTATCACTTCATCAAAAAAAAAAAGCCATTTGTAAGACACTCACTGAGGCTACAGAGGCTCTTGCAAAGCCCTTACAAGCAGGTGATTAGATACTGAGTCACTTTAAGCATTTACCACAGAGGGATGAAGAGTTTGCTGCAAGGTTGTTTGATACATCATATCAGGAGAAGACTCAGTAAACATTCTCCCTCTTTTGCCTCAACATTCAATGAAGTTTTCGCCCCATTTTTTATCACGCCTCAAACATCATAGCTCGCAGCTCTTGCATCAACCTAACGCAGCAGGGCACATGACTTGAATAACACAAATCCTACAGCACATTATTCACAGGCAGTTTTTTTAGTGTCCGTGTCGTTGCTCTGCACTAACAGGGAATGATAAACAGTCAGTGGAAGAAGATATAAATGTATTTTTGGCTAATAAATGTGAAGAGCTTTGGAGATTTACACTGGTGCATAGCTCGGTGAGACAATGGTCTTCATGTCGGAAGAAAACGATTAAGGATTTGCACAATCCAACCAAGTAACACAGTGGCAGTTGTCAGTCCCCTCTGTTGTCCCGAGGAGGCTGTAAACTCTCCCTGCCTCTTTTTATTACACTTGAAGCAGCCAGGTGCTCCTTGACACCAACACGTTTCCTTGTTGTTTAATGCATGCAGAAGTTCTCGTGTCCTCCAGGACCTGCGGCAGCTCTCTATAACTTTAGATATACTGTAGCCTTGTGTATAACTGACGTGTTTGGAGACTTATGCAATCACTTGATTATTACTTTGGACACAGGCACAGAAGAGTGAAGAGATGCAGCAAATAGAACTGGAGATGCCCATATGGTATGAGCCCGAACTATTTGGCCATCGGGTTTGTTTGGTCATTCACTAAGTGAATGTAATGTTATTACAGTCTGTCACAAATACAGCAGATTTATTAGCAGTGCAGGGAATCATAGAAGTGTTTTGTGTCTTCCTGATGGGTGAAAATTAATACGCTAACCATTTGCTCAACCTTTTTTTCTTTTTATATTCCACACAGTCTCATTTTGAAAGAGAACCCTTCAAGATTTCCTACCACAGAATAATTCACTGTGAAATGGAGGACTGGAGCTTATATAAGTTATCTATCACTTTAAAGTCGTGGCCTTCACATGTACTAAATGACACATTTCTCTCTCAGATTGATAATGAGCTATTGTACATTCACAGTCTCTGTCGGGATAATTACTGTTTCGTATAATGGGGGAAAAACCTCCTCATTCATGGGATATTTAATGCAAATTGAGACTCATATCAAGACTTAGTGCAGATTTAAAGTGGAAACTTGAAAAATGGTAATTGTCTCGTTCAGGCCTCTTTATGGCTCACTTAAGAGCGCCCCTCCAGACTTGGGGGGGAAATGTGAAGCAGATCGGCCACGTGAGAGCATCATTAATAGGAGGAAGTACTTCATTTGTTAGAATGCCTTGTTAGAAAACAGTGAGGGTTAAGATATTTTATTTAAATTTGTGTACTTTTACTTTAGTATTCATGAAGCCTTTGTGTCTCCCTGCGAAGAGAATCGTCCTTGCTTGTAAATGTCACACAACTTCCCCATTAGAGGAGAAATGCTTCCTAGATTGACCTTTGAGTTGCAATTTGTGAATGTAAGGGCTGCTGCAGACTAGAGGATTTCTATCTCGTGAAATTGTGGGAGACCACATATATAATGACAGATTTAACCGAATTTTAATCTTATAGTCATCACAACACACACACTGTAAGATTTGGCCAGAACGTCAGACCACACACTTGCTGTATGTAGGAGACAATTTCACAGTGGCGATTCTAGAGACTTGAAATCTCACAGAAACTCGAGATATCTTCTTCTTCAGTTTTTATATGGTGGTTGGCAAAGTACTTTTAGGTGCATTACCGCCACCTTCTGAACTGGAGTGTGAAGCACACATTAATCGTGTCTTCAGAAGAAAAACAAACGTGGAGGAAGACCGACAACGCGCGTTCTGTTTTGCAGCCGAAAAAAAAAAGTTATTGATGTAGTCATGGCTGAGAAGGTGTATACATTTTGCAGCGTGAGGAAGTGGAGCTGGAGTGAGCTGGAAATTGATTGATTCTTTTAGTCACAGCTGTACGAGTGCGCTACATCCGGTTGGTGACGTTTCCCGGTCAGCTCTCTCTCTCTCTCTCTCTCTCTCTCTCTCTCTCTCTCTCTCTCCCTTTCTCTCTCTCTCGCTATTGTGGGTTTCTGTCAGAGCCGATTATATCAAACATGTTTAATATTTAAGATTTGAAATCGGGGACTCAATCGGTAGCATTAAGATTATTTTGTAAACTTCAGGATTATTTGGGCAGATAATCGGCACAGAGTGACCTCCAGTCGAGAACCCCCTCGCAAATTTCTGAAGGGGCAAATCGGGTCTAAGATTGGCCCAAATATCCTCTAGTGTGCGGCAGCAGTAGTGGGCTTATTTGTTTCACAAAAGTGGAGGCATTTATGAATCGTCTGAATGTTAATACTGAGCCCCGGCCGTGACCGTTCTCCACTCATTTGTCCATCCAGGCCAACTATGTCTTCCCCTTATTAATAAATGTTTTTCTCAGTCTGGGAACTGGTCCAATACTTGTGATTATTTTTAATGACAAGCTCTTTTTTTTTATACTACGTTCACATTTGTCTCTTAAGACTTGAAGACTCTTTTAATGAGCTCTCATAAGGTCTGCTTCCTTAGCCCCTGGCCAGATCCAGCTATGTGCAGCAGGCAACTCTACTAGACCAAGACTATATAAGGCATGAACACTTCCCTAGACATGAAGAACTGCCATTCTTCCCTTTGACAGATATTATCCAGCGGGGAATGGTAGCTACAGTAGATCCTTGATTAAAACATATTGCATAAATAAAGCGTAAAGAAAGATTTTAATGCTAGTGCAGATGTTGCGGTAGATTTCAGAGGAACATGAGCTTTTTGGCAGTGACACACATGAAAACACTCGTTGCCGACTGAAGACTTTTGGCGCTGCTTTCAGAGACAGGATGTATATTTTCTGCAGAGAAAGAGCAGTCGTTTTGTCACAGTGTTATGGACGTTACCACCTGTTGAAGCTTCCCATTCATTTCACAAAGGCAAAAAAAGTTCAGTGTTCTATAGGGGTTCCACTCCCTAATTTGGACACATCCTCTTTAACTCCTTCTCTCCTTCTCTTCTTCTCCTCCTCCCTCTGCCCTTCCTGCTCCCTGTCTGCCTCCCAGACGCCATGATCTGGCCGGAGGAGGACAATCGCGCGCGCCCAGTAGACAGCATGGACACCGAAAGGCACTCTGCTGAAAGGTGACCTCCAGACACTTCACCTCCCCAAAACATTTGGTGAGTTAAGACTCAGAGAATCCCTTGTATTCACAAATGACACCATCTCCTCTCCCCCTGTCAACGTTTGGCTTGATGTGCAGCTCCCAACCATCTGTTAATGTTCACGTTAGACATGTTAAAGTGAGCCCTTTAAAACAGAGCACGTTATCATAAGTCTTTTTCACTGCTTTATGTCCACTCCCTTTGAAGTAAAAACATTTTTTGTCATTTTTCTTCCTTCCCAAAGCATTTCTCGACTTGCTTTAGAATTGTCATTTTGCCCTTTGGCCTGAGAAGCACTAACCTTTTCAAGTGAAAAAATAAAACATCATTCAATCATTAATTCGTAATTAAAGGTATCTCTTTTTCTTTAATGAACGAGGTGTATACTGGTATTTTATCTGAAATTGCCTCCAATAGAATCGATAAGCCTTTGCACATAATGAACCCTGTTTGTGCATGTGTGTGTTCATGTAAATGAGCATGTGCATGAAGAAGATATGGTGATGGGTATTGACAAAAATCCAATTTAAAAACACTAAACGCAACAAAACCCATAAACTCATTTATTTATCCAAATGTAATTGCTCAGTAACTTCCTGTATTTGCTGAATACAGCAGCTTGTTGTAAACTTAGGTTTAGTAATTGGTGTATTTGACAAACACAGTTTTCAGCACTTGGTTGTTCTGGTGAGTATTTCTGGCAGCAGGATGGTTGATGTGAGATTGACTCTAAACCGACTGCATTGCTCATGTTAATCATCATTAAGGGAAAATGTAATTTGGTGCTGAGTGTGGCTCATAGTAGTCTTTAGCACAAAGGAATAAGACACATCAGGCTTCATCTCCACAGGTAATTGATAGAGGGCTTTGGTGACAATAAGAAAAATATACAATAGCAATGGACTTTTTGAATTTTACACTCAGATCTGAAAATGATTTAAACTAAAATATCATGCTCCATGTTTGAAACCCAAAGTAGCCATGTGGAAAAAGCTTAATTTGGATCCTCATTCCAGGCAGTTTGTTATTAGCATAAACAAAGGCCCATATAGGGCTTGAGTCCTGAGTGGAGGGTGCAAGACATCTGTAAGCCATTACCTGCGGAAATTAAATATAAGTGCACACGCGACCGAACATTCAACAAAAATGATAATAACATCAACCTAATAAGAAGAACCACAACACTAAAATACCAATACTACTATCACTATCTGAGAAGCCCAGAGAAATAAGAAAATATCAGCCATGACCACAGCGTATGTGTGGTTTGATTGAAACAGGGGGTTAGGTTTGAAATAAGAATGTTATTAAAGGCAAAGTATAACGCTGTGGGACAGGCAGTGTGTTAGCCACTGAAATGGATTTGTGCATTAGATTCATAAATGAAAGGGATATAGGATTTTGGATTGCACAAGCTGAATTGCCTCTTGTGACCCAGCAGATATAAAAGACCTTATGTGATTTACTTCAAACCGAACAGGGCTGAATTCAACTGGTGTGACAACATAGTAATAAAAAGAATGAAAATAGAAGAAGCCATTAGAATATTTTATATTGTCTGTGTGCTTTTTAGGCTTCATCAATCAACCAATCTGGCAACAAAACAATTGGGTAACATGTGGCCCTGACCACACATTAAAAACAACTTGTTCATGGTGTTTTCTAAATGAAAAACAAATGCCAACGGTTATGAAGCAATAACTATGTTTCAAAGTAATAATATTCACCCCCATAGCTAACAGAGGGACGATTTTCTATTATAGTACTATCAACACAGTGAATCATGTCCTGTGCCAAAACATTACCTTCGACTCTCCTAAATAGTTAGCATTAAATAACTGTAGCCATTTTAACTATGGCCTGTGGCCAGAATGGCTCTTTATGTAAATCAGGCCTGGCAATGAAGTGATGATTGATAGCAGACCTCCATTCATTTGAAAGTCGAGAACCTTGGGCTAAAATCAATGCAATCTCTGTAAGTGAAGCTAACACAAAGTACCAAAAGTAAAGCAAACACAAAACAAAACAATTTTCAATAACTCGCCGAAGGCATGGCTCATTTGTCACGGTGGAAGCGGTGCATATGTTCAGTGCAAATGTTGTATCGAGTTCAGTGGGTTTACAGTTTGTCACCCAGCTATCTGCAAGCGTGGGTACAACAGCGGGAGTGGTTCAAAGCACTAGAGCATTGGATAGAACTCAGTCAGCGTGCATTTAATTTGGGTTTGTGGAAGCAGGAGGCGCAGACGTGGTTAGGCTATGCAAGAGAGAGATATGAGGTAGAGAACATTTGGGCACCAGTGTAGGAAGGCGCAGATAAACCATTTGTGTCACCTAATTCCTCACAATATGATTACCTGTCTGAAGCAATGCTTTGTTTTTGTCTCATCTATGTCATGAATTAGTTGTGTCGTTAGATTTCATTGGACATTCACGACGTTAGTGGCAGATTGTTATCATTCGGCTCAAGTTTTAAATGCTCTGACAAATGTTGTTTATCCAAAACCCACAATTAAAGTTGCGCTGGAGAAATCATTTCAACATTAAAGTGTATTGATAATCCAGAAAACTATATCGAGCATCCTCTTCAGTCTAACTTGTTACTTGATGAAGTCTAGATTGTAGATGGAAAATACCATAATTACAATCAATGTTTCTTATGATTGAAAACATTATGATTGAAAACAAGCTTCTCTAGATTGCTGCATGGATGTAAAATGCAGGTCTCGTGAAATTGAGACCAACTCGTAGGGGTCTAATGTTTCTTGCTAGATATTCTGGCCGTGTCTGTCATGGTGCAGCTGACGGAGTGTTTGTGAGAACAAAAGGTGAGCTACAGTGAATAAAACCAGTCTGCTGGGACTTCATTAGGCAGCAGTGCATTACTTCAAACATTATAAAAAGCTATTTGGTATTCAGCCGCATTTCTCAGGGGCTCAAACTTGCAATTACAGAATAATCTATGACTAAGTTAGGAAATCTCTCATCTAACAAGTCCATTACTACACACACACACACACACACACACACACACACACACACACACACACACACACACACACACACACACACACACACAGTGTCCTTACATATTTTACCCTGACTCAGCTCTTATTGTGCACATCAGTTGAATAAATACTGTCAGTCATATATTTTGTACAGTGCCTATAGTTTAGAATTGCTTTGGTTAGTGTGCATTTGAAAAATGAGTTTGTTATGATCTATTGGGACGGGAAAGTTTGGACAGGACATAGAAAAAACATCTCTCTTCCTAACATTCAATTTAAATACAGTTTTCAACCACCTGCAGCACTTAAAATGTGAAGGATGGTACCTGTGGAAAACCCTGATGAAATATATGCAAACTGACTTTATTCATCTCGTTGTTGTCAGCTTGTGTATAACTTCATTAAAACTGTTGGATGCTGTTCATTTTGTTCCCCTTTGTTTATTTCATCAAACCGAAAAAGTGTTGACGGATGGAATACCTGCAGCGCAATGGGTTATATTGAATAAAATATATATATACAGTCTTCAGGCAGCGGTTAGTGATTATTTAAGTTATTATGAAGTCTTTATTGTTCACTTGTTGTAAAGTGTAAATTGTAAATTAAAGATTTCCAGCAAATATTAAATTAAGGAAATTAACAGCAAGGATTATTCCAATAGTAATAATTTTTTCAGGGTTTAAAAAACATTTGGCATTTGAAACCTATATTTATATATAGAATACCTGCTGATTTGAATTAACCAAAAGATAGAGTTTTTGAGATACAATATACACCGCATTGGCCAATACTGGGTACCTGTTTCAAACAGTGTATTTGAAATAGGCACAACTGTTGTATCCTACACTGTTGTATTACTAAAGCCGGTATTGGAACATCTCTAAGTGTCAAAGATGAATCTGTTTCTTAAAAGAATCACTTTACATATACAAAGCATGTTCTATCAAGCCATGACATATGTCAGAAAACATACACCTTGTTATATGTATGTGAGTTGTAGCCAGAAGTCATGTGTGCTCTGTGAATGTCTTTGTTTCCTGTAGCTGTTTATGAATGCGTCCTATGCATTGCTTAAGGCTCCAGTGGTGAAGTTCACAAACAAAGGGCTGCTGAGCTGGAGCCTGGCCCCTTGTGGGAACGAGGCAGAGCTTCTGGGGGCAGATTGAAGAAGTGAAGGTTGTTAGGGAGAGTAAAGGTAGCGCAGCATGCAACAGCGCAGCTCCACAGCTGTGACATTGTTTTCTGATGACTTTCTGTTCTGGAGACAGAGCTCAGAGGTGCCGTCGTGTCAGAGACTGATGCTGTGTCATCCTCAGTAAAGGAGGCTACACATCTTGCCGATAAAACGTCGAGATTTCAAACCAACACATCAAGAAAGTGTGTGATCAATTTAATAGAAAGCAAAACACAATATGGTGCTTGTTAGTATCTTGGTAAAAAACACAACTGATCTAGATCCAGTTATTTCTACTGTTAAAGGGGAACCTGGCTCTATGTTTAGAAATGGGGGCGTGTACATCTGGAAACTTGTCAGATCTCCTACACCTGCAGCTGCGACACAGCGGCAGTGGCAACAATTCAATATTATGGGGCAACTGTGAAACTCCACTAAATGTGCTAATAAAAGGCTCAAATTGTTATTTTGAGTCTGTCAATCTACTGGATTGACTCCAAAGGATTTCGGAAGGCCATTCATTTACACACGCCCACATTTATAAACATTGGGCTCAGGTTGAAAAATACTCAAATTCCCCTTTGAAGAGTTTAGAACAATTCTGAGAGGCCATGCAGTTTTTAATATATTGAGCCATAACTGAGGGATTTGTATTTGTGCTACTATTCTCCAGTGTTCTTCAGCCTCATCTCACCCTCACTCTGCTGAGGTTTGGGGGGATGATGGGACGCACTATGCTGCACGTAACGAGTCTTGTTTGGTTTCTCGCCATATTTCTCAACCAAGTCGCTGACCTGCACTTTTACCAGCTCATCCACTGACTGCTTTGTCCAACGGCAGCTTTGCCTCTAATTGCTGCCTCTTCCTGTCGATATGTTTCGCTCCACAACAATCTGTCTTTTTTCTGTGATTGAGTTTTCCTGCCACAAAAAGCCAGCCCGGCGCTCAGCACTCATCTTCTCTGGCTTTGTTGGCTCTGCACTATAATGTCTTATTATGCCTTTCAGGTACTTCTTTCAAATTTCATTATCACTCTGTTGGCTCTGTAAGCTCCTGTACGTCTACCCTTCCCGTCTGTGCACTCTCCATACACACAGTTCAAAGTGTTTCCCCCTGAAAACCGCACTTCTCCACAGAACATCTTAAACTTGGATGTTTTTTTTATCTCCTTTGCATTAGCAAGGGAACTTATACCAACTCTTATCACCACACCTTTATACTAGGAATCAGGAGCTACACTATATAAACCGTGGGCCTCCAGCACATTTTAACTAGCTCCTGCCTTATCTCCTGAAAACAATCGTTTTTCATAATACCCTCATTTTCCAAAGCTATAATAATGCTGGAGTGCCGTCTGCTTGCCAGGTCTCATAGCTGTGAATATGTTTTTAGCTTCCATCTGCAGGTTGCGTGTGGTTTTAGTGTACGGGAACATGTTAGCACATAGAAGTGAAGCACAGCTGCTCTAACAGCCTTTTCCACTGCTTCCACCCACCTTCATGTTGTGATTGCACCAGTTTCCTTATTATCCGCATTGTGAAAGCAAAGTGGAAATTTGCTAATTTGAAGAAAAACATGTGGTGAAGATCACTTCAACATTAGTGACTCAGTTTTCCTTTTCTTTTTCTTTTCCTCTCCCTTCCTCCACAACGTTTCCTGACATTATCATCCTTCCTACATCAGCATACAAAGTTCAATTCCTCCTAGAGACGGCATCCAGATGTATCTCTCCAACTTTTCTCCTGTGGCATAAATAAATATATTTTCATGTGGTGGTATTCAGCTCCACAGTCAACCTGTAGACAGGTTATTCCTCAGATGTGGAATACAATGGTGGAACCAACACTGCGGTGTAACCTCTGGACATGTTTACAATATTTAATACATCCCAGATACACAACCAGCTCTCTCCAGACACTGCAGGAATATTAATGGGTACATGCTCTACACTTAGTTTTTTTTGTCACCTATAGTTGCTCCAGCTATTAATTCATTTTCACATGTTGTATTCACACAATATTAAATATTTGTTAACCGGCAACATAATTTGGAAACTGCTAGCATTTAAACCAAAATATGCTACAGCTACAATCCAACATTATTTCCAAGGTTCCAAATGTACCAACTTCATAAGCTTTAAAGTCTTACTAAACACATTTGATCAATTACAAATGGGATAAATGC
This sequence comes from Hippoglossus stenolepis, assembly GCF_022539355.2. Lineage (NCBI taxonomy): Eukaryota > Metazoa > Chordata > Actinopteri > Pleuronectiformes > Pleuronectidae > Hippoglossus > Hippoglossus stenolepis. The sequence goes on along the minus strand of NC_061494.1, from coordinate 17,765,802 downwards.
CTTTTCTTTCAAACATGTTTAAAGCAGTCCATTTAAAGGCAAGAGCCCAGTGCAGTCAGGACACTTCATTCAATTGTATTAGCTCAGAATGACTCCATCACACTAACTGTTTTTTTTCTTTTAGCACTAAACGTTATTGGGTGGAACAAGGTAGCACAAGTTGCTATTGCACACTGCTAGGCTACATTATTTGGTGCAAATAAAGCCTGAGTTTATTTTGCTAAATGTTGCTCAGTGTTATACCTATAAATTAAGTATGGGTGTGTGGGTCTATGACGTGACATTGGTGCAGTAGTTCATGTTTTCTGCAGGCACTGAAGTAACTGAAGTTCAGCCATGGTTGTGGCATGGTCTGTTACTTTGGCCTAGACTGATATATCTTAACAACAGCTGTATATATTGCTGTAAAATTGTTTACAGTCATTCATTGTCTCCAGAGGATGAATCCTAATGAATTTGACGATCCTCTCATGTTTCCACTCGTGGTATCATGGATCTATCACAACTACTGGATGGGCTGCTAGAAAGTTTGATTCAGATATTCATTCTCACTTAAGGATGACTCATGATAACTTTGTTGAGCCCTAGAGTTTTCATTTGTCCAACTGAAACCCCAAATCTCAGCAAAAACATTACTTGTTTAAACATCACTATGTTAGCATCGTCATTTTGAGCATGTTAGCATGTCTTGTTGATAGAAATGTCACAATATTATCCAGAAGTTTACGACTAAATGACAACAGAGTACATGAGATTTTATCTGTGGTGTCTGGAGATGAACCAAACTGTGTAAGAGATCCCAGAAATGAAGAGGCGTTGGGCCTGGGACTTATATTTTTATGTATTCGAGTTTGTAGTTTTATTATAATGCACAAAACTTAATCAATTCAGAAGCAAAAGCACAATTAAGGAGACCTTCAAAAGGAACATTAATATGTTCCAAATCTGAATTTCTCCCATAGCCCTCATAATATTTTATACAACTTTAAAATGGAGCAAATCAGATGATTCATTTTGAATTTCAACCCTCTGCTTTACACACCCTGTAGGAATGTTTCCTTTTCAAAGTTAGTGATAGGAATCAAGGTATGTGTCATAACGGAGAGGTGATAAATTGGTGAACTGTATCCGATCAACACTGCGTCTTCGGTCTGTATCGTTATGACAGTGAATTACCGTGGCCCCTGTGTTTGCTCAGCCACTGATAGAGGGTAATGGACTGAGACTTCTGAGCGGAGCATCTCCTCTGCCAATTTTTCACTGGATCCTGACAAAAAGCTGTACTCTCCAGTGTTTTATCTGCAAAAGGTTTCAAAGTGCAAACCAAACCAAACACAGAGGATTTCATCTGTCTGACATAAAAGTCCAAGGAGTCAAGGCCGGTTAAGAATCGTAATGACTGGAGCTGTTGACTCATAGTAATGGCTGTATTTCTTTTTGTGGAAAATATTTTTGCTTAGTCGTCACCGAGCTGAGCCAAGGTGTGAATGTAAGTTTCCCCTTATCTGAAAATACACTTCTCTGTTTTGTTTTCCCGTTCTACTGCACCTTCCAAACTCTCCCCTTAGTTGTTCCTTCTCTCTCTCACCCCAGCTCCCCCCTGCTCTTCTCCCTTTCTCTGCGATGCTCCCCCTCATTTCTCTTCCACCAGGCTATCCATTATAGGCAGTGTCACTGAGAAGCTTGTCCTGGTGCGATGCATTGTGTGCGGCATAATTCACAGATACAGTATAGCGGCTGTGTGATAAAGACTGCATCTGCCGCGTGGACCCCTTCTGCTGCTCTGAACTAAAATGAACCATGTGTTGAACACTCACGCGGGGGGGAAAAGGGGATTTGCAAACTGGAAGTATTTCCAACACCTGGCTGGAATCATGTGAAAACTGTTAATTCCCTTTTTCCCTTAACAGGGCAGAATATGAGAATGTGTTTATAGAATGTAATGAAAGTGTTTTGTCACATTTAAGCTTTCCCATTCATCTGATCACCCTCCGATACTAACCTTTGATGCGTTTCCAGCTTCAGCCCCGCACGGAAACAAACTTCTCTCTCACTTCCAGGAGGCGAGGCGTCCGAAGACCTGAATTGATGATTCTGGCTTTAATTAGTATAGCCTGTTTTAGTGATATCAGCCATTCTTTACAGGCTATGCTAATCTGTGCCAGAATCAGCAATGCAATTGGGATGGATGCATTTCTCCATGACGTACATTAAGGTCGTTTGCTGCACTGCTGTCATTCCTTTAACTTCTTGTCCTATTTATTGCTGGTTTGGAGTGAATGCTTTGAAATATAATAAGGGCAACATTAATAGTTCCTCTAGATGGTTGGGAGTTCATAACAACCTTAACAAGGTGCAGGTCTGCAGATGAGATTTAATTTGTAGTAACCAGAATGAAAAATACCAATGTACAGTAGGTCTATGTGTCTATAGGTGCTGCGACCGAGTGGCCTTTCCGGAGACACCTGCTGGGCAGCAAATTGATGAGTGTAAATGTCAAAGATGATGTCAGTATCTCCCTTATTTTCTCGTGGATCATTGGTGCGAGAAAAAGTTCAGAGAACCCAGACTCCAGAAGCTGCTACCGTGCTCTGCTGGTGTCTTTTCCATTAACCCAGTCATCAGAGGCTGAACCCGAAGACACTTCATTTAACAGCTTGCCAGTCCTTTAAACAAAAAATCATTAACTCTGCTGAAGCTTGTTTGACCCCTATAATAAGAAATGTCTAATGAGAACCTTGTTCATAAATGCACATATGGGGAATTTAGAGGATATATACCCTATGGAAAAAGTGTGATAAGGCTAAATTTGGATAATAGTGTTTAACATGGTATAAAATCCAGATTTGATACTAGTTAAGGCTGGCACACATGTAATTAAAGGTATAACATTTACATAGATTTCATTTATTGAATTCAATAACTCTATTTTGGCTGATATTCTTCATATTGTATAATGTGTATATGTAGATTGTTGTGCAGATGACTTTGCTCTGTGTTTTCATTGTTTCTGTGTAGCTAGAAGCAAATTTTGATACATAGCATTATTTCTTTTTATTTAAAACTATATGATTGGATTATGTATTTTTTACTTTTTTAAAGCAAGCATCTTTTCCTGCATATTCTGTTTTAAAAAATCATATTAGCATTTATTGGACATTATATATGCTAAAACTGACATATTTGTCAATTTAATTGGCCCACCAATATATTGGTCACGCTCTAAAGGATCCATATTTGCATTGGTTCAAGTGTAGCTGCTGTGCACTAATGAAATTTACATCTCAGTAGCTGCTCATAGTGTTTTTTCTTCCCCCAGCGATCAATATTTGTATCATTTGAAGTCATCTGAATGATTTGTATTTTCAGGACATTCATTGCAGTTTTTATCAAATAGTACTCTGATTATACATATTTATCTCTCAACAAATTTCATTTTTATTCATGCCCACCACTCATAACTGATAAAGGCTTTGACTGTGGGTATGTCTTGCCTCTGTGTGTGCTCAGCGGGGTAGAGCACAGTGGGCATGCTCACATATAGGTAAGCCGCCTGAAAACCAGGGCTCTGTGGGACTGGCATTCTGCTGTGGCCCATGATTGGCAGGGGAGCAAATGGCGGAAGCATCTGGAGGCACTTGGATCAGACCGTGATAAAAATGCAAACACACACAGACACGGGCAGATAAACAGTTATGCACACACGCAATGAGTGCAACTAGCCCGACACTAACCCCGCAGACATCTTGACTCTATCTGACAGTGAGCAGGAACATCCCTCCACCTGTGAAGGCTTCAGAGCTGAGGCAGGACAAAAGTGCTCTTATTAACATAATCTCCACGAGAGTTTTTCTCATGTACGACCTTTAAGGCTTAATGTTTAAAGTAATTTGCCATCAGTCATTATTTGGCTTCCACAGGGGAACATGATTAACTTGTACATTTGCCCCGTTTCCCCTCTCGCACACACACAGTTTCCTCTGAAATCGGCAACAGGCTCCAGACTCAGGGTGATGGATTTTGGGTATTTGTTGTATTGCTGCCCACTGTGTCCTGTTATCTACATCAGTGTTGATAAAGCACGTGTCTCTGTGGCTAACAGCAATTAACTTGCATCTCGTCCTGCTGTGTTTAAAACCCTAATGTGGTTGTTTAAATCAGACCCACAGAGTGTTCGACTTTATAGAAAGCCAATGATTGCATTACCCCTCGCCAACCCCCCCCGACCCTTGCATCAACTTGGGCCCAATAAAGTAAATGCCCTCAATTAACCATTCCTCAGTTGGCCTTTTATCTCTGTCTGTTTTTCGTCTCATCAGTGGAAATAATAAACTAAACATTGTTGAGCTATGGGATGTATTTATAGATTTTACATTTGCATTATTTAATAGCTTGCATATTTATGACGGTCGTGACATTTTGGGCTGACGCTTTCCTTCTCAGTCTGCCTGCTCTAATCCACTGGTCATTCAAAGTCCCTGTTTAACCCTGCTGATACAATCCCAGCTGAATCCTGCCCATCAGCAAGGAGCGAGCAGAAAGTGCAGGGGCCGCCTGAGATCACCTCTCCACAGTGTTATACTCCAGAGCACCAGGCCCCTGCGTTTAGCCGAACGTAATTTGAATTCATTACCTCCCCTCCTCTCCGAACTGTATGCATGGAAAGTGTTATGCCTGAGCAGCTATAGGCTCTTAAGCTGCCGTACTTTATGAGATACCCGCCATGTGTGTGGGTGCGTGAGCCATCGCACATGCTGAGTATCTCCAACTCTGTCTCCAAACATTGATAAGCGCCGGGAGGGAAAGTTTCTCAATTTTGCATCGTAGCCTGGAGCGAGAAAAAAAAAAAAAAGACTAACACAAGTTCTATTTTACATTTTCATTTGCAGTAAATCAAGATGAGAGCATGTGATAAGAAATTGGAATCCCAGTAATTTGCTGGTGCTTTGAGGCAACATAAACTTGAGTTATTGAAGATGGTGGATTCTGCTGCATGCAACACGTAGTTATCATATATTTATATTATAGTTTGTAAAAGTTCAAACTGCAAAGAATCTGGTAGTGACAGATTTTTAATAATAACTTGATCAAACACAGTAAAAACGAGAGTTGAGTGACTTGACGATATATAATTTTTGTTTATCATCAAAGATTTTTACCATGGCATCTGTACGTATAATATTTTAGGGACATTGTGGGCGATTCTCCAAAATACAGGACCAGGACAAACCCAAGCTTCAACTTCTCAGATTGGATTTGCTGCTGCTCTTCATCTTTCAATACTGACTATCTCTCCTTTATTTTTAATAGGGAACAATTTGAAAACGTTCCCTTAGGCTACAAAACATTGTAAAGGTCATTTATTACCATTTAACGACAAACAAGTCAACAATCAACAGATTCATTGATAATGAAAATAATAATTGGTTGCAGTCATAATCAATAGAACTTGATTTCATTATGATTTATGTTGATGTATTCATATAAAGATATATACAGTGTGATAGAGGATTCAATCTCCATACCTTGATGAGACTAATAAAAAAAATTCCTCTTCATTTCCAGTGAAAAATATGCTGGGAAGTGGTCACAGACTGTGGGATCTCACTGCATCTATTTTTATAATACTCAAGTTATGCACCCTTCTGCTTTTGTTTTGCTCTCTGATCGAACCTTTGAGGATCACAGAGAGAAAGAACTCACATTTTCTCGAGCAGATTCAGACAATGTGACTTTAATGGAGCTCCACTTCTAATACATCATGTCTTGTTCGTTTCTCTGGAACATTTGAGCCTGGCTGCCCCTTGTCCGTCAGCTGAGCTGACTGCCAGTGTGATTTGTGCGGTGCAATAAGGCTCACAGCCATTTCCTCTGTGAATTATTGGAGCCAAGAATACCACCCTGTCTTGCAATTAATGACACTCCATTGATTCAACCCATTTCCTTTTGGAAAGAAAAGAAAAAAGCTCTCTTGAGGGTTTTTCCTCCCTCGGGACGCTTATATTAGACATAGATTTCTTTAGCTTAATGCACTTAGTTAAAATATTTTCTCTGGAGACATAAGCAGCAGAGCTTCACCAAAGTATTAACCCTAACAGACCCTAAATCAAGACTCCACTCAACTTGATTTGCAGGCAGCAGCTGTCTGGCTTATTTGCAGAAGCTCATATTGTGATGAAGTGGACCAGTCACTTCTGCTTTTGAACATTTCACTCACATCAGCGCAGACTGAGGTCAGTGGAAGCCGGCCGAGGTCTGATTATTCACGATGAGTTCAAATATACTTTTGGGATCGGACAAAAATTCATTTTCGCATACGGATTTCAGCTCATGTCGAATAGCTCGTGTGATTTGCTTTGAGAGCCAAGAATTGAATCATACTGTGGGTTATTTCTCCTCCCAGTGGATTTGAGCCTGAAACAGTCTCTGACATCTCATGATAGTCCTTCTCTTTGTTACTTGGAGAAATGGCAGCAGGTTAAGGAAAGAAATATCATTATCCTCTACCTGTTCTTGCTCTGTCTCTTTTTGTGATTCGTTTTCCTGCCTGTTACTGCTCTCGCTCTGTCTTCTTTTCCCCCACTGCCTTTATGCATCATACTGTACGATCTATTTAGTTGAGAAATAACCTTACAGATGCACTTGCCTCCACACTCACATGGCTGGCAGATGGCACAAAAAGCCTTCCATCAGCGTTATAGGGTGAGGGACCGTGTTATTGGTCTGCATCCAATACTGAGGGATGCGGAATCCTACATGGGGCAGAGGCAAAGTCTATTGAGAGCAAAGTCGCAGCTCTTGTTTGTATTGAGAGTGATGAAAGAAAGAGGTTGGAGGGTTTTGAGGAGCGTGCAGTCCGTCTATAAAACTGAGAACTTTACAAAGTTATGGCAGGGAGCTTTACAGAGTTACCTTGAACGATGTCCAGGATTTCACCTCCTCTGCGACCTTGACGAGTCGATCTGTGCAAAGTGTGAGAGGCTGTAACGTCGTTGATGTCGTGCTCTTATAAAATGTACAGAAAACAAGATAAAACATAGTATTTGTTCTCATACAAATAACTTCTTTTACCAAATTGGTGTTGCTTTGGCTTTTAGAACCTTATACGCTCTTAATATAGAAAGATTGTATAACACTTTATTTGACATTAAATACACATGACCATCTCTTATAAGATGATGCTTATATGAAACTACCTAAATGTGTTGAAATTAGTTCAAACTAATCACTTTCAACCAAACAACATTCAAATGCTGATTTTGATGATCAGCAACAATCGTTGAATAATATATGACAATATAATATTAATGGAGACCGTTTTTTACATTCTTTCACTTCTAATACTTAAAGCGCATCTTGCTTAAAGTACTACCTACAAATACCTTTTACTATTACTTACTTACTAAGTACAATTTTCATATGTTGATGTTGTATTTAAATATATGTATTTGATTAGATATCACCACATTAACTATAGCTGGTCTATATGACTTCAAAATGATATCATGATTATTTCAAACTTAAACTTTGATTGTGATTAATGAAGGATTATTTTATAACACCATATAGAAGCCTTGAAGTTATTTAATTCAGTGTCTTAGTGTAAATAATTTGTAAATAAAGCATAAAAAAAGCAACGGAAGATGAAAAAAAAGGGATTATTCTTGATAAATTTGTTCAAAATTTAGAATTTTCCAATAAAAGCAGCCTAGCTTCTATGATATTTATCAGATTTTTCATTTTGTTTATGTTATTTATTTCTCTATTTATTTAGTTTGTTCTTTGTTCAGTGTAGCGCTTCTCTTTTTACCATCCAAGGTCATTCACTGGCTTCGAAGTGCTGAAACTTGGGGCTGTTTTAAAACTTTTGACTGGTTGTGTATCTTTACCTGAAATCTATCATAAATATTTCAGAGGATTTAGAAGTATTGACTTTGGTCTGTATGACGTCCAAAAAGAAACAGTGAGTTGCAGGCGAGACGGCCACCACTCACTTTTCACAGGTTTTCCACTTGCTGACCATCTGCTCATCTGCTGAGTTTCCTGGTGTCTCACCTCTTTAGGAAATGAATCACCCTTTTATCATGTTGCGCTTTGTGTGAGAAGATCACATTTTGCTTTAATCTGTGATGACCCATTCTACACTTATCTGCAATGAATGATAAGAGGTGTGTTGCTCTTTTATTCAGTTATACGTAGACGAAAGTTAAATGTCTTTCCCTCTAACGCTTGTAGAAACGAATGGGTTATAGATCAGGACCAAGACAAATTTGCCTCAGAAAGGTATGTTCAGCTTAGCAAACACATTCAGTTGCACAATGCAATCAATCCAATTTACCATCAATGAAACAACCGCTACGACGGCTAATGTATTTCTGCCTCGATTTCCTGTCTCGCCCAGTTTCCAGGTTGTATTGGTTTGTGTGGATTCACCTCGTTTCCGCTGCAGTTTGTCTCCCCACACACACAAGTGGACTCAATACGACTGAAAATCTCTTTTGGAGACGAGGAGCAGAGACAATGAGCCTTGATCTGATGTGACTTCCGATCAGCACCTCTGTGTGTAGCCATTGACAGAGAACCGCCCCGGTGACACCACGTTAATGTTTTCACTGGGACAACATAATGCAGAAGCCAATACCCCAGGGCACCAACTGAACCATGCTTATGAATTTGTCCTTGAAGATGCGGCAGGATGGAGCGTAAATGACAAACATTACTTCAGTGCCGATTTATCCAGCTGCTCTAATCCAAGCCGTGTTCTCCCCCGCTGCCCCAACCCATCTGTGTTTTCAATTCATAATTTAAGCATGTCAAAAAAATATCTTACCTCATCAACGTCATATTATAGGAATGTAGCTAAGTAGGACTTATATCAAACCTGTCACAGGCGTCTACGGACAAGAACAAGTGAAGTCGTGACAAGCTGTGGGATTTCACTAGTTTCTGCATGGAAGGGTGCAATTTGAAGAAGGCGACGACAGACCGGGGGTGTGGAAAAGCAGAGACAGATCAAGAGGAGGCTGAAGTTGAGGGATAGAGATTGATGATGGTAGAAGAAAAGACCACAGAGCTTGGAAGTGAAGAAAGAAGGGTGGTTTTAAAAAGAGGAGGCAGTGTGGGTTCGTCGGAGCAGCGAGCGCACGGTGCTGCTGGAGGAGCCGCAGCTGTCCCCCCCCCGTCCAAGTGGCTGATGCCGTCAGACTAATTGATAAGCATGCATGGATAATAAAATCTATAGCCATCTGTGTGAGAGTCATAGTCTCAGTGTGGCAAAGACGCATTGGTGGAGAAAGAAATGACACAGAAAATAGAATCATATTAATCGTCTGCACATCCACTGGAATTATAATTGGACTTGACTGGAGAGGGGGTTGAATCGAACGCTACTCACGGCTCGACATTGCTGCAGTGTGACACAGCTGACGGGCCTGTTTTGCCACTGACATTGTAACGTATACCATATTGTCTGTGTGACCCCCCCCCCCCTCCTCCCACATATCTAGAGGTCATATTCTCCACATCACACGTAATCTGTAAAGCTGCGCGTGACCTGGGACACAGAGCGTGACATTTTACATAACAGAATTCAAATGAGATGCGGATCAACGTGATCTATTAGCTCGTTATTAATGCTGTTGGTTTAGCTTGTATCGCTGATTGTTAAAACATTGTGTTCAGCCGGTGTGTGTGTGTCGGTACAGTTTTGCAAACTGCACAATCTCTAAATTTGTGTTTTCCCGCAGCAATTACAGGCCTAATTTAGTTTGTTACTGTTTGTTGTTTTCTCAATCTGATAAGGTTCCAACACAAGCCACAATTCCTCCCAGGGTTTGGGTGGTCAACACTTGGCATAACTCAGACATGACTAAGCAGAGACATGTTTCCTAACCGACTGCTCTGCTGCAACCGGTAAATGTCTCTGTGGTCTCCCCAGACTGTAACTGGTGCACTAACACAATCACAGCACAGGGACAGCAGTGTAACCGACACCTGACCTAGAGGCCAAAAATAGCACGCCATTTGTTTGTTTGCAAACTTAATACAGGTCACATGGTGCTGTGTGATATCACCAGATTGAATCCCCACGTGGGAAAGTGGAGGAGGAGGCCATCAAATGTGTCCTCGCTCACACAGGCCGGGAATCTGACTTCCAAATGGCTGCGTGGATGATTTAAAGTTCACAGTAATAAACGTCTCACGAGGCAGTGTTTCATTAGGCGCTTGGGTTATTATATGCTTACTTGATTGCGTTGTCCCACTTCCCACAGTTCATCTCTCGCGGGAAACGTTATCTCAGCCCGTCCTCGAAAACCTTAGAATTCACCTCACTCAGATTTTTATAACGAATCAGCAAAAAAGAAAAGTTACACAGAAAACCAACAGCTGAAGAACTAGGACTGTGATTGTCAGCATTATGAGCATGAAAGAGACGTGTGGAGCGAGCGCTGTGGTGATATCAAGTGGACTTTCTTTTCAGTGCAGTGCACCTATTCTCCTGATTCTCTGCAGCTCTGCCACGAATGACTGATGTGTCCTCAGAGGAAGAGCCTATCTTCCATAATGGATTTTCACGAGTGCCTTGGAAATGTTCTCAGGCATGAATTTAAAGTGACACAATGTTGTGAAGACTGACCCACTTCAGAGGGGGGGAAGCCCTGCCTTGTTCTCCTTGAGTGACTGGGACTGCTGAAACATGGCAGAGTGTCCCGGTGCTCAGCGTCGAGGCTTCGCTTCTGTTTGTCCGACTAGTGACAACGGCTCAAAAGTTCCCTGTCACGAAAGGTGTCTCTGGGTGGCTAAGTGCGACTCCTGTCTCCTTATTGAAGAGACGCCTGTGACGAGGGTGTGAGGAGGTTGCTGTTCAATTTATTGGCATGTGCCTCCTCTGACAGACGCCTGTGGTAGCTGCAGTCGCAAAGCTTCATGCTTGTCATTTTTCATTTAAATCTCTCTCCTGCCTCGTGCACGGTATTTCCATAGCGCTGGGAAAAAAAATCCGCTTTACTTTACATGCATGTATTTATGCCGCAAATGATAACTGACAAAGTGATTTAGACAGATTATCCAGACTCTCACATACGAGTCACACTTGTCAAATCCCTGTTATATCTTAATTTCACTTAATTCCAGCTGTCGCCGGTTTAATCTGCAAATTTAGTCATAATTATCAGGATTTATAATTAGTTAATCATGACTCTGATCGGTGATTGGCACAGACTTACCGTGCATTTTGATGGGCACCACTTTGTTGGCAAGGGTTTCCATAGATGGTTAAATTGAATCCCTTCTCTTACTAATGAGCCCACAAAAGACCGGGGTGATACTGAGGAGCATCCCCCTGTTGCATAATTAGGCTTAAAGGTCTGAAAATAAAACGCTATTGTCGTGGTAAATTATACTCCACAGTATTTGAACGTGTACATGTGTGTCAGCATTTCTCACTCGCTGTGTGTGTGTCTGTAGATTCTCAGTCGAGCTGTACGAGTATGTTTTCGTAATGAACATTTACCACCTGAAGAAAAGCATCATTCAAACATTGTTTTCCCTCGTCCTGTCACATCAAAGACGTCCCCCCTCATCGCGCACCGATCTTAATTTCCTCCGGACAGCTTGTTTTCTCTTCTAATGATGCTTTGAGCGTGTTGAATTACTCTAAATGACAGTTTTAAAATGAGCTTCGGGGGGAATAATCGCAGAAAGCTGGAGCTGGAGGCAAGAATCTGTTGCTTGATGAAACCAGTCTCACTGTTGTATTATTCGGCTTCTGTCTCCATCATTATTTTTGATAGTAGAAGAAAAGACCATTCCTTTCATTAGACAGTGACTTTTCATTGTGATGCATCTTAGGAGCGGTTCTGTCAGATCTCCGAGAGTTTTTAAAGGAAGCTGCTGACGTTTGAAAAGATACTTGGGCTGCGTGCTAGGTCTGAGGTAATGATACTCAATGAAAGAGAATTACCACAGGAAGTTGCAGCTACTGGGATTTGTTGGTGTTCACGAAGAAGAACGGTGGTGCAGTGCAGGGCTATGAAAACGTTAAGTGAGGCTACTGTTAACTCCGCCAAGAGGTTACGTTCTCACCAGGTCGTTTGACTGTTAGTTGGCAGGATTACACAAAAACTACAGGATGGAAGGGTCAGAGAAGAACCCCAAAAATAGGTACCAATCCAGATTAGGTTTGGATCCTTTTTTTTAGTTTTTGACTTCTTTAACATTGTGATATTTTCAACATTTTCTTGGATTTCTCAGAGAAAAAAATTCATGGATCTTGATGGGAAAAATACCCCAAGCATGAAGATATATTTAAAAAATATCTGTGAGTGTGTGTAATTTGGTGCAGATCCAATATAAATTGCAGATCCACCCCATTTAAAAGTGTTTACTGTTGGGCCTTGGCTGTTTTTCAGCTGTTTTTCTTATCTACCTAAATGAGCCATGCAGGTTATATACAGGCAGTATTCAGCAGAAGAAAAAGGCATTTAGAGGACGAACATCAATATTTGGCAAACGTATCTCTGCCCTTCTCGGATAACACTTTTGGCAGGAGTTTCCGGAGTGTAAACATCTCCAAATCCAACAAAGAGCAGGAGAGAGCTGCTCACTGTTAGAGGATGGTGGGGCAATACTGCTCATTAAATCTTGTAGCTCGATGTACGTTAAAATCCAAACCTTAACAAACCTGCATCGCCTATTTACAACTGCTAATTGCTGTTTTTTAAATTTCTAACTCTACTAGTCATGCCACTGAATTAATTTTGTAAACGCATGCCTCACGGAGATTTTGCAGTAGCCGAAATTGAAAAGCAAATTTGCTGAACACAACTTGTGCATTTTGCTGAATTCAGCTGAGAGTGGGTCTCAGATGTAAAGATTAAAAAAACAAAAACTAAATATTGCCACATTCCAAGAAGCAATTATTTCCAGCTCTAACTCGCCACGTCTGAATCTCGGCGTGGTCGTACGTTACCATCATCCTGCACTGAGGAGTAGCCAGGTGGAACCGGCTGTAATTAGACCGTAGAGAGAAATGATGGACACGCAAAGCAGTCACACACAATTTAGCCCCGAAGAGGAGACACACTCCTTGCCTTTTTCCGCCCCAACACCCCCGTCCTGTTCCGCGGCCTCGCACAACTCCACCAGCTCAGTCGGATGTTAAAGCCACATAATCATCCGACTCCATTATCCATTATAGGTCATGACGACGTTTCTATGTGCTTATACTCTTCGTCCTACCTTGACCTGCCTTCCCTCGCCTCTCACACCCCAATGCCATGCCTCGTTACCTGCTTGTGTTTTCCCTGGCATCGTCTCGTGTTATGTTTCCCTCCTCGGCTCCTGCAACCTGTTTGCACTTCCCCACTTCTTCATCCCTGACTTTTTTCTTTCCTCTCAGTTTTCCGTTAAATGGATTGTGTTCTCCCGTTTGCCTGTTTTGTGTTTACGCCACACACTGCGCGCGCCAGCGTATTTGCAGTAATTTGTCTCTCTCGTGGTGCCATCACTGTCATCACCCTGAGCAACATAGTTTTAAATCACCTTTTTCTCTAAAGATTATTTTTCATGATAATGGGTAGTCTCATATCGGAAAAATGCCTCTTGGCAAAGACTGTGGCGCTGCATTGTCTCCTTCCAAACTGTGCATTTTCACATTTTAACAGCTTGGCTATCCATCACACATGCCGTGTTTGTCTGTCTCCAGGGTAGAGGTGATTTATTATCCCACTGGAAATTACTGTGCTGGTGCTGCTGTCATTTGGTTAAAAAGAAAACAGCCAAACTCTCAAATTCTGGGAAGAGAAATTGAGACAAAGCCGTATTTTTTTTCCTTCTTGATTGTCTGCACAGTCAAATTCAGGTTTTTTATCAGACCTTTTTTTTTTTTAACTCAAGATCTGCTTCGTCTAATTTTCTCTGTCTTGGTCTGACTCTCCTATCACACACCAATTAGTTTTTACCAAGTTATCCTTTCATTCCACTTTGCCCCTTCCAATTACACAATGATTATTGGCATTCACGTTTATTTACAGTTGAATGTTGACAGGACTTGCCTCTATGGAAAAACACAAGTACTGTACTTCCGCCTGAGAATTTTGCATTTTAAAATGTTAAAACATATATTTTAAATATCTAATCTCATCCTGATTGTCTTCTTCCCATTTTTTTCCACTTCATACATTAAACATGTAACATACCAGGTGTTAGCCAATCAGAGAGCTTGTTACATCCCAAGGCCAATTTGCATTGAAGAGATAGAAGCTAAATGACTCCGGAAATAGAAAAAGCTGATAGGAAAAGCAGAGGAGAAATTGAAATGCAAATGGTAACTGGAATTGCCCTGTAAAATACCTGATTACAGTTTTTATTCTTAATTCAGTTTGCAAATCCAGTTTTTTGTTTCTCTTGCATTTCCTGCATTTGTCTTTTTTGATGAATCAGTTTTTTATTTCTGAAATCCTAAATTGTGTTCATAAATAAAATGTACTGTTTTTCACGATGTCTGTGACACTTGAAGTTCTCCGAAGCTGTTTCACTCTGTTAAATTGCCCAAAGTATCACAGCAATAAAAGTAACTAACAGGAGAAATTGCAATTGCAATTACAAGAAACTTGCCCATTGCCAGAAAAACAAAGCAAACACTGGAACTCACCATGAGAGGTGCACAGCCATTGTGTTTGAGAGAGGAGCAAGTCTCTACTGGACTGTGCGTCCTCTGGTGTTTAGTATTGATGGAGATATTTAATGAAAAATCGATCACACTCATACAATAAATATCGATTTTATTTTCACTTATTTTAACAAAATCCAATATCCCATTTAAATTGAGTCACCAGTTGTCCGTCAATCCATCACTTTAGTCCTTGCTGAAATATCACATTGATTCAGGTTACATGTGGTTCAGACGTGCATGGTCCCCAAGGGATGAATCCAAATGAATCTGGTGACCCCTTGACCTCTCCTCTAGCAACCCCCATTACGTTGAATCTTTTTTTTTTTTGTGAAATGTCATAACAACTATTAGATAGTCTTCCATTAAACTTGGCACACACATTCATGCCCACGCTCTGGGTGAGTTGTAGTACCTTTGATGATCCTTCGATTTCTCATCTAGCACCTTTGTCGTGTCTGAATGTTAATTTGCAGAGAGCTTCAGTGGTTTGTATTAACAAGCTGACTGCCAATGTCCTGTGATATCAGTGATTTGTAAAAGGTTATCAAGTCACAAGTAAGTTATTTTTGATTAGCAAAGCAATATCAAAGAAACTCTGCTTTTCTTTCTACATGAGTTAGTTATTGGAGAATCTACGTATCAATTAAGTAACTTGATGAACAGTTGTTTCGAAAATTGACAAAAGCAGAAGGGAAAAAAAACACAAAAACAGTTTTAACAAATTTGGTGTATGACATTCTTTTTTTTTTTCTCCAGATATTTCAAAAATGTACAGTTGAAAAACAATCGCTCAAGCCTCAGGTTCACCAGCAGAGCTACTGCAGATACTGTTTGGATTTGCTGCTACATACCTGAGTACAATGCCAACTGGGTATCATTAATCAGTCATGTAGTTGAAACATGCTGTACTGTAAATAATTAAGTATCCAAAAGTGAAAAATCGCCCCTATTGTGTGAAAAATCAATAGCAAACCTTTCCTTGTCTGAATCAAATTGATTACGTTCGCCCTGAATCACAATTTTCTCTGCAAAAGGATAAAACCTTTGTACATTTCCCTGTATGGTATTTTAAACGAACAAATGCATTATTACGTTTCTCAAATGTCATCTGCTCTCTATTCTATGAAAGAATTCAATAAGCAACATACCAGACATCATTCCACCGGTGATAAAAGTGGGCAAAGGCTGTCTGAGATTGAATTAAAGGATAAAAGTCTTTTTTGCAGCAGCATCCAGGAGAGAGCTGCCGGGGTCCATTGACTTCTCCCTCAGCCGTTTGCGGATCATGAGGAGGGGGGGAGGTCAATTGGAAGGTGTTCTGTCATCCATGACAAACTCCTGTACAAGAAAAACTAGGCGACATGGATTGATTGGCCGGATAAACAAGATGATGATGATGATGATGAGAGTGACTGAACACTGAACAAACACTGGGTCCACTGAGCATTACCTTACTTTGCTTTTCTCATTAAACTTTCTGGTTGGGTCAGTGGAAGTTAATTAATTTCCCTTTACACGATTTTATCACTGCCACACAGACACCTTTTAGGGGTGTTTTTTTTCCCACTTTTTTAAAGTTGAAATAGCTTCCAGTGTTATTTATCCAAACGTCAATCCAATGCAAATTAAAATAGCATGCAAAGTAGAAATACCAAAGAGTTTGAGGGTAAATATCAAACTCTCTATGGCCCATAAGTATACTAAATTCAATTTGACTTAAAGTGAGACTTTTTTAGCTGAACTCAGAATATATCTTCACCTCTACAAAGCTGTATTGAGACTGCGTTAAGGCCAAAGCCACAACTATGAAAGTGACATTCTCTGTGCTTTTTACAAGGATAAAGTCCCATCCTCCATCCCCGGAAATGATTATTTATACCAACCAAACAGACGGGGAAGATACCTGGACAGAAAAAGGTTGTCCTTGGCTTTGTAAAAAAGCCCCAAATAAATACATCACAGAAAGCGATAAGTTCTGCAAATGTTGAGCTATGTACAGAAACAACGTTTAACATCTCTTTGCTGGGTCACAACGTGTGACTGAATAAATCTACTGAGTCCCAGGTTGAAGCTCATGAATTAGCACGAGTCTCCTTGAACAAATTTAGTCCCTACAATTTCAGATGTGACTACCTTTTCAAAAGTAATAGGTCTAAGCACCTGACACCTCAGGAGGTTATAATCAGTTTACTCATTAAAATATTTCATTTCTAACAGCACATAATCCTAATTTTGTTGTTGAAATTTTGTGTGTCTTGTATTTTGGATTCAACACAAATGAAATGTCTAAACATGGACAAAGGGAAAGAGTCACTCAGAAAGTCTGGAAAAAACCTGCTCTTTTAATGAGCACAGACCCGATTATTATAACTTCATCACAGCTTCATGAACAGTATCAAGTTTCTCTGACTAACACACTGATTCATGATGTGCACAGAAAACCTAAATCAGGCTGAAACTTATACAGGCCTGTTAGAATAGACAAAGACCAGAAACTCTGTGCTAAGTAACCAACACCTTAATGTAATTTATTAAGGCTTGTTCATGGTCCTTTTATATTATATATAGGAAGTGAAAATAATATGGATCTGGATATGGACCTTCTGAGAAATCCCTTCCTTTAGGCATGCCCCACAAAATCACAAAATAATAATATGGAAAATGAAATAATGTTTGGTGTAAAGCTTAACTAAGCTTTGCTGACTTATAAATAGAATAATGCTGATCTCTTTTTACTTCCTTTGACAGAAGTAACAATATATTTCAACACTCCCCCTTCATAACTGTTGGATAGTATTTACCCGCATTTACACAGTTACCTAAAGTCCTGGTTTAACAGGAGAAGGTGAAATATATTTCACAGAAATCCCAGCAGTCTCCCATGTATGTGATGATTGGCCCCTGGGGGGAAAAAAAAGACCTGTCCTCCTACGCTGCAGCACGCACTCCCCAGAGTGGCCCATATCGCCTGGTGTCAGACCATGAGCCTTAAAGTCCTCCAGAAAACCTGAGGGGACAAACACTCCCCTGTGGTGCCGCCATAATGGCCTCTTTGTTGTGTTATCTCTGAAAGTGAAGCGACTGGTTCTTCTTTAGTTTTTCAAGGACTTTTCTTTTTAAGGGAGGAACTCTTTGACTCTTAAGTCCCTTCCCACAGAGGCTCCGTAATCCATTCACCTTGAATCCTCTGATGAAATAGCTGTTCTCACCAAATTTGGGAGACACTGGTGCTTAAATGAACATATAAAGGAAAACTGATTTTGAATGATATTAACTTAATTCCATAAAGTAAAGAAATTAATAAATTAAATGTTACAAGACTAACGGCATGGTTTTTATAGATAAGTATGTCTCCATAGCAATATTTGCTCATTTATTAATGAATTTCACTGTATAATAAAATTATTTGCACAATTGCTTTATGTAATATATCATAATGATAATGTTGGCTGATTAGGCAGCTAAAATGCCCTCCGCTAAGTAATTTAGTTGTATTACTTTTTATTCAGTGCCGTAATCAATTTATTTATCTCCCTGCAAATGTGCCAAACTGTTCACACACACACACAGAGACCAGTGCCAAGTCAGAGTTGAACGTCTGATTAATAACATGAAGTAGGAATATTCAATACATCAATTTGCCTGAAAATATAAAAAGAATTCCACTGGCAAATACACATAAACAGAACACGAGAAGCTAATCTTAATTGAAGTTCTGGGGCATCGGGTTAAAACACGCTTGGCAAAACACAAACTATAGATTGAAGTTCACTCTAGTATTCCTCTAGTCTTATCTCTGCAGTTCACGCCTGTGAGGCCTGCACATGGCTGACGTGGCAGGAGAGCACCTGAAGGCAACCAACACGGTTGACCTCTAGTTACATAACATCCTGAGTCTACTGGGGTCCATCGACTCCCTGTGTGTGTTCCTGTTTCGATGGTAACTTCCACATCAGATGTAATATGTTTCCCATGGGCTGATGTGAGTTTAATGGATGAGTCTTTCTCCTCCTGGGACCAGAAATGCGTTTATATCAATCCAGACTATTCTGAATACTCCTCACTGAGTCCTCACCCTTTGCACTGAAGCTTGCATGCAGGGAAACTACAGAGAGGGAAGAGCAGTATCATAAATGGGTCTCTCCTCTTTCTAAAGATTGAATGTCATGACTTTATTCATGATTTTTGAAAAGAGCAGGGATGATTCTTCCCTAAGGATAAAATCTTAAAAACATCAACTCATGTTTAAATCAATAGATATTCAAAGTCACATTAAAAGCAAATGTTCACTGCATTGCACCTTTTCTACCCTGATATGTTGGAACTAGAGCTCAACAGTGGGGTTCTGTAAGTAAGAATCATTCATTCATTGTGATTATCAGCCGTAATATTTTAACCATCCGAGGTAGACTTCTGCAAGATTTTTATATTAATTTAAATCTACGAGTTTGTGAAAAGATGTTATATGCTCCCTGTAGAAGCTCCAGGTACAATGTACAATGAACCACGGCCACAAAAATCAAGACAGTCATTGTTCAGCTTTACGTCACGTTAGCGACAGAGCAAGCTTGATTTCCCTTTCTAAGATGCTGTGGTTTTTTGATGAGGAAAAGTGTCCAAAGGGGTGAAAATCACTACAACTCAGGTCATCTAATGAGTGTGAGTGAGGCCCAGCTTGTGGCTTCCCTTTTTCAAATATTATTTATATTATATCTGGGCTCTGAATAATTTTTTTTGTGGTCAGGATTTATATTGTAGCTGCTCGGCCTGGTTCCATAAGGGTTTTCTGAAAAGTCAATGGAGAAAAAGGAATGGGGAATTTATTTCCGGCGCCAGACTCATTCTAAAAGTGGGCGGAAATATGATTTATATAAAAAAAAGACAATATATGCATAAATCTAACAGTTATATTCATTTATTTTATTCATATTTAAAGAGAAAAATTGCGAGTCCTCCTTGACAGTCGGTGGAGGCAGTGTGCAGAGGTGACAGCTTCCAAATGAGAGGAACACTACGTGCAGTGTATCAAAGTGGTTAATTATCTCTCTGAGCATATTTCGTATGCTGTAGAAAGTGCTCACCTCTCTGAGGGCAGCTTGTAAGCATTTATTACTCTGTATAAATACCACACGGAAATGCAAGTTTGAGTCAGGAAAAAAACTTTTGCACTAAATTGCCTCTGGTTGCTCTGTCAGCATTGCTCGGCACCATCTGCATCATGCTCAGAGTGGGATCAGTTCCTTTTCGGGGAAAGCAATTGCAGACTGCGATGATAATTACATATTTCACGTGTTGCATGTCAAAACTCCTGACAAATAGGGAGAGCAAGGCATTTATATTTAGTCTAATAATGATAATATGTGTGTTCCAGGGAAGGAGAGAAGTGAGAAAGTGTAAATAACAGCATTATTGTCATTTCACACCAGCCTACGGTTCTCTTACTGTCCACAAAGGCAACCTGTCACCATTCCCCTCTTTTTTTCCACATAGTCAAGGCAACCTCCTCGACTGCGTTGATGTCGTGCAACAGAATTAACAACCAGGTTGAGATATTTCAGATCTCAGGGAAGCAGAACGCAGGGTTTGTTGTGCAAACTCCCTCTTCAACCACCAAAAATCCTCGAGGGCACACTGTAGCCCTTTGCATTTTTCCCATCCTGCAGTCTTGCCTAAATTGAATTCTGCTATCTGGTCTCTGTGGAGACATTTCCACCCACAGGGATTAATGAATCGAAACTTAAAAGCCAAAAGCTTCACTTTTAGAAGCAATGAGTAATCACTCTGCCGAAAAAAGGAGAGCACCTATAATGAAACTTCCACCTCTGTCCTGTGTAACGTTTATATATGATCTCAAACCTGCCTGGTTAATATACATTAGTAGAGCCGCATTAAATCCAATATAGAATAATTGTTTGAAAAAGTAGGTAAATACACATGAGGCGTGTCACATTACAGTGACTTATGCTATATTTGAAATAAGTGTTTGTACATCATAGTTGTCCCTTTTAGTTTGTGCCAATTTCTACCTCTCGGTGGGAACAAATATCCTGTGTTCTGCGGCATCTGTTAACAGTGCGCACACACACACACACACACACACACACACACACACACACACACACACACACACACACACACACACACACAGAATATCAAGTTGGGCTCTTCGGTGAGCAGCTACCGCCTGAGAACCTGTTTGGATCATATCAAACTGTGTGCACATACAGGTGGCAAATCAGAGCACGTTTCAAACGTGGATCCGGGGATCAACACCGACAAGTCGACAGCACTTCTAACATATCCTCATTCTGTCCACCCACAGGCGGAGCGCCTCGTAAAAAGTGTTCATTAAGTGTCCACAGCACTGACAGTCATAGGAAGGGGGCCTAATGTGGTATTTTGGGTAACTGTACATTAACAGGCTCTAAATTCAACACTAACATGACACTGGGAAATGTTCCTTTCCCAGAATATGTGGCAGAATGGGTGGATGCTGTGGCTGGAGCCAGATACTGAACCCCAAGTGGCCCCAGACGGCTGAGCAAACATACAGTAGCACTTGTATTTATGTGTACATGAATGGTTGAATGTGGCTTGTACTGTAAAGCACTTTGATTGGTCGTACTATATACAGTACATTTACCAAAATATCAGCATGATTCTCTTTTTGTCCATTAGGCCAAATGTTTTTATTCTCTAATGTCAGAAACAGGCTATGTTATACCTGCGTCCTATTCTGCGAATCCTTTTCACCGAAATGGCACAAAAAAAAAGCTTTAGTGCGTTTATGTCTCAAAGAGAATTATTGTTGTTTGTACCTTTCCTGGTTCCTACAACAGAAGTTTCTGTTTGATTCTGTTTACCACCAAAGAGAAAAGGTTTCTCAAGGTCAAAGGAGATAAAGGCAGAGCGATACAACACAGAATAAATGATACAGCTTGGAGAAAACATCTCTTCTCTATGAAAGACTTTAAAAGGGGAGATTTAGAAAAATGACAGAGGCACACGGAGTGAAACGATTCTGACAGTGTGAGCCTGGTCATTCTGAGGTTCAAGAATGGATCTCGGCACAGATTCGCTGCTCAAGCATGCAGGAGCTCATGAGGTCAGTGATTCAACATGAAACCAGGCCTCGTTGAACTTTACTAAATTAACCGTAAGATCTTACAAATCAATTCTGAAAAGTAAGGGGAAGTGTTATTTTGTTCAGTGTTATTTTATTTGTACGGTGCTGCCTCTGGGCGATCGTGCTCAAACAGGAATAAAGAATAGTGAGCTGCAGTAATCCAAGCGTGAGGAAGTGAAGGCATGGATCAGTATTTTTCAGATCAGGAGAGGAGAGTGGGAGAGGTTTTATTTTTCAGCAGAAAAAGAGGGACCATTTGTTATGCAATGAGTCCATGTGATCGGGAAACGTAATTCTCATTCGGTCTTGTAGTGTGTGTTTGAGTTTTGCTGTGTTTACAAAGAGGGTTTGCTCTTTTTTTCTCTACAACAGGAACAGAAAGCAGAGTAGCACGGTATCACAAAGACAAACAAGTCAGTGGTGCCAATGCATATCCATTAATGTGACAGGTCCCGGATGTGGATTTGTCCTGAAACTCCTGGTTCAAACTCCTGCGGGCCCTGATCTTAACAATGAAGAGTAGTGTGTGTGTTTGCTCAGACCTAAATCTTCTATCGATCTGGGTGTGGTAATGTAGTCGCCCCAACGACAGAGAGAAACAAGCACACTGAACTGTTTGTGAACTTCAAGTTTCTACAGGAGCTTGAAATGTGTGAATTGGATTTCATTTCGTCCTCTGACCTGATTTTTTTCTGCTCCGTCTTAATGACCAATTCTCCAAAAGTAACACTTTCTACTTTTCCTTTTTAAATGTGAAATACGTCCTCCTCGTCTTCTCACACGAGAGGAAGAGGAACAGCAATGTTACTTCAGAGTTTCAAAGTGAATGACTTTGGCCATATTGGGAGTTGGAAGAAGAAATAGATGATGATAGATGAAATAAGTTAATGAAGCATCGCGTTAGTTCAGGCAGGACGTGTTCTGTAAGTCATGTGCAACCCAGCAGATGATGGTCAGCTGATCCAACACACATCAATCATGTTCAGTGACTCGAACGAGGCTACTATCTGCTCAAGCTGTCAGCTGCTCACTCACCCCCGCACTTCACATCAGTTTACTTAGTAATCAGTGAATAATTACACCAGAACACGCAGAGAAAAGTGAAGTGTCCTCCACAAAAAATGAATCAGCAGTCGCATGCTCCCCTTTATTCATTCATAACATAGTAGGAGAAGTTGTTCCTGGTGATTTTAAGGGGTGTGGAAGTTTTAAACAGCCAATATGACATCATTCAATGAGTCCACAGTCAGCCTACGCCAGATTAATGGCAGCACTGTGTACAGTGGACTCAATTCGCTTTCTGTGCGTCATCAAGATGATTTTTAACATTCAATATTGACAGAGCTCAATGACCTACATTTAAAACACAAAAAAGCCTTTCCCATCACAGGTGGGTGCTTTCTCAATACTACAATATACAACACACAACATGTGCAGGAGCCAATATTTAACCAGTATGGATTCAGAGATGGTTGTTAGAACTCTATGTCGAAGAGATACTGAATGTAGAATTATATAGACGCCTCTACAGCGTCATCGTGTCCGTGGATGACATCCAACTGTGATTTTAATTCCCACATGGAAAGCTATAGGTTGAGGTCACCCGCTATGAAAAGAGAAAGATAATGGAATCATACCAGTCAAATCCAGGCCACAGGGGGATTTTCCCTCCTGCTCTATCTTTCTTACAGTAGCTTCTGCTTCCCTCTGTCTATCTGCGTCTCTCACCTCGTCCTCCCATCTGTCTACTTCTGTCTCTCTAAGCCATTACAAGTCTATTGAACGGCTGGAGATAAAATCATTAGCCCACAGGATGAAATTCTGCACAGGGGATGAGACAAAGTGAGGGATGGTATCTCAGCTGGGCTTTATTGTTTCATATAAACATTAAAGTTTTAAGGCTGGATCATTGTCCTGAGGAATGACTCTTGGGTGGTTATGGTGTTTATCTCATTCCATCTACCTCAACACTGAGTAATAAACTCACCCTCAGCACTGTTTAAATAAGTTTAAGGGCCTTAGAGCCTCCTCATTTGGTGTTGACATCTGAAAAGAGAGACGCACTAGAGCCTTTGGGGTGAGAACGGTGGTCCGGTTGATTAAAAGAGAGGTGGTTCAAAGCTGGGAGAGCGGAAAACTTCATTCTCGACATCACAAGAGGCAAAGAAAAGGATAGATTATTACTTCCTGGCAGCAGAAACAAGTGCTTGAAAAAAATATATTTTCGTGGGAGTAAGAGACTAATTTAATGGAACTTAAAAACCTTCACCTCTCTTTGCTGCTTTCTGCAGAAAATCAACTCCAGTACTAAGGTTTTTTTTTTCTTCCTTTGGCACACGTCAGTATGAGAGTCCATGAATGAAGTGTCAATAAACACAGCAAGCGGTAAGAGTTACGCAACACTGCAGGTGTTATGTGATGATGACAAATGAAAGTTCTCAAGTTGCGGGTTTATTTTTGACAAATAGTGGATTACTGAGCCACGTAGGCACCATTAGTTATGTTGTGACATGTTGCACCTGCGTTACTCTTCTTAGTGTAAGCAGTGGAGCCTAAAATAGTCATTTCAGGTTAGTTGTCACATTTTACTCTACAAGGCATAGACTGATTTTTACCAAACTTGATGTGAATATAACTTGGAACGGTATCTCCAGATTATTAATTTTGGGAGCCGATCGGTTCATACCAGTGTTGCGGGGGACATAGTGCACATAGTCAATCTACAGAGTTTATGCCGAGTCTTTTGTTGTGTTTTAACGGCCACTGACGCCAGTAGGATTTCTCTTGGTGTTGCTGACAGTCAATCTGACTGTGACAGAGGGACAGAGTGTCTCTGTGGGAGAGAGGCAAACAGCGCTGTCCTCCTGTTCTTTTCGACGCCATCCGCTTTCAACTCTTACATATAAACTGCGGATAAAGGACGTTCCACTGCTCGTTCGCAAATTCTCTATCAGCACATGCAGCAGTCTTTTTACAGGGGAGGGCTGAAGGCAAAATCGACAGGTTGTCAAGGGAGGCAGATTTTTTATCATTTTGGTTTAGGGTACAGCCTTTCGTACACACACACACCCAGTGGAGGCTTTTGGAAACAATAGTCAAATTCTTAAACTGATTACACCTGAGTGCTAGAATCTGCAACAGGTGAATACACATGGAGTCATTAAAACTAGAACGTTATTTGGGCGTGTGATTCCTTTATAGCCTCGAATGAGTTTTATGGCTCAACCGCCCACATGATATTCAGGGATCGTGCTCTGGTCTGTGTCGTCTCTTGCAGTTAGTGCTCCCACTCATTGCAGTCGTGTTATAAGTGCAATAGGAGTCAAACAGAGTCTTTCTTCCTCTCAGCATGGCTCCATACAGTATCAGAGGCTTATGAGGATCTCATCACTCTCCATCCTCATAATGTTCCTGTCAGTGTGCCGGATGGGAACCATTACATGCCACAGATCATCATTCACTGGATGCAAGGACCCCCCCCTTCCCCCACCCCATAAACGCTGTCAGTTTTATTATGTAAGATATTAGTCCATTTGTGTTTAAGCTTGGTGCTTTGCCTCTTGAGTTCCTCGGTCGAAGACAATAGGCTCTTGTCAAAGGGATTACACTTCTCCAATATTCCGATTCATTCAACACTATGTCAGTTTATGATCTCTGACTTCTCCTTCGATGAGTCCCATTGTAATCCCGCCCATGTGAATCCCTTTGCTGTGAATGGATTCCTTTTCACGTCTCCCTCCAGCGTCGGATGCTTTCTGACAGTCCAATAACAACATGCCTCGGCAGCGAGAGCCAATTGTCAGTGAGGCTGATCCATCATTCATCTGACACCGTTAGCATTCAAGGTTCATTAGCCAGTAAGTACCCGATATAAAATATTATTGTAGGCTATTAACTTTGACGTTTCGCTCGACCACTGGCATCTGAACATTTTTCAGAATAAAGGCCCTTAGGCTGTTTTCAATATGTGATCTCCAGATTTGTTATATTACATCTGATCAAGACCTTTTAAAACCTTTTTCACACAGTTTTGTCTGTTGTTATGCATCCGTGCCACACAGCAAGTGATCGGAGGTATTATGTGTTTGGGTTTTCAATCCGTTAATCCCAGTCTTGTGAACACGATATCTCTAGACCACTTTATGGGAATTTCTTAAAACTAGTTACATATGTTCATTTTTCTTCACATTTGGCACAAACACTCACTTGAACTCAAAGATGAACTGAGTTTCTCATGCTCTTGTGAACATGATATATCAGCAACAGTCAAAGCGAATTTCACTCCACCTGGCACAAATATACGATTGGGTCCAAGGATGACCTGATTAGAATTTGGAGGTCAAAGGTCAAGGTCACAAGACATAACCACATACACAGGGATGATCACATTAGTTTGTGTTTCTTTGTTGTCTTCTAATGTGTTACATCAACCTGTCTGGGTACTGCAGATTAAAATAAGCTATTTGGCTGAATCTTGGCACATTGATGTTAATTAATGTGCATTTCTCAGATTTCTCAGATCTCAGCATTTCCCTACATTTTTGCCCTGGTGAACTGTTTGCACACGTTGTGTTTACACAGGCCAAACAGCAAATGTAGCCTATCTACTGCACTTGTGTGGGTGCGTATGTGACAGCTCAGACTGCGACTGCTGTCAAAACTCAACAAAAACTCTTTACAATTCCTTTTCCCTGGGTGTTCATTAATTGGTGACTTAAAACTTTGGGATAAGGGCACATCTTATGTTACGTTTGAAACATTCACATGAATACATCAAAAACCCATTTCCTGCCACTTAGAACCAATTTATTCCTGTTAGTGTCTACTCACATTTCAGGATTGACTTTCCATGGAATCCTACGATTTCTAAAATGTGTTTTTGCCTTCACATGCACATTCAGAACTTAAACTCTCATCAACAACAACTCTCAACCAGCCAACACTTATGTATGAAGTATATATCCTTGTAATCACTACTCAATCAAACATTGAACTCTGAGCAGTAAGCACAAATAAAGTAATCCAGCAGGGCAAATAGTTTGTAAAAGAAGGACATTAAATATTGATAGCCACAAAGTCAAACTAGGTAAACTAAAAGCAGCTTTACAACGTTCAATTAAATCTTCAATATCAAGATAATATATTCTGCCGGTAGAGCTCAGGGTGTTGTGTTGAAAGAAATCATTTATATTCTCCACTGATTTAGTTCTGTGTGTGCATGCATGTGTCAAACAACCATATGTATAAACCTACTAATGACCCTTGTGGGTTATTTTTTTCCTTTTTGTCGGACCTGTCTCTTCAGATCTACATCAGGGTCTGAGGCTGGTTTAAAGACAACGAGCTTTACGAGAGAGAAAGACAGATGACACGTCAATGACTTCCAGAGATAAGGGAATCGAATTCAAAAGCTATTTTAGTCTCCATTGCCAGGTACAGACGTGAAACCTGGGCAGAAATTATTGGATGAAAATAGGATGCACCTTCTGCTAGGTTGGTGGGGAGGGGGTGGGCGGGTGTGTAAACCGGGGTGGGGTGCCTGGGAAGGCATTATTTGAGTAAACGAGACAGGAGGAGGCAGCCAGAGACATGAGATTGATTGTGTGAGTCTGTGTGCGTTTGCACGGACGCCCCTGCAAAGAGATCATGTTTGTAATACAGTTATCGCTCCGTCAGCCGTCTATGTAAAGCCTGTCGACTTCCGCCAGGAGAAGTGTTTGGACTGAATTATAACCAGTCCTGTCCGCGCCACCTCTCTATCGTGACGGTACTTGGATCGCTCGCAAGACTACGTTGTAATCACCTTGTTGACTCAGGGCCCCCCCTCAAGTGTTTGAGCTTTGGCAAGTGATGATGTGTGTGTTTTGCACGTCTGTAAGTGTGCGAGTAACAGGGGGACTCAGGTAGACTTGAGGTTTGCATGGTGTCTCAGTCCACGTGTGCTCGGCCTCACTTTGTGTGTGCATGTTGTGTAGCGGTGAACGGTGCAATGGTGGACATGGTCTCCATCATGCTATGTGGTTATAGCTCTGTTTTGTCCCCCCCCCTCTCTCCTAAACACATAATATCCCACTGCTGGATAACGTACACTCCCCATGCAGAAGGTGTGATTACTTATGTCTCCTGACACATTCCTCGCCCCCTACAATATCCCTTCACCCCCCCCCCCTCAGCCTCCTGTACCCCCTGCACAACCCCCTCAAGCATTTAAAGACCCCTTCTCTTCCTGCTCAAGCATGTTTACATAGGAGTGAGTGTGTGTTTTTTCTCCCTCACCGTCAAAGCTTCAAGTGCCTGTTCAATAGGCTTATGGTTGCACTTCCTTTTAAGGGGTTGATCGCAATAGCCTATCACTTACAGTACATGTGTATAGCATCTGTGTGGGATTGTACTGAAGTGCAGGAATGGGGAGCGAGGCAGAGGGTCAGGCCTGGAATTAGCCTCCTGCGGAAAAAACGACATTGTTTCTCGAAGTGTGTTATTTCATAGTTTGGATTGTTCCACTTGTTGGGAGCTGGCTGTCACTGTGGCAGATTGAACGCACAAGTAAAAAGTTTTTTTTTACTCCTGTGTTTCTCTCTGACATCCACCATAAAACTCAGGCCTAATTTCAGTGACAGTACCTTTGCCTTTGTTTTGAAAGACGTACGAGTTATGCATTGGACCTCATCCAGGTTGAGATTTACTACGAGAATGAAGGAAAGTTGAACCTGTGCTTTGTCTGCGCCGTCATCCTCAAGTTGCCGCAGACTTTTTCTTTGACATATTCCCGGAGATGCTCCTCCACCGTCTCTATTTTGCCTTTCTTATTTTTCTCCCTGTCTTTTGCTCACACACACACACACACACACACACACACACACACACACACACACACACACACACACACACACACACACACACACACACACACACACACACACACACACACACACACACACACACACACACATACTACAGAAGCATGTCTGAGTTTCTTAAGAGTGCCATGTCTAAAGACTTCCAGCAGCTTGTTACCGAGGCTGTCAAAAAGCATGGAGACCCACCACAGAGGTGAGGATGTGTGTGAAATCCCATGAGCCTCTGGCGCTGGTCAGATGCATAACAACATCCTACTCCTCGTTCCACACGGAGGTTTTCTCCCCACACGTTACTACTACAACACAAGAGCTGAAGCCTGCAACAAGAAGAATTACAATCCTACTTTAAGCTGTCGGCATTAAGTCTTTTAAAGAATAATACCAACAAAGTGTTAATTTAAATATAATTTTTTTATAAAAAATTTCCGATTTAACTGGCAAAATATGCAAAAAATGTGTTTGCCACATTTGTGTTGTCAAATTGATCCATTTGCATGTGTTGGTTCTATTTAAACGTGTTTCCTTAAATTGTAGTGTGTTGAGCTCTCAGGGCCAGTTTGATTTTGTGTTGTGAGTATGTGGTTGTGAGTATTTGGTTGTGTTGTGAGTATTTGTTCTTGTTGTGAGTATGTGGTTGTGTTTTGAGTATTTGGTTGTGCTGTGAGTATTTGGTTGTGTTGTGAGTATTTCTTTGTGTTGTGAGTATTTGGTCGTGTTGTGTGTGGTTGGTTGTGTTGTGAATAATTGCTTGTGTTGTGAGTATTTGGTTGTGTTGTGAGTAGCTGCTTTGTGTTTTCTTTTTACATCACATCTGTTGTCAAATTGATGAAGATGTTTTCTCCATTTGCGTGTGTTGTCTCTGTTTGTGTGTTTTTTTTCTTAAATCGTAGTGCGTGAAGCTCTCAGGGCAGCATATGTTTGTAATTTCCCTCCGGAGTGACATATAAAGCCATTTTCTAATTTAATGTCCCTGTCAGCAGGACGTCAGTGCCTTGGAGGACTCGATCTGACAGATGTGTGGTTTAAGGTTGCATGTTTAGGGAGAGATCATTGGATTGAAATCACGTGGAAGAAGCTGGGAAACAAACATGGGTGTTTTATATCAACATTTTTCTGATCCATTCATCCAAACCAGCTCCTCCAGTGTGTATACTGTGTGGCTCTAACAACCCCAGAGGCACCTTAAGAGCCCTTATTCTGAAACACCATAACAGTATTTTCTACTTTGCACTTAGGTCCCCAGAGGTCTTTGTCGCTTTAACAAGTGAGGCTGTTGGCTTTGTGGTAGGACAGTCTATATTAAAAATGTGTTTATAACGCACCATAACGCAAAAAATCTGTCAGTTATTTATGGTTTTCTTTGAGCAACGAAAAGCACTCGGTGTGGATGAAGGAGAGATGATGGTTAAATATTGAAAAACTCAACAATAACCTGAAGTGTGAGACAGGACATGTCCCCTGAGTTGAAGTCGAACACACCTCAGCCTTCTCTCTGTGCCTGTGCTGCAGTGTAAGAATGTTAAATGCTTCCTGTGTTGGAACTTAATGTTCCAGTGAATGTAAATCACGATCGCAAAATTAGCTGCGTGTGAAAATTAGGGACAGGGTTGCAAATTGTGAAGCCTGCCACATGTTCAGATTTGGAACAATTCAATCTAACCCAACCAAAGAGACAAACCTTAGGAAGTAAGGTACTGTATATGAGTCAGCTTACGTTTTCCGACTCGTAAACAGTTGCACTGTCCCTCTACGAGACAAATACCAGGTCTTTCCAAGTACCCGGGTTTTGGCAGGATCCTGTGCACAGCCGTCCTTGGCACTCTGCATAACCTCTCACGTTGATTACTATTTCACCTCCTCCTATTTTTACTTAATCAGACCAAGCTCCTGTCAAAATGCCATTTGTGTGTATGGCTCCTGGTGCCAGTGCTAGCAGACACTTCTGCTGCAGTAATCTGGACTGCAGCAAAAGAAAGACACCTCAATAAAAGCAGATCTCCTGGCGGCCCACGGTCATAAAGGAGAATAAACAAGGTTAGAGCAGAATAATTATGCGGAGCTGCTTCCTGGTATTAAGGGACTGACGTGACTTCTTCCATTGTACAGACACGAGACGCTGTTTTCTGGCTCTGCAGGAGGAAGAGTTTACACTGGTTAGGTTTACACTTTCTAATCGAGGAGCAAGATTCACACTTGATGACTGTGTATTCATATTTTTACTAATGTTCATTAAAGCCTAAAACAAACAAGTCACAGTTATTGAATACAAATATTAACGCTTTTTTACTCATGATTCATGTAAATATACATTCAATCTGACTACTATACTAAAATGATGTTAGATAAATTACATAATTATGTCACAAATGCTTATTTTAACAGTTCTCTTCTTTCACTGATCTTACCTGTGAACAAATAAATGAATAGACTCAATAGTGCTATGTTCAGTAAGAACAGTTAATATGTCTTAAATATTTCCAATACCTCTTAATTATATTAACTTTCATTTAATGTTACTACTGTCACACTCAAAAAGTCTGAAATTTAACCCTTAACTGAAAACCTGTGGAAACCCTAATGAAGAACCTCATTTGACCTCAGCGACCTGTCACTTATTCAGCTCCTGCGTCAGAAAACTGTGATTATCTCTGAATTACCAAGGCAGCAACAATGTAAAATCAGCGGAGCCCCGTTCTCTCATCAGCAGCGCCAACAAAGAAAGTGATTAGTTGTCATTCATTCCCGGTGAATGCCGGGAGACAAGAGGCACCAGAGAGCAGAACAAAGTCACAGGGAGTGTGTTTGTGTTCCGTTTATGCAAATGAGGAGCAACAGATTGTAGTAATTTAATGTTGAATATATCAGCGAAAAAAACACAGCAAATGAGGATATTGTAGTGAAAACCCTGAACAACCTCAGGTATTATACGATGATCACGATGTAAAATAACAGCCATGCATATATGGCCTCAGTGGCATCAGGCCAGAAGAGACAGACACTCAGAGACTTTTCATGCATTGCAGGAAACACACGATTGTTTTTCTGGCTTTTTAATTCACCTTATCGGCTCGTTGCATCCTCAAATGTCTGCCACTTGGATGCAGAGAACCTCGTGCACCGTTTGTGATAAGCGATGAATGGTTCGCTGCTTTTGGGAGGAACACTTCATGTCAGTTGGACCAACACTATGAAAGACGGGGCCTTACAGATGCATCTGATAAATTACAGAAATGTAAACTATGTGAAGTCGAAGGTACCGTCATCTAACACTTGGCTCCTGGAACACAGTAGAAAAGTGTCAGAAATACACGGGAGGAGCAGCGGTTGTATCTGTTTACAGTGCAGCCCCAAAAAAAACTGTCATTGAAACTCGTTTGGATAAAGAAGTCAGTTAATAATCAGCATTTTTCCTACGTGACACCGCACACAGCAGGAGGGGAAGGTAAGGAGCTGGAGGTGTGGAGCCTGTCACCTGAAAGCCTTCACTGAACAGCCCACCGCGGCTGCTCCCTCTTTGTTTCATTGCTCCCGGTTATATTTAGAAGTGATCCACTGTCAAAAAAAAGGTTAGCGCAGTCAGCCCAACAGTAGGAAATGTTGTTTTGCATTAGCAGAAACTTCACAGAGTTGTACGGCTGCGGAAGAGGCTGAGACCAGCAATGAAGGCAATTTGAATCCAGGGAGGAAATGACTGATTTCACTGCTGCCAACAAAAACTACGATAAAGAAAAACAACAATACAAAATAAACCAAAAATACAATAGAAATTTTTGGAAAGGGTGGTAACTTGAAACAGAATAATTTTCCTCTGTACACTTGTTTACTGCTGAGATCTATTCTGTCACTATAGCCCCTTTTCCACTGGTCAAGAAACCCACGAAAATCTGACTTTTGTCTGCAATGGGATTGGATACAAGCATCATTCGCTTCCTGGTCAAATGGCTTCACGGTAGACATCGATTATTATCGGCTCAGGCTCCGATCAATAGAGATGGAAACAACACCTTAGTGAGTGCATTAAATTGGCAACACAGCGGATGAGAGAGCCCCTTACTTTCCAGTGTGTTTGTGAGGTCGAACATGATGCACAAGGGTAAAAAACGGGTATAAACGGTTCTGTCTTCTCTGAATTCCTCAACCAGTGGCAGGAATCCACAGATTAAAAGCGTTCAAAGAAGATCATTTTTAAAATAAGCCGATTAGCTTCTATCTGTACCACTTGACTGGAAGAGCAGCAGCAGCTGGCTCGAGCTCCTCCTCCACAGCTTCTCCCCCTACAACTGATTCTGAAGTTCATGGGTCATGGTCGACCTCCTCCATCAGTCACCGCTCTCCTTCTGATCCCATCAGTTGTGTTACCATCGCCCCTCGAAGTGCGGCTCCACTAGTGATTACTTGTCCAGCGAATCACCTTTTGCCCGGTGATATTTCAGGCGAGACTGTGACGTCCTTTTTTTTGAGCTGGAGGTGCTGCAAAGCTGTCGCGTAACAACACACCCCTTTATGATTTCCCTGCCTGAAAATCTGTCAGGATTTTGACTCGGAGCAAACCGACACTAAACGGCACTAACTTGTTCTCGTCAGCACTGAGTACCTGACAGATGGTCTTGTGCTACTTCACAACTCTTGCCACCATCTTCTGGCAGCGGCCCCCATCACTACCAGCTTGTGATAGATTTAGATAACCCTCAGCATCTGAAAAATCCCTTTCTTTAATGAAGGACAGGCCCGGCACCGCTTCACCAAATGATGTAATTGTTCGGTAAGAAATGCTAGGTTTCGCAGAACTTTATTTCTAGTTAAAAGTTGTTAAAAAAGGATAGTTTATTATCATGTTAACAACATTATCAACTATCGTTTGTAGGTTTATCGCTGCCTGTTTTAAATGTAAAGGTTTAAAAAAAATCATGCTTTGGGCTCAGCACTTTCCCCCAAGACCATTTGCAGCTTTGTATTAAATCAGAATAACATCATATATTATTCTGGTTCCCTGTATTGTTTAAGGAAATGCGAGACATTTACAAGCCTACAAAAACCATTGTTAGAGCGGCTGTGACGTCTCACTGGACTCACGTGTCAGTCGTGGCGGGAAAAAGAGCAACAGACCCCGGTTGCTCCTCATCTCGTGTTTTGTGAACAGCTGTGTGCAAATACTGAAATTGTGTCACTGCGCTCTGGGCAACCAAAAGTCAGATCCGTCCTGTGGTGCATACACAGGTTCTGTTTTCCACCACCTAGAATACAGATCTAGTTCAAAGCCATTCCTCGATTTTATTATTCGTTTTTTTAGTCTTGATTAATAATATAGCAGATTGTACAGGATTTGTATAACTCTCGAGATGATGGTACCTTCCTTTAAGTCTCGTTTTAGAAAGTTCTACTGCAGTCATACTTTACGTGTTAATGTAAAATAAAACCTACCCCAGGTTCTGCTCACCAATAAGACTCGAACCGATTACTTCTGCAGTGGTTGTTTTTGTGGCAAAACTTTGCTCGATCACATTTCTCCCTGAATCACAACCTCACCACCTTTTTATGAATGAAAGAATGATCAGAACTTTATTGTCCGATCACGATCTGGATTGGATTTGAAAGTTAAGCCTCGTAACAACATCATTCAGCTTTAAGGTGTAGCTGAGGCTTTACCGACATGATCTAGTGAATGTTTTATAAATAACACAACCAATAAATCCAGAAATCTCTGTCTTCTGTACTTCTCTCTTTCTGTTTACGATTCTCTCAACAGCCGCTCGTCCGTTTGACTTCAAACTTTTGCTGGGGACCTGCTGGGGAAGTGTAGCGTTAACTGTTAAATGTGCAGGATGAGCGGTTCTCGAGACCTCAACCCTTACCCTAACCCCACTTTTAATTTAAACTGTGCATGCTGTGCAAATCTGTTTGCTTGCTTTAAATACATGGTCAGTGTGTATCACTGTGGAAAGTCCTGACTCCCTCCTCTTGCCATAGGCTGCAATCTGCATATTGCGTGACAATGCAGCACAGCCAAGTCAGTGATGGCAATCACAAAGCCACTGCTTGCATCGGCTGGGTTGACTAAAAATGGATGCAGTTCTGCACTCTCGGAATTACCAAAGCCTCGCAACTCTGGGATTGTCAGTCGGATCCACCCCCAATTCTTGATTAGTTTTTCTCTGCTTGTATCTGGCAGGGTGTGTTTTTTTTAATTTTATTTGCTTAGAGTCTGCGGTTGAATCTAATTCTGTTTTGTTTGGCAGAAACCTTTTTTGTGTTTAAGCCACTTATGCCTAACATATTTTTTTTATAATTATGCCTTATTACAGTAAACTCCTCAAACCCCTGTCTGCCTCCAGATGTCTCCCTGTTCTTTGCTCCAGCTCGGAAGTGCATGTTACATAAGGTCGTACATGAACAATGCAAGATCTAACTGTTAATGTTTTAGACAGAGCCCCACAAAAAAGGAAGTTAACGATATTCTTTACTTTCTTTTGAAGCAGACCACGACTAACCCCCTTGTACTGGATGTAAATAGGTCTGCTGGGGAAAACAAGACTAGTTGAACAGATTTCCTGTTAGTGAAGGAATGTTGTGTTGCCGAAGAGGTAATATTATAGCAGCTATAACTTTTGAAAAAGGGGCCTGTCAACATGACTCATACTTGCTGGATATCATCTGCCCGTATCACTGCTCTGCTAGATGAGCTGCTGAAAATAGAAACCTGAAATGGCCTTGTATTAGTCACCCAATCATTCAGATGGATCCTTGGACCCTACTTGGATTGCTTTGTCCAGCCCTGATCGGACAAATGCCTCAAAATGTCAGGGAGCAGGTTGTGTTGCAACACAGTAAACGAGTATCGATTTGTGTCGGCGTACCTGAAACTATCACCTGTCCATGTGCCTGCGAGTCAAACTTAAGATATAGGGCTTAACGTGAGCATGTAGAGATAGACACTATAATAGCTTCCCTGCAGCAGCAGATGCGTTTCAATGGTTTCACGAGCCCACCCATGTTGTAAGAGGGTGAAGTCATCTGCAGCGTAGAGTTTTTAATCTAAAAAAGGCTTTATCAAGTTCAGTTTTAGGGAAAAACAAACTATACTTAACCGCCCTCCCTGTGTTGTGCAGCCAGTTTCTGCTCTGGGGGACTACAGATATAAATTTGTATTAATTTATGGTAGTTCATCAGTGAAATGTGAGGCAGCACGGCTAGGTTTGTTCATGAATAAATATATTTGCCATGGTCAAGTCAATGTTATGCATGAAAACAGAGCTTCAATAAACAGTTTACTTACATTATACAGACACTTGTAGGGTTTTTGCTGAATTGTTCTATACATACAAAACTAGACAGGTGTTATTTTCTCCACCCTGTGTAATTGAAATTGTGTTTTTGATAAATAAGACGGATAAAAGGAGTCTGGTGTTTGGTGATATTTTCCCATAATATCCAGTCTCCTTTCTGCAAACCTCTGACTCCGTTACCCAAAATGGATTTCAAACATTTCACTGTGAATTGATTGTTGTTGTTTTAAAAACGTAGCTATTTCATTTTACACCTTCAGTGTTTACATCAAGTCAGTGCAGCCGATTTGAGATTGTTTTCCAAACTGTTTATGCCCTTGTATTCAAACTCCAATTAAAAGATGTTTAACACTCAATAGTAGCACATTTCTTTCGCGTGTG
The DNA here is from genome assembly GCF_022539355.2 of Hippoglossus stenolepis. Lineage (NCBI taxonomy): Eukaryota > Metazoa > Chordata > Actinopteri > Pleuronectiformes > Pleuronectidae > Hippoglossus > Hippoglossus stenolepis. Next base: position 17,729,478 of record NC_061494.1, on the reverse strand, counting down.
CACTCAAAAGATTTTGTTTTGTGAAAAGTTAAAAGTTACTTGTTTTCTGAAGTTTACCCCTCATCATATGTTGGAGCTTTTATACAGATTTTTTTGTTTACCTACTCTACTACTGTGCTGCATGTTTCTCTGCAGATTTGTTCTACACGATGCCCGTATTGCATATTTATGTGTTAAATGTGAGAGCATACTATCCGTGTTTGTGCATGGATGCAGTGATATGTGTCCATAGCAGGGGAGCCTCCTGATAACAGTTATTTCAGTGTGTGCTCGGTGTCAGTCGCTGTCGGCTACTGAGGTTCTTTAACAGCTCAGTGGGAGGTCTGAGATTGTGTCAAGGCACAGGTGCAGCACTCTGCTTCAAATACCTCTCCCCTTGGGATGAAATATTATGGGATTGTTGTGGCTGCGCATACATGTTTGTCAGCACATGTTATTAGGGTGTTTGCACAAATGGCGTGTTGTGTAACCGTGGAGATGTTTACAAGACATGAAAGGATGCCTCAAATCCTTAAAGGAAATCTTTCAATCTTTCTCACTTTATTATATTTGTTGTTAAATATCTCATCTTTGCCTGTAACACACAAACACACAAACATCTACACATCTGAATGCAAAACACCACAGTGATAATAATCGACTTCACAGGAAATGTTGAATTGGAAATGACACGTTTATTACAAAAGTCCCCATCTTACTATCCAATTATCAAGAATTGCTTTGACGGAAATCAGCAGGACATTTCTTTTGATTGTTTGTTTCTGCATCGGGAAGTGATCCCCAACAAACACCAAACAGTACGTCACGCTCCCCAGGATTAACGCCGCTGTTAGCTCTTGCGGTGCAACTTTCACTCTGTTTCACCACCGCACACTTTTATCTCTGCACAAATTTCTCTGTCTAAAAGGTGTCTTCAACCTTTTCTTAATTAGGGGGCTTACGGAACATCAGACCTACCCTGGTGGCTAATTAACATGAATTTACATGATCAAACTGACACCAAAAGCCACTGTATTCAGACAAGAAGAGGTAGAAGAGTACTTCCCAAGCCTGTGCAGTGCTTTCTCCTTTAAATGATCTTCTTTGTCCTCCAGCTTCAAGCCTAAACTTGTTGTCTACGTAATGTTGCACCCTACCAGTGCCATTAATTATTTAGACTTCGTGTATGAACAGACACTGCACCTGCTGTTTTTGGGCTGTTGTCTGCTGTGTCGATATTTTAGATGAATTAGTCCACAGAGTGGAAGCAGGATAACTACAGAACATAGAGGCAGAAAGACTGAGACAGAACCAGATGACACCAAACAAAAGAGCTAGAGTTTGATTGTTCATGTGTGTCTTAGTGTGAGCGTCTAAAACTACACCCTGCCTAAGGTTTGATGTTATGCATGGTGCAACAACACGACTGCCATGTTGATGATATCTTACATGTGTGTGAGTGAAATGTCTTTGCAATTTCCCGGATGTCATAAGAAACCCATAAGTGCTGATTGCAATCCCTCTCTGTCGCTGAATGCTTTGGCTGTCTAGCCTCGTTGATTCAGTTGTCAAGTTGTAATTTAATAAATGGCTCGCCGCGTATTTACACTGTTCAAACTGATCGTCTACAAATGTAGTTATGAGTGATTGTTTAACAGGAAAGACAAATTAAAACCAAACATCCTTTCAGTCTGTTCAAACACCCTGCTTAGAAGAACAGGTTTCTAGCCTCACCTACTGGTTGTGAAGAGGAATGACAGCTACTCATGTGTATTTTCTCTGTTTCATTCTCTTTCTCACTCTATTCTTCTCCTCCTTTACACCAAGTCTCTCTTCCCTCCCCCCTTCTCTGCAACTTCTTGCCTCCTCTTTCTGTCTTTCTGCCTCTCTCTCTTTAGAATATGCCAGGACATAAAAATGAGCTCCAACAGCACAGACCCTGGTCTCTTCCTGAGTGCCAACACCTCGCCACCAGCAGCCGGAGGCTACCCACAATCCAATGCTCTCCACCAAGGAGGAACTGGAGGAGCTTCCTTGTTTTATTCCCATGTGAATACCCTGGATGATAATTCTTCTTCCACCAGCAAACTCTTTAACCTCACCTCAGAAACCCAAAATGGAAACAGAACTGTGGATCCCTTGGGTGGCCACCCTGTGTGGCAGGTTGTCCTAATTGTCTTGCTGACGGGAATGTTGTCTCTCATCACCGTCATTGGCAACATTCTGGTAGTGGTATCCTTCAAGGTTAATCGCCAGCTGAAGACGGTCAATAACTACTTCCTTCTGAGCTTGGCCGTGGCGGACCTCATCATAGGGGTCATCTCCATGAACCTCTACACAGCTTATCTTGTGATGGGCTATTGGGCCATGGGCAACTGGGCCTGTGACCTGTGGCTGGCTATTGACTATGTGGCCAGCAATGCGTCAGTTATGAACCTCCTGGTCATCAGCTTTGATCGCTACTTTTCAATCACCAGGCCTTTGACTTACCGGGCCAAACGAACCACAAAGCGAGCTGGGATGATGATCGGCCTTGCCTGGGTTGTTTCACTTGTTCTGTGGGCCCCTGCCATCCTGCTATGGCAGTATTTTGAGGGTAAAAGGACAGTACCCACAGATCAATGTTACATTCAGTTCCTCTCAGAGCCCACGATAACCTTCTGCACAGCCATGGCTGCTTTCTATCTGCCTGTGACGATAATGAGTGTTCTCTACTGGCGCATTTACCTGGAGACCCAGAACCGTTCGAAAGAGTTAGCTGGACTACAGGGTTCAGGGGCTCGTGGTGGGATAGCAGGAAGAGGTGTGAACGGTGGGGGTGACAAAACCCGCTTTGTCCATCAGACAGGAAGTTCTAGAAGTTGCAACAGCTACGAGCTAACCAGGTTGTCCAAGAGGAAGAGCACATGTCGGGAGCTGGTTGGCCGCTTCCACTGCTGGCCCGGGGTTCGTTCTTGGAGACCTGGTAGTACAAGGCACAGCGAGGGCGATCCGGACCAGAGTAGCAGTGACAGCTGGAACAACAATGATGCTCCAGTCTCGTTGGAACACTCTGGGTCTTCAGAGGATGAGGACTGTGGGGGCAGAGAGATGATTTCCCAGAGTCATGCTATTTTCTCCATTGTTCTCAGCCTGCCAGGTATAAAGGCAGCCGTCAACTCCCAGCTCTCCTCATGTGAGGAACTGGACGCAGCCTCAGAGGTGGATCCGCTAAAAGGAGCGGAGTATAGCCGAGACAGTCTCTCAACAGTCGCCACCAACACCACTGCCACCACGACCTCTGATGGAGCAAACAGTTCAGACAATAGCTACCACCAACGCTTCTGCTCACGCAAGATTCAGTCAATGCCTATCATCCAGGCTACGTCTAACCAAGGCTCTCTGGATGATCCTCCAACATCTGCTACCACTGCCCCTGACAGGAATAGCACCAGCACAACCACCAAATCCCCCTCTCTCCCATTGTCCTTTAAAGAGGCCGCCCTCGCAAAGCGTTTTGCCTCCCGAGCTCGGACTCAGATAACCAAGAGGAAGCGCATGTCGTTAGTGAAGGAGAAGAAGGCAGCTCAAACTCTCAGCGCCATCCTCTTTGCTTTCATCATCACATGGACCCCTTACAACATCATGGTGCTGATCAATGCCTTCTGCGAAGTTTGCATCCCGGAGACGCTGTGGGCGGTCGGGTACTGGCTCTGCTACGTCAACAGCACAGTCAACCCCATGTGCTACGCCTTGTGCAACAAGACTTTCCGCACAACCTTTAAGATGATACTGCTGTGTCGCTGGGACCAGAAGAAAAGGAGGAAGCAGCAGTTTCAGCAGAGGAATTCAGTGGTCTTCCACAGGAGGATTCCTACGGAGACCACGTAAAGGACAAGACACTAAGATGGTCGAAATCTAAATTTAACATAGGAAGAGGAAGAAGCATCCATGTATTTATTTCTGTGGAGTTTCTTTACCTAGAGATCCTTAATGTGTCTCTCTGCTGGTACGTCACACAGCGATCCTATGTGGTGGACGTCAGGTGTCTGTTTGTGTCGGTTCATCAATTGAGCGAAGCTGTTTGTATGTGTGAAGGGTTTTTTAAGGCGAGGTCCAGAGATGAAACCTCTCCATCCGTACTTGGAGAACCATGTCACGTTTATACACCTGAGAGAAATGAACTGAGTGGAAACAATAGAAAAGGGCTTTAAAATGTATCGCAGGAGAGTTATTGAAGTGCAGTCGACACAAGGGGAGAAGATATCTTTGTCACAGGGTTTGGGATTCATATTTCTTATCATTGCTCTCTGTGGGTAACTAGATCTGTAACGTGGTTTTGCATTTTAAACAAAACTATGTATCTGTAATATGTCGCTGACAGCCAAGACAAAATGACTTTGTGTTTCACAGGCTTCTACATTGAACTGATTTGACTGGCTTGTGTTTTTATCAGAACATCTGTACATTGCCTTTCTACATGGATATAGCTTTCCTGTCCGATGGAGTATAAAGAAGTTCTTAAATTGTGTCCTTTTCGTCAACAGAGATTTGTTATTTTTGTGATATTCATCTTTGGTTTTTCTAGATATTCCTGAGATTTTTGAGCCAGTCTGAAAATGATTCTTCTGATGAACTGAGTTGTGAATATTCTGTGTGGCACTACAGTCGGTGAACTGCTGCTGTGTTCAATGTGATTGTTGTGGTTTTTATGGTGGAGACAATAAGTACATTGGTGTTTTATGTACTTGCAGTTTTTTGTCAAGAGTATTGATTATACAATGATGATATTCTGTTTGTGTACATTTGGATATTTCTGACTTGATACACAGTGGTTGGTTGCACACACACACACACACATACAGATGTCCATTTATAAAGATGTGTGTTTGATTCTACACTACCTTTTACATTTATACAAAACTACACATCCTAGGAGCTCTTTGTAAAAGGTGGCCCATCTTTTGTATGGTAGAGCAATGGCAGCCTCTAGTGGCCTGAGAAAGACTTGTAGTCCAGACTGTCAATCCAACTATGTTTCAGTTCATAATTTTGCTTATATTGAATAAATTTATATTTTAAATATATATTTGGCATATAAAAAAGAATGGCCACATTCATAAAAGGTACGTTTAACTTTCTGTCGTCATCTGGGTTTTTTCTTTAATTTTATATGATTTGTGGGTGAAGTATTTCTTCTTTAAAATGATTCATAAGACTCGTCATTGATTTGTATATAGAGTTGACACCTGCCTTGGTCTACGGTACATCATGTTTTTCCATATAGAAAATGGAGAAACACCACATACCAACAAAAGTAAGCATTAAGGTGCCGCCTAAGGCAAGAATTTTTATTTGAGTTTTATTTTAATGCACATTATGTTATTCTTATCTTATGTGGATGGTTTTTACATTGTTGCTGCACTGCATTATTTTCGTATGAATATTGAGCTAAAAGTATTTGAGGCAGAGGACAAACTGCATCGCGGCACCTGACGTGCTGAAGAAGGAGTAGAGTGGATTATGTTGGATGCAGTGGTCAAACCTAATGTGCTGTATGCAAAGGAGATGTAAAAAAAAGATATCTCTCGCCTGTCAACAGTGGATATGATGTCTGCTTTCAACCCAATGTGCTCCAGTGTCACCATAAACTCTTCATCAAAATGTGGGATTTTTGTACTTCGATATTGGGAATGTAAACGACCAAAATGGTGAACACAAACATTTTGTTACATTTCAAGTATGCCAATCGTACTCATATTTTAAGTCAATAAACTAACTTTTTGACAAATCATCTGTTTTTTGTGTCACAAGTCCGGACATGAATGTTTCTATTCAGTTTAACTGTATTTATTTCACTCAGAATGCTGAATAAACCTGAATATCAGCCTGCCTCATATTGGCAATATTACAAATTCACATCTGAGACTGGGCAATGAGGTTTGGGTAAGTGTCTCAATATTTTATAATGTTTTGCAAATGTTATACATTTTTCCATCAGTGCTAAAAAGTCAGAACTGTTGTTAGGCCTCAGTTCTTCTATTGTTTTCAGTGTCTTGGTCCATTAAGTACAAGTTATTTTAATCCAAGTGTCACCAAAGGACGCCACAAACATCTACACCCACTGTGCAATATTAGATCTGTAAGGACACATATGAATATGTTCACTGTTACAGCCTCTATTGTTTCTAGGATTACTTTTTTTATTTTAGAAATATGCTCCAATATTGTTTCGTGCTGTTTGCAAGAGCCCCCAAATCAGATTTTTACATTTTTTTTCCAGACCAAAAAATGGCAGACTTGTTTAATCCCATTGAAGTCTGGACCCTGCGTTGTTTTGAGAGTGTTTTCAATAAGTGTGATGTTATTATCTCAGCAGGGTTCTGGATCATTATAAAGCTGTGGAATTATTTAGGCCTAACAAAGGTTATTGCAGGATATTTCAAAACTAATTCATCATTCATGTCACTAAAAATCAATGACTCAAACATGTTCCAACATGATTCACTTACAGTTGAAGAAATTAAGAGTTTTTAAGTCTTTCGACAAATTCATTCGATTTACTTCCTCCAAAAAAGTAGGCTCACTGATTTTTTTTGAATGAATTTGTGGTGTTATACCCAGACCCTGCTCAAATTCGGGGAACGATCAATTCTGTCTATAGTAGTAATAGTATCAAAGCACTGTCGGCTCTTGCACAATAATGACAATTCTTATTTTTTAGTTTCTCTAATATTCTAGTTGTTAAAGAAATACAGTAATTCTTTCTGTCTCTGTAATTGGTTGAACTAGAGAGGCATGTAGAGATTAAGGTCACACACACACACACACACACACACACACACAGAGGCACACACATGGGAACAGGTTTTGTTGGGAGGACACATGCAGCTGACAGTCATCTGTTGATTGGAGGGATGGACTTAAAAGTGGCTCCAGGCTTCACTCAAACAAACGCAGCAAAAACTCTCTCAGTCAATGCAACGTGAGCGGGGGGGAGCGCTTTTATTTATTGTTCTGTTACATGTGACCCTCATCATTGTCTGACAATACAACAACATTAACCTGAACCAGAAACTGAATAAACACAAGAGTGTTCATCGGCTGTAGCCCAGTCCTGTATGTTCCCTGATGAAGTTAGCGAGAGGCCTGTCAGACAGTGCTGATGGGAGATGGCCTCGGAGACCAGACATGTGATGAGGAAAATACCAACTTCATGTGACCCATGGCTAAGGAGCGGCTCGTAGGCAAAGACAAGCACCCGATTGTGTTGCTCCCTCCAGTCAGGGCTGAGCCACTGAGGAGAATCCAGCAGTCAGGCAAGTACACTCGTTTAAGTCCAACAATTGGAAGAAAAATTCAAGACGCTTTGTTTTTCCTCTATTTCATATATGATTGAATTTGACAACAAATTTAGCAAATTTGACTCACGCTGATGTGATTACATAATTTGCGGTTTAGAAAGAAAAGACTCGGACATGTTCTGAAGCACTAAAAATAGAAGAAGAAAAGTTCATCACGAACACAAACTTTGTTGAATATGTTAACTGTTGATTTCTGGTAAATGTGCTTTCTTCTTCTTCTTTGAATTGCGTTCTTTAATTCAAGAATGTATATATATTGTTATGGTTAGGATTGGTGTCATTAAAAAAAGTCAGGAAGTGGTGACAATATTTATAATGTTACAATATTTGACTTTGACTGTACCAAGACGCATAGGCATTAATCACCTCCCATACTTGCGTGTGTTTCAGACTTAAACATACACACCTTATTAAATGTGTTAGCTCTATTTAAACTGTTTTTCAGAGATTTTCTAAAATTTGTGATTAATATTTGCTTGATAATTAAATGTGATCTTAAAATCATTGCTATTTTTATTTTGGATGGTTTGATGATGGTATTTTGTCAATAAATAAACATCGGGTTTGATTTTTACAGTAGATTGCATAGAGAATAATTTCCCAAAATCCATCAGCTGCACAAAATCCAAATATATATAAGTCATACAGAAAACCAGCTAATTTTTACATTTGAGAAACTTTAAATTACTAAATTCATGGTGTTTTGGTGTAAAAACTGCAACCGTTTATGATAAATAGTCTGAAAATAGGTTGTCATTTATTTTTCTGATAAATTAATTGATTAATCAACCTAATAGCTGTACATGTTTCTGTTTGTTACCACAGTAATTTCACTGTGTTTATGTTGCTGTCATCAGGAGCATCACATGAGTCTCACTGGACCTTTTCCTGAATCGCTCCACATATCAGTGTCTGTGAAATGAAAACATTTTTATAAATAACAGACACATACGTTCCAACAAAGTGTGAAAAGGAAATCAATACAAGAGAATCAGTTTGTGATCACTACACATGTGACATAAGAGTAAGATTCATCTGAAATCTGAGTCCTTTTAAATATAATTAGTTGTTTTCTCTTCACTGCAGCCTCTATAGACCATCTCCCCTCTGGATGAAGCCCCAGTGGTCAGGATGCAGACTATCAAGACAGTAGAGACCCAGGTGCCCTTTCTGAAAGAGAGTTTCTTCACCTCCACTTTCAAAGGGAGGAGGAAGAGCAGCGTTACCAACGTCCTCCGTAATCAACAGCACTCGCTCCTTAATCAACAACAGAGCATCATAGAGGATCCCCAGCAGCCCCCAGGGCCATTTCTGTCCCTTTCAGCTGAAAATGGGAAAGGGCAGTGCACTCCAGAGCATCCGCGGCTGGCTCGCTCGACCAGCAGCCCGTTATGCAAGACAGCCGAGCGCGCAGGAGCAGATGGGGATAGAAAGGAGGGGCAAAAAGAGAGGAAGGATCAGAGAGTGAAAGAGGCTGTGCAGGGGAGGGGGGTGAAAAGGCAGTCAGTGAGTGGTAGCAAGCCCGCGGCTGTCAGTGCCAGTCTCCTCCTCCTCTCATCATCAGCATCATCCGCATCAGCGTCGCCGAGGGAGGCAGCATCATCCTCACAGCTGCCTTCAACTGTGGTGGGCAGACAGCGCCGATTAGGCAGCTCTGAGAGTGCTTTGACCAGCAGAAGATCAGCATCGGCCGCAGCCAAGGAGGAAGCCCAGCGTGCCAAGCGTGCCCAGAGTGCCCAGCGTGCCCAGCCTCGACCCCAGCCTCAGCCCCAGCAGTATGGCCTGTTAGCCAAGGGAGTCCGCCTGCTCAGAAACATGGGGAACCAGGAGACAAAGCAGAGGAAAGGGGGAGGAAGTGGCGGAGCAGCAGGGGATGTGTCCTGTGAGGGTGACGCTGATGAGGTGGAAGTGGACAAAAAATCTAAAAGGTCCCACAGCAAGACAAGTAAAGGGGAACACAGTGGTAAGAAGAAATCCAAGTCGGAGTCAAAAGGTTCTGTGTTTTCTGGCATCAGGAAGAGTTTGTCGAAGGCAAAAGGGTTGTCCAAGGAGGACATGTTGGAAGATGGAAGGTCTGCACACGTTGGCAAAGCGGGGCTCAAACCCGGTGCAGAGGCGAACCTGTCAGCCGACGAGATGGGGATGCTATCAGATGTCGAGGGAGACCTAGGCTGTCGGAACACAGAGAGTCGCCAATCTGTGGTGGATGAGCTTGGCCGGAAGGGGAGCTCGGGGTCGGATGCTGACGTCTACAGTTTTCACTCTGCAGCAGCTGAGAATGAAGACCTGCTCTCTGACATCCAGCAGGCCATGAGGGAACAACGTGTGGCCAGTGATGGGGAACTCAGAAGGGTAAACGGCCAATCATCTGAAGCCTTGACCTCCGAGGGGACCAAAGCCCATGAGAAGCTGTTGGATATGGATAAGGAATTTGAAAGTGGAAGTAAAGCTCAAGAAAGTAAAGCGAATAAAAAAGTAGATGACAAAAGCAGTGATTTACCCATTTCAAGTAATTCCTCTGGTCCTGGTTCTCCGAGTGAGAGCGGTCCATCATCTTCTGCCGCTGATACAGAGAGAAGCAGTGGCAGCGTTTTCCCAAAGACCAACAGCACGTACAGCTTCCCTGACACGACAACCACCACCACTTCGTACGAGAGCGCCGAGGAGCCCCAGGAAGACCTGGAGAGCCCGGTTTTTCACCCAGAGCAGGGTCAAGGTAATCGGGCTGCACAGAGCAAAAACGTGAGTGTGCCGAGTGTTCGCTTGGCCCCTGTGGTGGCAGGGCCCGGGCCTCACAAAAGTGTGAGCAGCATGGAGCTGTCTATGGAGAGGGAGGAGCGAGAGGAAACTGGGAGATGGGACTTCCTGTCCCTCAAAAGGAGGAAGAGTAGTATGTCTAATAACCAACTGATGACAGATAGCTCTCAACCCAGACGGACGTCCTCCAGTTCCCCCTCCACTGTCAAACTCTACCCTCCAGTCCACCCCTCATATGTCAAGACCACCACCAGGCAGCTCACCTCTCCCATTGGATCCCCTATCACCAGCCCCCATGTGCCCAGGAAAACAGATGGAACCGACGAATCGGTGGAATATTACGAGGCCCCGGGATTAAGGAGGCGCAAGCAGAGGTCCTGCTCCATCGGTGGGCCCATCACTGGGTCTGCAGACTGGTGCACGGAGGTGGACGAGCACAGAGGAAGGCAGGGTGTCCATTTCCCTGAGCAGGAGGCACCAGAGAGGAGTCACGTAGGCGGGACTTACTGGACACTGGGGTCCAGGAGAGCACAATATGGACGACATCACTCCACGACCACAGCACCTTATCTGGATGTCTTCTCAGGTGAGTCACATGTGAACCACGTCACTGATCTGTTGCCACACAAACATCTGTCATCTGACATTTTGATAAATAATAGATTGGACTTTTGATCTAGACTCCACCTGATTATGTAAATAACCCATAAGCAGTACAACCCACCATCTTAGCCATCATGGTACTGAACATAGATGGTATTGTGAAGCCAGTGGTAGTTATTGTATGTGTGATATTAACATTATGAACCATAGATTTGACTTATTAGTTAAATATTGCGTTACAGTGGTCGCCCACTTTAAGGAACGGTTCTGGTTCTGGAAGTATATTTCCCGTTCATTTGCTCCAGTTATGTTTCAGAAAATCCTTACACACAGAGTTTTACGACTGGAACCAGGCTGAGAACATTTGATTTGGAAAACAAATATCGGTAAACAGAAAAAAGACACTGACTTTAAGAGTGGAGGAACGGTGAGTCTACATTGAATGGTTAAAATATTATATTATAAGAATATTAATGGGATTTGTACTTCCAGAGCCACACTGTTGAGATCTCTATACATCCCAGTGATAAGTGAGAGCTCCCTATGTGGGTATAAGAGTGGAGGAGAGTTGTAGGTTCAGGTAACTCGGCTGGATGGTGTGAACCAGTCTCACCAGCCGGATGATACAGGAATGTGTGAAAATATGAATGGACAGAAACCACGGGGCCTCAGAGGAAGTCATGAATGAGGAGGCAGAGAAGAAAAGGATTAAGTAAGAATCAGTGTTCCACACTCATGACCTCTGGAAGGTTTACGCCCTGACATATGGAACAAAACCTCCATTTATATCCTGTTAGCTAAAGCCAACGTTATATACTTTTGACTTTAGAGAGTGATATAATATAATTTTCTTGTTGTCAACATATCCCATAAAATCCCCCAAAACAGCAACATCACTCCCTTGATGTGTCATTTTTATTGGGAACAATTTTCAGCTCCAGATGTGGGGAAATAAAGATGAACATCAGTTTCCATGTTCATAGTAACGAAGGATCGTGTAACCCAGAGCAACGCTTTGATTTAATGTGTTTTTGACAACAGTAGATGTTTACGACACAGATTTAGATCATTCATAATAGGATTTGTAGAACAATTACTTTTTTGGTTACGGTCTTTTCATGAGAGTTAAGTCTATGATCGTACTTTTGATACTTCCCCCAATGGGCCGAAGTTCACTTTGAAATAATGATTATGGAAATTTCCTTTTTTACGATTTAAATCCTGTTGACTTACAAATAATCACATTACACAAATCATCAACGTCTACGTAAAGTCGTGGTTTAAAAGCACAATAGCTCATGAAAACCACGATGAATCACTGGGGGCTCTTTATTGAGAAGTGTTTTCAGAACAAATGACTCCCTCTAATAAAACAGTGTCGCTTTGTGCTCTCTCTCTCTGTTGTGGTGCCTTCAAGAGCTCAGCTGCTCCGCTCTGTCTGCGCCTGTGCTCGTCAAGCAGAGGACGGAGTGAAAGCACGGCGACGCCATCCTCGTATTCCACTGGCCGAGACAAAACACACACACGCATGCATGAGCGCAGGCACGGGAGCACACAGGCACACACACACACTGAACACTGTTGGACACTAAAACAAAGTGACAGCTTATGTGCATGACAAAAATAAGTCATGATGTCAGATCCACTCCCGTTTCATCAGGTGAATTTACTGTGGCTGAACAATGGAGGTGGATTTTTATCTCAAATTCCTGTTAACATTTGGCCTCACTTACAAAACTCTAGGACTTAGACTTTGTTGTTTGCTTGTTTATCTGGAAAGATTTTGTTCCCTCCCTCACAAGTTCAGCACAAGTGTGAAAACAACCGGTCACAATGTCACAAACAGGCCTAATAGAACAGAAAAGGGGGAAAATCATTTTTAAAAAGCACATTAAAAAAACTAAAACAAGAACAAAACAAGATTACAAGACAAAAAAATCTGGATTTAATCTTTTGAATTATAAATAAAACACAATCAGTTTTATCGTTTATAAGTGTTTGTCAACGAAACTACAAAGTCTTCAAATGATTCTCCACACGACCATGAGTCATGAGATGAAGTCAGTTAAGTCACTGGTGTTGTCCACTGAGTCACATGGTTTCAAAAATATTCAGCCAGTCTAACAACGTTAACAGTGTGTCTGCAGGGTCGGCCCCTGTGAAGTGAGAGAGCTTTGTTTCTTTACTAGCTTCACGTATATATATATATATGTCTTCCAACCCCTCGTGATCACTGCTCCTGCCATTGTCAAGAAACTAAGAAATGATTCTCCACCCGGGATCCACAACTGCTGTGGGACTTTTAGATTATGACAAATTTCTATCATCACGGCTCTAAATTACTTTTCTTTTACTTTGGTGCATCAAAATAAAAGTCTCCATCCTCTGCCTGCACGCTCACCACGACAGAATTGGTCTTTTATTATATTCAAAGGAAGAATTAACAAGCTCTGCAACCACATTACACAGTTCAACCATGTATGTACTTCAATCGAGTCAGTTTTAAAACCCAAATAGCAGTTTCAAAGCTGAGAGCGATAATATTAGAAGCTGTGTGGTAACTTGTGTCTCGAATATCATTAAACATTTGTGCATTTTTTTTGTGCTGCACAATTAACACCTTCTTTCCCGTCACCCATGAGCAAATGGTGCGAGAAGCGTCTGCAAATGTAGGTGTTTCATTACCACATGTGAAACTTGAGACTTCTGTCCTCACCTCGGTTATACTTATCTAAAAATAAGTATAACAAATATTTCTTCTGCAGACCAGTTTCATCCCCGCATTTCATCTCTCTTTATGTTCCCAGGTCGTGTTTTGTTGGACAGGCTGTGTATGCATCATGAAGATGGGTCAAGGGAAGAGGAGGGAAAGGAGTTGTGTGGCCGGATGCTGGGCCAGGGTCTGCTGCAGCCCTTCAGCGGCTCCGCAGAGCAACATGGTGACGGCACGCCCTCTGCAGGATTTAACGTAAGACCATTCTCTTCACTGACACAAGCTTCTCTAACTCAGCTCAGCCCCAAACTTTGGTTTCGCTCTCAGACGGCATTGATTTTTACCTTGAATTAAAGTTGTGTTATTGATTTATCCACAAAGCTTGAGAACAAAGTGAATTGCATTTCTCACTTCTCACGGCAAATCATAACCTGAAGACTTATAACTTGTCGTCATCGGGGAACTAATGGGTGTGACTGGGTGTGTGTATTCCTGTGATGTGTAATTTTGCCTTAATGTTGACTTTTTATATTTAATTACATATATCAAAATATAATTAAGTTCAATGTAAAAGGTCACATTGAATGAAGTGTTTTAGAATAAATCAAATAACTTTACTAAATTGAACTTATTAAATACATTTTCTCTGAGTGTATGTGTAACACCCTGTTGAAAAAGAGATAAATCATCTCGAGCAGTTTATCCCACCAATAAACATTCATTAAAGAGACCACGTGCTTATCAGATGAAATACTTAAATAAGGCCTTAGTTGTTTTCTTATTTGCTTTATACAGACTCCTGTAAAACTCATTCAGTAAGTGTCCCCTCATATATTTCTATGTTACTGTGATTCATCCCAGAATCATTTCATTATCTGAAGAGCAGCGGTGCATGATATCATGTGGAAGTTGATTTAATGAATCTTTAATTCTTCCGCTTTGCTCAGACATCATCTGACAGTTCACCCCCTATCTGGGTCCATGGGTGTCATGTTAGTATACTGCAGGTTTCAGATACATAGAACATACATGTGCTTATAACTTTAATGCTGTTTTACATAAACTCTGGAGCTGCTCTAGCTCGGCTGTGGGTCTTGTTATGTTTGTCTCTTGAAAAGCAAAAGAATGTCAACAGATTAGTGTTGGTCTGAAGCTCCACAATGCACCTCCCCCACAGATTTACATGCATGGATGTAAACTGTACATGCTCATATGCATCCACAAACACAAACAGCTAAACACAAACAGACACACACACAACAAAGATTACGTTCGTGCCCCAAAGCTGCTTTCTTCACAAGCCTCTCAAATTCAGTCACATCTCATTCTGCTTGTGTAGCGTGCGCTCACATTAGGCCACAAATGCAGAACGCTTCTCTTATTATGTGCGTCTCTGCCAACGGCCCGCAGCAGCATGAGTGTGCTGAAAACACATGTGCACTCATACATACAATAGGGCAAGAGACACACATACATGTACAGACATTTCCTCGCATGGCTGGATTAATAGCACTGCCTCGGACACTCAGTCCCACACACACACACACACACACACACAAAAGCACACAGACACACACATCTGTGCTTGCGTAGACCATCTGCTGACCATGTTATGCAACCGCTCCACATGCTGCTCTTCCCCAGTAAAAGATAAAACCCCTCCTCCCTCTCAGCTTGGCCTGGAGTCCTGCATTATTCAGCTTGACCAGGAACAACCTCTGCTTGTTGCCACTGAGAGTCCACACCTCATTGTTATTGCTCTCTATCTCCCTTTAATACATCTCCAGTTTGTTTCTCTGCCACTTTTTCCCATTTAAGCCCTTTTTTAATATCTCAACTTTTCAAACTCGCTTTCCATTATATCCTTCAGAAAATATTAACGAATCGCCTCTTCTCTTTCTCCATCATTCTGTTCTGTAATTTCCTGCTGCATCTCTCATCCCCTGTTTGTCCTGTATATGGCTTTTGTATCAGTTTCAGTCTCGTGAACAAATATGGTTTGTTTTTTGCTCTGCATACTGCATGAAATGAAATACTCCATCAGCTTCAATCAGGGGAAGGTAAGTATCTAAGGACGCTATATAAATCCGGTGTCATCCATTTCTACACTTGAGGAAACATCCTGAGTGGACAAATACTAATGAGTGGCATCGGCTTACATCAGTCTGGGAGGCTTGTTGTACCTGTGTGCATGTTGCTGGCTGCAGCTCAGGTTCCCCAAGTTCAGCAAATTGATTTTCACCTAAGAGACACAGAGGAAATCTCAATATACATTAAAATATGAAGGCCGCAAGTCTCTGGAAAAGATTACATACATGCAACGTAGTCTGAAAACTTAACAGAGAACAGCCTGACACATGATGCATGCACATGTTAAGTAGATTTATATGCTCTGACTGTCCGATGAGCTACGTGCCACTTTCCATTAAAAGTGACTTGCTGTAGGAAAATAGAAAATTATCCACAGTCTCTGGAATAACGTGATTACCTCTAATAAAAGGACAGAACATATTGTGACCTTCCAGCCGCTGAGCAGAGCCCCCACATGACGAGGTTGTCTGAGGGATCTTCACAGTGATCTTCAAAGTCTGGTCTTGTCTTTAGAGTCATTCAAATGAAAAGTACTGTAGCGTGGACGGATCCACCAACACACGGACTCTCACATTAAAGCAGTTGCTTGTTTTGAGGTGAACTATTTGAGAAACATGCTTCACTGCACGTCCAAGAGATTAAGCAGTTGTCACCCTGACCAAGGACGATTATGTAACGACACAGTCTGACAAACAGTTTTAGCTCGGCATTTTTATTTGCTATGGAAAAACACACACACACAAACACACACACACACATTGCACACAGACTATACGCAGCTGTGATTGTGAATGGAATCTTTTTCTTAATAGGAACATTAAGAGACCTGCTGCTAAAGAGGTTCTGAATCGAAGCAAGTAGTTAGTATCGCATAGAGATGTCCAGGAGAGGAACGTTTACAGAAAACAGAAAGGGGAGGAAATGGAAAGGTTCCTTCAGATCGTTAAGTGCAGACGTCATGTTTCATAAAGGAACAGGTTTTTTTGGTCATTGAATATTGTTCCTTTTACATAAGATTAGATATTGTATATAAAGGATTATAAAGGTTAGATATTAGCTTTTATATTATCAGTTTAGATCATCTTTTATTAGTCCCACTGCAAAGAGGACAGTCAAAATAGAAACATCAGTAAACAAAACGGATTAAAAACTATTAAAATGTGTTGAATACAATAGAAATAACATATAAATAGAATACATACTGCACAGAATATAAACTGTGAGTGCACATTAGACACTGAAACAACAAGATGCTCTGAGACATCAAAGTAGCTGCTAATTGGCTTTCACAGTGTCAGTTTTTTGTTTTTCTACATTGGCTGTGTGCAAAAAATGCTGCTTATTATCCTCAATTGTTTCCATATGTGAAGCTTATACATAAAGAGCTATTACTTCTCTGATTTATCTTTTATTCATGATGTATTCCACCAAATGTTCACACAGTACAGTACAAGTCCTAAGAAGGGCGCAGGTAGTTTGAAGCACAAACATCTGACCTTGGCTCCACTTCCACAATATGAACATGGTTGTCTTTTGAACTGTGTGCAGGAGGAGCAGCTGTACACGTGGGCCTCTGTCGGCCTGCCGGTGTCTCCACACCTGTGGGAACTGTACGGCGGCCGGAGCACAGGCCGAGTGCCGACCATGAGATCCCCTTTGAATCAGTCGTCCACCAAGACGCCAGGAGCTCCACTCTCTCAGGTTAATATTTAATAGTATGGTTGCCCTGTCGACACTCTGTCTGTGTCTAATGCCTGGTTTGATTCAGAGCCTAATAACATCAGAAAGCAGTCTTTTTTTTGTCAGCATTTGTCTGTACGTCCTTTTTTCTATTTAAACTCTACAGACATTGAATAAAAACTTCAAAACTTCACAGGTTTCTTGCAAAGTAGATTATTTTACTACCTTGAAAAACTAAATTATGTTCTACACTGAGCCCCATGCAGATAAATGCACCTTTCTTTATCCGAAACTGTGGATATAAATTATTTGCATCATAAGACTGGCACGACTCACAAATACTTAGATTGTCACCAGACTTGATAAAGTATAAGCTAAATGTGCAGGAGAAGAGATTTAGAACTAAATTGCTGGTTGGATTATTTACAGTTTGAGAGACGAGCAGTGAAGGTGATGCTAAGAAAAGCATATTTTGAAAAACAATCCAAGATTATGAGTCATTGACAGATATCATTGTAATTTTTGTGCACATTTGATCTTCTTTTATAATCTGAAACGATGTCACTGTTCAGTTGCTCTGGATAAACTTCCATCAACTCAATTTCTCAACTGCCTTTCCCTCTTTGTCCACCAGAGGTCAGGCTCGTCTTGACAGACTTGCGGGATCGTTGCAGCGACCCTCCCTCTTTCCTCGAGTAGTTAATAAATGAGGAAAGACCAAACTGACCCAACATTCTCCTTAAGACTCAATGATGTGACCACAACTGGGGAATGTGCACCAGCAGACACAGTCTCTCCCCATGTGAGGCCCAGTGAGACTCTCTGTCTCTGGGGTCAAATCTCTCAGTATCCCCTCATCCCAGCTCTAACCAGTCTGGAGCCAGGGGTCTGATGGAGTCTAGACATCGTGGACTTTCTCGACTCCTCTTTCGCTCATAGCTCCGTCACTAAGCTCCTTCAGTTGTGGGTGTTTTTCTATTGTGTACAGAGCGTAATTTATTGAATGATAGTGTGTCCAAGATTTAGCGGCAGCTCATTTTCCGGCTGACTTTGACATTTAGAGAACAAGTTGGGGCTTGATTAGCAGCTTCTAAAGAATGTTTCATGCTGGAAAAAACCCCAATGTGGCTGCATGTTAAGTGAAAATGATTTCTCTCCTGCCCGCTGACAGACAGAACCCAGCAGGTTGAGGTCAGGTCAGTCGTCCTCAGAGGATGAGAGCTGTGTCATCCCTCAGCTGGAGAAGACCATCGAAGACCTGCGGGTGAAGATTGCTGTGTTGCAGGGCCAGCAGGTCTCCTTGGGCAGTGGGGATAACATGGCAGCTCTGAGCGCTGCCCATCACAAGGCCGCACATCAGCCAAGAGAAGGTCGATTGGGAAAGATGAGCCAGGAGGTGTCGGTCCAGACCTCGCCGCTGGAGGAGGGATTTAAGTTTGTGCCTTTCGGCGGAGGATCAGGCGGCACCTCGTCCTCCGTTTCCTCCTCCATCCCCAAATCCACGGAGAGCTTTGTTTGCACGTGTCAGCAGAGGCAACAGAGCAGCACCCAACCAGCGCCTCCACCCCCACCTCCTCCCCCACCTTTACCAGGGGGTGTCGCTCCTCCTCCTCCTCCACCCCCACCTCCACCGCCCTTACCTGGCTCTGGACCATGTCCACCGCCGCCTCCTCCTCCTCCACCACCGCCAGGGTTTGGACCTCCACCACCTCCCCCACCACCTTGCTTCGGAGGTCCTCCCCGCCCCCTCCCCTGCCTGGTATGGGCCCTCCTCCGCCACCCCGGCCTGACCATGGGCCCCCGCCTCCACCGCCACCCCCAGGCTTCGGGCCTCCACCTCCACCAGGCCACATGCCCTCCATGATGGTGCAGGAAGTCGCCCCTGCCAAGGCTCTGATCGAGCCCCCCAAGCCAATGAAGCCACTTTACTGGACACGCATACAGCTGGAAGCTAAAAAGTAAGAATATGCTGCATAAAGTGAAGATAGACACGGGTCATTTGCGCTGAGGTACACTCTGAACAGTAGAGAATTGAGAGGAAGCTTGTCCACTTAAGATAAAGATCAGCCGCATGCTGTGACGGCAATAGAGATGCTAACCTCGTGGAAAATGAAAGTGATGCAGTCCAGGCATTGTGGTCAGCAGCGAATAGACTTGAACCAGGTTTTCTTTCCTTAATAAGGCTTGGAAAGTTGTAGTTGAATAAACATCTAGAAATAGAGCGCTTGATTTACTCGCAACTGAAGAACTTGATACTGAATTCTAATTCTCTGCCTGACAGATTGGACAAGTGTATCATTTATAGAGCTTTACTCGACATATGAGGAGCCATAAAACACAGGAAGATAATCTAGAAATGTCAAAGATGTGTGTTTTGGTGAAATAACATGATTTACGTTACGAGTGGACTTTTTCCAAACAATCCACGGCAGATTGAAGGTCGCCTACGTGCACTGTAAATAATTCCCTGGTTCCTCCTCACTTCAGACAGGCGAGCTCGCTGGTGTGGGAGAAAATCGAGGAACCGACTGTGGACTTTGAAGAATTTGTGGAACTGTTCTCAAAAAGTGCTGTTAAGGAGAAGAAAAAGCCAATTTCTGATACGATCAGCAAGTCGAAGGCCAAACAGGTACAGTCTACTTTATGGCTGTGTATTTGTCTATGGTTACTGAAGTGATGGAGGTGTGTGTGTGTACTTGTACTTATACCTTTGTGAGGTATAGCTATGTGTTTAGGTTAGAGTTTGGGATAGGTATTTAGTTTTGATGGTTAAGGTTAGGGTAAGGGGCTAGGGAATGTATTATGCCGATGAGCGTCCGCATTAAGATAGAAGTACAACAGTTTGTGTGTGTTTGTGTGTTTGTGTTTGTGTCCCATCCTGGGTCCCCCAATCTGACACACTCCTCTGGACTCTCCCCCTCTTCACCCTCACTCATCCGATGCCCGTTCCTTTGCTCATTTCTCCTCCTCGCCCTCGGCCTCCGGGTTGCTTTGAGTGACAGGAGGAACTGCTACAGCCAGACAGTTATTATGTGGTGTGAGCTCTGGCTCCCACCCGACTCCCCCATGACCATCCAGTGGCACCGAGCCAATGTCTCGCGTGCGGTGAGGAAACCTCACGACGGTGATGACTGCTGAGAGGGAGAGAGAGAGAGAGAGGGGTGAGAAGGAAAAAGGGGAGGGAAGGAGAAGCCTGGGAGCCGTATTTCGTGATGTGGTTCCTCCCGTTGTGCTTTCTGTATGACTTGGTTTAATAGTCCGGCTGTTTCCCTCCCCACTGCCCTTGTATGTCACTCCATCAATCTGCAAGTGAGACATTATCTACAACCTACAAGCTGATCTAGTTCATATTTATCTGGTGAAGTCACAGTATAAATCTCTTGTTGCAATGTTGCTCCGAGGTGACGACATTGGTGATGAAATCTTGACTCAAAGATTGACTTGCATGAAATGTATCGGTTTCCGAAGATACATTTTTATTCCCAGTGATTTTCCCGTTCCCATTGTCTTTGCTTCATGTCTGAAAGGTGAGAAATATCTGATGTCCTCTGGGACCATTTTGCATTTACTTTCCCTCCAGCTTTGATACTTGATACTGAATCTGAAGGAACTGTCACACACCAGGCTGAGTGGGATTTTTATTCTGCCAGACATTATAAGTAATGGCTGAGTTGCCAATTCCAGTAAGACCCAGTACAAACACAATATCAAGAATTTGTGTTGCTATGGGATATGTGACAGACGAATATTGGCTTGTGTTTTTGTCTTTTGGGGTTTTCAGATCTACACATAGTGAATATAATGTAGTATTGAGGGATTTTGTTACTTTTGTGATATCAAGGGTTTTTAAGTAGTTTTTACTTTCACAAATCCAGTCAATAATCCCACCTCATTGTATACTTCTGTTTACTGCTTGTATTCTTCTGTCTATAGCAGATATCCAAGCAGATACGGTTGTTAACGTTGCTCTGACAAACTGAAGTTGAGTACATGTATGAAACGGGGGTGGAAAACTCACCTTGCAGCTTTGATCCAACAGAGCACAAAAGTCAACAGCAACGGGAAACAGTAGATAAGCTAAGTGAGTTTGTCCTTCACAGGAAAAATCACACTTTCATACTGGAATTCCTTTTCAAACCCACTTCAGAAATAGCCGCCATCAAGCATGTTGACACTAGCGGGAGCTGTCGGGTGATTACTTCAACACCTGAGAGACACAACCGAGGGAATTCACTGCTGCACAACTAATGTGATCTAGGCAAGGACACGGGGCCGGGAGGTGGCGAACAACCACAATGAGTATCCTCTTCTCTAATAAAACCAGCTCTCCATATACTGTGATGTTCTGATTGATAGAGCTCTAAATAAGTAAGCCACCACATCATGAGGCGTCTCGTGTTGTGGTCGTGTTGCTAAATTGCGCGAGACAGGAGACAAATTGAGGTGGGTGTGGGTTTAATTCCCCTGGTCGTGGCTGTTGCCGATGTTCTCCAGTACAACAATGGTGCTGCAGATATTGCAATCAATAACGGCAAAAACAAAAAACATACGCAGAACTGCGAGTGACCCCAATTTGGAGCCAACCTTTGACATTTCCAGCTCATGTGAATCCGCCCCGGGCCCCAAGACAATTGATCACTCTCCTGCTACATCCAGCTCTTCCCATCACCCAGTGTGTTGTGAGTTTAACTGTTTTCCTGATTGGAGGGGACAAGCCTCCTCTGCAGAGCGACCACTAGAGAGCAGCTTTGACGTCAACTGGCAGAGGCCAGTTTAAAGGCCTCCGCTGACATCACTATCAGATGTGAGGAAATGCTACCATGTGTCGGTGATGGTTGTGTTGACCATTGCAGAGAGAAGGAGAAGCGGTTTTACAGATACAGGCAAAGCGGCTCAGTGAATGTTAGGTTCGTTTGTGTGAAGTGAATTTGAAATGGAAGATGTGGGACTTTTGTTTCATTGTTTTTTGTCCAAAATAATGTTGAAGCACAGTTTACGTCTCCTCAGTTTCTATCCTGCAAGAATGATTTATTCTTATTAGAAGATTATGGATGACAGGAGGGCTACAACTGATTTTAATGATCATTATAGATTAATCTGCAGATTACTTTATTTGGTTTATCCTTCAGTTGTGATTTGTAGGACGTAAGAAAAACGTTTCCCTTGTTGCATCCTGCCAACAGGTCAACAACCCTAAAGATATCAGGAATAAGACTGAAAAGCTGGTCTTTGTGAAGTTATGAAAGTAGTTTGAGATTCATTTTTTTGTTGATCACCTCAAAACTTAACACTTAAGTAATTTTGTCACTTTATTATTATTCCAAGTGTTACTTCTAGTTTTCCCATGATGCTTTGGGGGTGAAAACAGGAAGTATCATGTTGCCATGCCACTCAAGCTAGTTAGCTGTTTGCCACAATTTAAGCCCATGTTTAGTTTATTTTCGTTTTCATGTCATCAAATTGGCAGAAGTAAACAATGCCGAACTAGTTACTAAATGTATCTTTTCGAAATAGACCCAAGGGAGTACAGACAAGTTTTACTTTGTTACTTTTATGCTTAAAACTATTTAGAAACGTGATGATTCTCGGGCAAGATCTGGAGGTTAAAGGAGCGTCTTTTGGTAAAAGGATTTCTGAGCGGATATGGACGTTTATTCGTGATACATGTAAAGGTGTTTTCTGTCCTGTGTTGTCAAGAAATGTTCATAAAATGCCAAATTGTGGCTGCATATCGTATGTATGCATTTTCAGTAATGAACTTGAATGAATGTAATAATCTCAAACACATTTAAGTGATTCTGATTATTAGTTTCAGCTAAATCCAAAGTTTAACTAAATAAACAGAGACAAATAGATTAGAGGTAATTATTACTTTTTGTGCGACGTGCGTTTCAAATCTCTTTTCGAAACTTTTGAGAGAAAACATTATACCTCAGGGATTTTGTTTGTGACTCAGTGCCGAATGGATTTAATGAAAGTCTCTATTGGCCGAACCCTGAAATGATAAATGGATCAAAAGATGAAGATAGGATATATTTAAAAGAATTTCTTTAAACCCAAAACTCCAGACACATGGCTCTCATGAGACCAAAAAACCCCGCTGTATCAGATTAAAATTTCAGGCTTGTTTAGGATAATGTTGAAGATGTTCGTCAAGAAAAATAATTTCAGTGACTGTGGCGGCTCATCCAGCTGCGTTTCATTATAAAATAATAAAATAGGAAAGTGATCCTCTGTAATATCAGGGAGCTCCGCAAGGGACTAAACTACTGAACTCTTTAATGCAATTTAAACCTGTTTGTACATTTGAGTCTCAGGTCAGATAAAACAGGACTAATATCTTATTCTTCTGAACGCCCGTTATGAGGCCGATGTGCACTCGCTATCACGGACTCGCTGTGGAAGCCACTCGGCATCGTATCTCAGACGGCCTGTCCCCTGAAGCTGTGGTTGAGCCAGGAAAACAAAGACAGTCGGGGCCTGGTGATATAACTTCCTGTGTGTTTGAGAAGTCTGTGGTCTGTGTGATCTGGTTTAGATGGAAGCGTTCTGTCTGGATCGCAGTAGGCTCTGGGTTTCAGGGCCTGTCCCTTCACCACTCGGCTTCACCCAGTGCTTACTTAAACTCGCTATGCTTCATAATCGCCCCCACCCCTTGGATCCAGCTTCTCATGCATCGTAACAACTGGCTTGATATTCAACTCCTGGCTCCTTGACAAGTGGAAGCTATTATTATTCAGCTAAGTCGAATATTTACATCGACGCTTTCGGAACTGTTTTGATTTTGGAAAAAGAGACGTTTTGATTACAAACTATTATTATTCGATATAATGTAAACAAAAGCCTGCAGATTCTCTGTGTGTTTAAACAGTCGATCCGTGTCATCACGCTCTACTTAGCAAATAAGCCTCCTGTTGTGCAAATGATCTGGAAGTTTTTAATCTCCAGACTGCAAGATGATGGATGTGGAGAATTTGGAGAAAATGGAAAAAAATATTAATCACTGTAATTATTCGAGGGGAGAATTATCATTTTCCAAATGTTAGTGTGTGAATAGACTTAAGTTTTCCTCCCACAGAAAGAAGCAGACAGAGGGGAGTGATGATGATGTCTCTGGTTTCCGGTCCAGTCATTACATCTGTGTGTGTGTGTGTGTGTGTGTGTGTCTGTGTGTCTGTCTGTCTGTCTGTCTGTCTGTCTGTCTGAGGCTACATTTGGGCACAAGTTTTAGACCAAAGCAGGTCAAAAAGATGATTTGTGAGTCTAGAAAATAATGTGTGTGTGTGCGTGTGTCTGTAATGGTATGTGTAGTAGTAATATCCCTGTTCTCTCATCGTCTTGTAGGTGGTGAAGCTTTTGAGCAACAAGCGTTCGCAGGCTGTGGGAATTCTGATGTCCAGCATTCATCTGGATATGAAGGACATCCATAATGGTAAGTGTTACGTGGTCATGTATGCGAAGTGGTACTTTGTGTAGTTGTTGGACAATAGTGTTCTGACATTCTATGTACCTTTGTTTCATATCCTAGTAGTATGCTAGAAGTGACAATGCCCCTCTGTCTTTAATCCAAGCTGTAATATCACAGTTCGTAAATGTGAATAAACTGGAAGGACATTTTGTACAGATATTCATGGTTCCCAGAGGATGAATTCTAACTCTTGCATCGTCATGATGTTGACAGTTGTGGTTTCGAGTGAAATGTCGTAATTACTATGGGATGGATTCCCAGGAAATGTTGTGCAGACTGTTGTGTTCCGATCAGGATGAATCATAATAACTTTATTTGTCCACGAACTACAACCACCATCCGGCAAATCCCCATCAGCCTCAGCTGTATTGAGCCATAGTTAGCAAATATTAGCATGCTAACATAGCATAACTAAGACAGTGACTTGGTAAACATTATAGCTAAACACCAGCATGTCAGAATTTTTTATGTGAGCATGCTGATGCAATTATCATTTTATGACAACAAAGATTTTCTAAAATCGTCTACAGAAAATGTGGACCTTAGGGGTGAGAAGTTTTGTTTGTTCTTCGAGTGCTGCTCTGCTGTTGGGTTGGTAACGTACATCTTGTTCCAGTCTGCTGAGAGGAGAAGATTGACTCCTGGCTGAGGTCATTGCCAAATCTCCAACCTTCCTCTAGTAACTTTATCACATGTCACAATGTTGCAAGACGTCTGAAATGTTTTTCCTTTGTTTCTCCGGTCTCATTTTGCATAATCTCTCCCCATCGAACATCCCCATCGTGCTCCTCAGTGGCTCCCTCAGTCTTCCTCTGACGACTTGTCACCATCTTGTCTAAACGTCTTAGTTAACGTTGATGTCATTCAGGAGATGTTGATGGGAACAGACTCTCTTCCTGTTTTAGTTTCTCTCTGATTGCTCGCCAGTCTTCGCTCATCCATGTGTCTAAACACTCTTCCCCTTTTCTCTTCCATCGTATTCAACACTTCCGCAGCCGGAGACTTCATTACAGCTTCAAATCTTTCGTCTCCATGTTTTTGGCAGCTGCAGCGAAACGAATGTGTACCACCGAAGCTGTGGATGTACATATTGTCTACTTGTTATAAAGCATTACTGTGTAGGGCTGTTGCGTCTGCAGTATCTCCAGAGCATCTCGCTGACTGAATTTTAGTTTTCAGTCTGTGCCGCATCCATCTCAGGTCAGAGTGGGAGGGCAAGCGAGGGCCACTCTCATCAGCACTTTCATTCATCTCCTATGTTAGGACAGCTTTTGCCATAGTGCATAATTAGCCCTGATTGGAAACTTCAGTATATCATGGAGAGTAAGATCAGAGTGAAGATATCACAGTTCGCTCAGTATCATGTGCTTGTGTCTCCTCAAAACGGTGGGATTCTAACTGCCATGCACAAAGTAACCCTAGAAAGAGTTTTTTTTACTTTGTCTCGCTTTTTAATTGAAAGATTATTAGGCATGAACAATTATAGCCTTAAAATATGAATCGTTTCCCATTTTAAAAAAAAAAAACTAATCCCAAGAAACTTTATATTTGCAAATACGTTTGTTTTCCCATTCCTGAAATGATCTCATGTTCCCTCGTGCCATCAAAGGTTTAAGATGATTGAAGAATGTTCTTATGATTCATTTCGTTTAAACCTTTTAATTGTCCCTTCATGTGAAGTGAATCATTGTTTTGTTTCCCCTTGATTCTGTGATGAAGGCAATGACGAGCGAAGCCCTCGTCACCCGGATATCTCTTCCTAGAAGAAAAACAACTTCTGAATCATGGATTTAGATTGTGTGTTTTATGACAGCCCAGTTGCTCAGTGAGGAGTCAACACATTAGTCTTTTTTCCTCACAGCTGTTGTTGTTTGTTCTCAGACTTGGCCCGACACTCTGCGTGTTTCACAGGACACTTCCGTGTGGCGTCTGCTTCCTGCGAGGCTTTGGAGCGCCCGTCACAGTATTAGATGGTGGTTGCTGGCGCCACGCTGGGGTTTAATGTGGCAGTCGAGGTAGACCCGGGCAGATGGGTCGGGCTTTGTGGTCGCAAGAGGTCCGTGTCAGAGCGATGATACGGCTTTTCACCCATGTCTTTTTAAAAACCCGTCACCAGGCAAACCAGCCAGCCCAGACTCTGGTTCACATAGTAATGAAAACCAAATGCTTACGAGTGCGAGAAACAGAAAAAAAGGGAGAGTCGGGGAGAAGGAAGTTATTTTTGTGGTGGCTTTGGAAGAGTGTGAAGAGTTTAAAAGAATGACAGCAAACAACCAGGGAAGAGGGAGTGGATTTGCCCTTGTGGCATAGAAGTGATGAGATTAAAATGGTTTCAGGATTAAATAAAGAGAGAGAAGAGAATATCAAAGGTAAAAACATGACACAGAACTGACAGGATCAGTACTCTCTCGTTTTCTCTTGATCTTTTTTCATTTTTCTCTCTTAAGTTCATATTAGTGGAAAGCTTAGAAGAAGTCCTGTCATATCCAATGTCCAGACACAAGACGTGACGCAGAGTGAACATTACGCACGGAGTCCGTTTCTCCCGGCTCCTTTATCCCGTCTGACATGAGTTTTCCCCCTGTACCTCAACACCAAATCAGCAGATCAAAACAATGTGAGTAATTTGGACACCCACAGCACGCGGTGAAATACATATATAGGTGTCGAGTGCTTCGCTGGGTGACTGTGCGGAGAGCAACACCTCAGCCTCAACACCGCAGACCCCCGGGCTCTGTTTGTCTTTAAACATTTACTTTCAAAGGATTAATGCTCACGGGCGCCAGGTCCTCGTGCCGAGACAAAAAGGCGACACCAGGAATTCAAACACTGGAGTTCAAACACAGATCTTTGTACCTTTGACAGATTTCTAAGACCTTCGTATTTATGTTTTAGTTTGTGGCCCCTTGCATGCTATCGTGATGAGGGCTGATAACTATGTAACTCGCAGCATACGGCGCATGACGCTTTCTTTTGGCCTTACAGGGAGAGTTTTGCCCTTGTATCATGCCCCCCTCCTTCCTCCTTTTCAACTCCAGTAAAATAAAATCAGATTTGAAAATGTGTTTCTGTGACTGTTTATGGTGAAATAGCAACAATCTAGAGGTTCTGGAGGCGACGGCCTGTTTGCTCTGGTTTGATTTCTGACTTGTTAACGGCGTTTCCTCGAAGGAAGCCGAGAAATGTCACGACATGTTTTAGTGTTAACGTTTAACATGAACCATGTCGTCCTCTCCTTCCGCAGCCGTCCTAAATATGGACAACACGGTCGTGGATCTGGAGACACTGCAAGCCCTGTATGAAAATGTGAGTACAACAACGCGCTGTGGTGCTACTTGGAATTAGACATGTCTTTATGGTTTCAACAGTAATAAACATTTTTCAAATCTTGCAAATTCTTTGACTTTGAAGGGGGGGGGGGGGACGATGAAGTCTCATGTGGACAGTGGTTTCAGTAAAACCAGCAGACCAGTGAAAAGAAAATTCATTTCTGCACTTTCCTGCCAATGCTGAATCATACGAATACAAAGTGTTGAGCAACAAGCCCAGTGCAATTATTATACAAAGTAACAGCACTGACAGTTCAGGCTGATCCCGACTGCAGCGTTCAGGCTGGGAAAAAACTTTTTCTCCCCCCTTTCCCTCTGTGGTTTTGCAGTGAAAGTGTTATTTTGGAGCAGTTTTTCTTGTGAGAAATCGCCTGATTTATGGTTACACATTTCATGCCATATATACGAAGGCAACGAGGACGATCATTTTATTAGAGGAGGAAACCTGAGAAGTCTCAACAAGCTGTGATGTCAACAAAATGGCAAAAAAGAAAAAATCACTCATCGGCTGTTAGTGTTGTTTTATTTGGCACTTGACTGAGGGTGAACCGCAAAACATCAACTGCCATCCATCAAAGGATATACTCAAGATCAGCCTGAACGTTTGTGTACAGTGTAGGTGGGAAAATATCCTCTTTTAAATGCAATTCCAGTGTCTGTAATGTCAGCTCACTGTCAGGGAACATATTTCTCTATGTGGAGCTCTTATTCCAGGCTGCACTTGAAGGAGTGAAGTCAAGGAAGTGTGCATTAGATACCAAAACAAACAGGCGAGTCCCGAGCTGTACTGGTATGTGCGCTGTTTGGCAGCAGAGTCGCTCCTATACACGTCTGTCTGCTGGACTGAAAAGAGACCAATATTTTTACATAGTAAATATGTTTACAGTTATGTTTTCATTTCTGTCTGTTTGTCTATTGGTTGGTTTGTTTGTGAACAAATTAACACAAAATTAAATAAATGGATTTCCAGTGAACTTGGTCACTTTCTTTAATATTGCTAAATTAAGTGTTTTTCCCTTTTTTTTTTTTCTCAGAGAATAATTAATGGATCTTGAAGGAAAGTAAAAGAAAAGTTGTACAAACAAATCTGTACCTAGTGAAATTCAAATGGGGTCTTATAAGGGAAGTGATGGCTTGGTGTATGCTCCACTGATTGCCATTATACTTTATTGTATATTTCAAATTGCACTTATGGCATGGGTTATTGTTTGTTGTGAAAACTGGTGAAGTCTACATGTGTGTTGCCGTGTGGGGGATATTGACTTGTGTTGTTGTCTTTTGTTATTTTCGTGATGAGTCACCAAAGTTTACAGACTCATAGTGAGTATAATTTCTGAGTGAGATATTTTATTAATTTTGTGGCACCAAAGTTTTTCCTTTTACAAATCCACACAATAATCCCACCTCATCCTATAGTTCTCTTCTCTCCGACTCAAAATCCAGCTTTAGCGAATTTAAATGTGGTTTCACAAGAGGACTGTTGGGCCTTGGCGGAGGTACGAGCTCCACTGAGTGCCAGGGTAGTTTTTTATACTGGATCTGATTGACTCCATTTTTCTAATGCCCCCGCACAAAGGAAGCGGTAGTTGGAAACCCACCAGTGTTTGTGTCATACGGCTTCTCTTGAAAAAGACTTCACTGAGCTCTGCCAAGTGAAATGACCACATTGTATCATATAATATTAGCATAAATAGAATTACGGAGCTGTCATCTGTTTTCCAACAAGTCTCCATTTTGGCTACGAAGGCTTTATAGTAAATACGTATTCATCAACCTTCACTGATAGAAAGTCTGCCCCGCCCAGTGGAAGCGGTTCAGGTCCCGGGTCAGTAAATAATGGAACATGAAAACGGGCATGTTTTCCACATTTCAACAGTGATACAGTTTTTAGATGCTGTGAAATTCCTGTGAATTGCTTTTTGGCACAACTACACAGGAGAGGCCTGGACCTTTGGCTGCCAGAGGCATATTAATAATGTTGATCATGGGAATGAGACTGAGGCTTGAGACAAGCCGTAGTTATGAACCAATGTGTCATAACTGAGGATCAAAAGTCTTCTAACCTCTCTGCTCACCCCGAGACTTCAAGCGCTCTCCCTCTCGCTCTCGTTCCGTCTCCCCCTTATGGCCCGAGGCTGTGTTATTGGGTTGAGGAGCCAAATTGTTTCTCTTTTGTATTGCGAGACTCCATCCTGTCTGTGGGTCTCCAGCCCCCTAAACCACAGCTGGCAGCACAGTCAGCCTGTTTTGAGGAATGCGAGGGGCTTCTAATGGTTACACCCTCGCTCCCTGCGCTCGGAGCTCGATCACACGCTGCTCTCACTCTCTCTTTTTCTCCTCACACACACACACACACACCAACGTGCTCACAAACAAACATGTTGGCCCACACCAATGTGCACATACTGTACTGTAGGACAAACACACAGAAGCAGGGAAGGAGTTGCTCGGCCTCAGAGCTGTGGATTACAGCCACTCCTCTTTGAACAATAAGCCAATACCATTAAAGGGGTCACAGTGATAGTGGGACGCCGCTCCCTCCCCTCTAATGTCACCAGTCGTAATCTGGGTCCAGACTGGTTGTCTGAAGTTGGCTCCTTTCAGCTGACGGTAGCGAAATGTCATGGAGGTCAGTAGAGTTATAGTCCCTCCGACGAGCTTTAACACTACAAATCGTGTCCTCATGCTTTTTTACACCCTTGTGAAGTCTAAATATATTTATTACATGATACAGTCATATGGGCCTTTTCTCATAAATGGCCTTTCATTGAAAATTGAGTGACATAAATCGTGATCAAGCCCTAGCTGGCTCAGTTGGGCCCTGCTCTAGAAACACGGCTAATGAATACCACTTGGCTACCGCTCGAGTGCTGGCATCAGGAATATCATCCTCCTTTCCTTTGCATTCGATATTCCACATGGGCCTGTATTTCTCATGCTAACAGCCGCTGCAACATGCCCTAGCAATTCAAAGATCACACGCTAATGCCTACTTGTCCCCAATTACACCAAACACTGCTGGGCTCCACCGCTGCCCTTTGAAATGGATCTGCTTTGTGTTAAATATATTTACACTTGAAAAACATCTCGAGAGGAGGCGAAGGAGAGCTTGCCTTCCTCGGCAGAAGGCGGCAGTGTGTAGAATACTAATCGGGCCCTCGGTTGCGTTTGATGCCCGTGTTTGATGTTTTCCGAGGATCCATGCCGATGCTGAAGCCCCAGAGAGGGCGACGGAGAGGAACAGGAGGAAGGACCAGACTGCTCAGGCTCAGGGGGTCGACGGGGTCTGGGGGGACTGAGAAAGAGTTTACATTCTCCTCCTGGGGATGGTTTTATTGTTTTGCCCGTGTGCGTCAGACCCATTAACATCTATTGTCTTTGCCTCTTGTGAAACGAAGGGGCATTTCTGGCCTGTGTTTTTTTAAACCACCTTGTATAAAACTGTGGTCCAGCGTCTGACAGCAGCATAATGGTCAGGAATGTACTCTGGCTGAAAGCAACTCTTCATCAGTTATGAAATTTATACTGTATAGACTGGCATACGGTACGAGTTTGAGCACAGAGTGGCCCAATTTGAGAATACTTTTACCCTTCAGCGCAAGTTGGTCAAGGTCCATTTGGTCAGTGGTGTGGTGCTGTCAATCATCTCATACGATCCTCATTAGGAAAAAACTATGCTGCCAATATTGTTGCAATATTATTTGTTGGCGTGTGCGGAGAGTTGTGAAACGGTATCTCAAGCTGTGTGTGTGCGTAATCAGATTTGTTAATGTGTACAAGAATCCACTGTGTGCTGGGATTAGCTAATGTGTATTCAGAATGTGTGTGTGCGTACTCAGATTTGCAAACGTGTAAAAGTGTGTAATGAGGTTTGTGAATATTGAGAATGGTACATGTGCAAATGCATCAATATTAGTGGCTGAAACGTTTTTAGTTTCTTTGCAAGTCATCAGTTACAACTCAGACCTTCCTCGCAGTTTGCTATTGGTTTTTAACATGAGATCTGCAGATACGTGTTTTGGGGAATTTGTCCATATCCACGATGTGTACCTGGTGGTATTAAGCACTTAACTATTTATGGTACATTTCCTACCTAAATAAATCTGCCCTTTTTAATTTGACAGAGAGCTCAAGACGATGAGATGGATAGCATTAAGAAGCACATTAAATCATCCAAAGACAAGGAGGATGCCAAGCCGCTGGACAAGCCTGAACAGTGAGAGCCAAACCTCCCTGCTCATCCAAATTCATTAAATGAAGAGCTGTGTCATCGAACAGATATGTTATCGTGACCCATCATGTCCCTTCGTCAGGTTCCTGTTCCAGTTATCCAAGATCCCCAACTTCTCTGAGCGGGTGTTCTGCATCCTGTTTCAATCAACTTTCCACGAGTGTGTCACCTCCGTCCTCCGCAAAATAGAAATCCTTCAGAGAGTGTGCAAGGTGAGCAACTTGCCTGTCTCATTTCCTGTTTATTTTCTAAATTT
Source organism: Hippoglossus stenolepis (assembly GCF_022539355.2). Lineage (NCBI taxonomy): Eukaryota > Metazoa > Chordata > Actinopteri > Pleuronectiformes > Pleuronectidae > Hippoglossus > Hippoglossus stenolepis. The sequence goes on along the minus strand of NC_061494.1, from coordinate 17,697,028 downwards.
AACTTCACATCTTTGTCTCATTTGTGTGTGTGTGTGTGTGTTTGTTTGTGTGCACCAGATTCTCCAGAGTAGTCAGATTGTTCTGCAGGTGCTCGGCCTGGTGCTGGCTTTTGGCAACTTCATGAACGGGGGTAATCGGTCCAGAGGGCAGGCCGACGGCTTCTCCTTGGACATTCTGCCAAAACTGAAGGACGTCAAGAGCAGTGTGAGTGTTACAGTGAGAGTCTGTGTCGCGCTACAAGAGCAGACTCTCAAGCTGCGTCTCAATTCAGGGGCCGCAATCCTTTCGGAGGCTGCATTTGGAGAGATCACAGCTGAGCGACTAGACTGTCCCATTCCCGAAGTCCAACAAATGCGTCCGAGTAACGTCTGGGCTGTAACGGGTGGATCCATCGTGGCGCTTTGGTGACAAACGTTTTTTCAAAGAGGTAATGGGGCCGGCAAGCGACGAGAAGTAACGGTACACATGTTTAAAATAACCGAGGGGCATTAAAACCTTCTCATCGTGTCCAGCTTCAGCTCTGTTGCTAGGCGACAGCAGTAAGGGCGGGACAAGCTGGTGACGCTGATCGAGGAAATCCTCTGTGGACCAGACCGTCTCGTTTCAGCTCAGCCTTTTGCGGCCCACGAAGACCACCGGCCCCCCCTGAATTGGGACGCAGCTTCAATGAAATGTTATTCAAGCAAACCGAAAATACATGTTTGAATCTGTGCAAAATGAGGAAAGGAGACAAGCCCCCGTGATTTATCTGCAACCGCAATGTTATTCTGAAATAAAAAATTATACTTGAAAATATGTGATAAACACAGATTCCAGGAGCAGAACGAGACCGAACCCCCCCCCGCTGCCAAACATGTAGAACGTAGCTGTGCAGATTTAGAGGCCATTCTGTTTACTGTTCTTATTTAATATCACAAGCGGCTCAGCGTACCCCTGGCACTGCCATATAAGGACACAGTGGTTAGAGTTTTTGTGGTGGTGGACTGAGTAAGGTATCCATAAAGAACATCAAACTTTCCACCAGCTCTGAGTTATGACAGCCAGCCCAGCACAGTTGTGTTTTGTTGCATTGCTGCTCCAACGTCGTGATTTATCCCCAACTTCTAAGGCCGCTGTCCTTATTCTTGTTTGCCCCGCGCAAATTAAATCATCCTGCTCCGAAATGATTAAATTAATAAATAAAGAGGTTTTAGTTTATTTATTTGGATCGTTTTCTTTCTTTCAGGATAACTCCCAGAGTCTTTTGTCTTACATCGTTGCTTACTATCTAAGGCACTTTGATGAGGTATGTTTTGGTTCCTGTTTATTTGAATCACTTTTCTGTTTTAGACTAATTTGCTTAGAAATCCTTCCAGAGCTCTCTTTTCATCTCCCCTCTTGCCAGAGGATACCATGGCTTATCCTTTATCAAATTATTTATTTTCCCTTTCCTCATTTACGGCAGGAACAAATCTCTCTCCCTCTCTGGCTCTCTTCTGATCCGCTTTCTGTCTTTCACTCTTCATCTCCCGCTCTCCCGCTCCGCTTTGGTCTGGCTTCATTCAAACCTGCAGCCTGTTCATTGGCACAGCATCCAAAGGAGCGCTAGTGTAAATAATTAGGTTCTCCAGATGAGATGAACTCAGTAGAGTGCTGCCTGCCAAAAACAACCTGCATGACATGAATATAGCTCTCATAATATCCTTGTAGTAACTCTGATGGAGAGAATTGCTGTGGACTTTCTGCACGGAGCTTAATGCTCATTTCTGCTGTACTTTCAGTCGTGTCTTCTCTGGGATGTTTGGGCTGCTAATGCATGCATGTAGGTCTCTGAGGACCTTTATTTGAATGTGGCCTGGTGTGTACAGTATATACTAGAGAGGCCTGCTCTCATTTGAGGAAGATTGACTTTGATATTGGTGTGTGTATGTGATTTTTTGTTTTTGTTTGTTGTTGCTTTTACCAGGATGCAGGCAGGGAGACGTCTGTCTACCCTCTGCCTGAGCCCCACGACCTCTTTCAGGCCTCCCAGATGAAGTTCGAGGACTTTCAGAAAGATTTGCGCAAGATGAGGAAAGATCTCAACGGTATGGTCGCCGATTTCCATTCTACGATGTAACTTCTGTTTGAGCACATTCAAAACCTTGATCACGCCATATAGCATAATGTTTAAAATCCCATACATAAAAAAAACAACAACCAGTAGACGTTAGCAGATGTTAGGGACATAATTTCAGTTGCGCGCTGAAGCTTTATTAAGTGTTTTGGCCTTGAAATCAACGATACAGGCCGAACTTGAGGGTACGCTGAGGCTACAGGTAAATCTGACTGGCTACTGGCTCGTAAGGCAGAACTATGAAAGCCATGTGCTCCGTAGATTAGACATCATTACCTCTGTGCAGTCTGATGCCATAGATTATGTATTAATCTATGTGCATATCTCCTGGTACAATGGAAAATAATTTCCCAACCCTTACCAGCTATGGTTACGTGTGGATCCTGGAGGCGGGTCAACACAGAGATAGCATCTGTTTGTCGTACAGACGAGCTAACCAGAAGCAGATGGGACTTGTCAGATGTAGACTCCTGTTGAACCTGGCGTTCCTTTACTGTCCTCATGAAACAGAGATCAAACTATACAGGGGCAACGTCTGGGAACTTCCACTACCTGTGTGCACTGTCAAAGGTTCATCAGCCTGGAAGACTCTGTCCTGCAGCTCTGAATCACCTCGCTGACCCTGCGAGCCACAAACCTCCAACACACAACAATGAGAATTTCAGAATATTCTGTGCACGTCATAGGTCGTCATTTCGCCCAGAGGGGTCCACAATGTGATTCACAGACGAGCTGACTAATAGCTGACTAAGTCGGAGCTGAATGGTTTAATATTTCACTCTATAATAACTCTTTCATTTTTTTCAGCCATTCATTATTCAACCAGTTCCTGAACCAATACATGTGGTTAATCTATTACAAAACTTTTCATTTTCTACCGACCAACAGAAATGTCATGAACTGTGATTATTATTCAGTAAAACTTTTATCATCACCGCTAATCAACTTTGAGGAAAAAGGAAATAAACCAACAGAAATGATTTGAGTGGGTTTCACAAGCCAAGAAGTTTGGAGACTGAATTTTCCGTTCAGCTCTGATTACATTTATTTAATCTCTCAGTGAAATCGAAACACAATAAAATGAGACCCACGATGACAGTATGACCTCATGCAGAGACCTGATATGTTACATTTCGATATATTCAACATGCAGTTGGCACATAGATTATCTTAAAATGTTGTGTGCGAGAACGAATGTGCCCTGTTGCTGCATGTCAGGACCTCGGGAAGTGTGGCAATTGGATTATGCTTGACAAGCTAAACTGAGCTGTTGAGTGAAAGAGAGTCCTAATGAATGAGGCAGTTGGGAAATACTCCCTTTCATTACTCTGTCTCAAGTCACACAGCACTCGGAACACTTTCCAAACGCTGCACTTCCAACAGGTGGTAAAAAACGTCTGTGTATCTTTGTGCAAAACGTGTGAGTGAGTACGTGTGTATGTGTGACTTTGTGTGCTCGTGGCTCGATCGACAATTCCCCGAACCTGGTCTGTTCTCTATCATGTTTTATGTATCTTTGCTGCTAAACCAATCAGGTGCCTGGTCCGTGTTTGCCAAATATTGTTGTTCCTCTGCCATAATGATTCTTGAGGCTGTTCATTATTTGCAATTCATAAAGATGGAGTTGCTCGCTGGGGAAACGGACTTGCGTCTGCTCCGACCCCAGTGGCAGTGGCACATGCTGTCCCTACATAAATACATCATCACATGCTATACCTGCAGACCTCTTCATTACCTAGCGGGGCCAGCTGAGCGCTCTAACAGACGCGGGGCTTCGATGACAGTTCCCAGAGGGAGGTTCTAATCGGTGGGCGGCGCAGAAATGGCCTTGGCTGGCCTGAAGGACATCAGCACAACACAGCAGAGTGGAGAGAGCTCAGTGTGTACCTTTCAGGTCGAGGCGCCATATGGTCTATGAATTACCATTTGCCTATTCCCAACCTTCCCGTTCCCTTAAGCGTCTCATGGCCTCTCCACCTCTAAGGCCTTGGCAAAGTTTGTGTATCTGTTGTGTTTGCAGATTGTGCGTGACGATGAGTTTCTCCCGGGATCAGAGCGCAGGCCTCCCTGGCTCCTGGGGGGGGCGTTATTAGTCATTATGGGTCATTATGTCTTTGCTCATTCAGCAGAAGCTCAGCAGCGATTTATCAGAGCGAGCACGACCAGGGTGAAGTGTAATGTCAAGTTTGTGATCACAACAGAAATTCTGGATAGGATATTAACGCTGTATCGCTCTGACAGACGTTTTCCCCTCTGATGCTGATCATCTCTTGCTGTTTCAGCGTGCTCGACGGAGACGCAGAAAGTTTGCAAATTGTCCTCTGAAGAGATCCTGCAGCCTTTTAAGGACAAGATGGACACATTTCTTAGCCAAGGTGAGCCTGTTTTCCAAATCAGTTGAAACAGATAACTGATGAGACTTTCAACAGTCTCATTAAAGGGAGATATTCTTCATTTTTAATTCCTGTTAACAAATTCCACGAAAAGATCAGAAGCAACAAGGAATTGATCCAACTAACAAGTGTTGTCTGTGTTTCCCAAGACTCCATAGTTGTCCAATAACAAAATGGAATGGTACTCTATTAAACATTTCTTTAACAAGGTCCAACAGTCCCCTTAGAAAATCACATTTAAATTCACCACATCCAGATGTTTATGCTAATCGGCACCAAAATGTCCACAGTCACAGACACTTATCTCCTAAATGTGCCTGATTTAATTTCTCCATTAAAATCCAATAATCATTTACAGAGAGGATAACGAAAACATGTCAAACCCCCCCCCCCCAAGATGTTCAGATGGATAGGAAAGTTTTGATGTGTTTAAAATAATTTGTCTATTCATTATATTCATGAGAATATCGCCAGGCTAATCCTTTTAGATATGATGTATCAAGTGAGTCTGTTTAAACATAATCTTTGCTCATGTGTGTTACCATCATAAGAGGGGTTCAAATTTAATAAGGCAAATAATGTTTTCCTCCTGATTTAATAGATTATTCTGTGTCGGTGTTCTGTTGGTATATCTGAGCTTAAGAGTCCTCTGTGGTGTGGGAGCCTGTGCAGCAGCTCATCACTCAGAGTGATGGAGGGTCTTCTATGTCTGCCGACACATTTCCAAATCTGTTTGATGCTGTTTTCACACGAGGGTTCACTCAGTGTTGTTTCCGCAGGGACTCGTGTTTATTCCAGGGTGTATTGAATAACTCACAGCTATTGTTTTGAGTTTGCCTATCTGCTTTGACGGATTATGATCGCACTTGGTAGCAACACTGTTTATCTTGACGAAAAAATGAGAACATCTTATTGTGCCTCAGAGGAGGATTCAGGGTGGTTAAAGAAGGTGAACCTGTCACGCAGTTAAATCGACTGCAGAGAGCAGAACTGGACACCCGAGAGGCTGGAACACGACGGACTTGTTCACCACACGATCCCTTTCACTTAGAGCTTTTGACATCGAGAAATGTTTTTTGTCCTGCTATGTGTTTGTTTCAGTTCCTAGCCTCCTTTATATTTCCAGTCGTCTTTGCTTCTATCACTCCACGCGCGTTAAAAAGATAACGATGAATTTAAAGAAACTGTGGACTATAAACGTGCAGCATTAATATATTGAATACTGCCAGCACCTCTGCAAAGCTGTTTGTACACAGGTACTATGAGCTGGTTGAAGATCTCCTGTATACGCCTAATAGATCAAGCTAAAGACAGAAGAAACTAGAATGGCATTCAGTAGAGTGCATATCTCCACCAAAGCCCAACTGCCCCCTTATGAAACATTTAAATTCACTAGATCCAGATTTTTTTTTTGTCAAACTCCGTGAATTATTCTTTGAGAAATCAATGAAAATGTGGAAAAACGACATATCTCACAATATTAAAGAAAGGGTTATTTAAAGAAATTTAAAGGGTTCTTTGTTTGGTCACACCACAGCCCTCCACAAAATTTCATGGAAATCTGTTCAGGTGTTTTTGCATAATTCTGACAAACTAAAACAAATAGACAAACAGACGGGCATGAAAACACAACCTCCTCGGCGGATTTCCAACACTTTTAAATCTCCAGTACACACTATTGAAGCAAGATAAATAAAATACATTTTGTGTTTTGAGTCTAAAAGCTAGAATTACATTTATTTAGATATTTGTACATCCATTTGTAAATCCATTGTGAACGCAGTCGTGTTTGTGCCTCACGTCCAGCCGGCGTCACGTACTCATGCTTTAATCTCAGTGATCTGACAAGTGGTTCACTTCAAATGTGTAGTTCGATGTGCATGTTTTTAACACGACAAGCCAACTGTCATTCCCTGTGTGGCGTTGGCTGTGAACCCCGGCTACATTCATTTAACTGCGTCCAATCTGTCGGAAGGACCCGGCTCGCAGGCCTCTCACCAACTGCTTTTGTATTCAAATGAGAGTATAATGTGTAGCATGTGTTCTTTCCGCGGTAATGCTCACTGTCCATTTTAAAGGAAGTCTGCAGATGAAAGCATGTCTCCCATTTCCACCTCTCCCCCTTCTCCTCTCCTCTCTTTTCCTTTCTCTCTGTGTTTGGGAGAAATATGGGAGCTCTTTCTTTGATGCAAATGACGAGATTTCCCCCTTCCGAGAGCAGAATGTACGCACCGTAACATGGACATGTGACTTCGAGAGGCTCCAGACGGGATTCTTGGGGTTCCTCCACTGCTGCGGTGAAAAAAAAGAACAACAGCCCAAATGTCTTATTTTTGTTATTTCTGTAATTTCTGAAAGCCTGAGGTTAAACTGTTTCTGGCTCCATAGTTTAAGCCGCTTTTGTTTATTTTCTGACCATGAAACTAACCACAGAATAACAGTGGGAGCGGACTTGTTGGAGCTCGGCTGTTTGGTCTAGCTCAATTTTCCCCGCTCGCTTCACAAATTCTCATGCATGCAGGCCTTTGATGGAGTCGCTGTGACTTGCGAGGGAGCATCGGCCATGTGATAATGTGTTTCTGATGGACGTGTAGATCAGTGAGACTGGCAGACTCATCCTGTTACATTATGTAGGTGGATGTGGTTTAATATCAAACCTAAGAGAATCTTTTTAATGTGTGTGTTTGTAAAAATCCCCCAAAAGTAGACATGTTGATGTTGGTTCAGTAACACAGACGGCCCCTTTTTAAATAATGTACTTAAAATATATCCGTATATTTTGTGGGTCTCATGTTGTCCCACTTTATCTTCAGATCTACCTTCTCATTCTACAAACTTCTGTCTGACTGTTGCTCGCATATCTCGAGAGGCGTTCATCTCACAATTATCACTTGTATTGTCGATGGCCTGAGAAAGTGCAGTGTTGAATTTGATACGTTCTGGACACACGATACGTTCAGTATTAATAAACTTTGATTAAACAGACAAACAGTGCTTAACAGTCAGTCTTCCTTTACATCCTTGGGTAATTTACACTAGTGCCCGCGGGTCAAAACTGGTCCACCAGCAATAATAACTGATAATTCGATTATTTTTATTTTACCACACATTTGACGGGAGTCGCGGGTGCTGATCCCCAACCTAGCAGCAACATTCAAAGAGTCATATCCGATTCCAACAATTCTCTACAACGTTAAAGCGCAACCTTTTATTTTTAATTTTTTGCTGCAATGTTTTGTATTGAGCTGAATTACGAAGCTTTTATTTTGAAAAGCTGTGAAGTTGGGTCTGAAGATTGTGTCATGTTGCTTAACAGACCGAAGAAATAGCCAACATGCAATGTATAGAAAAATAACTCTTGTTAAGTCCATCTTTTAACTATATAAAACACACGGACAATAACAAGGCAAATTCTGTTTCATTTTATGAAACACATTGGAGATAAACCAGGTAGGATGAACACAAAATAAAAAGTGACTCTATAATTTAGAGCTGTTTGAGGAGGACTCGCTAATGACAGGGAATAATTCGGAAGTAGCTCCGGAGCATTAACACAGGACAAGAGAGCAGCTCATTCCAAACAGGGAGGTCCAGAGCAGGCAGTGCACTCATCAATAAGACGAACTCCATGAATCGCTCAGTGTCAGGGGAAGGTTTAGTTAAGTATGTCAGAGTTTCCCCTTAATTGATATTCGATGTTTCTAGGAATAGATTTCACATCACAACAGCATCTTCCAGAGTCAGTGTTACAGTAAGTCGCATCTTCAATCATCTGAACTGTCAGGACTGGAACACATTCCTGATATTAACATGCAACTCACATTCCCATGTTTTATCAATATGTCATCATTTATCGATGAGCCGTCAGCAGAGAGAGAGAGACGTGATGGTGGGCCACAGGGTGATTTAGCACGGTGGACTGGTAGAGCGTAGTGCTGCTCTCAGCGGGTTTGTCCGGGACCTTTTAGATGTGGCTCTGGCTTCAATTACACGTAGCAACCAGATATTCCCAACATAAGAGGGCGGAGAACACAGATCGGTGCCAGGAAAAGACTCTCCGTCCCATCTACTGTCATGTGTGTCTTGGAAAAGCCACGACGAGGCCATTTCTGGTCATTTGACAGTTTAAGCCAAAAGCGACTTGGGAGGGGGGGGGCAGAGAAGCTGTGTGGGAGAATTTATTGTCCAACCTTTTGTCCGTCAGCGCACTGTAGATACAGGCCGGCATAAAATACAGCTGGATTGACTCCACTGCAGCTCTTTTATATATTAAAAATCAGCCCCCTAGATTCTGAAATTTGATAAGTAGGAACCTGTGGGAATTTCCTGACTGAGGCTGTCACATTTCACTGCTGTTCTCCTATATCATAATTTATAACACAGTCAAAAGGGGCCTGATGGCACAGCGAGATAAATGTTGCGGCCTGCTGGAAATATCTCCTAATGGGTACCGTCGTGTCCAACTCCTCGTTTTCTTACCTTCTCTCTGTTACTCACACATCTCACTCACTACACACACACACACACACACACACACAGTCATCTGTCTCCATTCGCAGTTACCCCGCACAAAGAAGCACTTGTCCCGAGGTCTGCAGTGCTCATTTGTCAGTTGTGCAACAGTGGACAGTTCAACACTTAATAACCTGGTGGCACAACACTGACCTTGAAAAGACGGGCGGCTTTAAGTAATGGTGACATGTGGAATCCTCCTGCAGGTGAAAGATGGATCTTCTCCTGTGAATGTGATGGTTCTTTATGTACCAATGATCTGCTGTCCCCCCCCCCCTCTTTTAATTTACTTCACAGCCAAAACTGAACTGGAAACCCAGGACACGCAGCTGGCAGACACCCAGAAGATGTAAGAACTTTTTTTTTTTATTTAAATGTTTCCCTGCAGCTGAAGAGTAAACGCAGTCACTTCTGTTTCCGTCACATTTGTTGCTCTTTGTCTCGAACGCGGCCCCAGTGATCAGTCCATGAATTTGAAATTGAAAACGCGGAATAGCACAATTCCAATGCATGCATTCTCGCTGCAGTGAAGAAATATAATCTCACTGCTTTGTCAATATTTAGGACTCCTGGTTCCTACAGTTACACGGAAGGTGCGGGCCGTCATGCCAGGCCAGGCCATCAGTAGACGGGAGGCCCCCTGTGCGGTGTCTGCGTTGTTTATCTAAGCGGAGCGAGAGTAGACAGCCTTGGCTCCAGGCTTCTGTTACTGCTGGCGAGGAATGTGTTCCTATAGCACACTCCAAACAAAGAGACCCCAACCTGTCCACTGTATTGATCCACTGCGAACGGCGTCCGCATTCACTCTGTACACGTGTTGTCCCCCCCCCCCGTCATGTGTTTCTTTGGCTCGATCTGCCTTTGTGTGCAAAGTTGTGCATCTTTTCTTCTCGCTCATGCCTCTACAGCATGTGGGTGTTTATGCACACACACGCAACGTGGAAGATTATGCACGCCAGGGAGCTCGTTGACAAAGCTAAACCCTGTGCATGATATTTATAAGAGTTTTATTTTGGGCCTGGAAGTTAATCCCACAGAAAACACAGAATGACTGTGCGGTTTCTGTGTCAGTAGATGCATTTTTTCTTTCCTCACGCTTTTCCCTCTGAAATGCAGAGTCATCATTGGGTTGTGTTTTGTTCGTGTCACTTCACCACTAAGTCTGTCAAAAAGCATATTATTCTAAGATTAACTTTCATATTTTGCATATTTGCGTAGCACAGCCCGATTTCACAACAATCGGTTGTATGTTTCTGTAATCTCATGTTGTAATAGTTTGGTCTTGAAGTAATGTTTTTGTTCTCTGCCCTCAGCTTCTTGGAGCTGAGCATGTCCTTCTCAGTCAAACCCAAGGCAGGAGAGAAAGAGGTCTCTCCCAACACTCTCTTCTCCATTTGGCACGAGTTCTCCACCGATTTCAAAGACCAGTGGAAAAAGAAGAATAAACTGATGTTACAGGAACGGTGAGAGAGGTTTCCTGTTTCGGAATGTGACATGAGATACCTTCTTCTGACAGGACACTTGAAGCTATCGGCCCAAAATCAAACCCCTTCGGAGACACCAGGGTCTTTTCATTTATTTGTCTTTGTCTTTGGGGGAGGTACACCACACTCTGACCCTTGCAATGTCATTACAGAAACATCAGTGTTCCCTACATTTCGAATTCTCCCCAAGCGTAATTTTCCGAACCATTAATAACTTGCAGGCCATCTCGTGTTCGCTGCAGATCCTATCAGATTCATCCAAATTCATGAAGGGGAAAAGAGGTTAAATGACCCGAATCTATGTCCTCACCCCAGTAATGAAAAAAACACATGGAGCATCCAGTTAGCTTCCAGTGGTTTGATGAATATAAAGATACTGCTGCAAATGTCAACAAAAAGCAAATTGGTCCATTATGCCAAATGAAGATTGAACTGTGATATGTATTTGTGAGAGAAGGGAAATGTCACAAGCTTTGCTTGTACAGTAGGAAAGAATAAAAACAAATTTGAAAGCACTTGCCCTTTGCCATCGGCAGTCATCCCAACATACTCCTGCTTTTTTTTTTTCCTGTTGGACTGCAGAGGAACTATAGATATTAATCCTCGCTTGCACTTTATGGACATGCAGTGCTGGAACTCAGAGTATCCATGTGATGAGTAAAGGCAAAGATGCAAGTCTGTCAATGTAAAATGTTGTACTCGCTCATTGCCAACATGCTGCTGATCTGTCTTTTTAAAGCCCCAATGAGTGACGCTGCTGGCTCGCTCCGCGCAGTAGTAAACTGGAGTGAGTCACTTCAGAGTTGGAGCTTTGGCCCTTTGACAAACCGACAGCATCGTGTCCAAATACCACATGACCATCGTCTGGATGATCCAAGAAAAGACTTTTGTGCAGGCTTTCTTTATTAAATGGTTAAATTCTGAATTCCAGCAGTGTGCATGGGTGTGAGTGCATCCAGTCATTTGCTCTTTAATTCTCTTTAGCATGAGTGATATTTACTGCTGGTCTTTTTTTCAGGGTCAAAATGGCTGAGGACTGTTTCAAACAGGCCAGGGAGAAGGCTGCCTACAACGTGAAACCCAAACACGCAACTGGAATAGTACGTTTTCTGCTCTTCTTATTACTCTCTGCTTCTTTTAATTTAATTCCAGCGGCATCAACCCTTTTCCCTTTTCTTCACTTGGTGCATAGTATTTCCTCACCTGGGGTGTTTAGAGTGAACAGTCCCAACTTATTGAGATGAGTGCTGGAGCTGCCAGTTTGTAAATAACTCTGACTTCTTATTTCATTCCACAGAAAGCAAAGCTGGGTCAGAAGATCTGAAGCAGAAAGTGGAAAATGATCATCATCAAGCCTGTTGCACAAGCACTGTTTGTACAATCTGACATGAGTCATCAGTCATTTTTATATTTATATGCTTTCCGTATTTGTTTTCAATTGATTTAGAGCTGTTTTTATTTTAAGTTGGTTCAAAGTGGATGTTATATTGTTTGTTTAAAAGCGGAATCAAAACATTTCATTCTCGGCCAACTTTTGATGGCACCAGCCAGAAATGCTGCAGAGACACTATTAAGATGAGATTAAATGAAACTGAGTCGTTTAAATGAAAATGTGCATCAGATAATTCGTAGCAACACGAACCTCTCTCAGTATTTTTAAAGCCATATGTAGTTTATTATCATTTTTAGTCCAACGTCAAAGCCGACTTTTCTCAGTAAGACACAAACCCTGTCTCTTCATTTCTCCCTTAGTGGTGAAAAGCACAGAATTTTATAACCTTTCTATACGTTGGACAGAAAAGTGCCTTATCGCACAGCAGTGGTCGAATGAGTGCTGCAGGCCAGAGTTTATTTTTGAGACACATCATCTGTGATTAAATGTTACACGTAAAGAAGAAGAGTCGTTTTGTTTTTTTACAGGCTGATGCCTGACTTTTCTTAATCATTTCATCAAGTGTGTTTCAGAACTAGTTTCACAAGCGGCACCTGATCTAATGTGTTTAAATGTTCTTTCAACAGAAAAGGCCTAAGGGGTGTGATCTCATATTGTTTTATTCAGTGCTGTTGTGGAACTTGTTTTGTGTTTTGAGCTGATGTCTATGCATTCGTTTTGCCTTTCCCACTGTGTGCGAGTGTGTGAACTCCCATATGTTATTTGAGCAACATTTATCATGTGATGTTCGTTTACAATAGGCCAACAACATGTTTTTGATTGAATACCCTGGACCATGAAAAAATATTTATTGAATAAAAGAAATTACATAAATCTTTGATATAAATTTAGCTGTTGCTGTTTTCTTTGTCACTTGTGTAACTCAGAACTAGATGCACTCGCCGCTGTTTTATATGAAATAGATTTAATATATTTTTTTACATACATACTTACACACATACACAAAACATATATACTGTATATATTGCATTGCACCCCGATTACACATGCTGTTTTATGCTTTCATGCTGGCGAGTGGCGAATGTACAGTATACAGCCGGGCTCGTGTCCAAGCACGTAGATCCCACCGGTCGATGCTGTGTTGCTTCATGTTTCTTGACTTCCTGTCCTTCACATAAACGTGTGTATCATCTGCGACATCATGTGAGTGAAGGAAAAGATACAGAAGAGCAGATACAATTCTTCTAAAACAGTCAATTTAAAAAATATAGTTGTCAAACTGTAATTACTGCAGATGTCATCTTACAAAAACATTTTAAAGGGGTCACGGGGTACAGTTTATTTTTTTTTAGGCAATTGATTATCAGCATGGTCTCTGACGGTGCACATGATGTGTCACAGAGCTCAAGAGTCACATTCTTATCTTCTTTATCACAAAAGAGCAGATCTACAAGTAGCAGGTAGATGTGAACGACGTCTGTGTGTCTCCACCGGACTAACCCTAACCCTTCAAACACAACTTTATCACAAAGGATTCTAGTAACAAACAGTCAAATAGCAGGTAGATATGAGTTTTGTCAAATAACAGGAGGAACATTGCTTCATCATCAGTGTCTCTTACGCAGCCACTTGGATCAGTCTCAACAGCATCAGCTCACCAACATCTCTGATTAAATCAATGTTGGCCTTTGTGTATTAATATCAGTTCCATGTTTTATGTCATTTTATTGTGTGACAGGCCATTATTTGTCAAACAGGATGCAGAATAGTTCAACTTGAAGCCAGTCTTTGTTTGGCAAAGTTTGGGAATATCTGCCTTTTGACAATATTCAGATGTCCCTTCGGTTTTCAGAGACCTTTGAAGTCCTTCACAGTTTCCCATGGCTGCTCACTTCCACAGACATGCAGCGACACTGTTTGACCCGCTGCACCTTGCGGTGTCTGAACGGCGGCTGCAGGTCCGGACAGTCCAGCTGCACCGTGAGCTGCGTGATGCGGTGCGGCCTGCAGAAGGAGCAGGACTGGAACGGCTCCTGGGCCTTGTTGTGGTTTTTCCTTCCAGACCCTGAGGCCTGGCCGCGGCTCTGGCCCTGACCGGAGCTCGGGCCCATGTGACGGGGGATATAGAAGGAGTTGCACTGGCCGTAGCAAAAACGGTTGACCACCGTGCGACTGCGGCAGCCCTCCTCGCTGACTGTCTGGCGGAGGGGTTGGGTCTTGCACCAGTCTCTGCGGAGGTAGCGGCGCTCTGTCACCACCAGGGCCTCTCTGCTGGAGGATAGCACCTCTGGTTTCTGCTGCAGTAGCCGGTGGTTCCGTTCTGAGGACAGGTTCCCTTTGGTCTTGTGCGGGGACGGGATGGATCCCTGGGGCCGAAGCTTTTTGGTCTCCGCGGTGATGCAGAGCACGCCAGCCAGTATGACTGGGATAGTTATTCTCCACAGCATTCTGCAAAAAGAAGGAGACACACTGCGATGTATTACATGTCTCAACAGAGTCAAACACGTGTTGTCACATTAGTTGAATCACGACAGCCGCTGACATGTTATTATCGATCGTGTTTGCAGTTGTGTGAACGTGCGTTCACGTCGAACCACCTCTGGAGTGGAGCCTTCCAGGCTTCATTGAGGAAATGAATCCATCACCAGGGCCCCCATTTGTCAGCATCTCTGTGTCATTACTTCTATTTGCTTTCCTCTCGGCTACGCAACTCTTCCAAAAATAAACAGATCCCTGCCATCAAAGGATACACTTAAACACCCATAACGAGAAGGGGAAGTTGATTTTATTGGTCCCGTCGCCGGGTAAAATAATTAGGGCTTTGCTTACTTTAGTCATGAACTATGCCGCAGATATGTAAACAGGCATTAGAGAGGCCCATCTGTATGTTATTAGGGGAAGAGATGGGGAACTCTACAGTACCCTTTGGGAGTCACCGCTTCTTCTCTTTGGTGATATAGTGTGGAGCCAACTGAACTGAGAATGACCTGTGTCCATAATCGCCATGGTATCTTCTGTATCATGTTAGAGAGACGTATGAAAGTTAGATCCAGGGAAATTATTCCTCTGCCATTCAGGACGGAGTAACCGCCCCGCGTGCACACGCTGTCAGTATCTGTGCCAGCACATTTTTGACCATCACTCAAGCATCTTTCCAGCAGATGTTGCTCCCGACAAGCGTTGCATGACATCAAGTCAGAAATTCTGACAGAGAACCAAACTGCCTCAAGGCCACTGGCTGCTCATATTCAGAGACTCTCCTTTGCTGTGCAAATGTAGCATGTTCCCTTTCTTCTCTGTCTTTCTTTCCAGGACCTAAAACTCACGCTGACATGGAACAAATAACTTTTTCATAATCCTACTTAGTTTTTTTGGCCTCCTTTTCTCTGCCCTTGACCTCGAGGTCATGGCAGGTTTGCCCCGAGCTGCACGAGCACTTAAACCCGTAGATGACTGTCCCAGCAGCACTTAGAGTGAGCTACACAGCAGCTGTGTGTCCATCGAGCTGAGATGCTGCATGGATTCTAACCAGCCTTTTTCTCAAGGATATCAGGAGACATATTGGAGTTAGATAGACACAGAACATGTACTTTCCCTTTTAACCCTTCCTTATGTTCTTTGTTTTCTTCATTGAGAGATCAAACCTGTGTAGGAAGGAAGTATTTTGGATTGTGTGAGTTATCTGCCAAGAAATCAGATGTAGGTGTTCTGCACTTACAGTCAAGTCTCTCGTTGATGGATCTGTGAGCACACGCACACACAAGCCAGTGCACACGCCCACACCCATCATAAGGTTAGAATAACTAAACCAAAGACTCCCACTGGGTCCTTCCACCACCTACAGCATCAGGGAGTCATGACCCCACTCCATCTTCCAGTGATCTACCTTCCATGTGCTACACAGTCTCATTTGTCTTTCACTTGCACTGTCCTGCTGACTGTGTGTTTAAAAGCATAAACCCCTGGTCAGAGGAACAGGCGAAGCTCCTGTGTGCAGAGTCTCGTTCTCTGTTTTCCACCATCCATCGCCTAAAGAGGCGCCCCGTTACTTCGAAGAGCTACGGTCTGCAAAGCCTCAGGGACTGTGGGAGGGATGACCCGAGCGACTGTGTACACATGGCATGACGGATGGCCCATACAGTCAGCAGCCGCGCTCCCTCTCCACTCCCAAACTCGGGCCTAAGTATGATAGTGCCGGCCCTGCCAAGCTATCCTCATCAATCTCTGCGGCAAGACAAATTGTGGTTTTGGGGCAGGGATTCGGGGGCTTCGGGGGGGAGTGCTGAGGTGGAGGGGCGGGTGGTTAGTGGTTGAGGTTAGAAGATAGAAGGAAAAGGGGGTGAAGATGGTGGGGTTTGGGACAAATGACCTACTGGGAAACAAAACCAGGCCTGCTTGGGCTTCATGCACAGTTTCTGCCGTCCCTCCGCTCCTGCATATCTTTCCACAAGCTGTTTGTCTCCTTATTTCCATCTGTCTCGCTCTGTCACTCTATCGTTCTGTCTCTCCTCGACGCACAGCACTAATCATCGCAGAGTCCCGGAGACGGAAGGAGACTGTGGTTTCGTGTGTTAATGCTGAGACAGGACTAAAAACCTAAAACCGGACCTTTCTGTCTGCTAAATACTAATATTGTCCACAAACACAGCTTTATGTTTGACCAGAACCACAAATACTTGGGGCTACGCTTCACTGAACTGTGGCAGAACCTTGGTTCCAAAATTCAGACCTCTAATGAAATTACAAATACCAGAGAGACTGCTGAGCTAGACACAAGGCTTTTTGAAAACAGCCATTATCATCAGTGGGAACTTGTTCTGTTTAGTTTTTTCAGAATGGCATTATAATACCCTGGTAATGTTTTCTGTCTGTGTAGTAATGGGTCTTTTTTTTTTTATATCCGCCCCCCTGCTGCTAAATATTTGAATATTTCAAAATCCGCTTGTTGAATAATTGAAGAAAGAGACGAGAACTCTGTCAAGTTTTTTCAAATTTGTACACACAGATGTACTTGGGCTAAAACCATGTGAAACATCCTCCCAGCTTGTCTTCAAAGGCAGGTTAAAACAAACAAAACCTGATGCCTCAATTATTGGTGCGTCAGAAAGTCTCATACACAGACTGGTAAATGCAGTTAATTACAGTAGAACTGCATTTAATTCACCGTGCAGCTCAAACCTCAATCACACACGAGTATCTGCGCGCACGCACGCACACACACACACACACACACACACACACACACACACACACACACACACACACACACACACACACACACACACACACACACAAACACACACACAGGATACAGAGGGAAAGAGAGGTAAATGAAATGTTTTCACTTGGAGCCAATTACACAAAGAGGAACCATGTCATTATCTGCATTTGCGGATTGTACTTTCCCATACGCTCGGCTGTTGGCTCATTAACAGTTGGGGAGTTGGTGGGGGCTCCTTTCGGGGGCTTTTCTGTGCAAATGTGTTTAATGCCAACATGGCCAGGAGGCTGCTCTGGGCCGTTCGGGCAGCCATTTGTCACCACAATCCATCTTGATAATGACTAGCAGCCCAGATATAATGCTTTCCAAGCTGAGCACTGGCAAGAGTGTGAGGCGACTCCTCTGCCTCGGTAACACGAAGCGCTTTGGTGGAGGATGAGGTGCAATTAGAGATGCTGTGATAGTGCAGGGTTTCTCCTTCCGCATCAGGATGACACTACTTAGCTGCGGTGATTAACACGATCTTCCACTTGCACTTAAAGTGGAGTTTATTTATTCCTGTTAATATAATTTTTTTTCCCATCACATTTCCCCCCTAAGTATCTTTAAAGTTGCTAAAATGGCCTCATTTCACACTGTCGTACACTGTCACATTTACAGTCTGTATCGGCTTCTTCCAGATCTCTACTGAAGCTATATATTTTTTTTACGAGTGAAATAGCCCGAGACCGAGACGGTGCATTTTATGGCTTTGCCATCAATCAAACAGAAAATATTTCACATGTCCCGAGCATCATTTTAAATCTATTCAAGTGTCTTTGGAAACTTTCGGGATCTCCACTAGAGCCTAAAATAAAGTTCTGCGGGTTTGAACAATGTTTGGCCCGCGCAGCGTGAGTTTGCAATGCCTGGCGCTCTGACAGGCCACAGCATGTTAAACAGTTTAAATACATTTCTTTAAAGCCATATTTTGCACACAAGCAAAAAGGAAGAAAAAAACCCCAGAATGCTCTATTGGTTGAAAATGTCGCCACAGCTGGATGAAGTGCAGCGTTTCTCCGCCACTTTAATCCACTTTCCTGCAGGATTTTCTCGCTGCTTGCTCATGTGTGAACTACAGGTCTTAGGAATGCTGTTAGGGTTTCTATCAAATACCTGTTGTACTATCTTTAGAGGCTTAGAATGAAGTGTTTTCTGTTGCTAAAGAAACTGTAATGTGTCCGCGCGCTAAATCCTCTTTGACATCAGAGCGGACTGTGCAAGGTGGTGCAGTCGCCGGAGCTGTAAGAGGGATCAGAGGGAAAACGCTCCACCATTCACCGCACGCACACTCACTCACTCACATACATACACACACTTAGATACACATCAGTATACACATGACTACACACAAATACACCAATGATACAAAAGTGAACACCCAAACATGGATATATTCCTGTACACATGAACAGAGAGAAAAATATTATTTTGTAAACATAAATACAGGTTATTTATATATATATATATATGTATATATTTTTAAAAATTGTCATTATCTCTCCTTTTTTATGTTTTTTATATTCAATGGAAAAACTAAACTGACGCTTAATCTCACTGAGACACGGTACAACATACTGTCATCACTCACTAATTCTCTTACTCACAACACTAATTCCCTGAAACCTCCAGCCACTAATTATAGTCATTTAGGAGACACTTTTATCCCGCACACCTTACAGTACCTTGAAGGCACCACATTTATTTTTGCCATGGGTGGCCCCCAGTGGGAATCAAACCATCGTTGTTGGCAGATATAACTAAATAGCTGCACGACTGCTGCTGTTCAAATTACATGGTTCTGCTTAGTCACCCAGAGACTCACTGAGTCACTCGGTCTCACACTCACGTGGGAGCGCCGGGATCACTCAGCTGCACTTTTCTCACTAACTCGAAACAGCACATGATGCTTTCACAGATACAGTCACAGTTTTATCACCTGCACTGCACAGAATGTACATCGTGAGATTATCTTTTATATTATATGTTGAAATCATGTTATTAGGAATTAGAATTCAAGCAATAAAATGGCTAAATTGGAATATTTCCATATGTAAACTCTTACGTGAAGAATTACCTTGAAGGAAACATGAATTTGGAAGTAGTGCATGCTATTAATTATAATACTCTACATTTTAAAACATCGATAGAAGGTTTTTCTGACGTGTAAAACTTTTGAAAGAGCGTTTTGACAAAGAGTTGTAAAAAAAATATAGAGGATAAACTGTGGTTCATGTACCTCTCACCACAGTGTGCAGTAATGTGTCAAGGATGGAGTCAAGGATGGTCGTCCACCTTCACTGGTCCTCGCGCCCGCTTCCAAGTTTGGGTTTCCATGGCAACATAATCTGTAGTATCCTCAGGCTCGGCTCGTCCTTGCTTCTCTGCTGCTTTTTTCTTCTTCTCCCTTCTTCCACCTCCTAAAGATTTAAAGTCTTGGACACACGATCAGTTTTCCATCTCCCTGGAAAATGAGTATCTCTCTCTCTCTCACTTCCTGTCTCTGTCTAACTCCCTGGTTTGGGTCATGTCTTCGGGTTTAAGAGAGAAGCTCCAGGTTGAAGTCACAGTAAGCCTGGATCTTAGCGCTGCGCAGACTGCCTCTAGTCTGTCTTTGGAGAGTGTTTGACTCACTGTAAACCCTGCCTTAGTTTGAATCCCCACCACCTCCTCTTCCCTCCTCAAGACTGGGAGGGTTTTTCCTATTGGCCCTGGTCATTGTGTGAATCAAACCAAGCCTCACGTCTTTTCGTTTAAGTCTGTCTCCCCCTGTGTGTGTCTCTCTCTGCCTATTGATAGTTTCATGTCTTTTATGGTAATTCCCACCCGTCCACAACAAATTCAAAACTGACAGCTTTTCCTTTATGTGTTTTTTTGTTTTTTGTTTTTGCTGTTTGACACTTGTGTTTGTGGTTTTTTTTTTTTAGGAAGCTTGAGACATTTTGCCACTAAGTAAAGAAACAATGATCTCCTCATAAAAACAACCCTACAGTAAATCCCCCTCCCTCGTTGACACTGTAACCACATCACATCACAGCCCCATACTCCCCCAATCCATAAATCACTGTACGCCAGACACAGCAAACAACATGCTTTGAAAAAAGGGGCCGTAATGCAAACGGAGACAAAGATGTTTGTCTGTGTTGTGGCCCCCTTTCTGTGCACTGACCACTGGGCACAGACACTGTCACTTGTGCCATCAAAGAGCTGAAACGTCAACAGACCCTGCGGAACCTCAGCCTCTGCGAAAAACGCTCTGAACAATGCGCCCTTCATCAGAGCGGAGGATGATGATGATGATGGGTTTTGCACGACAAAACTTCATTTGTCTGAAAAGGAGTGTGGTGCATTCTGCTGAACTGCACTGATGAGGAGCTGCTTGTTTAAAAGGAGGCACGTCCCTGCTGTAGGAAATAATGTATCACCCTCTGCTGGTGGAACACAACAGTGCATTGTTCGGTGTGTGTGTGTGTGTTATTGTGTTGTGTTAAAACCCTGCAGAATGAGACAAGACATTTTGTGTTCACACAGAGAGTGAAAAAACAACATCCATGCATAGTAACAGATAGAGGGCCAACTTTAATAATACAAGTAATTAAAAGTGTCTTTAAATATGGTATAAAAATAAATGCAGGAGAGAATAACAAAGAATTATGTTCTACATAAGACAGGAGACAGCATTTTATGTTTGATTTTGAATGTGACTTTACAAGTGCAATGGAAACCATATGTGCTAGTTATTGTAGTGCAATAAAATAATGCAAAGTAAAATAAATGCACAATAAATAATCATAATAATCATAATCATAATAATAATATATGTATATATTTATATATATATATATATAGTATATTCATTCTGCACAACACTTCCCATAGCGTGACAAAGTATCTGTGACCTCAGATCATGTAAAGCAATGACATTGGTTAGATTTTTCAGTTGAAGCTGTCATTTTATTTTTTTTACCTTGTGTTTATCTTTATTTTTTTTTCTCTCTGACATCATTTGTTTTAGCTGGAAGTGAGAGAGGGGGCTCAAATCCAGCACTTACGATGGAAAGAACAGGAATACTGGATTTTTATTCTTTTTTCTCAATGACAATTTTTTTTTTCATCTCGCCAGTCTGTCAGTGTCCTCACAAGTCCAGTAGTACCTCCTCTGTGGGAATACTGGAAATATAGCAGTTACTGTAAGAGGAGAGAAGGAGGAGCTTCCTCTCCGTGGACATGCAACATCCTGTGGACGACAGACGGACAGACGGCCCGACTCGTCGCCCAGCTGAGCCGAGAGCAGATGGACAGACAATGATGAAGAAGAAGAGATGGGATGGTCCCCCTCCCCATGTCCCAGAGAGAAGGATGGCATTGATTTTAGCATGATGGCACACGACTGGTCAGCCTCTTGGACGCTAGTGGTTTCCCCTGCGCTGGTGGAAGAGAAAGGAAAGGGGAACAGATGGAAATGAGAGAGAATGAATGAATTTATTTTGTGGCTGCAGCATTTATTTGTGGTTTTATTAAATTTACAGCAACCGAAATGCAAATGTTTAATATGAATGACTTTGTGTGGGACGTTACCTGGAAGCGAGAGCCTTCAGAACAAGTTCTTACTTTTCTGTGAAGATAAAAAGGGAAATGAAAAGACTTTGACTGACATCGTTATAAAACCATTAAAAAAGAGCAAAAATACACTTTGGGAAATAGTGAAGATTTTCTTCCAGTGCATTGTATTCACAAACAAAATGCTGTTGATGCTGATGTAGATTTGTCTGTTTCTACCTCTTTTAAATCTCCAGCTATAGCAATAAAATCGTCTTTTCCAGAATCACAGGCTGAGAAAGTGTAAGAGGTGTAGCAGGCACATTAATCCACCTGTGCTGAATGATTCTTCATGTTATGGCAGCTTCACAGCAGCTCCTTCGAGCTCGACAGGAGGCCTGATCAGCTCCTCCATCATCCTCACCTCCAGCAGACTCTATTAATGTCCTGTAGTCCCTGTCCCTGTCCCTGACTGTCATCTCCATGCACTCGTCTACGTTTCATCTTATTTATCTTGTGTTCCTATCAGTATTCTTGTTTTTTTTACCTTCTTCTTGGCCTGTAATAACTCCTGGTAGGCACTGGAACGAATGAAACGACTGTAAGAATCACTCTTCATCAACTTGTAGATATGTTCCTGTTTGGAAACAAATAAAGCGAACATGATATATTGAAGCATCAGATGCAAGAAACAGAACTGTGCTGGATAGAAATCGTGAAACGCAATATTCCGTGCAAGGATTCATAAGTAGCGAGCGGTGAAAATGTTCAAAATTGTACATATTGTATTTGAACTCCTATTATCTTTTTGCCTGACACT
This sequence comes from Hippoglossus stenolepis, assembly GCF_022539355.2. Classification (NCBI taxonomy): domain Eukaryota; kingdom Metazoa; phylum Chordata; class Actinopteri; order Pleuronectiformes; family Pleuronectidae; genus Hippoglossus; species Hippoglossus stenolepis. Next base: position 17,674,531 of record NC_061494.1, on the reverse strand, counting down.
CACCTGTGCGTCCTCGAAGGCGTAGCGACCGGGATCTTTGACATTCTGGGTGGTTTTGGCGTAGCTCTTGGAGTCCACGTTGATGGCACTGGGCGCTCCGGGAGCCAGAAACTCCTGCCAGATCTCCTGGACCCGGGTTGGAACCTCTCTGATGGGACGTTTCTTTAGCTCCTGGACCGCTAGCCAGAACCTGCAGATCACAGTCAGTCAAAGATAGTTGCATCTTAACACGGCAGCGCTGGTCAAGGAAAGTTTGAGATCCACCCTGGTTCTATTTCAGAATGTTGTCAGCTGATTTATGATAGGTTTAGTAATTAATTCATTATTTTTTTAATGTCAGAAGTCAAAATAATAACTTTTTTGTGGATCAACCTTGATGTGAGCTCGGTTCTGGATAAACCCACAGACTTTAATTTCTACATCAATCAATAAACTTTATAAAAACAGCGGCTTGGCAAGAGACCTAATGGCTAATATGTAAAAATGATGGCTCACAAGCAGAGGAGGTGCTGGAGCTGAGACTCTTATTGCTGCAATATTAGTCATTAAAATACTTCAGAGGGAATTTACAAACAACAATCAATCATCAGTGACTAATATTTAGAGCCCTGCCTCGCAATTTTACACATAATACATACAATTTTGTTTGTTTGTTTGCACCTTTAATTCACTGCAGCGTTCCTGCTATACCATGAATAACATGATATTCCTGCCAACCTGTCTCATTCCAGCCACAGCTACAGTCGTGCATATGTTTTTTTTTAAAAAAGCTGCATCCTCCAGCTCTCCCTGCTTTGATTAAATTCTACTAAACTCTATTACTGTAGGTGTCTTCATTATACAAGACGCAACGACCCTGGTAACATACAACACGACAGTGACAGTTGTCAGCCTCCACGCTGCTGTTGGAATGAGAACGTAGCCGTAATTATGTGAGCTGTAAAAACCCATTTAAGTGAGATATTACTGGCCAAGCAACTCATGTTTATTTATTCCACTCGAACCATATGGGCGAGTACACAGGGATACCTGCAACGTTTCATATGGTGTGTGTCTGTGTGTGTGTGGTGTCGATAGGTTAAAGATCTAGAGAATGAATTCTTATTCATTATTTTAGTGTTTGTGTGTGTTAGTGAGTGTGTATATACTCCTTTATATATATAAAATAACCTCTCTCTCTCTCTCTCTCTCTCTCTCTCTCTCTCTCTCTCTTCTCTCTCTCTCTCTGTTTGTGTGTGTACTCCTTTAAATACTTTATATATAAAATAACTTGTCTCTCTCTCTATACGTGTGTGTGTGTGTGTACCTGAGATTCTCTGAGCTGAATTCAGACTCCAGGAACTTGAGGAACTGCTCCCTCCCCACAGGATCTTTGAGGACCTCATCGATGCCAAAAGCCCACCTCTTCACCCTCTGCTGGCCTGGCTCCTTACTGGAGAAACACGTGAACTGTTAAAACACATATCAACTGACCTCTGTGTCTGTCTGAATGCATTTACACACGTGTAGTGCACCCACCTGGCTTCCAGCTCCCAGAGCGTGGCGTCATCTGAGATCCAGGGGTTGGACGGATCTGAAGGCGTGAGGAACGGGTCGTATTCGACGTACTGCTCTGTGTAGGCCAGTAAACTGTGAAACAACAGAGAGCGTGTTAATGAAGTCACATCTCTTCCACTGTCTTCACATCTGTTTAAATTATGCTCCGTACCTCTCTGTGAGTGATTGAATTATTTATGAGCGTTAAACGGCAAAAGGATAAATGAAATCCTCTTGAGAACAAAACTGGAATGAAAGGTCTGACGAGAGACTGACCTCAGGGCACGAGGACAGAGAGCTCACTGCTGAATGCACCTTTCTATCAGTAAACACAGACACATTTGTGCGTGCCGTCCATGCAGCGCCTTGCTTTGTCCGCACTATTAACGCCCACACAATCGCACCTCAAGGTCACCAGGGCTCTTAATCCCACGCCACGTTAGGCCGTTTAACAGCTCGATAAACAGATCGATGGCCAAACTGAATAAAGACACAGAGAACATCACTCACCTCTCCGCCACTTTGGACATTTTCAGTCGATGCCGGTCTAATTGCAATTGCCAAAAGGTGATCTGAAACCAAAGCAGGGAGCAATTAGCAGGCATCCGTCTCCATGAATACACAAAGACATTTTGGTTATATTTAAAAACCGACTTCAAGGTATTTCTGTTATTTAACTTGACTCGACTACATTCTGTGCTTCGTCTGCTTAGTTGTGTCAAGATCAGAATTCAATTAAAGTAGTGAGATAAAACACATAGTGGATAAATCTGCCAAGGCTCAACAGATCCCTTAAATCAGATGCAGCTGCACTAAATTGCACTAACTCAAAGAAATCAGTTCTCTGAATATGCCTGACTTTTTTTTTCCCCATTAAAAATCCAATAATTATTCTCTGGTAAATTGTGAGAATGTTGAAAAACGCTGTATCTTGAAATGTTTAAAGTAAAACACAATTCCTGGATCCACGTCCTGACCCAACGCAGACTTCCTGTTCAGTAGTAAACCAACCAACAAACTGACAGGGGTGGAGGTAAACTGTTAAAGATCCTGTCTGTAATAGTGAGGCACCCCCTGCTGGTCTAACCTGTTCCTGCAGTTCCTCTTCTGTGGGCTGCTTGGCCTCTGGGGCGGGGGTGTGGGTCGGGCTGTGGGTGCGGATGTCGTTCTGCAGCCCGTACACAGACTGAGACAACAAGGAAAAACCATGAAAAGAAGAGACAACAATGACTTATACTGGACTTACAGCAGTGGACGAGCACAGCATGAAACAATAAGCCCGTCAGTCCAAGTGAGAGATTCAGTGTTATCAGCCCTGACTTTAACAGAGAGGTGGGATGTGAGAAGAAGTGCTGTACCTTTCTGGTTTTGTGGGGGTTTTTCATTCTGGACGACTTCTTTATGTCGACTTCTGTTGTGTTCACACATCCAGGCTGTGAGAGGAGAAAACCAGCATCGATTTAAATCAGACTAAATCGTGTTTTTTTTACGACTTAAGCATTTATGTAGGCTGGCGCCTCAGTCAGATGTGGAAAGGTGCGTTTTGTTGCCATTAGATGAGTTTTGTTAAATTAAATCCAACGTGCTTATGGCTGGGGCGTGAAGTGATGCCGAGGAGTCAGCGCAAAACAATGTGTCAGACGCCGGTTAATTAAACAAATCTAGCAAAACAAGTAAACCAGAGGGAAATCAGAGTCTTAGTGTGCAAATTCTGGCTGATTGAACAAGCGGTCTAATCTAGGTCTCTTCCACAAGAACAGAGCTAAGTAGCTTGACGGCGTCACTGTGAAATTTGAATTAATATTGATTGTGTTGCTCCAAGGACGCATAAATTGAACGTGTTATTTTCCAATTAAGCATGGAGCAGTGGCTTTCAGAGAAATACAGCAGAGGAGACCCTGAGACCTCGGGGGGGGGGGGACTAAAAATGCTAATGCTCCGAAAGTGTGTGTGAACAAGGTGAAGAGCAGCGGTAAAGCTGATGTGTTGTGACAGTTACTGATGTGACGCTGCGTGCGAATGGCAGAGAAGCACACAGCCGAGGGTTTACAGAGTTCGTCTCTTCGCACCATTAAAAGTCAGAGGAATCATAAAAAACATTTCATAATCTATGAAGTGCTTTTTCAAAACACCATCTCCTCGTCACACCGCTTGACGAATCCCTGCTGCAGGTGAAATGTGGGGAAGCCGATAAAAAAACAACCCGCAGAGCGTAGACGATTCCCCCGTGAAGCATTGTGAAATTATTATTTTCAAAAATTTTTTTACTTTGCTGGAGGAAAAAAAAATCAACACAACGCTCATAATGTCAGCAGTGATATCAGCAGGGCCAAAGGTGATCGCCACAGCAACATCAGTAATTTCACTCACCACTGGTCTGTGCACATCCCAGAACGCTCTTTCCTGACTGTCGAGGATTTTCCTCTCAATTTTGTCTCTTTTCTTGTCCACTCTGAAAAAAAAGAAAGGACGAGGAGTTCAGACCTGCTTCAACACGTTATCTAACTTATTCCAGCACTTCTACGATCTGTAGACCCCCCATGCAGGATTAGTCTGTGAAGGTGTGTGCAGGAAATTACAGGAATGCTGTAAGGTTAATCATGACATGATGATTATCGTTGTGTATGAGTCTTACTTTGCTTGTGCTTCTGCTTGCATAAAAATGAACTCCCATTTCCGGGCGAAAGCTCTCTGTAGCCTTGCTAAGCTCTCCTGCAAGTAAAGCAAGAGAACCAAACAGGAAAAGAAAGGTTTTTTTGGGGGGGGTTGTCGTTTTGAGGGATCTGATCCGATGATTACATTTACTGCACATGCTGCGAGCGGGGCACAGCTGGATTCCATCTTTAATGATCCCTGCTCGCATACAAAACAGAGAAAAACCCTGAGTGCAACTGATTCGTTTGATGGCATCGGTTAAAGGAAAGTAACAAATGGTGCAGTGACACGCAGGGGAAAAAACACAAACGTTTCCCGGTGTCTGTGTGCGAGCAGGAGATGGCGAATAAATCTTGAGAGAGGTGACAACACAGGAGCAGAGCAGATATGTGAGGAGGGGGAGGGCTGACACCACAAGACCTCTTTCACTTACCGCTTCATAGTCTGCAAGCTCCAGACGTGCTTTATTTTGCATTGTTCTTTTGCAGAGGTAAACAGCTGAGAGAGAGAAAGAGAGAGAGGGGGTCAGGGAGGTTGGTAATAGAGGCAGAGCGGGACCTCGGCTCGGTTATAACAGCCTTAAGTGGCCCAACCGCGTTTACTCATCTAATCCTCTCAACTGCACATTTACACTGGCCTGCAAATCACAAAGGTCATTCTCTGTGGATTGTGTCTGAGCGTCTGTTACAGCTTGCGTGTGTTTTGTGTGTGTGTGTGTGTGTGTGTGTGTGTGTGTGTGTGTGTGTGTGTGTGAGCGTCTGTTACCGTGTGTGTGTGTGTGTGTGTGTGTGTGTGACTTTTGATGTCTTCCTGCACTATCATCATCCCTCCTTCCCTTTGTTAACTGACCATTATGTGGAGGCTTTCATTACGCCATTAGACTGTTTTCATTAAGGTGCATCGTTCACATGAATCACGCGCCACATGCGAGACTCTCTAACTTCCCAGAACACCCACAAGCCGAGTCCCACAATGAGCAGAGGCCCCTTTAGTCTTGAGTCCCACAATTCAAACAACAAATGAAAGACCTGCAGGGCGGCGGCAGGCTATTCAACCTGCACCATTTTCGGAACAATGAAATATGAAATGCCAATATCTCTCACTGCGTTACACTGGAAACAATGAGGAGCTTGTCTTTCTTTGTCACTGTGAAAACGTTCAGTGCAACACAATAGCTGCACACATCCAAACACATTCCTGGTCACCCTCGCTGTAATCAGCCTGCGTCAGCCAGCGTCGGACTGAGGACGGAATACATGGAGATAAATACATTTAAATAGTGAAATATAAATAAAGCAGAAAGCACACAGAGTAAATACATGCCCGCTGCTCTATAATTGATTGTGCTGTAACTGAAGCATTTGAGTAGAACTAAATGTGATTTTACGCTTCTCCCAACCCATCCACGTTCAGCAGCTTCATCGTTTGAACCTTTGCTGACGTCAGCACTGATAATACATCTTCAGCACCCAGTAAGAACTCAGACTGTAAACGGAGCCGCTCTCTCACCATAGTCTGTGTTTTCTGGTTCCCAGCAGTTTGATGGCCAAAAGTATGGAGTCTGAGAGGGAAAAAAAAGAGCAGGTCATTAAAGAAACTAAAAACTCAAAAAGAAAGCTCGCTTTTGACAGCGTGCAGCTAACCGCATGGTGTTTGGATTCAAAGCGTGCACTGTCATGCGAGGTGGGCATGCAGGCACAGTGCCGCATCTGTCACAATAAAAGATTTTGTTGTATAATGGGGTCGGCATAATGTCTAAAGCACATAAGCTCCTTTGGGCGAGCGGAGAGAGCAGACAGCAGCGGGAATCTTGACCACCATTGTACGCACTGGTTTCCGATGAGAGCTGATTACATGTAAAGAGCAGAATGAAGCCCGAGACGTACACAGACACACAGACATTGATTTACTTTGCTCAGTCCTGTGCAGCACACTTCAGGGAGCTCACTGGATGTAAAATCACTAAAAGTGTCAGTCAACCCATTGACAGTCAGAGCAGTGGGTTTTTTCTTCCTTCTTTCATGAACCTGTAAATATTATGGAATGCAACAGCTCCTAATTAGTCTTATAACTCCAGGAAATCACACAGGGACATTTTCGAAGATCTCTATTTATTCCTTCTGCCTGTTGCTCCATTTATAGATACAAAAAACATCTCATGACTGCAGGTATTAGAGTTGGAAATGCATTATATTATATTTGATTTCCAATTGTTTTTTTTATATAGACTAAATTTATTTGTGTGTCTATAAAAAATACACAAAACAAATCATTTAATATCCCTGTAGACATCTCGTGCAACCCTGTCAGCTTTTCACATGACTCTGGGGCTTAAAGATATTTTTACATAAGGGAATTTCTCCCATAGGTCACGTGAAGAGATGACATATGGTACAGAATATGTACAAATACAGATGGATATACACTGTATTTCACTGTATATAAACACACACACACACACACATACACACAACACTCCCGTTTATATACATACATATAAATAAACATACATGCACATGCACAGATACATGCCTATGAAGAAATATCCAATAAAACAATTACATTAATCTAAACTAGTATTATTAATATAATTACTTTTTAGAGCACAATCCCATAATATCATTCTTAATCAGTTGGTAACAACATTATTAGACATAAAACATGTTTAATCAACATACCTCGAGTTTACAAGTAAAACTGAACTGTATTTTGATTTATTTGGTCAATTGAATGTCATTGACCCCATCACTTACAATTAAGATCTTCTAATTGTTTTATTTTCTGGAGGTCTTTATTAAAATAGCATTACCCTGTACAACTCAGGGCTGATATATGGCTTGCAAATAAAAATCATTGCATTACTTATATATCATTCTTACCTGAAACCTATAGAAAGTGCCATCGTCTTTGAGAGTGAGGACGTGGTCTGAGATGGGGAAGAAGTAACCATGTGCAGCCATCAGAGTTCCTAAGTGAAGAGCCTCCACTGGGAGAAAACACAGAACACAGAGATTTACTTTCATTCATTTAAAAGATTCACACACACACAAATCATGATGTCTTGACATTGTGTTCAGTGAAGTTCAGGAAGATGTTGTTCTTCCCAAACAGGAGAAAGTTTCCACGTCTTTCAACAATGGCGTCAACTGTCGAAATTATGTCATATGTTACATATGTGTGCTGAAGTATCATTTTTCATTTGAATACGTGTTAAAACTAGTTTTCTATATGTTTTTTATATTCTATAAACACCTACCAATACAACATATAACAAAAATCTGAGGCATAGACACAGTGCATGTGAACACACACGACTACAAGTAATTCAAAGGAAAATGAAAACAGGTTCAGGTTTAGTTCATGTTGTCATTACTCCTCATTTAAAAAGCTGAACAGTAAATCGGTTCTCATGCCTTTAAAGGGGTTGTACTGTTTTTTGCCAAAAACCCAATAAGCATGATTTCCACACTGTCAAACTTTAAGTACAAGGGTGATAAGACTGTTCTTTAATTGAAATTCAAAGAAATGCTCTGTTTATAAACACATTCACTTTAACCTGAGGTGTTAAAAGATAAATCAGCTCTCGGATCCTTTTCTTTTCTACTTTGTTCAAATTGGATTACTTGACAATCAATACTCTCTCATCTCAGATCCTGGGCCAGCGTGCAGCCCTTTTTAGCTCCCAGCCACTAATTAAAAATGTTTCACCTTTTCACCCCCCAAGTATAAAATTCCTCCTTGACAAATGGCCGGACTGAGCCGTGTTTTAATAGACTCTGACACAGCTTTGACAGAGCGATGGGTGGGTCACGGCTCCTGAACCCAACAGGACAGCGGGGGGGCCTGGCTGATTATTCCGTCTTCAGCCGGAACTCATCAGTCAAACCACTCGCTGTGGTGTCGGAGTGAAAACCTGCTTCCCTCGGGCAGCTCCGCGGCACATGACCGTCCCTGATTTAAAACCATCAGATAATGAAAACATGTAATCAACTGCGTGTCTCGCCTGCTACCAATTACTCCCTGCTGCTCTCGACCTGTAGGGGTCTGTGATTCATGTTTGGTTTAACGTCCTCACAGTTCTTTGTTAAGTCCTGGTAAAATGAAGAATAGTGGGAGAGTTTGTTTACACGCTGTTCCGTGTCCTCCTCTATTCCTGCCGTGTATTTGATTATTTATTGGAATGGTTTGTGCAAAGCCCAGGAGAGACTGGGAGTAAACTGGCCTAACACACTAATAAGCTCAGTTCAAATGCTTGACATGCTCAAAATAGGCGACGTTGTAAATGCTATAACTATGCATGCATAAAACATGCAACATCCCTGCTCTCTCACTCTGTCTCACTCTCTCTCACACACACATACACAGAGTGGGTGTGTGTGTGCGTGCACAGTTGTGCTTATGTCTGTCTGTGTGTGTGTGTGTGTGTGTGCATGTGATAATGAATATAGGTTGGCTTTCCCTTCACTACTGTCACATCTTTGAGAGGTCAGGGTACTTATATGTGTGCATCTGTGTGCATATGTATGGCTGGGGTCCATAAATTAATAAATTATGAGTCATACGTTATTTAAGCCTGTTTATAAACACACCCCCCCCCCTCCTCCTCCTCCATCCACTGTACTATTTCTAAAAGCAACAGCCTCTTTATGTTTATGTCATATTTATAAATACATATACATTTTCTCCATATATTATATTTATGTGCTTTGATGTATGTTACATTTACATCAGAATGAAGCTACTGGATGAAGCTACTGTCCATGAAATACTGAGGAAATTCAAGAAGACAGACATTTACAAACAGAAACCGTTCATCCGTGGACCCTTTTTACTTATAATCCATTCAAATATTTAATTTTCTGGATTGTTATCTCAGTAGGAAGGATGTCAGATGAAAGTAAAGTCAGCAGAGTATGAAAACTGACATCTGACAGAGATCGCTGTCTCCCGTCCTTCCACCACGGGGCTGATGTGCTCTGATGTGGTGTTTGAGCGTCGCTGTCACCTGTGACTGCTCGGCCCGTCGCTCTGCTTTTATCTCAGTGACGCTTTGACATTTTTCTGATGGTATTTTGAGGATGGATGCTGAATGTAAACTCCCGAATTGAATTTGTCTTATTTGCACTTGAGGATCACATTAAAAGACAGGTATTCATAACAAAGATCTACTTTCATTTAGTATATAGAAAGTATTCAAATGCACGAAGGTTGATGTGATGGAGAGTTTTTTTAGGAATGAATAAAAGATAAACCAAGATGGTTTTTTGTTGTTGCATTTCTGGTATCGGAGTTTATAAGGATCAAGTGGTTACAGGGGAGTTCATTTAACACAGCGTAGGCTTTTCTATAAGCTTTACAGCTGAGTAAACCTTGGACTGGAATAAGTGAAGTTGTGGAGAAGGGCCGGCCTCAGAGTCCAGGGGGAAAACACCCTTTGATTTCATCATATTAGCAGCTCGGTGCCAAAAAACCCAGCAGCCTGGAGGCCTGCCAAGTGGAGTGTGGGAGCCGGTCGAGCTTTTCTGAAGACGTGCAGGAGATTGTTATAGTTTGATGATTTATGTTTCCACTGTTCACTGTTTGAAGACGTTGAGGTGACGACGAGTCTTTGTTTCAATTAGAGATGAAAAGTAATTAAACACATTGACTCAAGTATAGGTGCAGATTTGAGGTACTTGTGCTTTAAGTATTTCCATTTCATGCTTCTCCACAGGATTTTAAAAGATAATAGAATAATAATAGAAATAAATATTGTTCTTCTTCTTCTTCTTCTTCTTCTTCTTCTTCTTCTTCTTCTTCTTCTTCTTCTTCTTCTTCTTCTTCTTCTTCTTATATATTTAGTGTGTTTCAAGTGCTAATCTTTTCCCGTAAGTTTGGTTTTAATTTGTAATTTGATGCTATAAAAATATGATTAACAGCTAAGACTGACTCGTGATTGGATTTGTGTGTATCTGCAGGACTTGTGGCTTCGCTCCATCACTAGATGCAAAGACTCCAAATGGCATCAAGAGCACAAGATGGCGGCATCTGAATGCGAGATATTTTAGCCCCATTTTTGTACGACGGGAGGAACTGGAGACACGTCGTCCATCTTGTTAAAGTCCACATAACCACATAATCTGAAAGAAGACTTACACTTTGATGTTTACTGTAGGATTTTGAATACATTTTACTTGTAATGGAGTATTTGAATTATTGTATTGATAGTTTTCCTAAGTAAAGGATCTGACCACTGTTATTCCAAAGCTTTTATTGAGCTAATGAGGAGGAGACAGTAGCATCATACGAATAAAATGTGCATCTGAACTAATAAGGGGGCTGATAAAAGACGACTGACACTAATGCATATATCAATGCTTTTCCTTTGAAGCGAGTTGCCGACTTCATGCCACAGTAGCGGCGCACTGATCTCAGGAGGCTGAAAAAGACCATATGAAGTGCTCCACTGCAGCAGTGACTCATGAGGATCAGGAGGCTTAGAGGAGGCTGCAGGAGGAGACCAGGACCATTATGCAGAACAGTGTGCACCCTCTCCCAGGCTGTTCTGACGAGCCATATGTCCCCTCTCTGACATCATGCCACTGTTTCCTGATGCTCCGCAGAGCAGATCATAGGTGCTCTTCCAAATGCCATTCACACCCTTGATAATACACTGGTGTGCGCTCACTGACAGGTTGATGGATGCTGGTTTTTGTGGATGTGCTCGTGGTGGAATTTGACTTATTTAAACGGCTGGTGTTAAATCCCCCTTAAGAATTTGAATTATTATAAATGAAACTATTTGGGGGCATAACAATAAACTATTTCACATAACATTTAAAAAATCAAAACACTTCTTTTAACTATTGTACTACTATTTTATGTAAGCTATGGTGATTAAATGAGAGTTTCATTCATCTGTTATCTCTTCTCTTTCCTCCACACACACACAAACACACACACACACACACACACACACACACACACACACACACACACACACACACACACACACACACGAAAGGTCGAAAGGTCAAACAAAACATCATCCTGAGGGGGAGAGATTTTATCACCCTCACAAATTTCACTTGGTGTTGTGTACGCTTCAGATTCTATAAAAGGGACAGTGCTGTGTTCTTATCCTATGTGTGGTCCAGCTCTATATATTGACTTTTTCTCTCCCATAAACACACACACACACACACACACACACACACACACACACACACACACACACACACACACACACACACACACACACACACACACTGCTTTCACATCAAGAGGACAACCTCTGCGACTCATCTTCTTATTTTTTATTCTTTTTTAACAGTTGTGACAGAAAATGGTTACAGAAAACAGACTTTTTTTTTTGTTTGGATGTGGTAAACTGGAGCTCCCAGAGTGAATCCACACCCCTTCAGCAGAAGACACGTATATGCACGTCCTCAATTAAAGCATTAGAATTTCTACCGTTTAAAGAATCTGCTCAAAGAGGAGAAGAATCTGGACATTCTGCTGGGTTTTTTGGACATGTGGCTTTCCATAGAGGCGGCGATTCTTTTCTCGACCTCTGGTTCTTTTCGATAAATGGAAAGCAGCAGCGTTTCTGGACAGTCCCACATCTTACACAGGTCCTTGAACACGGCCTTGTGGAGGACATTGATTATATCTGGGGACATGTCTAAGTCAATGTCTTGGACTTCGGCCCATGTTTTTTCAAACAGGTATTGAGTGAGGTGTATTGATTCGTCACACAAGTTCACTTTGGACTTTGCATACACTCGAGTGACGAACAGGTCAATGACGAGATTGACATACATCTTTTTGCGGGGCTCTGCCCGTTCCGTTGCACTGTTGATCTCTGAGACTGGAGATCCTACTATGGGCTCAATCTCCATTAAAGCGGAGGTCACCCTCTTGGTGTAGTCACCGGCCTGTTTTGAGAACCACCAGTTCATCAATAGCAGGAGAAATTGATCACTCTCTCCTTTATGTCCGCGTACATCTTTCTGTGGGACTTAGGAACAGACACTTTCGTCACTTCAGCTGGACTCCCCACTAAAATGTCAGTTGTGATGTACGTATAGAGGACATCGGTAAGGACGGGGGCGTTTGCAGGTGAAACTCTGTCCTTGGTCTCTGTCAGAAGCAGAGACTCCACACTATCCATCAGAGACTTGACTGACTCACTGCTCGGGACTTGGCTCTCCTTACTGAACTTCTTCCTGACTTGTGTCCCCATCTTGAGCATCGATGCTGTCGCAAAAACTTTGCAAAAGCTTCTTGATCCTCTTCCCCACTCCTTTCCAAAACTTCTTGTGGCTCTTTGAGGATTTGGAGCCTCTACTCGAATCAGATGATCTGACGCTCTCCTCTTCACTAATTATCTGATAGATTTCATCTGCAGCAGCTTTAAACTCCAGAGAAGATTCAGATATCAGCCCACTCAGGTCAGATTCTGACATTTCGTCCACAAGGGGCTCGATGATGTCGCTCACCTCCTTCCCGATGATTTCCTGGACAGCCTCACTTGTCCTATAGTCACTGCTGCGGACTGATGATTCTGAGGATGATGCTCTGTCAGAGCGAGAACTGCATGATGAAGTGTCAGTGCGTGAAGAGGTTGGTTTCCCCCTAGGGAACTCGTTTATCAGCTCAAATGTCTTTTGACTGCGTAGTTTCGGCTTGAACGAGCCCTCGATGTCGCCGGCAGATTTCTTCAACACTTTGCAAACACAATTGACCATTTTCTCAAGTTTGTTGGCTGTGGTCTGGTGACACTGTGGCAGTCTGGTGGAGCATCCGCTGGTGGAGCATCCGCTGGTGGAGCATCCGCTGGTGGAGCATCCGCTGGTGGAGCATCCGCTGGTGGAGCGCTCAGACCGGCGGGAATTGACCCTCTCTATCATCTCCTCTGCAACCAACTCAGTGAGTTGATCCAAACTCACAGACTTTTTTAAGCTGCCCGGTGCTAAACTCTGACGGAGAGCGTCCCCCAGACTGGACTGGATACTCTCCGCAGTAAAGGGAAAGTCGTTGTGTCCATGTGCTGTGATCAGGTCTGAGGACACAGACAAAGTCATGTTCAGAAGAAGTTCTGCCAACAGAAACCTTGTGACCTTGTCTGGTGTTTCTGATTTTAACAGTTCCCACTGCTCCGCAGTCAACTTGGTATAAAGATCCTCAATCTGCATGCGAATAGTTTCAACTGTCATGCTGGGAAGCTCCAATGCATTAGATGTATCCATGGTGAATGTCTGTATTGCAGTCTCCTCCATATCTGGGTTTAGGTCTATTTGATCCGTTTCTTTCCACTTAGCGCTGCTGACCAAGGTAGTACAAAACGCCCTTGATATGGGACATGAAGGGTATCTTCTTCCAACCATAAGTCATATAGACATCAAAGACATGATAAAGAACCAAAGACAATTTTAAAGATCTCAAATAATGTTGAAGATCAAAGCCACAAAAAGATTGTGACTTTAATAGAAAGTCCGGCCTCTTGTTCAAATACATTGTTATTTTAAGGGCGTTTTCAGTCATGAATTGCGGAGGATGTCCGAGCCTCTTCTTCTTCTCTGTTTGGTTTATTGGCGGGTAGCAACCAACGTCAAGGTGCATTACCGCCTTCCACTGTGTGTTGAACCCCCCCACAAAATATTTTATAGAAGAGTCAGTGGAGCATGTAATGCTTCACTTTAATAAGTGTGTTCGAGAACGAGAAAAGCTCAAGAGGAAAAGTGCAAAGCAGAGAGGAAGAACTAAGCTTGGAAATAGTAGTTACCTTTGGAATAGGGAGTATGTTCCATTAGCTGAGGGAGACAGGATTGGACAAACTGATTTAATATGAGCTAGATAACTCTGATATACACTCCAACACAGGAGGTTGTCACCCGCCACTCAACTGAACGAAGGAGAAGCTATCAAATATCAAGGGTAATAAGAGATACGCTACCGAATGGGGAAGAAGAGGAAGTAGGATATTGAAACACACACAGTAGTGGGCGGTAATGCACCTTGACATTGGTTGTCACCTGCCAATAAATCGAATAAAGAATGAGAAGAAGACTTGGGACTGGACTTTCTTTGGCGATCGTTTTTCACACGTGAAGAACACAGCAGGAGGTCCTGGGCTCAAACTCTTAAATTCAAGGAAGCACAACAACGAGAAACAGAAAGTAAATCTCGACGAGTTGTGTTTCATGCTGTACTTTTCTTAAAATAAAAATAAAAAAACTGATCAGAGATCAGGAAGTGTGTGTGTTGTTGTGATGGACACATGTTTGAGTAGAGTAGAGAAGCTGCTGTTAAAACAAACCCACATTTCTTCATGAGTACTGGCAGAGAGGTCTGTGGATGGAAAGCTACTGTTGGTCCAGTGTGTGGAGTTGTTGCAGGGAGTTGGTGGGCGTGTCCGCCTCACTCTTTGTTGTTATGGTTGTTGTGTATGTGAAAGTTCAGTGTTCAGGCTCCACGTCAAAACACTCTCAGTTTGTATCTGCACTCTGAAATCAAGGTTCAGGAATTAAAAGGTAATAGCTACAACCACTGGGCAGAGGGTGTGCTTGCCACATGCACACACACACACACACACACACACACACACACACACACACACACACACACACACACACACACACACACACACACACAACTTCATGCTATGAGATGTGAAAAGAGCTCATGGGACCAAAGCTCGGTTCTAATGAAGCAGACCCCCGCTGTGCTCCCCCTTCTCCCCCTCTTTCCTGCATAGTCCTCCTCACACACTGGCTGCTTTCACACCAAGAGGACAACCTCTGCGACTCATCTTCTTATTTTTTATTCTTTTTTAACAGTTGTGACAGAAAATGGTTACAGAAAACATTTCATGAGACTTTTTTTTTTGTTTGGATGTGGTAAACTGGAGCTCCCAGAGTGAATCCACACCCCTTCAGCAGAAGACACGTATATGCACGTCCTCATTTAAAGCATTAGAATTTCTACCGTTTAAAGAATCTGCTCAAAGAGGAGAAGAATCTGGACATTCTGCTGGGTTTTTTGGACATGTGGCTTTCCATAGAGGCGGCGATTCTTTTCTCGACCTCTGGTTCTTTTCGATAAATGGAAAGCAGCAGCGTTTCTGGACAGTCCCACATCTTACACAGGTCCTTGAACACGGCCTTGTGGAGGACATTGATTATATCTGGGGACATGTCTAAGTCAATGTCTTGGACTTCGGCCCATGTTTTTTCAAACAGGTATTGAGTGAGGTGTATTGATTCGTCACACAAGTTCACTTTGGACTTTGCATACACTCGAGTGACGAACAGGTCAATGACGAGATTGACATACATCTTTTTGCGGGGCTCTGCCCGTTCCGTTGCACTGTTGATCTCTGAGACTGGAGATCCTACTATGGGCTCAATCTCCATTAAAGCGGAGGTCACCCTCTTGGTGTAGTCACCGGCCTGTTTTGAGAACCACCAGTTCATCAATAGCAGGAAATTGATCACTCTCTCCTTTATGTCCGCGTACATCTTTCTGTGGGACTTAGGAACAGACACTTTCGTCACTTCAGCTGGACTCCCCACTAAAATGTCAGTTGTGATGTACGTATAGAGGACATCGGTAAGGACGGGGGCGTTTGCAGGTGAAACTCTGTCCTTGGTCTCTGTCAGAAGCAGAGACTCCACACTATCCATCAGAGACTTGACTGACTCACTGCTCGGGACTTGGCTCTCCTTACTGAACTTCTTCCTGACTTGTGTCCCCATCTTGAGCATCGATGCTGTCGCCAAAAACTTTGCAAAAAGCTTCTTGATCCTCTTCCCCACTCCTTTCCAAAACTTCTTGTTGCTCTTTGAGGATTTGGAGCCTCTACTCGAATCAGATGATCTGACGCTCTCCTCTTCACTAATTATCTGATAGATTTCATCTGCAGCAGCTTTAAACTCCAGAGAAGATTCAGATATCAGCCCACTCAGGTCAGATTCTGACATTTCATCCACAAGGGGCTCGATGATGTCGCTCACCTCCTTCCCGATGATTTCCTGGACAGCCTCACTTGTCCTATAGTCACTGCTACGGACTGAAGATTCTGAGGATGTTCGTCTGTCAGAGCGAGAACTGCATGATGAAGTGTCAGTGCGTGAAGAGGTTGGTTTCCCCCTAGGGAACTCGTTTATCAGCTCAAATGTCTTTTGACTGCGTAGTTTCGGCTTGAACAAGCCCTCGATGTCGCCGGCAGATTTCTTCAACACTTTGCAAACACAATTGACCATTTTCTCAAGTTTGTTGGCTGTGGTCTGGTGACACTGTGGCAGTCTGGTGGAGCATCCGCTGGTGGAGCATCCGCTGGTGGAGCATCCGCTGGTGGAGCATCCGCTGGTGGAGCGCTCAGACCAGCGGGAATTGACCCTCTCTATCATCTCCTCTGCAACCAACTCAGTGAGTTGATCCAAACTCACAGACTTTTTTGAGCTGCCCGGTGCTAAACTCTGACGGAGAGCGTCTCCCAGACTGGACTGGATACTCTCCACAGTAAAGGGAAAGTCGTTGTGTCCATGTGCTGTGATCAGGTCTGAGGACACAGACAAAGTCATGTTCAGAAGAAGTTCTGCCAACAGAAACCTTGTGACCTTGTCTGGTGTTTCTGATTTTAACAGTTCCCACTGCTCCGCAGTCAACTTGGTATAAAGATCCTCAATCTGCATGCGAATAGTTTCAACTGTCATGCTGGGAAGCTCCAATGCATTAGATGTATCCATGGTGAATGTCTGTATTGCAGTCTCCTCCATATCTGGGTTTAGGTCTATTTGATCCGTTTCTTTCCACTTAGCGCTGCTGACCAAGGTAGTACAAAACGCCCTTGATATGGGACATGAAGGGTATCTTCTTCCAACCATAAGTCATATAGACATCAAAGACATGATAAAGAACCAAAGACAATTTTAAAGATCTCAAATAATGTTGAAGATCAAAGCCACAAAAAGATTGTGACTCTAATAGAAAGCCCGGCCTCTTGTTCAAATACATTGTTATTTTAAGGGCGTTTTCAGTCATGAATTGCGGAGGATGTCCGAGCCTCTTCTTCTTCTCTGTTTGGTTTATTGGCGGGTAGCAACCAACGTCAAGGTGCATTACCGCCTTCCACTGTGTGTTGAACCCCCCCGCACAAAACAGATCAGAGATCAGGAAGTGTGTGTGTTGTTGTGATGGACACATGTTTGAGTAGAGTAGAGAAGCTGCTGTTAAAACAAACCCACATTTCTTCATGAGTACTGGCAGAGAGGTCTGTGGATGGAAAGCTACTGTTGGTCCAGTGTGTGGAGTTGTTGCAGGGAGTTGGTGGGCGTGTCCGCCTCACTCCTTGTTGTTGTGGTTGTTGTGTATGTGAAAGTTCAGTGTTCAGGCTCCACGTCAAAACACTCTCAGTTTGTATCTGCACTCTGAAATCAAGGTTCAGGAATTTAAAGGAAATAGCTACGACCACTGGGCAGAGGGTGTGCTTGCCACATGCACTCACACACACACACACACACACACACACACACACACACACACACACACACACACACACACACACACACACACACACACACACACACACACACACACACACACACACACACACGTGACTGTCCTCCCTGTGCAAGAGGCTTATTACAGCCCATATTTATGTTTTATTGTTAGGTGACCTCATGCGCCTGTAGAATATACAATGGGAGCAGAGAAGTGACGTACGAGTGACGGAGTGGAGACCCTGGTGGTGCGGTAACCTTAACTGCTTCCTTATTAAATGTTACCATGACGACCTGATACGTCAGCATCAAACACAGATGTATACGCAGTTTCCGAGCTCCCTGAACTAATGATCTACTACTACACGTGGCTCATAATGATCTGAAGAGGGTCACTATTTTGCAGCGAAACTATAGTGATGCTACTTTATGTGTCGGATTTGCTTTTGAATAAATGATTTCATTGTCATATTGATATGACTTATTTTAAAGAAACAGACCTGATGCATGTGTAAGAGCTTTGAAGCACCATAGAATTTATTTCAAGCAATAAACGGCCATATTGACCAGTTCTACTCCTGCAGGGATTTATTTTCAGGCAGGTGAGAGGTCAAAAGAGCTGGTGACACTCATCGGGTTTTTACGACCCTGCTGCTCTAATGAAATCATAATACAGCAAAGCTAATTCATAGAGTAAGTTACTCTGAGAGAATCAGTCTTTAGTCCATTAACCCCTTTGACCCTTCGGCTGTTTTTGCTCCATTTCCACTCTGCTCGTTTACAGGCTTAAGGCACCGCTACTATACATCTCTCAGTGACTGCAGGCTCCCTATACTGTTTATTTATAGTGTGAATAGTGCTTCTTGTTTTCTCTGTAACGTCAATATAACAATAGTTGACTGAATTACTTTATATATACGACTGTGTGTCATCAGCTGATAATATATAATCAAGGGAACTTATACAGTGAAAATAGAAGGTTGCAGATCATGTCATCCTGTGGCTCCTCGTTCACATTTATCTTCTAACTGTTTCTAATCCCTGCCCTGACTGAGCTGCGCTGTATTTGCCTGCTAATTAATCAAATCTGCCTGCCAAACCAATTGTCTCTGGGAGAACAATGACTGGCGATAATCTGTACTGGTCTGAATTGTAATGAAAGTATTATGGTTAAGCGTAACAAGAGCAAAACCGACTTCTTAAACATCCCCCTGAGACGTCATAGAACGTTTGAGATGAACTTTACCGGCAGAAATTTGCATTGGCTAATATAATGTAGCATTGGATGGAAAAAGGATTGAGGCACTGCAGAGATTGCCCAATAGGACGATAATGGGTTCATCTGGAGAGCGTCTGTATATTATCCGTGGCATGCATTTGGCAAAAAAACACTCTAAATCCCCAGTCATCTTTGATATAAACTAATCTGCCTTTATATAATAAACATGCTGCTACCGTGCTGTGAACCAAATTAATTGCATTTCACTTTGCCGTGTTTTGTCAGCCCCGCCAGGAGCTGCTCTGTGCTGAGAGTCACGTCGTTTTGCACAACGCTGTGTTGTGTTCACCACCGCAGGGCAACTGACAGCGGGTTTTGTATCTGTTTGCAAAAAAAAAAAGTGCACGGATAATAGAATAAAATCTTAAAGGACAGAGAACATCTGCTCGGGTAACAGATATAAAACTGCAGATTTTGACAACTTTAATTTAGAAAATTGCAGGTGACACAAATTATAGCACTATACATGTAAATTTGCTTGAGGTAATGACACACATACACACAAACACACCGTCAGGCACGGACGCACACTCACACACACAGACTCACACACACACAGAATGAGACAGGAAGATCCTTACATACAAATGGAACCACACAAAGGAATTCTGAGTCAGCTAATTGCACAATAGACAATGTCACCACTTCGAACTCGATGGTACAACACTGAGGCTCATACACACTAGAGTGGGTAAACACTGGATAGATGCACACACACACACATATAAACACTGCAATAACAGCAGTAAACACACACCTACAGAACTTTTTACATTGTTAACTGTGCTTCTCTTTATCTGTAATTCAAGCAAGCAAACGGTTTTTACTTTCCACATTCATCACAGCTCAAACCTGCCAACTTTTAAGTTATTTTATGTGCAGTGAAAGGTTCAACTAATGATCTGGCGACCGCCTCGAGACACGCTGGTTCTACTTCATCGCAGTGGAATGGAAAAAAAATTCAGGAGGGAAAGAAAAGAGGAAAAATAAGAACAAGAATTGCACAGTTTGATGTAGCTCAAGGACACAAAAAGACAGATCAAAGGAGAAGCAGAGCTGTGTACATTTACATAGAAGCTTTCACGCAGGATCCACAGGGGCACAGAAGAGGAGGGGGGGGTTCTTTCTTTCAGTGTGGACTATACATTTTGGGATGATATAAACATTTATTATAATGCTGCGACAGAGTCAGTCAGTTGGGTGTGGGTAACAACTTAAGCCATATTTTAGCCTATATTTGTTTTTAGTTAAAGATATAACATGTAACGATTATTCATCAAAATGTCTTCAAACAAGTAGACCTTTGTTATATATGAACCCAGAGAAATCCCCAATTGGATTCACAGTTACCAGGTATGAAAAATTAAAAACACGCTGCTAACCAGTTGGCTGGTTTTTCCTTCGTCTGTTTGTTTTGGTTCCTTTGTCATGAACAATAATTATTCATTGTTGTTCTCTGCACGTTCCGTCCCCAAAGCTGCAATCACACAGGGTCCCCAAGCGACCCAAGATAATGGGACAAGAAAGGGTGGGAAGGACAACAACTCCCAAGATCCCACGCTGCTTCATGACGTCATCAAACTAGGTCTTTTGTTATTGTTTTGATGGACACACCCATAGTGCATGAAGTTACTTATTGTACATTTAAAATCATTGACATTTTTTTGAAATTAGAGCAGAAATTTGTCTGAATTGGCTATTAGCAATTCCTTTGGAAAATGTATCAACCCATGCTATGAAGTAAATTCCGTATGATTCTAAGTTCTTGATCTGTGGGTGTTGTTTTGTAGTCAGGGATGATGAAGATGGAAAATGTAAGTAGCACTGAATGTCAGGATATATGTATCATAACCCTCTGACTGAGTTATGACCTCTAAAGCCTCCATGAGCTGTGTGACTTCCACTGCTGCAGCTCCAACATCTGATCACAGATCACAAATCAACTCCCCAAACCCTGAACTGTCCCACAGATCAATACTGATCAGCTCTTTTACCTTGATCTTCGATGTCCAGATTCTTGATCATCCACTGAACAATTTCAGCACCTGAAACCAGAGAAAGCACATAAATATGAATCACAGAATCGCTGATGTATTCACAGGGTGCTGAAACATTTTCTGCATATATATGCAAATGAAAGAGAAAACAATGGCACTGTTAACTCTACCCACCACCCGCCATCATCACAATGCATACCAATTCCTCTCACCTTGCACCACGTGGGTGGGTAATGGGCCATCCATTACCAAATATTATTTTCTGACATCCTCTCCGAGCCAGCTCTCTTCGGCTTTGGCCCATTAATATAAATGACCAGAGAGGCGCAAAGGCATAATGAAGCATCCATAGTTTATGGTAACAACACAATGTGTACGACTGAGTGACAGCACAGACATTGCAGTTGTCATTTTTAATTTAGTGGGTCTGTGCATCATGTTGGACATATCCAACACTCTCAAACAAAAGGTAAATGATGAAGACAGGACACTGCATCATTGTTTAAAAAAACGACACAGTGTAGTCATCAAAAAGTATTTTAGGCAAAAGTCTAGACATGACTAGTAAATCACCTTTTGCTATTTTCCATCTGAGGATGCAACTTAATCATTTTCACATCTCAGAAAAACAGTTCCCTCCGTCCCCCGGGCATTTTCACACCTCGGCGCAACATGAGACTTTGGCACTTTGGCTAAATATATATTTTCCGAGTTACTATTACTGTCTGTCAGGCTGACAGGTGAAGGTGTGTCGAGGAGACAGAGCCACAGCAGGCAGGGGGGAAAAGGTGTGAAATGGAGATATGAGGGAATTCATGCGTTGAGACAGTGCGTCCCTGTCTCTCTCTCCATCAGGATAACGTTCTGTCCGTCTGTGGTTTGTCTCTGCATTTCTTTATCACTGCACCCACTTCTGTTCAGTGCCCCCATAGCCAGATGAGATTTTCCATGGATTAACATCATTAATACAACCCCATTTTCACACTATCAAAGATGACCCACTTTCTAAGATAGAGTTTTAATGAGATGTGCAACGTAATCCTGTAACAAGGCTGTTCTCAGAATTGATTAATATCATGACCATAGATTGGTGTGTGTGTGTGTGTGTGTGTCTGTTTCTTATAATGTAACAATAATAAAAACAAAGCGATAAACAATAAGATCAAATCCTAATGATCCCAGTGATTGCACATATGGGATAATTGCTGCAGCATAGGGCAGCATATACAACTGCAAAGGAATACTTCAAATAGAGATGATGCATGAATAAAAGTATGAAATGAATTAAACGTACTTATAGCATTTAGAGGTTGTTAAAATCACAGCAGCAAAATCCTTTGAGTTGAAAAAATGAAAAAAACAAATAGTCGTAAAAACGGTATAAATGGAAATAAAATGATGATGACAGAGTTGCTTCTTAGCTACGTTTGTGTTTCTCACTTAATACTATTCACAAAACACCATAAAAGACACGAACAACACAACTGTATGAGTATGCACATGTAGCTATTAACAGTAAATGTTAGTAGAAATTAATGTATTTTGTCAAATTTGTGGGTCTAATTGGTGCAGAGGAAGAAACCTGC
Organism: Hippoglossus stenolepis; assembly: GCF_022539355.2. Classification (NCBI taxonomy): domain Eukaryota; kingdom Metazoa; phylum Chordata; class Actinopteri; order Pleuronectiformes; family Pleuronectidae; genus Hippoglossus; species Hippoglossus stenolepis. The sequence goes on along the minus strand of NC_061494.1, from coordinate 17,651,994 downwards.
ATTGGTAACATTGTTGTTTACAGTTTGGCCAAGTGGCAGTGTTCACAGAGGGGAAGCTACACAGGCACTGTTACAGCCTCAGAGACTGCAGGGGAGCTGTGTGTTTGCGGGAGGTTGAGTCCAACCCTCACACTCCTGAAAAAACAATTATACCTAAAAAAACAATGCACAGTTTGACTTCATTTGTCTGACATTGAAATATACTGTGATGGTTGTGTGTAGATGAGATACTAGTATAGTATTGTAGTTTGTAAATGTATTTACTGAACAGTATGTGCAAAACAGGGCTACATATAAACGCCATCTGTTGCATTCTGGGATGTCCGTGACCCCGTTCATGTTTCCTGCACTGATTCGAAAATATCTGACAAAAAAAGAAAGAACAGGATCCGAGCCGATGTTGCTTGGTCAGGTGTAAAATCATTGATCAGTATTGTCTGACGCTGTTTGTTTTGTTAAAGACAAACTCACACTGTGTAGCAGACTTGGCATCAGAGAAGACCTGTGCATCAGCTGCTCTTTATCTGCCCAAAGCATTCGTCATTGTTCCTCCCACGTCACCACAGCTAAATTTAGCCATTTAAATCTATATGTGTGTTGATGCATTGGTGCCACTCACTGCCACTCTTCTTTTTTAACGTCCTAACCAAACATGTCAACAGATCCAGGACATGTCCCTGGTTGTGACAGGCTCCTTTATTAGCAGTGATAGCAACCAGTGGTGGTTCTGGCCATTGTTGGGGTCCTGAGGTAAATGCATCCTGAGAGAAGTGCACGTTTGTGCACAGTTGACAGGAAGAAGAACTTATATGTAAATCTAAAAATTACATTCAGGATTTGGATTATTAATTCATAAGTAGACTTGTGTAAATGTTTAATATCTTATCAGGACGTTGATGCTATATTGATCTGTAGCTGTGGAATACACTATGCGTTGTTAAAAGCTCTAACTTATATTAGCTGACATAGGCTTTTTGAAATGATGCTGTAGTACTTTAAGTTTAATACAGTAAGTGCATATAGAGCACTTACAGGGCATTGTTTATTTTTATATTCCTATGCAGTAAAAAATAACATCGATGGCTGAGCGCTGTCTAGCTTTTAAATGCAGTGTTTAACTGAGCTCATCTCTTATAGAGTATCACTCCAGCATGAATCTTATCTATTAGGTTGCACAGCTCGAAAATCCAACATGATCCTCTTGACACCAGCACTGCCGAGATGAAATGCAAAATGGACAACTCTCTAAATACTTTCAGTGTTTTGTTTGGCATGAACAGTGTAGTTGGGTACTTAGTGTGTGGGAGAAGAGAAGAGAAGAGAAGAGAATGGAAGACAGGAGAGGAGAGGAGAGGAGAGGAGAGGAGAGGAGAGGAGAGGAGAAGAGAAGAGAAGAGAAGAGAAGAGAAGAGAAGAGAAGAGAAGAGAAGAGAATGGAAGACAGGAGAGGAGAGGAGAGGAGAGGAGAGGAGAGGAGAAGAGAAGAGAAGAGAAGAGAAGAGAAGAGAAGAGAAGAGAAGAGAAGAGAAGAGAAGAGAAGAGAAGAGAAGAGAAGAGAAGAGAAGAGAAGAGAATAGAGGAGAAGAGACTTACCTGAAAAAACACTGGGGATCTTGGTAAGAAAACTTTTCACCGTTCGGATGGGGATGCCATTTTTCTCATCTTGCATGCGTGCTATTACCTCCTCCATCTGGACAGCACAGGGAGAGATGAAAAGGGGGGGGGGAGAGGAAGAGAGAGGGTGAGCTCTTTCCATGAACTTGCCTTAGAAAGTGGAGGTTGTGTGTGAGCAGCTCAGAGAGACGTAAACAGATACAAACGGCCGTGTCTCCAGGGGAAAGTGAGGCAAGTAAGTTGGCGACTAACAATGTCTGCTGTCAGATTCCTGCCTCTTTTTGACAAATCCTCGTGATTTGTGTCATTTATCACAGAAAACTGCCAGTAAGCTGCACTCATTGAGTTCTGCAGCGCGCAAATTGAATTTTGGAAGCCTAGCAATGAGGTTTCTAGTTATTATCCATCACAATATATCTGTGTCCCGAAACAGCCACACGCACAAAATTTTGTGCGTGCGGAGAAGATAAATGTTTGTCACTCAAAAGTCAAAACACATTGCAGACACAATTGCTTTGTGTTCTGCTTTGACGGAGCTGCACATTTGAACCAAAAGCTGCACGAAGCGATGACATGCACGGTCGAAAAGACACGGACGGGCACACATGCAAACACACAAACATTCGCGAGCGTCACTGGGACTCAAATGTACTGGGAGTTGTCTCAAGGGCCTGGCAGAGCAACACAAGGCAGCAGCGTTTCCAAGAACACACAGAAGGGAGCGAAGCAGAGAGCAGAGCATGGCCCCGATACAGTGCTTCAGCCAGATCAGATGCCAAGAGATCTCCCTCAACTCCTTCCTCGGTGTAAAAATATACACATGGAAATATCTACGCAAACTTTAATTGCCTGGCAACACACTGATATGGGAAACAGGCACACAAAATGTTGAGGTAATTGTGTGTGTGTATCTTAACAGAGAAATAACACAGCCGGTCGATTTACACAGAGATTAATCTGAAAAAAAGCGATCATGGGCATTAGCTGTAAGACTTAATTAATTAAGGTGAAATTGTTTGTCAGTGTCTTTACTTCAAAATGATCAAGGTTGGTAAACAGTCTCATTAAACCCATTAAAGCCACTATATGTAGAATTAGAACATTTCTGACTGCTTCCTTTCAATGACAGTGTTATTATGATAGACAGTGATGCATGCTTCTCTAATCGGGTGCTTGACCTTATTAATCTCTTAATCAAGCAAATGTTTCCCTCAATAAACTCTTAAAATCTATTCTTAACAACACAGTGAATAGAAAGAATAATTTATTCAGATTCAAGAAGTTGCAGATAGTTCTATAAAATCCATCACTATTCAAAATAAGACAAACCATTTTGCCACAAATTTACACCTATATGACAACTTGTCTTTTCTACAAAATGTAGTTAATTTTCTTTAATGAAAAACATGTTCACAACATGTAAACATGCAGGGACCCAAGACAGATCCCTGGGGGACACCACATCAAAGAGGTTGAAGGGAAAAGGGTCAGTACAAGATAATAAAGGAATCTCTTCTGGAAAGAGACAAATTCCTACATGACTAAAGACATTACCACTGTAAAGTTGTACGTTATGTTTAAAATATGTTTTATCTAATTACTCCAAACATAAAACCAATCGTAACCTTGTGTATGAAAGTTTTGACTGTGACTGTGCACTGAACTGAAGTGATAGGTTGTTCTCATAGGTCTGACTTCATGGTTCACCAACCACAATTTTGTTTCCCCTCCGTGTTTGTGTAACACACACACACACACACATACACACACACACACATAAACACACATTATCGGTGGATCTCATCTTGGAAAGGCAACACAAAATTTAAATGCAGCCAGTTCCATTTTGTAACAAATGGAGGTTTTGTGTGGGCGAAAATAAAAACTCTGTGGCAAGAAGAAGTGGTGGAGAAGGAACAGTTCTGATTATGGAAAAAGAAAATGCTGGGTTTGATATGTAAATCTGCGATTACTTGGGTTTGGCACTTTCATGAGCTGGTATGAAAGCTTTTAGCTAGTCAAACCCCCCGGAGCTAAAAATCCTCCCAGTTAGTGATCGGAGCCCAATTCACAATGATGGAGCACAGGCAGCTACTGTGAGAGCTGCTGGAGGAGAGTTGAAAGGCCAAGAGAAAACAAATTGACATTAGAAATATACACTTTGTAAATGTAAGAAGATTTAATGGGAGGCAGGTTGAAGGGTGCAGCTCAGACAGACTTAGAATATGTCATCACATCATAATGGATGGAAGCTGTTGAACTTCAGGAAATGTTGACATTTGACAGTTGAATATCAAACGTCGGAATCTTTCTTTGGTGTTCCTCAACAATTCGAGGTAAAGTGAGACAGGAAGTCGGTGCTAAAATAAAAAAACACAAATCATCCCAGTATTAGAATCACTCTTCAGGCTGGTATTTTTACAGAAGCAAAGCAGAAATCTCCAGTGCTCGCGTGGCCTACTTTTATGTGCTGTGTGCATCAATCCTTTTGTTGTTTTTCAAACATATGTCTCTAAATTAATCCTAATTGTGTTGAGCTCATCCCAGTCGAATAAGCATGGCTTATAACGGCAGCCTCCTCCCGGCATCTAAGTCTCTCTATCGTTCTCTGAGAGTCAGCTGGCACCGGGAGACACAGAGCAAACGAGGACAACAGCAGCAGTGATCGATACTTCACACACCCGCTCCTATCTCTGCAAACCCTCACCGCCTACACATGGTGAAATGCCACCAGCGTGAATATTCGGGATCTAAAGCTCTTGAAGTCAGGATGCTCTCTGGCCTCATGTTGAGAGGAAGAGAGGAAGAGAGGAAGAGAAGAAGAGAGGAAAGTCAGTTCCCACAAGAGAGAGGGAGAGCAAGACTCTCTCTCTCTCTCTCTCTCTCTCTCTCTCTCTCTCTCTCTCTCTCTCTTCTTCTCTGTCCCCCACCCATCCACCCACCCAGAGCCGTCTGACTGCATCTCTGCAGCCCCTTAACAGATAAGAGTGAGTGTTTTGGCTGCACAGTGTGAATCATTGAATAATGATGGCACAGGACTCAGTACATATGAAGTGACTAACAGAAGCTCCGGATATCAGCACATACTGGGCTTCGGCGCATGGCTCCGAGCACTTCAAAGACAATCACCGAGGGCACTCAGGGTGCAATCACCATGTTCTGAAGCAACGTTTGGAGGAAAGTAACATTTCAAACCGGGTTTGTAAATCGATACTGGCCTCTTAGATTTCTTTTTAGGCGTTGTTAAGTGCACCATAAGTCCACTTATTTGACAGGCTTTTTCGAGGGAAAACGAGCCGATAAAAGGGCCAGTTATTTGAAAGCTTCTACCCTGAGCACACCAGGAAGGTGGGAGGTTTTTAAGAGGGAACAACACCATTTTTTTTTTCAATATCCTAAGACAACCCCAGGAAGGATAATAAAAAAAAGGGAGGCTGGAAAACTGTTTTGCTGCCTCTGTAGCAACAGTGGAAGGTGGAAATGTGGAATAGGTTCAACTCGAGCGCATTTTGCAACACACAAAAGTGAATAGTTGTTCAAATAAGATCCTTCCCAATGTGCAACTGTGAAAAAGAATAAATAAACATCATGATTCGGCTTGAGAGCTTTTATTTAGTTGGAGTTCAGAGATGTTACGATAGAGACCTTGGTGGGCTCACTGATGCAGGTGAAGAAATGTGGCTCATTATTTCCATTGAACAACCGTCGACATCTGAATTGAGCTGCAGGAAGGAGGCGTTCGTTCGTTTGTTGATTGTGCTGCGCAATCTACAGGCTGTAGTTTCGAGTGTTGACCTAGATTTATAAGATAGAACTAATTTCTCAGGATGCAATGAACTCAAAAAGTTGCACCTGCACTTTAACACTTCTCAACTGTGCACTATTCCCTGTGCCATGATTATCTGTCTGTGCAATATAAATTCATATATTTCTTTACACTGTTTATATCAGTCTAATTCCATTTGTGTTCTTCTATATTTCTATATATTTCTTTTATATTTCTACTTATTACTGCTTTTATATTGCAAATTACTAATAAAGGACTTCTTATTCTTATTTGTATTATTCAACATCCTTACCTATGAGCTCTAAATCCTTTAAGACAGATCAGAGCTTATTAGAGACTAAATAATCCATAAAGATGCGCTTTAATAAAGAAAATGTTGCCATGACGCCCACTGACAAAACTTGCAGGCCTGCACACTCTTTGAAATGCAGCTTGTCTTTCTGTTGGAAATTCATACCGAGTTAATTCCAGTTTCTGTCTGTCTGTGTTGACAGACTAACTAACTGTGCTGCTGGGGAAATTAAAAACTCCCCTATTCTCCATCTTCTCCTCCTCTCCCTCTCGCCTCTTCATTCCCCCCCCCTCAGCTGTGTTGCCTGTGCTGTGATGGGTGAGTGCTATACTGCATCAGATGTGCAGGCAGAACGGTATTACCTCGACAGTGTTATCTGTGGACGAGTGTGTCTACATGGGGAGAACAGATATTCCTACCAGCTCAACATCATACATTACAGAGGGGAACGCAAACATCCACACACGCAGAGAAACAGCATAGATAGTCCCATCATTACAGGATGCACAGAAAACACAGCAACTATCAGTCACCGTGCAAACAGAGCAAGTGGCAGAATGCACACACACACACACACACACACACACACACACACACACACACACACACACACACACACACACACACACACACACACACACACACACACACACAGTCTGAAAGCTTGTGAACCGCGAAGGTGGGGATGATTATATTTTATAATGTGCATCATCAAAATAGGTGAGCAACCCAGCTCATGTCTGGCTGCCTGAGGCGGTGCAGGGGAGCCTGAACAGACCCTGTGGCTACACATGGCAGCTTCCGCCAGATAAAACAGTCTTTGCAGTTGGTTGATCTCGGTTCCTTCTGAGCCGCAGACCTGGGCTCCGTGAACGAGGCAGAACCCGCGGTAAAATGAGCGATAAAATGTCACACTTAATTTTTGCCCTCAAAAACCAGCCGCGGTTTTTACATAAAAATACAGCACGCATATCAGAACTGGGGTCAGTAATTTTTAATAGGATCAATACTATGATAATAAAAGCACTCAGAGGTTCTGCAGCTGCATTAAGGAACATGGACACGCTAAGTCACCACAAAATGAATCACACATGTCTTCCAGACAGCCCGCTGCATTGGCATATGAAGCAAGTCCAAAGACACGATGTTCTTCATGCCATACTTTGGGGGACAAGAGTGGGACACAAAGCAGGCAACGCAAACTGTGTCTCAAAGAATTGCTCCCCCCCCCCCCGGTGCAGCTTTTGATCGAGTTACCTCTCGAAGTTATTTGGTCTTTGATCGACAAGGTTCCCTGCCTCCCTGTGTGCAAAGGTGACATATTCAAATGTCTCCGTTCCTCTTCGGCGGTGACCTAGATTTAGGTGAGGAGGAGAAATCGCAGCGCTTGATGAACTCAAACTGCCGTAATTAGATTATCCGTTCTTATATAACGCTGTAAATCTCTGAAGACAGACGAGTGCTTATGAGCGGGTGAAAGACTTTCTCTTCTTCTCTGCCCATCACGAGACATTAGACACACACACACAAACAAGCAGATGATGAATGGACACGTTTCCTAGACCCCACTGAGGAACGTAGAGGTCAACTGCTCATTTACTACCAAACACGGGGGAGATAACCTGACCAGAGGCGTTCATACCATAATAGCCCTTTGTTAAACAAGAGCACTTTGCATGGGCATTGTATCGAGCTCTTATATACAAACACATCAATCATATACGTGACAGCAGTTATAGAAACATGTCTGGCACGGTGAAGCAGCTTTTGAATAATTAAACGGGAGACATTTTCACATCAATGATTGAGTTAAATAATTCAAATATTGAAAGACAGTAAAAGACTTATCCTTCTATCACAGAGCAGTAGATACAATGCATGACAGACAAATGTAAGGGTTCAACTTAAAAGCTGCACAATCAATACGGGTGTTTTATTCGTGAAAGTCTGAACCAAGATTCGTGTCTTACATTGTTTACATTTGATTTAGGGTTTTCACATCGCAATTAAGAGAGGAGACCTTTGACCTTCTGTATGACAAACATACGTCCTGTCGTCATTCATGTCATCATTCTGCCCCTCAGGGAAAATAAAGACACCTTGAACCTATGTTGGCTGCGTTTACCTATACTTGACATCGATTGGTAGACAGGCATGTGTATCTGACGTTGTTGTGTTTTAACGTTTTAATAAACTACACAGAACTCCTTCGATTTAAACTGAGAAAATGAATGAACCAGTTGACATTGTTGCCACTGTAATATCATGAAGGTTTTACTTCCAAAACCAATGTCCTCATTGGTCAAACATTACACTGTCTTTTGAGTTCTGTTTGTTTTCTTATGATTTAGGCCTGTTTTGTTTATTTAGTTTATTCCTCCAGTTGTTATCTGTCTGGGCTCCTATAGGTCAACTCGGGTCCTATATGAACGCTGCAATAGAGAACGAGAGTTAAAGAGTATTACAAAACAAATATGTGTTAAAGAATAATGTTCTTTTGACTCAATGCTTTGTACAGTCACCCTGGGTTAGAGAGGCCCAAATATAAGATCAGGACGTTTACTAAGTGAAAGAGTATTGAAATAAATTCACAAAATTAATGAGACAAAACCTGTGTGGAGGCAAAATACATACCCAGGATTACACACCCAAAATAACATTTATTGTATTTTTATCAGGTCATAATAACACTCAACTGCAACCAACCAATTATATTGCAGGGCACTCATATTTGTGTCAGAATAAACACTTTATATGTCAAATAATAAAAAATAAAACACTGCATTTACTGCAATTCTGTGCTCAAATGCTGCACCAGATAAAACATTAAACGTATTCGCTCTGCTAACTGGCTGCTGATCGCTGACCCGAAAGAAAACACTGGAATACACACAAAGTTATTCAGACCTTCCAGGCTGCACCTGTAATGCACTGCACCACTCGGGCATTGGAAATGAGAATTACCCTGCAGATAGGTGAGGGAAGTTACCGAGCTCACGCTGACAAGGTTGTTGAATAGATGCCATGAATCTTAAGTCTCTCCGAGGTTACCGCTTCCGAGTTACCACAGCAACACGGCCCGCGACCACTATCACAAGGACATCTTTGGCAGCCTGCCATCGCTCATTCATAAGAGAGAAAGAAAAGAAGGTGGCTGTGGGGGCGGTGCTGAGGGGGAGGGGTCAGAGACAGGGCGGAGAGACAGAGGAAGATATTGTCTATAGGGGATCAGAAGATGGGATTTGGTTTTCTCTTCTTTTTCCTTTGTTGCCGTCACGTAATAACCTTCAGTTTACTTAGAATTTAATCATTTGTTCATCTATAAGCTGCACGATACACTGTGTGTGTGTGTGTGTGTGTGTGTGTGTGTGTGTGTGTGTGTGTGTGTGTGTGGTACATCAGAGAAATATTATTATTGTTATGATTCCACAGTATTATTTTGTACTGCAGCAGAGTTAGTTATCACCAACAAAGTGACGGGAGGAAAGCGAGAGGGCAAAAAAAAACGGCAACTCTTCCTTCTGCCCCGGCAACAGATGGTCATGCTCTGTTGGCTTTGCTCACATTAAAATCGTACATGCAACCGTCCTGATTCATAATCCATCCTATGTAAAATGGATTTGTATTTTCTTCCCTCAATACTCACGCCTGCTTATTTCTGCATTTTCCTTTCCTTATTTTTTTCCCTTTTCCCCGTTCAATTCCCCTGAATTGTGGAGACGCTGACTTCTCACACGCGGATCGGACAGCAGTCTGTTTCACAGCGGGCCCGGGTCAGAGAGCACGAGCAGCAGATGTCCAGGTGACAACACTGCCTGCAGAGAAGGCAATTACTCCCATCCAAACACAATGTTTATTTCTCCATGCTGCAGGCAGACTCTGCAAACCAGTGATTAGCCGTTTAACAGCCTCTGCAGTTCGGTGCTCGATAAGGCTTTTTGCTTTCAGTTGTATTCATCGCCACAGTCTCCGTGCACACAATCAAGCTCCATTGAGCCATCAGTCAGACGAGAGCATCTGTTTCTTGGAATGTCACTTCACAGTTTCACACTCCAGGATGCTCTCTCACTCGGCACATTTGTTCCCCCTGTCATCGTTGTTCTTCATTATATGTCATTTGTAATAACATCGCATTCTGCATAAAAAGAACCTGAGGAGGTAACATTCCTCTCTGCCATTTGCAGCTCTCATCTTTATCTTTGCAGCAAACTATGAATTTTTTAGGTGGAAATTATTCCTCCTCGGCGCCTCCTCTCTCTCGCTTCACACCTAATATTAATGTGTTTCATAATGTACCAGTTGGTGGTGTACTGCTGGATCCATCATTTCCATAATGGAGGACTGCAATAGGAAAAGCCTGACGCCACTGGAAAACACTCGTTTTCCAGTGGCATCAGGCTTTAGTTGCAGTATCATCATGAAGGACAGATGGTCGTCTTTCTGCAGACGTCGGTTTATTTGGACGATTACGAATGTCGTCGACCCCGACGCCTCCTCAGCTCTGAAACGATCCTCGAGGTGTGAGTGAGAGCCTTGTAATGACTTGATCTCATTTTGGTCGGATTTGCAATTGGATGAAAGTGAGACTGATGTTCGCAGGAAACAAGTAGATCTGTGATTCCTCGTGTGGTGTCACTGACTTCAAGGAAAGAGATATTTTGCTATTTCAGTTATTTCCTTTGCTCTTGTGTAAGGAAAAGTTCAGCAAAGTTAAAAAGCCCAAAGTCTTCGGTAACGGGAGCTCTTCTCCACCAGAGAAAACATAAACGCTCCTGAAACGCCTCGTCGGTGGTAAAGCGAGAGCAGAAGCTTAACTTTCCTATATGTGTTGGAAGTGGTTGACCAATCACAACAGAGTGGTCCCAGCTGGCCAATCAGAGCAAACTGGGCTTTATTGGAAGGGGGGGCTTAAAGAGACAGGAGCTATAACAAAGTGTTTCAGTCAGAGGCTGAAAAGAGGAGCTGCAGCAATGACACTAATCATACTGTCAGTAATCATACTGTCTATTGCTGAATGTGCTTTCTGAACATTAGAGCGAGTAAACCTCTCAAGTAATAAAACAAATGAAACCTGGCTATGAGCAGAATATGCAGCATCTTGTGTCTAAAATAATAATAATGTAATACTTCAGTGATTTGAAATAAATGAAATACACTTGAAACTTAAAACTGATTGTTTGAATCTGTAGCCCTGTGGAGATTTCTTGCAAACAAACAAAATGCTAGTTTACTCACAGCATGGTCAATTAAACAAATTGTTTGTATTCTCAATGTTTAATGATTGTAATTCTAAGTGCTAAGATATCTTCAATTCCAGCATTTTTAAATCGGTGTTTGTTTCTTCTAATTTCCTGCCTAATCTGACAGATGCTGCACATCCTGACATGTTGCCACCACCTGTAGATCAGCACAATACTGTAATACCATCGGCCGGAATATGTGACATGTCCTCCCTGAGCACACGTACAAGATGAACTAAACAGCAGCCCACTCATAGGGTCTGGAACCTCAAATGTTGCTAAATAAATAAATCCATTCATGTTTCTTTTGGGCTGTCAAATAATGCACAAGAAGTTATTAAAGATTCATCCTCATCAGGTCCAGAGGGGAAAATAACATCAAGCGTCTGTGACAGGTTAAAAGTGCACAAATATCAAAAATACGTGTTTTGACAAGTCCTCTAACTTTCAGAAACCGACAATCCCGACAGCACACAGCAGATTCACAGGCGTGCAGGGGTGAGGAAGTAGTTTGAGCTTCTCTTTCAATCTCACTTCTTTCATTTCTCATTTCTTTTATTTGTCCTCAGATGTGGTTGGACAACACTTCATACCGACTAGTTCATTTTGAGCAAACTGACTCGGGCCCATAACACATCTCTTCTGCTGTTTTCCTGCAGCAGCAACACACTGTCTATTTTGTGAGATAAATAAGAATTGATAAAGTACAGATGCGATGGAACTCATAATCTTTTAACGTCACATCTCTTAAGGGTCTTCTGCCGGAAGATTTCAGTCGATTGTGTTAAAGCCCCTAAACCCACAACAAATATATAAACGTCCTGCTGAAGGCAAAACAAGATGAGATACTGCAACTGCATAATGAACGACCGGCCTCTAATTTATTAAAAACTGCTGCAGTGAACAACTGGTGTTCTTCCCAGGCAGACAAAGACCAATCAGGGCCCAGCGAGTGTTGCCATATGAAAGATCGATGCTGATGTCGGACTGAAGCAGAGAGCTGTCAGTCATCTGTTGTTCAGCCGTCTTGATGTCTGTCCCAAGCTAATCCGTGCAGACCACAATCAGCAAAGAGTAAATCTGCATGACGTTGGCCGATTAACAATCTTGTATTTGCTGGATTATTATATTTTCACTTTGCAGTTATCTTATCAGTCATCCATCTCCTTTGCAGATCCAATATCATTAAATGCCTTTTTTTATAGAACAGACTACTTGGTTGGTGTTGCTTCTTCATCTAATGATAAAAAACACAATGCCACAGAATTCCTGTGCAGAAGCAGCCGTCGCAGTGTTGTCATCTGGTTTGACGGGCAGATGGTATTAACACTATTTTATTTAAATGCTTTCCAGATGGTTGCCTCAGATACTTCCACTGTGTCCTCCTTCGCAGTGTTTCCCGTCAACTTCTGCAGCTTTTTAGAACACACGGCCTCTCTCCTCCCCCCCCGCGTCCCCAGAGAATCATCATCCCGGTGCATGGCTGCAGAAGGATGCTCAATATTTCCCCTGACTCCTCAACATCACCCTCCCCCAGGGACGACCCTCTGCTATAGGCAGAAAGAGGCGAGCGTTGAATCATGGATGAGAGGTAAACAGCCGGCTATGCCTGCTCCCCGGAAAGAAACAAAATGAAGCACGGGCATTTATCCCCGTTTGACATTGCTGCAGTTAATGCAGTTCTTGTTTTGAATTTGCCAGCCAGTAGGTCGTCATTTCATGTTTTATGCAAAAACAGAACGTTTTCACAAAAGTATCATATGATTTGTGGAATTTGTGTTGTATAGTCTTATTTTGTAATTCAATTTCAAGTTAGAATTCTATGTGATGACTTTTTCGACAGTAAAATACAAACCCATCATTGTATTTGACTCTGACATGATGCAACTACCCTTTTATTTTAACAATAGACCCTCAAGGATTTGATATTCAAATATATGACTGAATGGTACTGACATCTGTTTTTGTTTTTCATGACTAATAAAAATGTTAGAACATTGCTGGTGCAGCTGTGAATGTGTTTCTCTGATCGAAAAGAACTGGGCTTGTTTAATGTTGTTTACTTGTTTAAAAACCGACTGCAGTTCAGATTTATGTCTTTGTTTGATGCTGTGATGAACGAAGAACGTTAAATTTAATACTTCTACTATAAAAAAGTAAAATAAATAAACTTCATTTATTCACAATAAGGCAGCATTAGTCATTTGTATAGCAGTGGATCACGTCTACATGGGATTGGAGAGGGGGTTGCATGGAGAAAACCCCACAGCAATCATCCAACTAAAGGATATTCAAGTTCTATTGAGCATTATAGCAAATTTTAGCTCAGTTTTGGTTTGAGTACAACTTCATTGTTTTGTTTCCTTCTCATTAATTTCATCAGTTTCATTTTTAAGCCACAGCAGGCAGCTGTTTTCAGAAAAAAGAAACTTATTGTTTGCTACTTCTGCAACAAACAGCAGGTAGACAAGTCAGTGACTGAGCAGAGAACACAGTTTAACAGAGAGAAGCTTTATTTCAGAAGATTGTTGCATTGAACGACTCGGCTAAAAGCAGAGTGAATATCAGATTTAATTAGGTGGACAAAAACATAAATGCGAAGACTGTGTCCACAAGTTAGCATCGTAAAAAAACAATAAATATAATATAAATTACAATAATACAATACTGTGTACATATTATTGTCTTGATCCTTTACGGCCATTCTCTCTAAAATGTATTGTTAATCTTATGTGTCTTACATGCAGCCTAATCTACTGATAGTATTAGTGTTGAGTATTAATAGAAAGTTGTAGTAACGGAAGATTAAATAAATGATGTTGATACTGATAAGTGAAACTCTGATTGTGTGTGTGTGTGTCAAGGTCGACAATAACAGGTTGGTAAGAGACAAATAAATGCTGTGCTTTTTTCTGACAGACGTGACTCAGGGCATTGAATCCATGAACACACATTCACACACACCCACGCACACACACTTTATTACTTCAGTTTCAGTGCTGTCTTCTTGTTTGTTTTATTCCCACCACTACTCACATTGCACTGTGAGTTTCTGGTCCATGTCGGGACAATAATCTTGCAGTAAAACCGTCTTTATTCCTCTGTCTCCACCTTCAGCTGACTCTGTTTTGCAGACACTGATTTCTGTCTATTTCTAAGTCTACTATGATCTGCTGTTCCTGGCTGCTGCTGCTGCTGCTGGTACTGGTGGTGGTGGTGGTGGTGGTGGGATAGTGTTCCGAGGGCAAGGCCTCTCTCTCCCTCTCTCTCACTTTCACACTCTCTCTCTCTCACTCTCATCTTCTTGGTGGGCGGGCAGTGGGCGTGATGACTAAGCCAAGGTTGGCCATGTGCTGGAACATAATCCACTGAAAGCCAATATCCCTCCTGCCCACCTACCATGATTTCATCACTCAAACAGCATGCTATCATAAATTAGCAGATAAAGGAGGAAGAAAGCTGCATCACTCTCAGATGTACTGTGCAAAAGTTTTCCAGAAATTAAGTTTATCTGCCAGTAATTGGTAAAGATTACTGAAAGGTGTACACATGCATGGTCTATTGATCAGTCGTGCACCGGTTACATCCAATCTATAATTCAATCAAGATTGGTTTTAAAATATCATACAGTGATTACACAGGAGGATTTTTATTTAGGAGTTATAAGAATCAGACTGTTGGAGGTTAAACTGTGCAGTCTGGCCATTGGAATCCTGTATCACCCCTATAGTTATTCCTTCATTAAAGCTGTTAGTGGCTAGACTGTCTGGTATTAAGTTTAAGGAGTCTTATCATTGGGCAGCAGAGAGCATGTTTACTGATACCAAACAGAGGAACGAGGAGGAAGAGGAGATGGATGAGAGGAACACAGAGAGGGAGGCTGAGTATGGAAACATGGATGCACTGGGAATAGAAAAGAAGGGAGGATGCTGTCTATTTTTAGGTCCAGATAACATGAGAGAGATGGGGCCTCTCTCCTCTCTTCCTCCTCTCTCCATCCCCTCGTTTCCCACATTCCTCCTTGGCACGTGCAACAGACACTCAGGACGGCTCGGTGTGACCTGAATACCAATAAGAGAGAAGCAGCTGGATACTGGCAGGCTGACATTCTTCTGCTTTCTCCTGTCTGCACAACAGAGACAAGACAAGGACTGGGTGTCTGACAGGACACACACACACACACGCACACACACATGCACACACACGCATGCACACTTCAGAGGACACATCAGTCAGGATAGACGATAAACCGATGAGGGCCGAGCGTTTGACGTAAGAGACACTTGAACCGCTGGAAAGTGAAGATGATGGACGATTGTTGAACCTTTCAAAGCGACCATCGGCAGGTAGAAACCGTTAATATGCGGATGCCTCACGCAGATAAGTGGAAAGCAACAGTACCACACTTGATGTGCTAAATATGTTATATACCAATTATTATTACCACTAAGGTGTATCTGAAGATTATCAGTCATCCAGGTCATGGTGTCTTCCAAAGTCGTCCACTTACAGGAATCAACAGCCTTTTCCCAACTTGACCCAGGTGATCCCAATGACCCACTAGCTGGTGGGGGGGTCAACGACCTGCCTGTTTAAAGCCCCTACAAGAGGTTTTTTAACTGGTTATAAAACGGTCTTATTTTAATATTGCTGCCGCTTTATGACCTAAAACACTTAAAAGAGACGATCAGGGAGAAAATTGGCCTTTTCTATAAACTATTCTCGGTGTCTTTCGCCGGGGACGGATCCCCCACGAGGTCAGAATGAGAATCACGATACATCACCTCATCACTCTGCATCCTGCAAACAGCTGTGTGTAATGGTGTGGTTTGATATTCCAGCCAAATTGAAGCCCCTGTACATCGAGTGACTTGGTCTTGTCCCAGGTGGGATGTTCCATTTGCCCACAGTAAGAGGAGGGGGAAGTATGGGTTTCTCAATGGTTATTTAAAATCAGTTTTAATATTGTTAGACGATTGCGTTAACAGACAAATGGGATCACATATTATTCATCTTTATTTTTATATGAACATGTTGAGTATTTTGATCCTTGAAAACATTTTTACATCTGGAGATTCAAATCATTCACGTTCATCCTCACCCTGTCATTTCCTCTGTCTCCTGCCTCAGTATAAGAGCTTTTCCTGTACAACAGATGCTGATATTGAAGCCAAGGGGAAGCTAATATCAACAAATCAAATCAGGCTGTTGCAAAGAATAGAGACCCTTCCCGCCATATCCTAATGCATTGTTAGATCCAAGCTCGCCGTTTTTTTCTCTACTGAGCTCTGGCTTAGATAACAGATTTTATTCTTTGTCCAGCACAGGCATCAAGAAGGAGATGCGTGCTGGGCTTATATTGAAAGATGAGAAACACTACTTACAATATCCAGTCACTGATATACAGGCTGTGCAGAGAATCTAATGCAATCATATCTTTTATTCAAGTAAAAGTAAACAACAAAATAACAATAGTAAAAAGTGTGAAATGAGTAAAAGTACTGAGGTTTCAATTCTTGCCTTGCTGCAGTGACGTAGATGTGTACTTCAGGGTGGGTCAGTACACAGTGACATCACTATGTATGGGTGTGGTTACAGATGCCACAGAAATCTAACTTCTAGCCACAGAGAGGCAGTGGAACTCAGTCTGGTGGTAATTTACTCTTTGACCTGAGTCATGAACAAACACATTTGATCACAAAAGATGATGATGAATCTTTAATAATACAACTCGAAAAGTGATTAGTGCTTCATCATCGGTTATTGGTGATTTCTTGATTAATTGATTCATTTCTTATTTTTCTAAAGAATCTGAGGACTGTGAAAATGCCCTTTACAATTTCCAGCCTCCTATTATCAAGTCTCTTGTTTCGTCCGACAAATGGTCTAAAACCCACAGAAATGCAATTCACATTAATGTTAAGACGAGGAAAATCTGCAAATGGTGACATTTAAGAAGCTGGTCTCATCATGTTTGGCATTTTGATTTCAAGCCTGACTTGGAACTCGGAAAAAAAGGTTAATAAAGGATATTCATTGGATATCATCCAGTGAAAAGCACAATATATTTTATCTTTATATCTTCGGCATAAACATATCAAGAAGCAATACAGTGAAAAAAAATATGAAAGAACGTTAATTTCTCAGGTCTGGTGATCCAAGAGTTTTTTCATCCTTATATTTGTGTAGTTGGAAAATAAATGTTCTGGTGACAGAAGCATAAACTCAGCCACTGCACTCACCAGACGGAGCAGCGCCCTTAAAAGCGTGTAAATGTTTGCTCACTCATACACAGTGACACGCACAGATACACAGAACGCACACATGTACACACATTCTGCCGCTCAGCTCAGGCTGTGTTGGACACATTCTTGAAGTGTTTGAGATAATAGCACTTGACAGGCTGCTGGTGTGGTTGTCATGGGGATCCCGATAAAACCGCCACCAGCCAGCGCAGCACAAACATAATGGAGGGCAGGAGAAAGCACAACCATTCTGGACGTGATCCTCTAAATGCAGGGACGTCACCTCTCAATTAACAAATCAGACACTATTGCCAGGAGTCAGTGTCTGGGGACACAAGAAAGTAATGACCCTTGAGGTGAGGAATTGAAATAAAAGCAGTGGGACAAGGGTTTTGTTGAAGATATTGGCCACATTATTCCTGAAAAGAGCATTTAGTTTGAAGTCCACTTCAAACATAAGAAGGTGACATGCTAGCAGCCTTGTTCACCTCTTAATGCTTTCCTTAACATACAAGCAGGTGGAAAGTACCAAGCACAGCTGAGGCTGATGGGAATGTCATTAGTTTGGCAGCTATTTTGTCATAAACTGAAGTATTAGAGAAGTTTAAACGTTTGAACTGATGACTAAAATAAAATCAGTGGGATCACACGTCTTCCTCTGTAGATCGTGAACGTCTCTGCAAACTTTCGCAGCAATCCATCCAAACTGGAGTGAGAGATATTTTAGTCTAGATAAACGTAGTATAGCCGCCAACGTGCCTAAAAACAGCTCTTATCCTAACAACGTGCATTCAAGTGAAATTGAGAATTAATATGCGTTTCCATTGCCAACACACCAGAATATCAGGGATTCATCATCTTGTTTACATCTCTACCCCGGACAAGAAAGACAGAACTCGATTTCATCTAATGAGGCCAATTCTTCTCCACACAGATCCTTATTTACATCCATCAAATGCTAAAATATATGGAAATAACATTGGCTGCTTAGCGTTTGCTTCCAGATTGCATAAGATACTTAAACCCCACATTTTGAATCTTTCATTTACGTCCCGGCATTTACAGATCTCATCTATATTTATATATGTAGAATGCAGCTACGTGTAGAATTTAAAGTTTGCTTGACTTGAACAACATTATTAGGGAACTCTGCTGAGGCTTTATTGTTTGATAAAGGTGCACTTATGTATACAGCCGGGCTATTTAAGCTGCGTGCACTTTGTTTACGGCTTGAAATCTTTACGTTGCAACCCTCAGCAGTGGAAAGGCACAAGACGAGAAGAGGAGGCAGCAGCCGGCTCAGTCAAGATGGCGCCCGAGGTTTATAGACGGGGCCGTACTGTGGATGGCTGAGCTTGCTAAGCTGAACTAATGGTGTGAAGCTGTGAGCCTCAGTGGGCTGCAGGTGGAAGCAGCTCAGAACATTGCAACAATCAAGCTGAGCGTGTGTGTGTGTGTGTGTGTGTGTGTGTGTGTGTGTGTGTGTGTGTGTGCGTGTGTGTGTGTGTGTGTGTCAGCCGCAGTGAGAAGTTGAGAGGTCACAGGTTTTATTTTTTGACAAAGGTGTGTCTGTCTGTTTGGCAGATGAAGACGTGCATGGGTTTGACTTTTATTATTTAATCAGTATTGGATCAGTGCAACGGCACTAAGTCGCGGCAGCTAATCACTGAGACGTGATTGCTTCTGGGAGAGCGGCTCCTCGTTTTGAGGAAAGAGGCGCGGAGCTGCGGTGGGACCGTCAGGCCAGCACTCTCAGTTACAGTTACAGTCAATTTGGATAGAAAATGCCACATCCAATGGTTGTTTGTTTAGAGAGGGAGAGAGTTCCCAATAAAGCAATGAGTCACAAGTGAATCATTTCATACAGGAGGAGAGATGACTGTGCTCCAGCAGGGTCTAAATCCATTCCTCTCCTGTGATGATAAAAGCTGACTGGAGTGGCATGGGCTCTGACTAGTGCGCTAATGACTTCAAAGAGAGGCAAGCGATGTGAGAGGAGGGGACAGCGAGATAGAGGTGGAGGGATGCTTCACAGGTAGGGAACAAAACACAGGGGAGGAGGAGAAGGAGGAGGAGGGCGGCTGGGGCAGGGGGTGGGGGGGCGTAGAAAAGAGAGTGCACGTGTGTCGGGGAGCGTGCAAGCGAGACAAAGAGAGAAAAGTTAGTGTGATACTGCGAGTGTATGAAAAAACATCAAAGACCCGAAACTGAACAAAAGAGGCCGCGAGCGTGGGAGGGGAGAGTGAGGAGAGTGAGGGGATAAAAGAGATGGAAACGAAAAAGGGCAAAGTGTGAACAACCGGAGCATGAGACACACAGAGAGGCTTGGGACACACAGAAATATTTTCACAGGTCTAGACGCAGAGAGACAGACAGACGTGCAGAGGGAGAGACATAAGAGTGAAAGGGATGTCTTGCAGAGAGACAATATTCTTCCTGCCTCGAGCTGCCAAAACACACGGAGGAGAGGGGAGGTAATGCATGAGATACTCCGCAGAGAAGATAACAAGATTTCTTATTTCTGTTTACTTTTGAAGGCGCTTGACGTGCAAAAATGATTTTAGCTCTGGCAACGATTTTTGAGGCTGCTGTGAAATATGCAGCATTTGTTTGGAGAAAAGCGTCCGTCCAATTATTTTATTTTTCTTTGGCAGAATGCTTCAGTGGATTTAATTATTGATTCGAGAAGCTCTGACGTAAAAAAAAAAAAAGTAAATTTTTTTCCATTTAGGAGATATTAGGTTGGTTGCGTTTTTGTTCCCATAATGGATCATTTATTAAAACTGATGCTTCACAATCCAAATGGTGTCTGCACTGCAAACATTAAACCAGCACATGTTGACATTACAGTTTTTTACAGTAATGTAAATATCTCATTTATCTGATTTATGTCACAGCAGAAGAAACAAACCCCTGCAGCACCCGCCTGTATGAAAATGGTGCTGTGAGCTAAATATAACTCAAAGTTAAGGTATTTGAAAGGTATGCAATTGCGAAAGACAACATTTCTAACATGTCAAGACAAAGAGACAAGCAGGCAAACTTGATGAGACGGCATGGACATGAAATGCAGATGGTGTGTGTGGAGTTGGAGGCTGGGGAGAGGAGGGACACAGACATAAACAAGGAGAGAATGAGCACATGTAGATGTTAACCAGCGTGTGGTGGACATGGAGAAACATGGCAGAGAGCTCAAACTGTCGCGCTGCCTGTTTCCCTTACTGAGCATCTCTGTCCTTAATGAGACCATCACACCGGAGACGAAGGAGGACTCATTCACGACTGTGACCTCGGTTTGTCCCGGAGTCTCTGGCTAAATGCTGAGCTGCAGTTAAGTGACCAGACGGATGCGAGGCCTGAGTCAGCTTCTATCTTTAATGCCCGGGCCTCCTCAGACCCTTATATAACCCAAGCAGACAGGACCAAAGACTTGGCAGACGTATAAAGAAGAGAGAGTTTAGAGCAAGACGGGCGTAAGTATTTTTTTTAACCGTCTTCACAGAGCAGCCCAAATCCACTGAAGTCCATTTTTGTATAATTACCACTTAATTTATACGTTTAACTACATTTTTTACACAAAATACAATTTCAGCAATTTTTTTAATCTAAAATATGCAAATAATGTGCGATGACAAACTCTGCTCATGAAAAACAAACAACATCCATGTACACATCTGATACTGGAGACCCAGGATCATTCTCAACTTCAGCCAGGTTGCATGAAATGAATTATACTTTAAGGAAATTCTTGATAGCAGATAAGAATATTAATATCTTATGTGTGTCTGTTCACTATATGAAGCCAGAGTCAGGAGACAATTACCGTAGATTAACATAAAGAAAGGAAGGAGCAAACATCGAGCCTGGCTCCGTCTGAAGGTGAGACAATCCTCCTATCAACACCTCCAACCTCATATATATCACACTGTATTCCATTTGTTCAAATCACATACTTATATCTTTGAACTTTTCCCCTATAATAAACCAATTAACTCCGACAGTGAATATGTAACAGATACTTAATATGATGGTGCAGCATTGTCCCCTCATGGCAAAGCAGGTCTCACTGTGTGGAGTTTGCATGTCCTCGCAGAGAAAACCAATGTACTGTATGTGTGGATACTCATGGCTTCCTCCCACAGTCCAAAGACATTCAGATTAATGTTGAGGTTAATTGGAGACTCCAAATTGTCGATTTACGCTGGCGACCTGTCCAGGGTGTATCGCTCCTCTTGTCCAGTGTCAGCAGGGATCGATGCAAGGTCCCCCCATGACCCTCAACATGATAAGAGATAAAAAGAGATTTCTGTGTGTCACAGTGTCATTTTGTGATTTTGTCACAGGAGGGTGCCAAAGTTGGATATTTTTCAAATTCTTGAAAAAACTAAACCATCCCATACAACCACTCCTAATAAAAAACAGTGCCTCTATGGGAGTAATGGTTTGCAAATGGTGGCAGAGTGTCACTTTAACGGATCTGGCTCTCAGCCCAACGTAGTTTATATCGCCAAAACAAGTTTCAGTATTTAAGTTCAATAAGCACTAATGTTCACTAACTGTTAAGCTACCAAAGACAGAACCAATGAAAACAATGAGTGTTTAGATGTAGAGACAGATAAGGTAACAGTGATCACTTGCCTCTAACATCGTAGTACCACCTACTGCGTGTATTCTCTCTGTCTGTTTGTTCTTGTCTTTTCACTTTGTCTCTGTGAAGACTAAAAGTAGGACTGAGGAGGATGAACTACCCACATAGACGGCACTCTGTGCATTCTCAAATTGGTTTTATCAAGAGAGCCTCAAGTCATTTGTGGCATTTGTGCAATGTATATATATAAATTTAAATTGCATTGTGACAAGATGCAGCATGACCGGATGGATTATCTGAGCCCCCCAGCCGTATGACGGGATACCAGAAGAACCCCGGAGTAATATTGACTGTCGCATGTGTCAGTAATGCCAGCAGCTCTAATTGGCGCTGAGGTATTGACGTCAGAAAATCCAAACAAAATGGATTAGATCAAAGCCATAAATGCCATTTTCCATCCGACCGTGTCTGCCAAACAGCCACACTTTGCCTCACAGTGTGTGCAGGGAATAAAAGAAAGAACATGTATGTTTTCAGACACTGTGGGAGAAAACCGCCCGGCTGGCAAGCTGACATACAAAGAGCCGTACTTCACACACAAAGACTTCTCTCTGATCTGGCAATTATGGATCATCCCACCTCACCCTTCTCTCCCCCTTCTCTCCCCCTTCTCTCCCTCTTTCCCCCGGTCTTACTGATCCTCTGATTGCAGATTGGGGGAGACAGGCAGCACGAGAACCCTTCAATATGACTCTTAGCTGAGAAAAAGCAGAAAATGTATTCCGTTGCCTCTGCTGTACGACTCTTGAATCACACAGGATGGTTGGGAGATGGTATTGATAGCAGAGCGTGGCTGATACCTGAAAACTGTTCTCCAGCGAGGAGATCTCCACTGAATTTCTCGCAATGTAAAACAAGACTCGGCGTATTAATGTGTCTGCATCCCTGCATCGTCTAATAACACTGTATTACTGCTGTGTTGCAGTGATGTGGAGGAGAGGGGAAAATCGTGTTCCAGCGAAATGATCTCTTGTACACAACCACTTAATCAGCTGACAAATCAATAGCCTGCTTTAATACCTTTGCCCTGTTTGTTATTTCTGTTTGTTCATTAGTGAGTCACACAGAGGAGAAATGGTTTAAATCTCACAATGTGTGCATCAACACCTCTTTGAGAAGTGTTAAGGACAGAGCTCCCTGTAGCTGAAAACATAAAGAGTGCTATGATCGGTAAAGTACATGAATACACACAATGCGTAATCTTTCTACTGTCGGCTACAGGTCAAACATAAACATGAAGGGATATTATAATTTAAGTGAGGTGTTATATTCCATTATCTGCCACTGTTTGGCCTTAATAGCTACAGACACAAAGTGCCAAGTGGTGAAATGTACATAAAAAATAAGAACTGCAGACTCATACATTGAGCATCATCGTCATCTGCAGAAAACACGAAGTTTCAACAGGGGACCAGTTACTTCAAAGATGCAGGGTACTGACATCCATCTGAACAGCAGAATGTAAAACAGTCCTCCCCCACATCGACTGAAGACAACAATAACTGCGTGATGGAATATTTTACGTGAAAGGGAAAAAAAATCACAGAACAGAAAAAACAATAAGCATACAGTATAGGATTAAAGGCTGTGCACAGAGACAGAGGCTGGAAGAACAATTGCCGGATGCACGTTGGCAGCTCAGATGTAAATAAGAGTGGGCTGTCAGATACGACACCACAGGGGACGATCAGGCTCCTGCTGTTAAGGTGCAAAAAGGTGATCTTGATAATCATTTATTTTATCCTAAATGGAGTCGTACATTTTTTATCTTTCTAGAGACAATCTTCAATTGTTTTTCGGCTAATCTGGAATCAACTGCAAATATTCCCCCGTGAAGTGAAGCTGCAAGTTAAATTTAGTCGCTTATGAATCACGAAAATAGACAAATCACTCACTCAGATGAACGTTCTTGTTTTCACTAAATCTCGGATAATTCGATGTGGTGTGAGATGCATCTGAAATTTTTCACATTGTCTCCTCCTGTGCCATTTCTAAGAGGAACTGTGTCAAAGATATAAAGCTACACGAGGGAGTAAAGGTGGGTGTCTGGTACATGACAGGATTTCAGTTGGGAGACTGTTGGCGGTGTCTGCAGCCACGGCGCTCGACTTACATTCTTTTCTTACTAACAGAGCAAAGTTGTAGGAAACTGGTGAGTAATACAGACCCTCACTTTCTGAGGGTGATGCCACATAGAGAAAAGATCAATATTTCACTTTGTCTTTCACCTTTAATATGCTCATTATTATTATTCTTTCTTCATACGTCTTAACTAAACGAGAAACATCACAAGCGCACACAAAGCGTCGGCGGGTGAAAGAAGATGTTCCCTCCCCTCGCTGAGTAGCTGTGAACTTCGCTGGAGCTGTTTTAGGCTCGCATAAAAAATTCAGGACTCTCTCTGAGCAACGTTCGCCCTACATACAGCACACACACACATGCTCACACATGCATCACGGCATTATTCATGGTGCACACATGTGAGCGGGCTTGAAAAACACACGCACACACACACAGGTACACTTGATGATATAAGCCTGGTTAATGTGTGAGCAGCGAGACATCACAAAGACTTTTATATGATTATCCTTTGAACAATGAATTTTTTATTGGCATTTCACGATGAACCGAAGCAGTTCTGACACATTACTTGTTAGCATCTTCCTCGGATCCATTGGGTGAGTGAGGACATTTTCCGGGTCAATCGACTGTTGCATGTAATTCAGTTACTCACAAGCTTTGTTTGTGTGTGTGTTTGTTCATGTGTTTTAAGCACATGTAACAGGATGCTTGTGTGTGTGTGTGTGTGTGTGTGCTTTGTGCATTTAGATTTTTGATATAACTGTATTATGCATTCAAACAAGGCGCTCGTGTGTGTGCGTCTCGGCAAACATCTCCACAGCAAGCGGGTCAACACCTCAGCTCGGCCATCCATTTTCATTAGACCATAATGACGAGAGTGGAGGGGTAGATGGACCAGAGAGAAGGAAAGATTGAGAGAAGTGAAAGGATATTCCCAGTAGAAAGACTATCAAAGCATGATCGGCTGTCCTCAACTATAAAACTCCCTCTGCTGATATTACATAATCCTTCTACTCCTATACATCAGCCCATTGTCAGGTGGACGCAGCCGCCTGCTTAATATGTAATCATTTTATAAAACACTTCCTCTGTATAGTTACTGATGTGAGAGGGTCTGAGCGGCAGAGCACAACATTAAAGCAGGTTTTCCACTTGAGAATTCGGCTCCATCTCCGTGTGGCCCAGTCAGTGTGGGTTGCAACACCTCTGCCAAGTCATCTCCATCTGAAAAGCATTTGGGGCACTCGCTCGCCCCGACAGCTTCCACATGTCTAGAGACGGCGCTCTTTGAGTTAAACCCACTCCAGAAACGCGATTTCATCCTCACTGCTTTCACCGTGTTCTTTCACTCTGCAGTGTACCTGGGTCAGTCAGTTTACAGAGCCAAGCTGTGGTCAAGTTGTGAGTAGAGAAGAATTTCACGATTTCTGAAAGTTTAATGACTGAGGTATTAATCTGGCCGAGCATTTGACCGCAAGCAGTTACTTAAATCTAAAATGATTCTTGCCTCTTTCTAGCTCGGAATTAATATACACACACCCTGGTGTTTTCCTGTTTGCATACCCGCTTCAGCAGATCCTTAATGGCATGATCGAAAAAGCAGGACTTTCAAATCAATAGAAGGAGAAAGAAAGAGAAGTGGCATGTAATTGAATAGCAAAGACCTCAAGTCAATATTTGATGCTCTTATACAGGATGCAACTGGTTTTAGAGGCCCTCATAAATTTCATACTGGTCCGTGTTAAAAATGAAATTCAATAAGAGATTTCCTCCACTGTCTCCACAAGTAAAACTTACAAGGAAAAATAAAACCGATTCACTCATCCATCTCCATTATCTTTAATATTTGGCCCACTTTATGAACAATCTACTTCACAAACCTGTTGTCCTACTTTGGGGAAATGCAGAAAATTGTGTCTCAGGAAGAAAGAAAATTGCAAAGCACCCCTTCCTCCTAGAAGCATAGCAACACTTCCAGCAAATCTTGTCCCATACTGGCAGTATTATTGCCTAACACGCTGTGAGGGCTATAAAGGACCGTCAATCTATGGTATCATGCTAAGCGTATCCTCTTCCCGGTGTGCAGAAGCAGTCAGTGATGGAATAGGTGCATTTGCCGAGAGGTGAAAAAGAAAGAAATGAGGAAATTCACTCAATGCTTGAGTCGTCTACAAGTAAGACGCGAAAATGACCTCTTCATTGGTGCATCCGACTCTGAAGTCAAACATTACACTGCCCATCACGCCTTGTCACGTCCACAGACATACAGCTGTTGGGGAGATACTTTTGATGTTTAATACATTCCCAGGACACCAAACGAGAAACCACAGCCTCATTTCATTATTGTGTAATGATGCTTAGTTTAAGTGAATTATGCACAAGATTTCATGTGCAAGAAATTAACATACCATATGTTTTTTACTAAAAAAGATCAGAAAAAAAATAACCTTAACTCTTAGACAATAGCTGATGTGCCAACAGGGAACAGAAACCTGGTTGTAGCAAAAGCAATTTTCTAAATGGCTTATTTGTAGGTTAATCCTAAAGTTAGCTGTTTTTGTCCCGGGAGAAGGAAACATCAGAAATCAGCGCACGTACCCTCATACATCTATATTCCACCCGACATGTGCTAGAGTTTCTTTAACTGGACCTCGAGCCACAAAGTAAACAAGTGCTATTTTCCCTGCGGATTATTATTTCATTAATCCATTTGATGTTTGGAGCAGTACTGGATTAAGGTGTCTCAACATTGGGCCATTTCACATCCCACCCGCTCTCTCATTCTCTAATATAGGAACAGATTTAACAGTGAAGAAATACACCAGTGGAACTGTAATGAGTGATGCTTAAAAAGCCTTTGGCTTCCTTTCAGCTCCATTAATGTCAGTCAGATAAAAATCCATCCTCGGACTTGTTAGCGATAAAAGCTGATGGTTTAACTGGGAAATGTGGGTGTTTATTTATGTGGGTATGAATGCTATTAATCTACATTGCATGTCATGTATGATGTGAAATTAAAATTGCATGTTCTCTCCATGCCCTCATCAAGCCGAAATTACACCCCTAAATCAACCACGGCACAGGAACAATGTCTCGGCATTCGTATTGGCAATTTCCATTGCACTGTTCGTCATCAAGTAAACAGATACAAGAGAGACACATTCACAAACACACACATGCACGTGCAGGCTAAAAATAGCAGCAGCCTTACCTTTCTGTACACTATCATGTTGGGGGACTCATCCGCCACCCCATTGGTCCCCTGCCCACCACTGTTGGTCTGTGCCATGATCCAGTAAGTAAATCTGCCACAGGAAATGTCAGGTGCTCCTGCTGTGGACAGAATGGATATTTTGGTCCGTCAGAAGAACAACAGAGCTTGAACGTTGCCCCTTACCTTGCCCCTTACCAAGAAGGGAACAATTTACATAGCTTGTGTGGCCTGGATCACCTCTCAACATATTTGACATTTCCACATGGAACAGGTGCGCAGATCTGCTATTTGGCTACACGTGTGCTCTTCTCACAAGGTCTTGACAAGGACATTTATTTGAAAAGGAAGGGAGCCGATTTTTGCACAGGTGAAAAGTTTAAACTGAAAAGCAGTGATGGATGAAATGCAGGAGTGCCATCACTCCTTTTTTCGGGTGCATTCATTGTGCGCGAAAAAACTGTCTGAACCCGTCATTATTTCTGTTTGTTGACATCGGTGCACTCAATCGTCTCCTCCTACTGCAGACGCATGCTAAGACTGAGAAGAATAGGATGGGGTGAAGCCCCGGACCCTCTCAGCCAGCGGCAAATGCAGTAAAACAAAACACCGTCCCTGGAGGAGGCTCCACAATGCAGCTCAGCTTCATCTACTCGGTTACAGCCACCGTGAGCCAAAACACGCACGATCGCCGCGGACATCGCATATGCACGTTGCAGCTCCTCGATGATTTCCTCCCACACGACATCCTCGGGAGTCTGCAACACCGAATCGCCCATAGCATGCAAACAGCGGAGTCATGTAACCTGCTCCGAACACGAGGCCGTTTTTCTGTATAAACACTGGGCTGGGGTTTCTTACCACGAGCCGCTGGCCGCTTCAGCACCTTGGACAGCGACTGCACACACACAAAAAAAAACACGCCCGCGCCCGTTGTATCCGTAATTCAGCTTTAATGACGAATAGATGCACGGACAACACAACACAACACAGAGGAGGAGGAGGAGGAGGAGGAGGAGAAGAGAGAGAGATACGAGGAGGAGAGGAGGAGAGAAGGAGGAGAGGAGGAGGAGAAGGGCTTACCTGAAAAAACGCGCAGCCCCGCTATAGGACTCCTGAATCCGTGCAGCGGTGGAAGCCCGTCCCTTCTGGTTCAGGGTGTCAACTGGCAGACATAGGAATGCGAGGACTGTTCATTGGCAACGCGAGGGAGACAGACACTCGGTGGACACTCGGTGTGGCAGCCTCTCCGTCTTGCTCTCTCTCTCTCTCTCCTCTTCCCCTATCTCCCTCCAAACGATGCCGTATACCGAGGCACGGGCTCGCCACCTCCGAGCGCCGTGAACGCGCATCGATCCACGACCAATTGCGTGCGAGGAATAAATTACAACGCGTTTTGGGAGACAAACAGCCATTCTCTCAAATTGTGCTGCTATGCTGCTGCAGAGATATATGTGCTGCTTCTGGAGAAGCTGGGCCGTGATAGAGAGAGACTTGCAGTTTATTAATATTTGAACAAATGCCAACCTTGCAGTCAAAGGTCAAGGTTCAAAATGCTGCATATTTTATATTTCATATTTCATTTTTTCTGAACCTGGAGGAGAAACTGTCTTGCCTGTCTGCATCGGTTACCCATACACTGTAGAATTGATTTTAGAATTCTTCTAATTACATATAGAGCACTACACATGCAGGCTGCATGGCCCCTCATTATATTTCTGAATTATTGTGTCCCCTGCACACGGTGAGATCTTTGCGGTCGACTGACCAAGGCCTTCTGGCCATCCCAAAATCCAGATTAGAAATTAACCCTGGGCATTTTCTGTCATGGCTCCCACCCTCTGGAACCGTCTTCCCTTAGTAAATGCAGAAACCGTTTTAAGAGACTGTTAAAAACTCACCTATCTGGTAAATATTTAAACTTGGTCCAGTCCTTATGGTTCCATTGTTTCTGCTTGCCCTCTGTGTAGTGTTTTAATCTTCTGTTGTTTGTGTTTTACTCTGTTATTTACAGTCTTTCTCTTGATGTTTATTTTGTACAGCACCTTGTAACTTTGGTTTTGAAAGGTGCTTTATAAAATAAATATACTTACTACAACCGTTTCATGAGAAAACATTGCTATAACACTGCACTATTGTTGCATTTGAATGTTATGGGATATTGTTTTGTCTTAATTTGGTAAATTGGATTTATTCAGTATAGTGGAAAGTGACTATGAGTATATTTACTCAAGTATAGGTCCATAGTCTAAAGTAGATCTTATACTTACGCATAAACTACAACACCAATGTATTTTAATTTCTGTTGCTTTGATTCTACAAGAAACAGAGGGGGTGAAAATTCCAAGATATTCCAAGAGAAGAAGATATCCAAGTAAAATTCTCCATTTTTTTTTACAGGAAGTTCCATAAAACTGTGTCAGACACCAACTGCAAATGTAAGAAACTGTTATAAATCATCTATGAGTTTCTGTGAATCAGCGGCGGAGCATCCAGCTCTGCGGCGATAAATGAATAAACAGAAAACCTCGTAATTCACTTGCAATCTGTGGCTTTGAGATATGCAGCAGTCCAGGCGTGAAAGATGACAGATGTGCCCTTTCTCCCCATGTAGCTGCTGTACGTGTCTTTATGTTTATTTTCCTCCTGTCCTCCTTATCAACCCTGTGGCCCTCTCTCAGGACTGAAGCTCTCTGCAAGATGGATCTAACAGTCCACTCAGTTTCAAAGTGAGCTGCAACATCAGAAAACACCCAATCCTGGATTTAATAGAATTGGTAACTGATGTCACAGCGTTGGATACTGAGTCAGATGATGTCCATATTTCATTCTCTCTTTGCATTATCTCCTTTGTTTTGCTTGTGTGTCTATTTTAAGCAGGATCTGCTGCAAATGGGTCACTTTGATCAGGCTGTCACTTATTGCCTTCTCAAAAACAAGCAATACAAAAAAAAGCAACATAAAATACTTAAATCCTACGTTTATTGGGCAATTATTAAGGAAAATTTAGTTTTCAGGTCAACAACTTCAACATAAAAGGATCTTATCTGAAAATGCCATCAGAGAGCACTATTAAATTACTTATGTCTTTATGATTCAGCAAAAACATCCGACTGTGCTGCAGGAAATTAATGCAGCCTTTTAAACCGCTGACAATAAAATACTTTTAAATAGACTGGACATTGATGATTGGTTGTCTACTACAGTTTTCTGTTGGCTGCGTAGAGGGCAGGGGTCATGTTGTTAACATTTGCCATCATGAATCTGTTCATGAATCTGATCTAATCGCTTCGATTTACAGATTCATTATGCTACTTTTAATCTAAATCCCGTAATCCCGCCAACTACTCTAAACTCGCTTCATGGATGTAAATGCATTAAGAGACTACAGAGAGAATTAAATGTTGGTGTTATAATGGATTCAGATATGAGCTCCAGCAGCTGCGTCAAAGCAGTCGTGGCATCAGTCCATTATGATCTAAACATCGCAACAATTAAGATTCATTTCTACAGAAGGTGAAGAAAAATGCAGTCTCGAGGAACCATTCTGACATTGTATTATCATTCCAGTAAGTTATAGAGTTACATTGTTAGTGTATACATTTCTTAAGGGCTAATTGAATACATGTTTTAAGAATAATCCCAACGGACCCATCAGTTCTTCAGGAAGCATTCAGCTAAAAGTGCCTCAGGCCAAAATCAAACGGCACATTACACTGAGTGACTCTGCTGCTCACAGACAGAACCAGCTCCCATTTATCCATCATGTACTTTACCTCAACTTAACCACGTTGAAAGATAAATTAAATATAAAAATATCCTTTCTCTTTGGCTGAGTATATTCTATTATGTATAAATTCCCCCCCTATATTAGATGCATTACACTTGTAATGCACTGTTATACTGTACAATAATATATGTTGAATTATATTATTCTCTGTTGATACATCTATTTCATCTCCATGGGTTGGCTCCTCCTTGTGTACACATTCACAAAAATGTTTTAAACATGCTGCCTCTCTTCCCTTCAATAATCTGAAATAGAAACTTGCCCGAGCTGGTTACAACGAGGGAATTTAAATCGATTAAAGAATTGAGAAAACAGCTGTTATGCTCACATGTGGATATCCTTTAAATTGTTATTGGAATTGAGATTGCACGTGTGTTGTGTGTGACAGCCGTAGTTGTCTCTTTGTTTTGTGTTTTATTGATGTTGTAACAATGTTTTGTTGCCCTCTCGCCACGTCTCTCTTAAAAGAGATTTCAATCTCATTGAGACTTTTACCTGGGTAAATAAAGGATTTTTTTTAATGTTGTTTCAGTTTCTGTGTTAAAAAGCTTTAATATAAATAAACTTGCCTTGCCTTGTTTTTTATATAAATATTTCATGCTCATGGTGATGCCATCCATCTGTCTTGCCTCACCCTGACCAATCAAACTGCTCCCCTCTGCACATGAGGACACTTACAACCACAGAAATAACCTTTCCCACAAAGCAGCATTAGGTCAAGGTCTTCCATATTTTATTTGAATTTCTTAAAAATGCCACAATTGAAAAAGAAAATTATATTTTTTAAAGATTTCTTCAAACCAAAAAGGCAGAGGCTACAGCTTATTGTACATAACCTTTTTACAAAACACATTTGACATCAACTCTGTTGCTGACATCTAACAAAAACATAAAATATGTCTTTTAACTGGAGGAGAATTATATCTTGTATATCTTTTGGTCCTCTGTATTTGTTGTTTAAACGTGCAAATCTGCTCTCTAATAATTTCCAACTGTATGTTTTGCACCATTGAAATTGTTAACGCCATTAAACAGCTGGTTGATTTATGGTAAGTAGTTTTATTTACAATCTCTTCTGACTGTTTTTACTGTATCTTTTTAATAAGCAAAGCGCCGAAGATATCATCAACTCATTAGTGAAGCTTACATCATAGTCACATCTGTCCAGTTCAAATACCATATGTTCCTGAAAGGTCAGTCATCAGTCACAACAGGGCCCTTAGTGCAGCTCATACGTCAGAGCGCCACTGATTCTAAAGCTGTAAATGCAATAAAAAGAGGGTAATAGACAAGCACATGTCTAGAGAGAGATAAGCCCTTAATTTGAATGTATCCTTGTCAAGTATGATTAATTTGAATAGTAAAAATATAACAGCTTTGCAGAAAATGTGTCAGAGTCAGCTGTCATTCCCATCTGCAGTATTGTCAATGAGAGGTGAATAATTTATATGTAATGTGACTGGCTTTTACATTCAAGAATAGTATAATTGAAATAAACCTGAGGCCTGCACCATCAGTTAGGTCAAGCCCGGAGGCTCTGAATCTCTTTGCCTGGGGAGATTAGACTGGCCAGCACTTTAACAGTTATTAAATCATTTCTTAAAACATATTCTTATAGGAAACGCATTTTCGTTGTTTTAAATACTTTCTTTTATGTTATCTTTCTTATTTTGGTTGTTTTGTTTTGTTTTGCTCTGTGTTGTTTTAGGGCATTTTGTAACATTGTTTAGATAAGTACTGTTATTATTATTTTTTTATTATTACTTTATTTTTATTATTATTATTATTATATTATGGAACTCTGAGTTTTCAACCGCTTAAAGGGACCATTCACCCAAATAAATAACTAAAGGCTGGTTATGAAATTAGTAAATAGGCTATTGTAAACAAGACTATATTAGTAGTAGTAGTAGTAGTAGTACTAGTAGTAGTAGTAGTAGTAGTAGTAGTACTAGTAGTAGTAGAAGACTGTTTCTAGCCAACTTACTACGTTTAACAACCAGCATTTGGTCACGTGTTTCGGGTGAACGGTCCCTTTAAGAGGCTCGGGCGAAAACTCAGGAGAGACAGCGAGCTCTAATGGTGGCAGCGGCAGCTCGTAGAGGCACTTCCGGTGGAAAAATAGAAACTGCCACTGATATATAAAAGGCAACTGCCACACTGTTTGGAGGCAACTACCGCTGTTTATGTGTTTATGACTTATCCACAGAGAGTTGGACTAGTTTATGAACGTACTTGTTATTGTTCCGGGGCATGGATGGTTGAGACACTGCGTACAGTGGTGTCATCCCTTCACATCTGTTTTATTCTTTTTCTGCTTTCTGTGCTCACATGTACAGTAATTTTATACAGCTGAATTCCCAAATAAAAATGGTCTCTACTAAATATCCAGTTATTGGTTTTCATCTGGAAAATGTTTTTAGGGGTTTAGTTCAACTTTAATAAGATTTATTAAGCATTTTATGGGCCCATGCCATGTTAATTATTATATTTTTCAGACTCCTAACAGCGACACAGAACAAAGGACATAATATTCAAAGCCATTACAATAGACAATGCTATAATTGAGTTATTGTGATCTGCATTTGCACAAATTACTCAAACATAAAAAAAAATAAAGGCGATTATTAAACACATTTTGAATGTCTATCTTTCATCAAAAGCGAAACTATTTTTACTTTTCAAGTTGTACTCTGTAACCTTGGTGGAGATTTACTTGAAATTACTGTTTAGCCAGGAAAGTATAAATAGCAGTTTGCTTCAAATCAGTACATTTCACTTTATTTGAACAGCCTGTATCAATATGGCTGGCCACGGAGTCAGTGTCAACACCAAAGGCAGCTGCCTCCAAACATGTAAGTATAAAAGGCAGCTCCTTTTAAACAGTGTAACAACGATGGCAGCTGCCATTGTTTAAAAGGCAGCTGCCTGTACACATCAGTGGCAGTTTCGTTTGACACCGGAAGAGCCTCTGCGATCCGCCGCTGCCACGACTCGAACTTGCCCTCGCCGAAACTCAGAGTCCCACAATGCACTGGCGCATTCTTCGTCGTCAAACAAAAACGCGGAAACAAAAGAAATAATCAGTTTGTCAAAACAAATAAGCCCGAGTCGCCTCGAAGTGAGCTCAGTAGTAGCTGACAGCTGTCAAAGTTAGCGCCGTAGCTGCTGCCCGACCGTCCCAGCGACCCGCCATGGCCCTGAAGAGAATACAGAAGGTGAGGCTGCTGTTTATCTGATGCGCTGAAAAGGTCGCCGCGACACGGAAACGTCGCCCCAGCGTTAGCCTCCCGACCGCCTCGTAGCATCGCTCTGCTAACCCAGCGTGCCCCGTCGTCGTAGCCGCGTCTTCCCCCGGACCCGTTTTTTTAAAGGCTCCATCGCGATTCCGCCTCCCCTGGATTTCGCCGTCTGCGAGTTGGGGATTCGAGCCGTTGGCGGTGACACGACAGTAAAGCGGTTAAACGCGATCTAGCTAACTTCCTGCTAAAGACGGCCTAAGCGAGGCGAGCTGTGCGGAAGCGGGGTTTTTTCTCTCCGAGTCGTCGCTGTGTTCCTGCGCTGTGCTCGATGTCTTCTCGGTGTCAGAGGTTGTTGTTAAAGGTCGGTCAGCGCCGTTAGTCCGTTAAATGTGAGTTTAAAGCCTGTTAAACGTTGGGCGGAGGCAGTGAAACAATGAAGTTGTGTGTTTTTTTTTTTTCTCTCCTTCCCCCCACAGGAGTTGAATGACTTACAGAGAGATCCTCCGGCTTCGTGCTCGGCTGGACCTGTAGGAGAGGACAGTACGTGGCAGAAAAATACAATAAAATGTATAATTATATGTGTTAATACTGTAAAAATAAAGATCCCCACTGACTCTTCCTTTACCCGTTTGGTTTCTTCTAGTGTTTCACTGGCAGGCCACCATCACAGGACCGGTGAGAGTTTTCTGGATGTGTTTTCTGGATATTTGTGTGTTTTTTAAAAGCCAAGCTGCTTCTGGATGTCTAGACAATAGTGTTTTTTTGTTGACTTTACAGTATTTTCTGGTTTGTGTGTGTGGGGGGGAGCACACGCACACTGGCACACTCTATCCCAGTGTTCCTCACTGAAGCCCACAGCATTATAGGGAAAAAATACCATAATATCTTCATTTAAGCATCTTTTGTTTCCTCTCTACCTGGAGGTAGTTATTTTATCTCATTCAGGATCCATCCTTTTATTTAACAATTTAGTTTAATCCTCTTGTTTTTCAGAATGACAGCCCATATCATGGAGGAGTGTTCTTCCTCTCTGTCCATTTCCCCACTGACTATCCCTTTAAACCACCAAGGGTAGGAATAATATGTCTCTTTAACACTCGTATCCCAAAAATACACATTATTGTATTTGGTCATTTTAAAGTATCTGTTAGATGCAGCTTTGTCGAATTTTTTTTTTTTCATTTTACTGAGGTTTTTTTTTTTTCTTTCTCCACAGATTTCCTTTACAACGAAAATCTATCACCCAAACATAAACAGCAATGGTAGCATCTGCCTGGACATCCTGAGGTCCCAGTGGTCACCTGCGCTGACAGTGTCAAAAGGTAACACCGTGAAATACAGTAGAGAACATTACAGCAGCACGTAGTGTGCTCTGGGTTTGTACGATTCAATTTGATTTAACAAGGATTTTATTTTTTCAAACAAATTTGAGTGAATATGTTGGAGAATGTAAATCACAACAAGATAGGTGAGGCAGTGAAACCTGTTTGGTTACACCATCCCTGTGCTGTGAAGCCATAATGCTCAGCCTCTAGAAACACAGGATTTGCGAACACTTTGTTGTTGTGACATTTTAGAAGGTTTCAAGGACCTGAAACCAACAGTATTTTGGTATGATGGAACTTGAAATCGAAGCTTGTTCATTTATATTTAAATTGGTTGGTGGAGATTGAGCGCAGAAGTTGAAAACGTCGTGTTTACTTTAAAATGAATAATATGATTTTTTTTTTTTAACCTTATTCTTTTTTTCTTTTCCAGTTTTACTATCCATATGCTCTTTGCTATGTGACCCAAATCCAGATGATCCATTAGTCCCAGACATTGCACACACCTACAAATCGGACAGACCAAGGCAAGTATGAAAGCTGAAGATGTTGGCTTGTGGGAAACCTCAACACTCAACAGCCCATTCTAATGTCCTTTTTTCTTTTCTAGGTACAACAAACTAGCCAGGGAATGGACCCATAAGTATGCAATGTGAAGGAACGTAGTCTCTGCAACCACGACGCATCCCTGAACACCTCGAAATATGACAGTACTGTTCGAAATGCTCATCCACACTGGTTCTAGCTGAGGTGTTTTATACGCTTGAAGCACTTTCTCTACTCAGATTTTACTTGACTCAACTGTTTTTACTGTTTATTTTTCCCCTTAAATTGGCATTATTATTATTAGCAGTGGTGAGATACCCGGATTGTATTTTTCTTTTAAAATATTTACTGTATATTGTACAAACCTGTACTGAATTTATTTTGCATTGTTTTGCATTAAAAGCATTAATCGAAATCGGATTAACTTTGAGGTTTTTTTTGTGACACATAAAACATTATATTTGTATTATATTTATATATATATTATCTTTCTGTGGCATAAAATGTGTGCATTGTAATTTAAACAGCGAGAGGTGTTTATTATTCATATGACCACTAGGGGGGAGTCTTTACTTTTTACTGCCCAAGCCTTTTTACATAAGAGCCTTTTTGTCCTTGACAACTGGATTTTCATATTTGCGTTACAGCCAATCCAGGCCCATTTGCCTAATGGTGATTGATTCATGTGGATAGTGTCTATCACAGTGTCTTGTTTGTGTAATGAGAAGAGAAGAGCTGCTCTGTCCATTGAAATCAAACCGGGCATTATCCTCACTTCTGCTGGCTGCAGCACAATGACTGTACAGCTTTTCAACAATAATAACCCACCACTAGCAAAACATGATTGAGGACAATTAAACATGAAATGAATCATTTTAGCAGGGACGGGGTCATTGCTGGGAAAATTGTACTCAAGGACAACTTGTATTTCTCAAGTAGAAGTAAAATTACCTGTTATTCAGTTCAATTTCATTCAAATTCGTGCACGGTGTACAATAAAATTAAGTACAATCCATTCTAATGAATAAACATTAAAACACAAGCAATAAATTGAATACATCATAGGGTATTAAAACAGATAAGCGTGTGTACTCAGTTATATTGCACATGATAATATTGCACAGTTGGATGTTAAGTTCTCTAATGGCACAAAATTAAAAACTGTATAAAAGTATTAAATAAGTAAGTTAAATGTACTGAGTAAAAGATACTGCATTGAGAAGGGGTAAGATATTATATGGTGATAATAATAATATAAGATCCATACATCCATTACCTGTACTGTTTGTCCTTTGAGGGTCGCAGGGGGTTCTGGAGCCAGCTGACACTGGGCGAGAGGCAGAGACAGATAGAAATCCACACAATCATGAGTCTGTGATTGACCTCACCTCAATCTGCATGTCTGTGGCCTGTGGGAGGAAGCCGGCGAAAAAAGTACCCGGAGAAAACCCACACAGACACAGGAAGAACATGTAAACTCCACACGGAGGGACTGGAATGCAAGTGAGGAACATTCTTGCTTTGAGGTGCCCAGCATGATGTAGGATACAACTGTTAGATTGAAGAGCATCTTTAGGCTCTCAGGTGTACATGGGGGGTGTATATGTGGAGCTCTGCCCTCCAGCATCCACAGACCGTGATGCTCCAGACTCAACAACAGCTTCATCTCTGCTGCAGCCAGTGATTCTCACACAGGAAACCATTACTTCATGTGAGTTTAGGATTTTGACCCTAAATCGAGCAAAGAAAAATACTTAAAGTACAAAACACTTCAGAATGAAATTCCGGATTTTAAAAAATAAGGTAGGCTACTGAAAAAGTAACTACACAGTAATGAGAGTAAATGTAACTACTCCCACTCCTGTAGTTTAGACAATGAGGAGCCTGTCTTAACCCTCTGGGGTCTTAGGGAATTTTCTAAATTTGTACATGTCGTCTTTAATTTACCTTTTAGACGCACTGGCAAAAAGCCCGATACCCATTTATATCATTTTCATCAGGACAATCTAAGTGTTGTCTATATCCTGGGGCTCAAATGTGACCTGGAGCATCACGTAAAGAGATAACTTGGCCCTAATAATGAAAATCTGATTTCAGAACTTTAAGAATTTCTTCAAAACTCTTGTGAAAAAATAGCAAATTTAGGTTAAAGACACAAATTTCAAAGCTGATCCCAGTTTTTAAAAGTTCTGTTGATGGTTTTTCTCAGAGTAAAAAATCCAGTTATCAAGTCATTTCTACCTTTGATCCCAGATTGTATAACGATCAGTTGTTTTGTTTTTGTAAATGAGCAAGAAGTGGACTGAGAGGGAGACCTGGTCCTGCAGCTCTATGGCTACTGCTTTGTAAAGTGGGCCCCAGCTGCCAGTGAGACTCACACCTGACTAGTTTATTTAAACATGAAGATTAACAGAGATGGTGGCAAAATATCACTAACAACACGGCCTGGCATGTTCAGGGATGAGAAAATATTATTGCGAACATGGAGAGTGACCAACAGACACAAGACGTGTAAATTCATCAGATGGAAAACCTCATTTAACAAGGTCATATAACACTGGGAACTGTCATCAATCATTTCCTGGACACAGCGTGAGAAGAAGCCCAGAAGAACATTTCTACGAGGACCTGCAAACTTCACTGGGCTCACAGACCTCTTGGTTCTTTCTTACTTTACAAGAGCATCTTTGTTTTTTTGGGGATTATGGCCTCTTTTCTTTTTTTTTTGAGTCTGTTTAACTTATTGCAGACTTACTCCACATTGTTTTGGTTTCCCCTTCCTGTATTGCTTCCTTTCAGCACTCTCAGGATCTGTAGTGTTTCCTCTATAACCAATAAATGGGAAGCATGGGGTGTTACCAGCACCAGCCATGACATATATAGAAATATAACTGCATCTTCAAGTCAGGCCTGCTCAGTTGTTCATGTTTACTTTATTTATACAATGTAGTGGTATGACATTGACTTGTAATGGGATTTCCAACTCATAATAATTGTGGTTTTGTTTGCTCTAATTGGCTATAACCCCTCCACGGTTTCCCATAAACGAGACATAAAAAGTCTTGCAGTGCACAAATTGAATCCAGTGAGTAAAGTTTTGGGACTTTCACAGGAACCCAGGGGGGAGGTAGTAGATGCTGGTTCTGGGAGGAGTCCTGCCTCCTTTTTTTTTTTTTTTTCCCAGTAGGATGACACGTGAAACTTTGCTGAGGAGGTGCTGCTGGTTGGTGTGTTTGCAGCACTGAGCCGTGCGGAGCTCCGTTCACTTCGGGAGGGACTCAAACCCTCCACACCCGTGTGGCTCCTGCCTATTTTTAGACTAATGGGGGGAAACGAAGGGGCTTGAGGAAAACTGCAGAGGAGAAAGGAAACGGGTCTCGACTGAGCTGCGATGAGCTCGCACAGCGCCGCGGAGTGACGAGGGAGAAAACTAAGAATCCAAAGTTTTTTTTCCTTTTTTACTGAAGCTCGACGCTTTTGGCTGCAGCGAGAACTGAACTTTGAATCAGTGGCCTCCGGAGCAGCAGCAGCGGCGCAGCACCAATGGCTGCCCTGTGCCCAGACACTCTAAGCGGATACTTGCAGCAGCAGCAGTCGGACCAGGGCTCCAACAGCGAGCGCAGCACCGACTCCCCTCTCCCCGGCTCCGAGGAGGACCTGAGCGGACCGCATCCGCTGCCCGACCCGGAGTGGACCGAGGAGAGGTTTCGGGTGGACCGTAAGAAGTTGGAGGTCATGTTGTTAGGTAAAGAAAACACGCACACACATGTGCTCGTTTATTGGAATAGTCTCACTTTTTAATGCGTTTTTAAACTTCCTGCCCACTTTTATATATATGTCCTCTGACTTTCCTTTGTTTGTGTTTCACACATAAAACAACATTTAAACAACACAACTACCACTTCTACCAACCTCCATGTGTTGCATTAGTCGTGAGCGTGATCAGGGAACTTCAGGGTGTCACGTGCCTTATCTGGAACCAATCAATTAATCCAATTAACGCGAGTCAATTTAGGACTTCCAATTAGTGTCACCACCTTCTATAAACAAAATAAAAACCCCATTTTCAATCTTTTTCCGGGTTAACAGTTGTGTGATCGTTCAGGCTGACTGAAACTTAACTTTGGACATGAAGGTTGAGGAGGTCAAAGACATGAGAGAAGGTCAACCATCAGTGAGTCGTGGTGTGTGCATGCAGAGGTAGTAACGTGCCCCGGCCACAAGCTGTCGCTGTGCAAACTCCCATGGCGCCCATTTGTTTGTAGACTAAACTGAAATTGACCTGAACTTGCAGCTCACTTACTTATCTGCAAAACAGTTTGCATGGAGACACAACTGATTCAACAGTCCAACAGTGGACTCAAACAATAACAGAAAGTCAACGTGATAAATAATCATAAGTACATTAACCACAGATTTAATTAGAAAATGACACTTTCTTTTCTGTCATTGATGCATTTAGCCTCAAAACTCTAAACCAGAAAGTTCCTTTGTGTTGCAGGCTACACGCGACAGCACATGTGGACTCTCCCTGCTCGTGTTGCGTTGCTGCATGTTTTCCTTTCATGATTAAATTGATCTAGTGTGTGATCTGTAGCTCTAATGACGTGACAGTGAACAGTTAAACAAACGATGACAGGCTCATAAAGAGCCAAGGCCGGGCCCTGAGGTCCCTGGAAACTCGGGAGGTGTTGGGCATTTATCACATGGAATGGAATATTGTTATAGCGTTAGGTAAGTTGGCTGGATTCCTTATTAAGTCCACCGGAAGACAACAAGCCAGAGCCGGGAAGCAGCCAAACATGACCTTATGAGAAACAGACATACTCGCCCTGTAGTTAAAACATAATATTTACTTAATCCACATTTCTGATGTGTATAGCTTTAAAGATACAAACTTGATGAAAACTGCTCGTTCGTAGTATTTAAGTTTGTGACTTTCGGAGTATCCTCAGCGAGCAGCTGGTCCTGAAGTAAGTTTATCCTTTATCCTATACACACAGACGCACACACACATTTCCCCCTGAGAATGTCCTGGTTGCTGCCTCGCTCCTCAGTACATTCCTCAAAGCTCCATGTCATCCCAAACTCTTCCAGGAAAACAACTTAACCAGAGGCCGGCCCTAAATCTGAGTGTCCCGGACATGCCGCGCGCCACGTCACACACAGGGCGTCTAAAAGTGCCTGTACGTTGTGTTTAATCCATGTAGTTTACTGTATCTTTACCGTTTGTTAGTTTACTCTTGTATTTCTGCCAACATCCTGTTTCCCAACTGTTGCTTCGTGACATCATGGCTGACGCTGGTCGTGTTGTTGCTGCTGCTGAGATGCAGAACAGGAATTACCGCTGTGTTCCACCATGTCCCGGTCTTTCTGGTCAGTTGTAGGTTCAGGTTTAAATACCACGTTATCTCCACTGTGAAACTGCTTTAACCTTTGACCTCAGGCCTTCGGGGAGAATCCAGGATGTCTGGTTGCATCACATGTTGCTTTGTTATCTCTCAGTAGACATTACGCAGTCCAGGCATCTGTTGACTTTTAGACATGATGTATTAATAACCACAAACGGATAAATTATGATCTGGATTTGTTTCGACTTAAAGAATCAGAGATTCTCATCCCGTTTTTTGTTCCTTGACTGAAATTTGAAACTCGAATATTCTAAATAAAAAAAAATAGCATTTTTGGTCTCATCCAGTTCAGCCCGAGCTGTATAACATCTGGCTGTGTTTTGATTGGATATAATGTAGATTTAGACGCGGTACATCATGTTCTGAAGGCCTGAGTTTCGACTATAATTAAATAATTTTATGGGAACTCCAGCATATTTTTACTCAGTGTTTTATTGTCTGTGACGGTATCTCTGCCTTTTTTTTGTCCTGGAAAATGAATTGTGCTTGATCCGACGGCAAAGAGCCACACGTTCAATCAAACTACAATCACTTCCCAAACAACAGTAAGTTAACATGTTTTTGATAGATCCAGGTAATATGTCTGCACGCGGTTCACTGATCACCTAGTCCAGGAAAATTACATATTAAAGATGCTGTGACGGACGCTTGGAAGGATTCTAGTATGGCTAAATATTTATTTTAACACATTTCTGCCACACACATTCATTAGAGATTTGGGGTGAAAAATAAAGATTTGTTTCTTTTGAAATACAGAATCTGACCCGATAAACACGTTAATCAATATATTGTACAAATAATACAAATTAATCGAACTATGAACAAAAGATATTTATTGGCTATTACATGCACAATTGTCTGTTTTTATCATCAAAAATAATAGTAATCTACTGATTAGTCACATTCATTTAAATAGCACATTTAAAAGCAACAGGAGTTGACCCAAAGATTAATCATCAAAGCAATTAAACATAAAGCTATAAATAGTCAGGATGAACTGTAAGAAAAACAAGAGATTTGAATAAAACCAACCACAATAAAATGGCATTAAAAACAGGTAAATAAATTAAGATTTACACAAATGTGTCTTGAAGTTTGACTTGTTTTGTTGTGAGGGTGACCTTGGTATCAAAAAAAAATTGTTAGGTGATGTGGAACTAACCATGAAGGACTTTTTTAACAAAAGATATTCTGTATTTCACCACTGGTAACCTGCCCGAGCAGGAGCGATGTATTGTCTCTTTTTAGTACCAGTTAAAAGTCTGGCAGCTGCATTTTAAATGATCATTTGTAGATCAGAAAAAGTGGAATAGATAAACCCCCATTTACAAGGATTTATAGTAATCCAGCAGAGAGGTGATAAAAGCCTGGACGACTGTTTCCAGGTCCTCCTGAGACAAAAACAGCTCTAATTTGGCTGCGGTTCAGAGCTGATAAAAACTGCCCTTTACAACACTGCAAACTTTTTAGTTTCAGAAACTTGTCCAAGAACAAAATACGATCTAACAACATGGTGTAGATGGAGGCTGAAGCACAGGGGGCAGACTTTAATATCAGTTTTCATTTTGTCATTACGGCAATTAAAAAGGTTCTTCATTGAGTAGGTGCTGTCAGGTGTATATGGTTGGTATATTAGATATATAGAATATTGTATTTCTGGAAGATAGAGAGTCAATGCATAGTGATAATAAAATTGCACAAGAACCAGAAACAGCAGATGTCATTGTGTACCTGGTGGAAGGTTTTCAGTTAGGAGGAGGACTGGGGGAAGACAACTCCTTCCTAAATATTTGAAATAAAAGGTAGCTTGGAAATTGGCCTGTGTGATTATGATGGTCATCGAGATCTGGGCTAAAAGGCAAAATAAAGGGGGGAAATTGCAGTTAAAAACCTCCTTTTTAAAGAAGCATTATTAATTCAGTAATTTTTTGTATATCGCTCAGCATTTTATCCACTGCCTGATTGATACGGCAGACAGACTGTTAAAGTGTTTAAGGTACTGCCAGAAGTCCTTTAAGTTTATTGTATCTAGTGCCAAGGCAATAATAGCAATTATTTTGGCCGTTAATTATAAATTGGAAGATCTTTTCCTAATAATAAGCCTAGCTGTACTCAGACGGGTATAGGAAGTTGGTCATAGTGGGACGTGGGACTGGTGGAGAGGCATATAATCAGGGGTTGCATGAATTCTGCAGAGTAAAAATGGCTCAGAAGCTCACCGGGCTCATTAAAACCTGTTTGTGACTCACCAGCGTTTCCCCGCACTGAAGCGAAATCCCAGCGTACACACTTTAACAAGCCATTATTTGACTGTCGTAGTTTAATTCCCCCGTTCGAGCCCAATTTGCATCAGGAGAAAATGGCAAATTATTAACTGCTGAGCAATTACAGATTTACTGTCTCTCACTGGCGCTCAGGTTTCTGTGCTGAGATCGGTAAATAGAGTGTAAAGTGACAACTAGATCTCACCCTGACAGCATCTGGGTTTACTGTTGTACTGCTGGCACCC
Source organism: Hippoglossus stenolepis (assembly GCF_022539355.2). NCBI lineage: Eukaryota > Metazoa > Chordata > Actinopteri > Pleuronectiformes > Pleuronectidae > Hippoglossus > Hippoglossus stenolepis. The sequence continues at coordinate 17,608,052 of NC_061494.1, read as the reverse complement.
TGGAATAGAACTCTCCAGTTAATGGCTTGGAGACCTTGACAGAGGCACGAAGGCTTGAAAGATAATTTTATGCGTTCAGGGAACAGTGTAAGAGAACTTTTGTGACTTTCTTTTTTTTTTTTTTTTAAACATTCATTATGAAGTTAAGAGACCAGGGACAAGTGTGGGAAAGAAGTAACATTTTCTCCAACCATGATGAATCGCAATTGAGCATCTGCAAAAAATCGTTTTCCATGGATTTATTCAAGCGTACATTACCGATGTCTTCTAATGCGATTGGGCCAGTTTGAAGAGCTCTTCCTGCTCAGACTGGTATTAATGGGAGTTCAGTGACTGTGCATAATGTCCTGGTGGAGCAAAGTGTGTGTGTGGGCACACATCGTAACAACATGTTTGCTGAGTAACGGCGACAACAGCCTACAATTAGGCTACATGAGGCTAAGTGAATCATTTTCCTCATTGAGCTAATTTGTTTTGCTGCTCCTGAACCACAGACCATTATTGGGTGGCTTCGTCTCAGAATGGGGAAAAACGGTTCCATATGACAGTGATTGGCAAATTACAAGGGTGTCACAGGTATTTTCAATATGTCGTGATAAGTATAGTATTAGACCTGTTGTATCTCTGGTTACTTATTCTTGGAGTTTTTCTGAATGAGCATGTTGGAAAAACTGCAATTTGAGGCAACAGACAGAAAAGTAAGTCATATTGGAGGCCAGTGGAAACGCTTCCTCTGAGCAAGTAAACCATCCCTCCAGTGAAAATTGGACGATTACATCTTCAATATTTCTCTCCTTAATGTTTTCACAATGATTTCTCTGGCTTCTTCTATGCCCACATAATGAGGGGAGTGTGTGTGAGGGCCTCATCCTCCTCTTCCTCCTGGGTGCTGAGTAAGACTCGCAGACAGGAAGGAGTGAGTGTCTTTTGGGGAATGTGCTGCAGGCTTCGCTCCCTCGTGTCCCCCCCCCCCTTTTTTTTTTTTTGTTTTTGTTCCCTCTCAAGCATTCAAACACTGCTCTGTTGTTCCAGCTTCCATCAGATCCACTACGGAGTCGTTGGACCTTCACGGGTCATTATTCCTACACTACAACACAATCCTTCCTCTAACCTCCGAACTCTAACCAAAGCAAAACCAAGCAAAAATTTTATTGAATTGACTGATTGTAGTCCTCCGCTTTGAAGCCAAAAAGTGAAGCTATGGCTGCACAAGTAAAAACAAACTGGTCGTTATGTACAATATTGAAAGTATTTTGAGTTTCAGACATCGTGCTGTATCTCATGTAACCCTGTTGTATTTCACTAATCCAAAATGACAAAGATGGTGAAGTAGGGGAATCTTACAGAGACCACCCTTTGGAAAAAATGCAGTAAGGAGTGGAAAACAATGGACAGAGCCAGCTTTCCACAGGAAAATCCTTCTCATGTAAAGATGTGAAAATCCCTTATCCCCTCAGATGAGGTTATCATCTGTCATTCAGCGACATTGTGTTGTTTAAACTAGATTCGGACTGGATTCTGTGTGTGGCAGCTGTGGCCGTGCCAAAGCAGCTATTGCTTTTATTTTGGAGCCTCGGATCCACTTAAAGAGAAGTTGCCGCTGTCGGGAGAAAGAGACGCTTCCTATTCAGTAAAGTAGAGATGTGTTTACTTCCAGATGCATTCAGCTTGGTCAGTAATAGGTTCTGGACTTTAGTCTGATTGAACTTTGGCCTGGGAAATGGTGAGATTCTTCAGATGTCAGTTTAAGGTGGATGGGTAAGATGGAGTGACCTGCAGGGAATATTGTTAATTTGTGTGTTTGTCTAATGTCTTGAATACAGGATGGTCATTGCATTTAATTAAGAGCAAGAACTAGAATATGGGGGAAATAAGTGTTGGATTAGAGATCATGTTCCGAAGTTGAGTTACTAGCCAGGTTCGCTCCAGCAGCTTTTTCCTCAATATTATTGTATTGTATAAACTATATTCTTTACAAACCTCTTCACTTTTATTCAGTAGTGAAGATATACGTAACAATTCATCATTAAAATGTCTGAAAAATGTCTAGACCCTATATCTGCTCTACCTGTGGCTTTGCCCGTCTCTGGGGTAAATGATGAACTAAGATCCCGCTGACAGCCAGTTAGCCAGTCAGCTGCTTTTCCTTCCACAGTTAATGGATCATGGTTATCCATTACCGTTTTCCTCTTAACGTAAATACAACTTTAAACATTCCCTCATCCGAGCACATAATTTGCACCCTGAGTATCGTCAGGTAGATTTTCATCGGCCATGGCTGTGAAGACAACAACTCCCATGATCCCACGCTGCTTCACGGCGTCATCAAACTAGGTCTTTGATTGAGAAGACCCCTAGCAGCTGAAGTTACATATTCTATGTTCTGATCACAATAAGACATATTAGAGCGAGTAGAATTTCTCACCTCTGCATCAGTTGAGAAATATTTTGGTTTATCTCCAAAATGGCCACTTTTCCCAAAGCAAGAAAAATACTCTGGCATAAGCATTCGATTTCTTTAGTTGGTCCAGAAATGTCTGGTTTTCACTCTTTAGCAATATGTCATCCTGCCTTCGGGAAAATAATTAATCATTTGTCTCTGCCAGTGAATCTGTTGAATGTTAAGTAGAATAATTTCAACAAGCACTGTTGATAACATCTTAGATAGAACATTTTGCAGCATTTTAAAATGAATCCAAAGTGTTTTTAAGGAAAGTACAACATCAAAACAACCAGACTCCAATTTAGATGCTTCAGTTGATTTAATTACTCAATTCCACTCTTCAGTCGGCTTTGCCCAGTTACCTCTCGCCACCTTCCCCCCCTCTCCCCTCTCTTTCGTGCCGCTTTCACAGTAACATGCTGATACAATTAAACAATTCTATTCAACTTTGCTTACGCGTTGAATTCCTTCATCCTGGGCATGATGAAGCTTTCAGGAGCTGTAATATAGTTCACCTTCAGTCCGTGGAAAAACCTGTAATTCATTACTCGAGAAAATAAAACCGGGAGTCCTATTTCAACAGTCCAAGTGGAGCTGGAGTGCTGTGACCCATTTCCCCGCTCCTGGAACTGTAAATGGGCTGAAATGAATACCTGTTTTTCTACATCCCTCAAAGCTCTTTTTCCTCAACTCTTTTCAAAGTGCAGATTTACATTCTGTCTGGTTTGTGGTTGCTATTTTAGAAAGGTTTCTTTGGGGGGTGCAGCCCTGACTGATGCCGCACGCGTGCGCACCCCCGACGCACACACAAATGCAGAAACGCGAACGCATGCACGCCACCCAGCCACTAACCACTCCCCCCCGAGAGCTTTCAGTGTTTATCCTTTGGAGAACCTCGGGTTTTGGTTTGTTGTTCTCACTCCTCATTCAACATCCAGCATAATCTGCCTTTTCTCCACTTGCCTTGATTGGAGAGAAAGCCTTTTTATAACGGTGCCTTTTAAATCTGCTCGCTGCTGCTGCTGCCAGATTATCTCCAGTTGAACAAAAGACAGAAGGTGGGGAAAGAGGGAAGGAAATCTAGTTCTGCATAAATTGGTCCAAGAGCTGGCGTTTGATTAAAGACCATCGAGCTGTTCTATTATGCATAAATTACTGCTAATTCATATCAGTAGAGATAACTGAGGCTGAGTTATCAAGTACAATTATTGAGGAAAGAATGTCCATCTTGGAAATCCTGTACAGATTCCATTGTGGAAGCAATGGTTTGAAAAACACAGACAAATGTGAAATGTGAGGGATTTCTCAAGACTACAATGTTGACAGTGCAACTCTCGACCCGTGAAGTGAGACTGACTCCCTTCGCTCCATGGGGGGTTCTAACACAGTAGATACCAGGCACCGGGAATGTACAGTGTTGTGTAATCACTTGGCAGCGTTCACACAAGGGAGATGAAGGAGGAGACGATAACCCAAACATCTTACCAGTGACGGCTTGATGCTTGATGTCTGGTTTCCTGGACTGTGGGATTCAACTGTGTGAACTCATAATGGATTTAGTGTTTATGGACGTAGTGAAAAAAACAGTTAAGACCACCGAATATTTCTAATTACTTCTCCACTGTGTCATCCGTGTGACCCCGGGGTCAGTCAGTCCTAGTTTCCTCTGGCAGGCGATCGTCTTTGTGTGCCAGAAAGCAACATCTGGCACTTGGTGAATGTATTTGATAGCACAGTTACTTGGCAACGCTGCAGGAGTTGAGAACGAGGCGTTCTAAGTACAGAGGTGACTTCTGCTTGACACAGAAATACATTGACAGGTGTTCAATTTTATGGGAGATAATTTCTTTACCAAAAGCTGGAAGTGCTTGTGGTTTCGAAGCGTCAAGTTATATTCCTTAGGATTTCAGTCTAGTGTCACCCGCAGTCACTGGTGAGAGCAAATTCAGTTTAATACTAAAGTACACACGCAGTGAAAGCTGTTTTCTCAGAAATGCAGCAAAAGAGACATTTTTATCTGTTTTAGTGCAGCCAAATAAACTCCATCCATCCATTATCTATACCGCTTATCCTTTGGGGGGCTAGAGGCATTTCCAGCTGATATTGAGCGAGAGGTGTGTTCACCCTGAACAGGTCTGCAGGATATCGCAGGGCCGACACACAGAGACAAACAACCACACACGCTCACACTCAAGGATTGGAAGTCTCCAATTAACACCAATCTCTATCACCAGTCTTTGGATTGTGGGAGGAAGTAACCAGATAAAAAAACCCACACAGACATGGCAAGAACGTGCAAACCTAAGAACCTCTTAGTGCTAAACCTGCAGAAATAAGTGCAGTTGTGATCAGAGTTTTTGCACAGTTAAACATTAACAGTGAGACTGGATTACATTCTGTATCCCTGGATTTCCTTGTCCATTAGTCAGCAATTTGAATCTGAGGGAATGAATGACTTTGCCACAATCAATGAAAGCTACTATATAGAGGTAAATACAGAACATAGAAGTAAATACAGAACATCAAATTATTTTGTATAATAAAAAAATCTAAATGTATTTGGTTTCCTATTTGTAAATGGGCAGTAAAATATCATTTGGTAGGAATCCTGCCATCACTTTCGCTCAGAAAGCATCTGTGTAAAGTGAATCTTGAGAAACAACCGTTATGCAAAACATTTCACATAATAAATAAAAGGCATAACAACAGTTCTGTTCCAAAAGCAGGATTTGTAGTAGGAGGAAAATCACGAAATATAAATAGCCTCCAGTTTTTCTTTCAACAAAGTTAAAGCAGTCGGTGTTGAAAGCTCAACATGCTTCTCTGGCAGTGTTGATATGAAAGGGCACATAAGGTAGACGGCTGCTTCTGCTGTATATGTGTACTGCTCCAATCCTTACTTGGTGATTAGCTGCCAACAGTTGAAGTGTTTCTCAAGATGCCAACTTGCCCAAAGTGTTCCAGAGCAGCTCACAGGGAGACGGAAGTTCATAACACATCTTTTCCTTTTATATCTCTGCAAGAATTCAGCGTCAGATCTGGATTGACGTACTTGTTGCACCTTGATTTGTCCGATTTTAAATTTTTATGAAAATCCTCAATGGATCTTCTGGGCAATTTACTATATCATGACACTGTACATATCAATATGGCAAAGTACTATTACAAAACTCTCAACAGAACTTAAACCAATTCACCTGCTCTCTCTGAATGAGTAATACAAATATATATTGATACTAGTTTAGCCTTTAAGTAAATTGTTTGTCTCACTTTTACTTACCACATTATCAGTAATTTCAATATAAGAGAATCAGAAGTTTTCTTGCCAAGTAGGTTTACACATACAAGGGATTTGCTGTCCAGGTTGAAAAATGGTGCTGTCTTACTCGGGCCCGCTGACGATACAGTGAAAATACACAGAGCAATGAGCATGGTTTCTTACCTAATGAGCTTGTTGCAACACATGTGTTTTCATGTTTTGCTGCGGCTCCCTGAGGCTTCCATGTTGAATCAGCTGTGAGCTGCTGCCTGCACTGGAGGGAGGGACGTCGGAGAGCTGGTGCCCACCCGCTCTTTAAAGATATCTAAGGGAAATGTCCTTTTTTTTTTTTTTTTTTCAATGTACTAGTAGTTGTCGTCTGTGTGTGTGTGTAAGGGGTGGGTCAAAAGTCTGGCTTTAATACTAATCTGTCTCACTTCAGAGGACTGACATGTCGACCGTTTCCTAGATTAGGGTTGTCATTTGTTATGAAATCCTATCCAGGGGGAAATAGACTTGAAATGCCTGCGTAGACGTTTTCGGTGAAATGTCCCACGTTTCACCTTAAGTCCTCGTGTGGTTATTGCCAGTACAGAGGATTTGGTCTGAGCAGCCCTGCAGTTTTGAGATTTAGCTGGTGCCTCTGGGCTCTTTTGCTTTTTTGTAATCTAAATCCTCCCGTCTTCGTCGAGATCCTTCGACGTGAAAGATTTCGCTCAATAATTCTGGGACAGCACGAATCTCTCGGCAGCCAGGTGTACAAACTCCCCCTTTCATTATTTGATACTTTTTTTGAATGACTAATATAACTTGTTAAAAAATAAGTGGATATTGGTTTACATGTGAGCCATGAGGTATTTTCCCTCGTGTTATTATAAAAGTCATTGTGGATTTGTCAATTCTAATTTGGCTTTTGTTAAACTGCGCCTCACTCTCAAGCGTTCCATTGTACCTGGTGTAGTGTAGAAAGTCAAACACGCTGATAGTGAAAACATCCGTATCAAAAATGTCCTCTGATTGGATTTATTCGATTTAAATGTCTATTGTTTGTTTGATTGTTGCGTGTGCATTGAAGCCAGGGCTGCAGAAATCTGCGCTATTTACATTCCTCCAGTGTCAAAACAGCGGAATCTCCCAGAAAGTCAAGTCCCTCCACAAAATAATGGAAACCAGACCCGGTCACATCTGCCAACATCCAGTCCTCTATGCTTTTCCACTGTAACGTCTCTCACTCTTATTTTTTAAAATGTGACAGTAATTAGAAACATCAAATACTGTAAATTCGAGGATCTGATTAACCGTGTTTATTTGATTAATAGATTAATGTTCCATGTAAAAAAAATAAAATAAAAAAAAAGCGGACAGAATTGATTGCGACACGTGATCAAAGCTCAGGGGTCTCGTGTCGTGGTTCAGCTGTGATGCCTTTACAATCTGCTGCGCTGGGAGGGAGGAGCGCTGCAATGTCCTCATATAACCTGCTTGAAAAGAACAACACCATCGGACCATTCTAGCACTTGTGAAACAAATGAAGCAAATCCGCTTTGATGCAACTCAAAGCTACTAAACTCTGAAAAATGTACTTTAACCGAGGGGTATTCTCTTCAACCCCTCGTCCAATCATTCCATCGATTTGACATATGAAAGGCCTATAATTTACACCCGGGCTTTTTGGTTGGCAGACAAAGAAGTGGGTTTCTGGGCTATTTAAGTAATGAGGCATGAGCTATGCATTTTTGTGGTGAAATGCCTGTCAATACTTTGAGGAAGGGGGCAAAGACAAATGTAAAAGATCTCCCCGCTCTGCTTCTCCTCCTTCTAATCTTATGTCGTTGGCAAGTACAATCTACAAGTAAACAGAGACGTCTTGTAGAAGAGAACGTCAATTTGTTGACCGCCGTATTTGATTTTGGTGTTTTCCGGCATTGAAAGGTTTGCCAGTCAGCAGCCATCTCCATAGTGCTGTGTCAGCGCTGGAGAACGGCTTGGCTGCACCCAGTATCCTTCTGCTTTAGGAAGGAGAAAAAAACACAGTCTGGCTTGTGTGCGTTTCTTTTTTTTTAATCGCAGTCGTCTTAGGTGGCATGGATCCAGCGACTACTGCTGCAAAGTACCGACAATCCCTTTTTTAAAATTGCTGGGAAATGCCTCAAAAGCAGAATGTTGCGTGACGGCGAGTTTCACATGTGCGCTGAGAACTTCCTGTAGCAGAGGTGATTTGGAAAATGGTAACAGGCTGGAGGTCGAAGGGGAGGAGAATGATTCCAGAAAACAGAGGCCCAATGGGTGAGTCCAACTAGTCAGCAGCCGAAATCTGAGTGCACCCTTAACTCTAACAGTAACTTTAACAGCAGAGATCAAGAAGTATATTCAACGTGCAGTTTTAATGACCTAGCGCAGTGTCGAAGTCGGCGTATAAACGGATTGGACTGGCTTCTTGAACTTTTCTGTTCTGTCTTCATCGTTCTCACTTGACATGAAAGCTGCAGCAGTGGCCAGTTGTTTTTAGCACTCCACTTAATCATTACCAGCATTACCGACAAATAACTCGACCACTGACCGTTCGGGTGGAGATTCAGTTGTGTTACGCTAGTCAGGATTAATGCAGCCCCGAGCAGAGGATCCAACTGACACTAATTTTAGTGGCATCACTTGTGGCAACTCATCAGACTTGGAACAGCTTCCTCTAGAGAAGTTTTATACAACCTTCTTTCTTTTTATGCAGTAGTTGTCCCCAAGATCTTTAAACAGACTTTCAAGTGTTCCTCTTTAACGTTTGACAATCTACACAACCGATGTAGCTCTGCTTTTCTGGCCCTCGCACTGGATGATAACATCATCATTGCTAACACCACTCATATCGATGAGCACAGCACTAAAACCTTCTATTCAGAGGTCATGAACCGAGCGTAGTGCTTTGGGTAATGACCTTTATCTGCTCTGTAAGAAGCTTGAGTAGCTGCAAATGCCTAAAGCAGCCATTTCATATAGAGCAGATCCAAGTTAAAACTGTCATTTGTGTGTTTTTAGGAATTTGTTTGTTTTCCTTATTGCAGATTTACAAAGACACCGTACTGATGTATATCTCCGAGCTCATAGCACGCCCCGTGCTGCACCTCTCCTCTCTCCACTCTGGGTTCTCCCATGATCAGTTCACACAGCACACATGTTCCAACAGGATGTTTTGCTCTCCGCACATGGCTCATATTTTCACTCATGTTCCGATTCCTTTCAGCTCCCTGCGCTCACATGCCACAGATTATGCTGCATTGTTAGTCTCAGTCTTCGGTTGCTGTGAGGTTAATAACCAAACACACTGTATAAGTTAGTTGTCGTTATTTGTGTCTCTGAATCATGTCGTGGCCTCGTTTGACCTTCTTGTTTGACTCTGACCAAAGTTTTTTACTTGGATCTGAATATTTGAAGATTCAGAACCAAGCAAAGTTTTATAGTCTGTGTTCTGTTTGAATTCATCTGTTGTAATACATCTTTGATTTTGTGTTTTGGCGAAGGTGAGACTGGATTAGAAATGTTCCTGATACAGATTCCGAAACCTGGACTTTGCATATCAGTCAATAAGGAGGACTGATCCAATACCTATGCGTGACGATTGCTATCATTGTTGAATGTGCTGTTACTAGTGTTGTTATTGGCAACCCCCCCCCCCGAAACTAAGGTCTTGCTCACAGTACACATGGCCATTTTACTTGTGGAACATTCCACAGTGAAACCTTGCCAAATGCTGACATTTTATTCGGTTCTGGTTAATGTTACTCTCCTGCAAATCACTTCCCCTTCTTCACAGCTCTCATAGCAGTACTTGCCAGTGGCAGTAAAGTGCAACTGCAGCTTTGGTGTGACGAAGAAGTGATTTCTGGGAAAAGAAAATTGCTGTTTTATCTGGCTGAAACTAATTCACTGTTTATCAGATCGGTGCATCGATTTGCATACTCGTCGATGTCCAACCCAACATTTTTGGCAGTATTGGAGGTGTTTTGGATGCTTGGTATTGGAAAATCTCTAAGCTGGATGTACGGAGACTCGTTGTCATGAATTAATACTATGAAAATCATATTCCATTCGGCACAGAATAAAAAGTGTTATTGAACTAGTGTTATAATGAGCAGTTGGTGGTGTTTGTTGTGTAATTACTTGATCTGACTGTCGCATGGCTCTGCTGTAGCTACACACCTTTTGTCACTGACACCATCCACACAACTCAGGCAAATCAGATGGTCTTCTTCTTTTATTCCTTCTTCACGCATGCATCGTATTCTTCATAGAGAAAACATCTGTTACACATCCATGACAGTACTAGTTGAACATTTAAGCAATACAGAATGATCAAAAGGAGTTTAGCATCATTACCAAGGAGAATTTTCTCATGCAAATTTCTATATAAGTGGCATTTTAATTGGTTTGCCACGTTCCTGGTTGCATTAATTTGCCACTGAGACTTTACTTTACCGTTGGGATCTATTATTGGTTATTTAATGAAAGACTAGAAACCACAGAGAAAAACAGCCACTGACCTGCTTCTGCTAAACTGTCTCAGTAGACGAGTGGGGGGGAAAAACAGGCTGTTAGATGTTACTGCTCGTCTTTTTTTGTTTGTCTTAGTTCTTACAGGAAACGTTTCCAGTAACCGGGTCTTTCATAATCTTGGATAACTGCAGGCCACCTAGGAACTGAGAGCTTCCGTCACAGCTGTTCCTCACGAAACTAAACAGTGCCCGTGCCAGTAATATTCATTTTCAGTGTTAGTTAATCTAAGTCATTTTTAATTAGTTATCCTGTAAATTTCACAAATGATGGCAAGTAGCCCGACTAATTCCCACAGCTCTAAATCTCAAACCTCCAGTTATTGAGTGTGGGAAGCTGCGATCAAGTGTGTTTTTATATTTTGCTTACACAACAACTGGAATTACTAAGAGGAATTGTTTAAAACAGAGGTCTTCAACAGTCTTTTTTTTTTTTTTTTTTCAACCAATTTTTATCCCACGAATCTTATTGTCTTTAAATACACATTAACATGAATCCAACATATTGGCAGAAGACGTTATCTTTCAGTCAGCAATGCACACATTCAGTGACACACAGGAGCTCTCTCAAGCTGGGCACCGGTTCACTCACAGCACGAGACTAGCCTAGACCTGTCCCTCCAAGCCTCCTGTACACAAAGAGGAGGACCTCTTAAAATTGTGTATTAAAAACACATTTTATACTATATATATATATATATATATATATATATATATATATATATATATATATAGTAGGGGGTCCCTGCTCCATCTCTCCATCAGTCCTTGGCCTGAAAAACGTTGAAGACCCCTGGTTTAAAACTATTGTAGAATTGTTTCAGCGATGGTCCTAACTCCTCACTGAGACGTGTCAGTGTTCTTTGGCGAGCCGCACGTCATTTCCACTGTCTTCACCATTCTCGGCATGATCTGTCATCTGATTATCCACAGGCTGCGTCACTGCGAGCATTAGCCACTCGGTAACACTGCTGTGACTTTAAACAAAACCTGGCGGCTCTGGAAGCTGCAGAACAAGTGTCAGAACTTGTTTTCGCAACTTTATTTCATCATCTGTGACGGTTTCCATCTGTTGATCTCTTTGTAAATTTCTGTCACAACTGCGTTTCCAGAGTAGGGCATGTATTTAAAACATGGGCCTGCAGTAATTGGATGTGTCACAGGTTTACTTTTGTGGGTAAAAATACTGAATTGGACATCGTCCTGTTTAAATTGAGGCTATGCAGATTAAGCGGGATAAGAATGACGGAAGGGTGATAGTTGGCGGTTGGAATATTTCCTTCATTTCTTTGACCGCTTTGAGAAAACAGATTTGAGAATCCTGTGAAACTATCGTGTTTCTCTGCGTTGGACATCAGTCTCTGAACTACGTCCTTCTTGAATTTCCTTCAAATCATTATTTATCAGCTGAGTGCTGAGCTGAGCAGTTTACTTACACAAACCTCATTTTCAATTATATCACCAATTCAGCCAAGTCAGGCCACTCCCCATGTGTTCGCAAACCGCGGCCTGTTGACTGGGCAGCCTGCGTAAGTACACGTGTTCAATTCTTCCGATAACTGCAGCAGCAATGGTTGGAAATGAAACTGCTCAGCGATGGTTTTCATTTTCTGTGTTTCTCCTTTTGAAATGTAGTGTTGACAGTAGGAGTTATAACAATGTTTTTCACACCCAAGTTTAAAATGGTGATTGTCCTTCAGCTCTGCGTGCAGTGCTGCCATTATATATTCTTTCTAAGGGCAAGGGTGTATACATTACAATAAATTTAGCATAAAATAGTATCTAGAGAATATAAGTTTCCATTAAGACTCATTCTTACAGCCGTGACATTTTCAGTCTGAAGGAGAAAACACCATCATATATCATCATCCATCTAATAATTCCAGAAATCTGTCTGTCTGCATTTGGCTCATATATCTCCAGAACCGTTGGCTTCACACTTGCCATGTGTATAGATAAGTGCAGGAGGAAGTGCAGTGTTGGATTTGGTGCGATTTGTACAGGCAATGTTTCAATAATAATATACTTTGAATATTTGTATCTTGTATATAATTGACGACCAGCGCTCTGGACTCATTTTAATGTAATTGACATCGTTGATCATAATAGGGCGTTCACAACAATTGAAATGAGAACATACTTATTCATTTTCTGCCCTTCACAGTTTCCTAAAGCCCAAGGTGACATTTTCAGATTGCGCGGAACAACAATCTAAACAATAACAAACAATAAAGATACTGAATTTACTTGAGTTGATTGTATAAAAGTGGATTGATCGAAACAGTCTCTGATGAACGTTCAGTCGACTCAGCGATACTTTTTCTTTAAGCTATCATATCGTTCTCTTTGAGCAGCGAGCTCAGCTTTTACGACTGAACTGTTTAACCCGGATCGACTGTGCTGCTGCTCCTGACCCAGATTTGCGCAGACAGCAGCAGATCCATCCTGGAGAATGCTGGCTGATATGCATCATTAAACCTCCCCTGTTCTCCCAAATGACAGAGGAACATGAGAGTACTTCTTGGAGTGCAAAGATGTATTTTGCATCAACAGAGCCGCCCGCAACTTGAAGGATTTGCAGATGTGTCTTAGTGACTACAGGCCCCGACTTTCTTTGGTCGTGGGCCCTGGGTTTCTATCCAGCCCACTGTATCAGCTGCGGATAGAGTTTCTTGGCTTTTTCACCTGTTTGGGAAAACTACTTTAAAACACCAGTGCTCTCTCTAAGTGCTTATTTAGTTTACAGGTTGTTCACAAGTTTTCATATACTGTGGTTCCCAAGGCCGGCAGCGCACTGTGTGCTGACAGACGGATTTCAAACTTGCGAACGCCTCTTTTGAAGAAGTGCGAAAACCGACACCAGTGGACTTTAGTGTGGTACGAAATATTCCATTAACTGCTTCTGTAATATGCCCAAATATTTTCACTGTATCCATCAATTTGTTACACGGAAGCTGAATCCAATCTCTAGGATTATAGAAAATGACTTGGAGAATTTAACGCCGTTACTGCAAATGAGCAGCGCGTGTCCCGGTGCCAAAGACAATATCCAAAGGAACTGAGAGCCGCTGTGAGTGCGAGTGAAGATACTGTGACACTCTGAGGTGACCAGATAATCAGTGTGTGATTTGGCTGTGTCAACTTTACACCGGGTTCCTCAGAACGGATATTTATTTCTTCTCCTTCTCCGTCTCTCTCTCTAGCTGCCACAGAGGGGAGAGTCAACGGCGGGGAGGATTTCTTCCAGAAGGTGAGTTTGTGTGTAGTCTGCGTTTGGGTCGTGTTTGCTTTGTCTTCCTCATCTCTTTCGCTCCAGCCCCCCGAGCAGCGCTTCTCTGTGTCTCTCTCTCTCTCTCTCTCTCTCTCTCTCTCTCTCTCTCTCTCTCTCTCTCTCTCTTCTCTCTCTCTCTGTCTCTCTCTCTGTCTCTCTCTCTGTCTCTGTAAGGCTGCAGATGTCGGGTGCTCCTCCGGTCACTCATCCAAACAAACAAAGACAATAGAACGAAAGTGACGTGAAGTCACTCCGGGGCTCTGATCCTATAACACAGCTGACACAACACACTGAGCCCCCTCTCTTACATAATGTACCATAGTAAACCAGATCATCTCTGCAGTTTAATATGAGAGAGCAGTTAAACACAGGCTTCACCAGGACAGAACTGCCTCATTGACTTTGTCCCTCATTTAATTAGTTAATGTGATAAAGGTTTATTACACGCAATGAAACAAGGATCCGCCTCAGTAATTTTAAATAGTGTCGAATGGGAATTCTTTACTCAGTGTGTGACCGTGTTGGTTTTTGCGGTAATTTTGAATTAATGATCTTTATTGCAAGCTATAACTACAAGGATTTTTATTAAGTTTGGGACCTATTAAAGCTTCTATGTCCTTAATAAATAAATTATATGTGAACATTCATTCATCGTGCTGCTATTAGTTTCCTCAAGTTTTATTGTCTAGTCCTGATCATGGCTGATAGCTGATAAATATCAACTTTATAAAACAATAAACATGCGTGTGAAAAATTCCTCAATAAGACAAAAAAATGCTGCTTTCATAAATGACAATTTGCAGTTATTAATCAACTAACTTCATTAAAAATCAAATTCTTTACACTACTCGAAATACTTTTGGGTTTCCACTCTTTTAACAAAAATCTGCATCTACGCCTTTTGTTTAAAGAAATATCTCCGTCCAGTTTTGCAAAATATCCGCATTAGTGTTGTTGAAGCACCAGTGCTCCATTGTACACTTGCTCACATTTTTCAAGGTCGGTCAGTTGTTGGAAACTTTGCCTTTGTTCCTCTGAGGCCGTCTCAGTGTTTTCTCTCACTTCTTGTTCTCCTCGTCACTGAAGATGGTTCTTTATGACTCTGTGTTTGGGTCGTTGTCGTGCTGCAGTATTAATTCTGGCCTCCCTCATGGTGTGTGATGGATAAGAATCCAAACTTCTGAAATCTACTTTTCAAAGTGCCGTATATATCCATCGGAAAATAATTAATCTTGGTAAAATTCTTATTCCATATTTTCTAACTCTAATCTTGACACAGTTCATTGTATTTTTGAAGCAAAATCTGACCACAGTTGGCTTCATTATTAGGAAAAACAGACATTAACGGCTTTGGAGTGAGAACATGTCTTGTGAATTGGCAAATAAATAATTCTGATACACCCCATTGAAATCATTTAAACCCTAACGTGCGTGTGTGTGAGTCGTGTCATGATAAATGAAGTCATGTATTGAAATGAATCTGAAAATAATGAAAACGGTCACATGTCAATCATCACAGTCGAGTATTAGCGTTAACTGAGTTTCATAACCACGGAGGTATCCTGTTAATCATGTGGTTTTCCTTTTAAGTGTCCGAAGTGGATTTGTTTGTGTTTCCTGAGAATGTTTAAGTCCCTCTATAGCATGTTAATGGGCTGTAATGAAATAAATGATGGACGGCGGTTTGTTTTAGTATTCCCCTTTTGTCTATTTTCCGTATTTGGTTTTGGAGGTTAGGAAGCTTGAGTTAAATGTCAAAGAAGGAGGCAATTTAACTGTCCCTGAAGCAGTTTTTTAAAAAAAAACCAAGTAATGCAAACCAGGCGCCTTGAGATTCTGCTCCATGGAATTTTAACAAGAGCTATAGATGTACTGAAGCTGTGTCTCCACCTTTTTTGGTTTGGATGTAACTGTAAAGTTTAGATGTTCAATGTAGGTGTGAAGACTGAAAAAATATGGCTGCTGGCGCATCAACTTCTACCGGTCGTGATTTTTTGTTTTTGTTTTAAGTCCCTGGCTTAAATATTGTCACAGTTCAAAGAGTCGGTGGTTAGCAAAGGTTAAATTGTCAATTATGAATTTAGTGTGCAGCTGTTTGGGTTGGCAGGCTGGTGAGCCTGGTGGAGGAGGAGTACATTCATGTTTTTACTGTAGGTTTTCCATTTGGATATATACAAGGTAGGGTCCCTCTTGATAGCGTGATCACCATACATGCCCAATTAAAGCCAGGAAAATAAACCCAGAGCGCGACTGGAACGGTATTGTTGAAAGAATATGGATGAGGTACGTGTGTGTGTGTGTGTGTGTCGAATACCTTGAAGTTGATGAAAATGGAAATTCCTAGTTGGACCGCTTCCTGCCTGTCCAACACACCCATGTACTACACACACACACACGCTTGGACTAATAAAGAACAACGCTCTCCCTCATGTGAGACGGCGTTTGCTCATTTCTGACGCACTCTTATGAGCAAAGCTTTGGGAATGAGACTAAATGTTTTTTACTTGTTTGCCATGAAAGCACGAAATAGGCTGTTTTATTTAAAATTTGCCCTTTTTAAAGATATTTTTATATCTCACAGTAACTTATGTGTGATTTGCTCCTGCATTACCACTGATTTTAACAACTAGTGAAAACTTGCTGTTGTGTTAGAGGGTTTTGATTTGTGTCCCAAGATACTGATGTTAAGACAACATAGGGAAAAGCTGAAGTAAAAGTGTGTGTGTGTGTGTGTGTGTGTGTGTGTGTGTGTGTGTGTGTGTGTGTGTGTGTGTGTGTGTGTGTGTGTGTGTGTGTGTGTGTGTGTGTGTGTGTGTGTGTGTGTGTGTGTGTGTGTGTGTGTGTGTCCCTTCCTTTATAGTTATTTCTAACAAACTTTATGGTTAACCTGTAAAACATAAAACCTCAATTTCATTTCTTTGTCAAAAGGTTTTGATAACATCTTGAGAATTATTGCCAATGTTATTTTTAATGTATATATCGATCAGTTGCAGTATTGGAAAAATGTATTCGTATTTGGATCAACCCCCCAAAACATCTGTCCGCCTCTTATGTACGGGAGGGTTTTAAGTCAGAGGACATTAATGGGGGATGTAGAGTCTAGTATTTGATTGAGCTTTGTCACTTTAATGATGAGGAATTATTTAAAAATAGTTGAGTTATATCGTCTGAAAGGATTTCCCCTGTATTTTAAAGGCACAGAATCTGAATCATATTTCCTTTTCAGTTGTTTTTCTCACTCAGAAGAAACTAGAGGTGAACCAACGGCCACAAGCAGGAGACCTCATGACTGTGATGATGACTCTCCCTCATGAGAGGAGCCATGTGGTGATTTCTGATGCACGTGCACTCTAGACTTTGGGAATTAGATTTGGTCGTTTCCTCAGCAGTGAGAATTAGAGTTCAGTCTCTGACGAAAGCAACATGAGATGGTCCACCCCCGCACTTTCTCCCCTGTTGCTCTTGCTCCCTCTTTCTCAGTCTGCTGAACTTCCTCTCAGTCCAAAGAAACATGTTTGCAATAGAGCGCAAACAGTCCTCCCTCTTCATGCAGTCAGTTGAAAAGTATAAAGGAAGACGTGATGAAGTGGGACCACAGGAGGGTGCCACAGCTGGGAAATTAGCCATGTGCACGGCCCTGCTGCTCACATGGGGGAATCTCACCAGCTTCATGCCCCTCTTTCTTTTCCATCTGTGGTTTAGTCTCAAATCTCAGTCTCATGTTTTCCCTCCCGCTCTCCCCTCATCGCTGCTCCTCCCTCCTGCTGTTTTAATGTTATTTCATCATTTCACTCCATCAAACCACAAGTGTGTCATTGTTATCAGTCTGTAAAACGGGGATTTCTCCACAAATTAAATGCTCGATTGTTGAACAGAATGAAAAAAACCGTGTCATTGGACTGTTTTTGCAGTGAAAGTTTTAGACTGAACTGTCGCAGCATCAAAACCAGGACACAGACCAATTAGCTGTTTGGGGAGCTGTGTGCGATAACTGGGCACCGCACCGCACCGCAGTAGAGCTCGCAGTGGCTTTGTGTTGAGAGACTCCTTTGAACCCCTATAGTCACTTCATCCCTCTTCCATGGCTCCTTCCCGGGAGTTGTGGTTTGCGTGAACAGAGCCAGACATGACATGTAAGTGCCAGTGCACTCTGATCTCAGGCCAGGCGTAATTCATTTCATTTGGTTTTATAGCATTTGCACATCTCACGTTTCTGGGTGTTGAAAGGAACAAAAAAAAGGTTAGAATATTTGGGTGACAGAAAATTGTGAGATGTTGAAACAACTTGGTCAGTATGAGCGCCATCAAAGCAAACTATAGAAACTAGAACGACACTCGGTTCAGTGCATTAATGCCACCGGGGCACAAAAGGCACCTTAAATTCAATCATGCTGCACCACACACTAGAACATATCAGTGCCTTAAAGGTTTGGTTGGGGATTTGTTTCTGAAAGACTTTTTGTATATCATTTGTTGAAATCCTTTTCAGGTCCCGACAGCCATCAATAATAAAGTTGTCTAAAAGAAAACATCTGGTGTTTGTGGGTCTCGTAGGACTGTGATAAACACGACCAATCATTTCATTTGGACTGTATGAACTGATTGGTTGGTGTACCTGTCCATCACTAATCAACCTGCCTACCCGAGCTCTCCCTGTGCATGAGTCTTCTGCTGAGGAGGCGTTCTCGTGTTTTGGGGGCGTAGCTTTGACGAGGGGGCCGCTGGGAGGGGGTGGGATGTATCTGTTGCGTTTTCTTTTTCAAAGTGTAGCCTGCTCTTGCTTAAGCGTCTCTTGGATTACCAACCCTAGATTCAAATATGCCAATTTTTCATCAAGACCCATGAATAATTCTCTGGGAAATAATCAAAAATCGTTCAAAGTGGAAAAAAAATCCTGGATCCACACAAAAATGTTCTGTCGTGTTCCATCTTTCCACCAAGTTTCATGAAATTTGCGTAATCCTGCTGACAACAAACCAAAAGCTACTTGGACGGGGGTGAAAATCTTTGATTCAAATCTTGACGCAAAGGAGAAACCTTCTGCAGATGTTGTAATTTGAGTTGCTCGTCTATAACCGTATGTTGGTATTAGACCCGAGGTGTAATGGGGCTTTACCTGCAAGTTAGCACTCGGACTGTTAACATGAACTCGGTTATGACTGAGTCTCAGGGGGTTGGTCCAGTCTGAGCTGACAGATTTCAGCTCTTTTGTTCCCTCAGTCGGTCTTTACACCCCCCCAACATCCCTCGGTGCCCCCCTCCCAATCACACACACACACACATGCACACGCACACATTCCAGCTGAATAAACAGCTGCACCATTGCAGCGCGGCCCAGGAAACATACCTCCGCCATGCTGATTGCTGCTTTTTACGTACATACAGAGTCACGTGTGTGACACATGTGCCGTCTTTCAGGACTTCACTGTTTGGTTTCACCCAAACGCCTCCGTGCACCAGCTGCGGACCTCTTAAGAGCCAATCATCACGTCAAGGTCGTGCCATGGAACTGATCAGAACCGTCGTCATTTATGTATTTATTCTTTTCAGCATGGGTGGGGCGGCGGAGAGGAACACTAAATGCGTAGGTAACTCAATTTGCGCAAATATCTTGACCCATTTGAGAGGTATTTGCTCGCTCCTTCGTAAAAATAAACGGCGTCCACCCTTTTAAAATGGTGTGTGGTCTGTTAGAAATCAGTCCCATCTGCAGGACGCTGCCAAGAACAGCAACACTGGACAGGAAACAGGTCTCTCCGAACAAAGCCCTTTAGAGAAAAAGTTGATGAGGCATAGGCCATATAGTTTGATAATTCAAGGAAAGTGTGATGGGAGTCACCTGATATTTTTGCTGTTTCTATCGTAAGCATTTACTGGGTTTGTTTGGTGTTAAATGTTTTTGCATAGTTGGTAAATAAACAAGTCTATTATTCTTGTAAATTTCTACTTTTAATGACATTTTTATTCGGATCTCTGTTCTCTTCTGTAATTCCAACAACCTCCGAGTCGCAGTCATGTTTTACTTCTTTCCCTTTTAATCTGTTTTCCAAGAGACAGAATTTTAAGATCAAAAGCCAAACAAAACAAAAAGTTGGAGGCAAAGTGAAGGATTTTCTCCTTATCACAGAGAACAGAATGTTTTAATGTTGCTCGTGATGCGTCCAGCTGTTGGTGTGAACATGTGACTTCAGTCGATGACGGACAACTGTTTTGGCGTATTAGTGAATTAATGTCTTTCCCCACATATAACCTATCAAACGAGGTTGAGGTGGTAGATTCTCCAGGCTTTTGCCTCCGACTGCTGAACCCTGTAACACGGAAATCATCAGTTGTTGGTTTGACGGCTGAAATTCATTACGTGTAAAAGTGAGAGACTGATGATGATGATGATGATGATGGTGCAGCAGGTTTCTGGTTGAGGGGGGGGGGATGATCGGTGAGAACTATGCTTGGCTTCGTCACTTTAATGATACCATAGAAGAAGAATTTACTAAATTAGCCAAGATCATCAGAAAGGAATTCTCCTTTATTTCCACAGCACAGAGTGATAATCAGATTTATTTTAGTTTTGTTATTTTGATTCAAACTGGAATCAAACACCACAATCAGGAGACGCAATAAGAAGTAAGGATGTTTCTGTCTGTAGGTAATAATGATAACAACCAAAGGAATTCAGTGATGAGCCAAGAGATGAAGAGGGAGAAAGAAGAATCTCACAATAAAACACATTGGTTATACGAATGTGTTTTGCAATTATTTTATTGGGTCACACTTACGTGTTTTTGTGAGCAACTTAAGAATCTCTCACTGCAAAAGTTCTTCCATCTGGTTGTGATAAATCTAAAGATGCTTCGAAAAAGTTACACTCCCGAGTCCAGGTTTTATTTTGGTTTTCTAGTAACAGAGGTTCCTCAGGCTGCCGCTCATCACGGCTGTTCACTTTCACCTCGGCCAAGGAGGGTTTTTTTTTTTCTGTTTGTTTGATTTTAAGCAGGATTACACAGCAAGTAATACTAAAACAAAGGGAAGGGCGGGCCATGACCCGAGGAAGAACCCATCCGATTTTGTTGTGGATACGGATCGGGGGGCAGATCCTGGAATATTCCCCTCAACATTGCACAATTTTCAAAAATGTTATTGTTTCTCAGAATAATAAAAAAACAAACAATAAAATGAATGTGTTTACGAGTGTTGGCAATTTGGTTCAGATCCAAATAAAAATGTGGATCTAGTAGATTTAGATGTGGTTTCCTAAGGGGACTGTTGGGCCTTGGTGGAGGTCTGCGCTCTACTTGGTGCCATTCTAGTTAAGTGATTGTAATTGTAATTTATTCATAGAGCCCTTTTTATTCGCTAAAGCCAACCGCTTCACAAAGAAACAGACTGGAAACAAACTAACCAGGATTAAATTAGAAAAACTAATTGGTGTATAAAACAAATTCAGCAAAAACATGTACCCTAACAATCAAAAATAGAAATCAAATTAGAAATTTAAGCCCAAGTAAAACCAGGTGAGTCCAAGTAAAGAAATCACAGAGTGATCCGTCCTGATTTGCTCAGGCAGATGGTTCCTGAGCCTTCAGGCCTCGACTGCCACTGCCCCGTCCACTTTTTATAGGATTTCACAGAAAATCATTGAGGCTTGAAAGGGCTTCCAGTCAACCATCATGGACTGTGAGTAGCTAGCCGCAGAGTAAAGAGCAGAGCTGTCTCTGTGCTTTACAGGTGTGCGTCTGTGTGTGAGACTGGCAGTGGATTCGCTGTCAGGTTTTGTTTTAAACGATGCCAAACAGACTGTGCTACTTCCACAACAGCATATGGAGGAATTTAAGCACTTCCCTTTTTGATTTGTGCACCGGTTCCTCTCGGTGTACAGGCTGTTGTTTTTGTATATTTTTGGCAAGGAACAAGAGCTGAGATAATTCAAACATATTTGTGAAAAAAATTAAAAGGCTGTGAGCTGCTGCTGCAGTGTTAATAAAACTAATAAATAATCTTCATAGGAAGCACTTATGGCTCTTAATGCACCTCCTCTCACATTTGAGTTACACTATGCTGCTTATTGCGTTAATGCACCGGACCACCAAGGAATATGAAGAGGTAGCTCATGTAATGGGTCGAGGGAATCCTCAGGTGCATGATCACGTGGCTTCGAGAACTTTTGAGAGCTTTTAAGAAATTCATATTCTGAAAGCACAAACCCCTGGAAAGTACTAAAACAAACAAACCACAGGGCCCTTGTGAAAACAAGGATAGTGCACGTTGAGGACATTATGAGACACGGCCTCCCTCCTTTTTTAAGGTTGGGTGGTTTTTTCCTCTTGTATTTTCTTCCCCCTTCATATTTTTTTCAAAAGGGTTTGTTTGTGGGTTTGCAGCCAAAAAGCCAAGCGATGCAAGTTTTCCTCTGGGTTGAGAAGAGGAGCAGGAGATCGGGGGAAAGACTTGTCCTGATTGGACCGTCGACAGCATCTTCACCGGCACCTTACACCGGCAGCACTTTGCTTTTTTTCACGTCAGGACATATGCTCCTGGTTACGATGACTAGACTCGTCAAAAGGCTCTCACGTTAATTGCAGTTGGCATTTTTCACATGTTCCGAAGCCAAGTGTACTCCTCCGACTTCTCCGGGTTCCATAACGTATGAAGAAGTCGCTCTGTGCCACTTTTCATCATGTTAGGCTTTTCTTTGTTGCTGCTCGCTGCTAATAACTTGTTTCATATGTTCTCCTAAAGTCAGCAGAGTTAAAGTTTGCTAGCACGGGCGAATCAGTGAATAGTTTCCCAAACTTCATGCTAATCCAAAGCCACATTAAGGCGCTGGAGAAAAAATCTACAAATTCCAATATAATACTGACGAGAGCCCAGTGGTTACTAGGGTTTTGTTACTGGTATTAAAGCATAAAACTGGAATTGCACTCTGTAGAATGCATACATCAGCTTAGAGCCAACAGTCTCCTCATGAAACGACATTTAAATCCTCTAGATCATGATTTTTATTTGGATCTGCAGCAAATTGCACACAGTGATAAACGTCAGTCCCCTAAATACCAGATTAACCAAAAAAATCAAGATCAATTTTTGGATTTCTTTTTCCTGCGAAATCTGTTTTAATGTAAAAATGTCCAATCCCTAATGTCTGGACATTATCCGGAGTTTAAGTCTGAAAACGACCATATTTAATCAACATAAACTGAATGTAGGCTGATGATCTGTTATTCTTCCGCCAACTTAAATGCTTCAAACTGACAGTTTTCTCCTATGAAACTATATAACCATGAATGTCAAGATTGATAATCAACATGTGTTTGTTTGCTTGTGTTTAACATGTGTGTTGAGCTAACGTCCGTCCTCCTTCACTCTGTTCCAGATCATGGATGAGACCCAAACGCAGATAGCCTGGCCGTCCAAACTCAAAATTGGAGCCAAGTCCAAAAAAGGTAACTTTTTTAAATTTCCCACGAGGTGTTTTCATCATGTTACATTTCACGACTTTCCTTGAACGTATCACTTCACCGCCTGTCACCAAGGCTCACAATTAATTTGTTAGACGGCAACAAGACCAGCAGCTGGACTGAATGTGCGAATCTTAAGCTTGCAGCTCAGGTTAATGATTACGAGTCACTGTTGTTTTTAACCAGACATATGTTCTCAGCAACGTCACTGGTCTGTCATTAGTAATAAGTCAACGGAGAAGATGAAAGCTCGCATGTTTTCTGTTCCTCACAAGCACGACATTTCATCTGCACTGAGGAATTTGGGAGTTTCTTGTATGAATCTCACACATTTATTGGCCGAGGTTGTTCCTGCTCTCCTACCAATAACAAAAAAAAAGACCATGGTTATTTAAAGCTGTTCCGGGAGGGGGTGAGGCGGGGTTTAAGACGAGTGGGGGGGTGCAGTTGTGCCCGCTTTGTTGTTCTCAG
Source organism: Hippoglossus stenolepis (assembly GCF_022539355.2). Lineage (NCBI taxonomy): Eukaryota > Metazoa > Chordata > Actinopteri > Pleuronectiformes > Pleuronectidae > Hippoglossus > Hippoglossus stenolepis. The sequence continues at coordinate 17,584,612 of NC_061494.1, read as the reverse complement.
GAGGATTGCGAGTGTGTGCGTCCTCCAGCCAGATGTGGAGTCCGATGTCATTATGTAACTTCCTCACTCACTCGCTCTCTGTACGGGAAGGAAAGTTGACGTGGTTCCATCAGAATCTCAAACATTTGTCTCTCTGGATACTTAATCAAACTGCAAGAACTGGCAACCCACTCGCACACACACACACAATCATTTATTTGACCCAAGTATTATTTCATTCACAAAACTCGCCTCCAGCACCACCTGGGAAGGATGTTCTGTTCACGAAGTGAGAATATAAAAGAATCTGACCCATGATTTGGCGCATGGCAGATTTTTTTTTTTCCTCTCTGCGTTACGTAAACGGAGAGGAGAGGAAGAGTGTTGGGTAATCAGCCCATTGTCTTATGAGACGTGTGAGTGGTCTGACCACCTGGGCTCATGGGAGGAGGGAGCGAGTGCAAGAGAAAGGACAAGATGACTAGATAACATATCTTCTTACTAATTCCACACGTCTGTTTGTGGAACGCATCTCGTGAACCGTTCATCTAATCAGCTTCACACTAGGCTTGTCTATGGTTAATTACAGAGGGAGGTGCAGAACCTAGAACATGTCTTCTTCTACGTCCTCGGATAAGCCACAGCGGTTGCAGGCTACTGGGTCAAACCCTAACCCTAACCCTGTCAATTGCTGAACACCCCTCTGAAATAGCTGACATGCAATATATGAAAGAATAACATCAGTTCAGTAAAATCAAGATTATAAATATGCCACACACACACGAACAGTAATTAATTAAATGCAGTTTCTTTTTATAACAAAACATTGACTGTTAAATCTTCATAAACCAGGTGGGATTAACGCAAAGTTTTCAAGTTTCACTCTGCACCATAGACTGTTCTCTGCTCTACTCACAACGTCCAGCACACAGACAATAAAAAGTGACAGTATATTGTAGATGTGTTTGAGGAGGAGTCACTAATGACCAGGAATAATTCATTAGACAGACAGACAGATGGATACTTTATTGTTCCCAAAGGAAATTAAGGAACAAGGAGGATTGAAACAGCCCATCTCAAACAGGCAGGTTTAGAACAGACACTAGTTCTATTCAATTTTAGGACAACTGAAGATGTACGAGGGGTTAAAACCTCTTGGAGGCCACCAGGAAAATGATGATCCACATTCCTGTCTCCCCTCCTCATCTAACACAGGATGTGACAACACGAAACCCACTCTGCACTTAAAAATAGCTGATGATGTAGCTATTTTGGTGCTGGATTATTTTCAGCTATCCCGTTGGGTTTGTTCGCCTCGTTTTCCTGGAATTCTGCATCGGCGTCTTCTTTCTTGTGCAGTCTGGAACCAGTTACCCTTGGCGGGACGGCGGCTGATGCGATGGGGATTTTGTCTGTTTGTAACCTCTGCCCATGCGGGGCCGCACTCCATCAAAACGCCAGCTCCGCCTTTTCATTTATCCCCTGCAGCTAGCTATGGCTGCCACCTGCATTAGTGTGATAAGGGCTGTTGTGAGCCTCTGGGGCAGGACGTCATCAGGACGCTGTCTGCGATTTAAGCAGCCATATCGCTCACGTGTGTACGAGACAGCTCTGTGTTGCAACTTCTGGCCTGCCTTCCTGTTTTAAAGCACCTTTTAATCCTAAAAGTTAAATGTATAATATTTCTATGCAGTAAATATTTTAATACCGCTCCCTGCTCCCTGCCATTTGTCTGTTTCAACATTTCCGCAGATGTTTTGAATGAGAAACTCCAAACCAAAAGGACTTAATTCCCTTCATTTGTGTGGTATTCTTCCAACGTAGTCCCGAGCTGGAAAAATGCTTCGGCCGTGCCAGTACAGAGCTGCAGGTCAAAAGGGTTTTTTCTCTGTCAAGTGAAACTGTGTAAAATCTGTGCGATTGAAAACACTTCACAGCTGCAAGCCTGCTCTTGTTTGTGTTTGACTCTATATGTGTTGCCTTTGCCGAATTAAGACTAAAGGTGTTCATTTCTTATTCCACAATCAATCATCAAAAAAAAAAAAAGCATACAGCACACTCCGCTTTAGAAAATACGGGGGTGTTCTACATCCCGGCTGCAACGCTCGTTCAGCCTGGCTAATGTTTGCCAGATGTGCTGCACAGGTTAGACGCTGGAAGAATCATACTCCCTCCAATGGTCACATGAGGCGCCACAGGAGGAAGTGTAAAAGATTTCTATTGTTCACGGCAGCAGCTCAATGGTGGGAAAGTTTCCTGGAACCGGTGTTGAGGCCGCGACGCATCTCTGACCGCTCTCGCTGCTGTTTTTCTCTTTTTGTGTTGTTTACCTGTGTCAGTCTGCAGCTTGGCTCTTAAGTTCTGACCCCTCGAATCGTCTTGGAGCGGTTGTTGCTCCCTGCGACGCGTTGTGTCTACAAGTGTGTTGAAATCGCCTGACCCTCGTGACACACTTAACAAGATCAGTGCTTGTTTGCTGGCGCTCGGTGGTTCTCATGGTTCCCAGGGCCCATTAAACAGAGCGCTGGAGCTTCTTCTGATGTGTCAGAGCAACAGAATTCTTCAAACTCCGGCCACGAGCCAGGTTCTGTCGCTCTCTGAAGAAAACATGCAAGTAGAGAGCAAGCATTTTAACTTTGATCTCCAATTTATCAAGGAGGTAATCTAGACCTACTTCAAACAATCCTATCCCACTTTGGAATAGTAATTGTAGCCAAAAATAATACTAATAAAAGGTAATAACAAGAATAGCGGTGCATTTAAATTGTCCGAAGATGCCCAAAAACTCCTGATTCCCATGAGATTTTCCATTGATTTACAAGAGAAAAATTCATGGCTCTTGATGGAAATAGACATGTTTACAGGACTGATATTTGCGAGTGTGAACTATATCATGCAGATCAAAATAAAAACCTGTATCTAGCTAATGTTAATGTAGTTTCATAAGGAGACTGTTTGGCCATGGTGGAAAACCGTTGAGGATTTTTCACATGCAGACCTCTGCAAAAATGTAAACACGCATAACCAGGGGGTTCTCCAAGGTCCCGGTGACTTAGAAAAAATAAATCTGATTCAGCAGGTCCTGTCTGACAGCTATACTGTAAATCTGAGGTGTGTGTGTGTGTGGGGAGGGGTATTCCTGGAACGGGGCTTACTTGACTTCCTGCTGCACAGTACAATTAAGACGATGGGCCATGGGTATGTAGTGTGTATTACTGTGTGTGTGTGCCCACATATTCACATTTTGATCCCCCAGGGGTCGTGCATGTACCGGAGCCAGATGTCGACCACAAACACGAGCATTAGCTTTCAAAACTTTAGCTATGCAGCGTTTGTTATTGTTGTTTTTTCTTCTAAGTGGAGTGTTTTGAAGCTGAGGAGTTCTGCGGAGGCAACGTTTTCTCAAGCTATTAGCTCCATAATTGCACGTTTTTTCTCTGCGTGCACTCTGTGTATTTCCACTGAACACTGGGATGTCGCAGTGTCTGCTGCGGCCTGGTATCATGACGGCTTGAATTTGCAGAAACAACGTTGGTTTTGTGCGTGTCAGTTGAGAGAGAGCGCACACAGACACACTGACTCCTTTGCTACTACGTCTGCAGAATCACTGACTGTGTGTTTTCTGAATGACAGAATGAGGTTTGGGAGAATGTCGTGATAAACATCACATGATTGCGTCCGTCTTGTATTGAGGCTAAATTGAAGCAGAACAATTATCTTCAGCTCACAGTGTCTCTATGGAGCTCGACTGACTCAGGGATTGTATACTTCCACTCATCTGCGTGTACCCCCCTCCCTCCCCGTGCCGTGTGGTTACTCGCCGATTTAAATGAGACCCGGCAGATATCAAAGCACCAATTACTGCTGCGGAGCTTTTCTCTGACGCGCCGTAATTTGTTGATAAATGCTGACTGCCGTGTCGTGTTTGGTTAAATGGGGTTTCACTTGTGTCCCACTTTCACATTCTATCTGCCATTCATCACCACTGACGGACTCACTCACACTGAACTGTTTGAACAGGCACACGTATTAAACACCAGCTCTGTCTCTCCCATGTTTAATGTTGCTCTGTCTCTTTTTTTTTCTCTCTCTCTGCAGACCCTCACATCAAGGTGTGCGGGAAGAGGGAGAATGTGAGGGAAGCCAAAGATAGAATCATGTCAGTCCTCGACACAAAGGTACAGTACACATCTTTATTACAATGTAGACTTCATGTTTCTGTGTGTACTTCTCTCCCTGTCTCCTCAGCTTCTCACACTTTCTTGCTTTCCAGTCAGACTGAACGTATTTCACCTCCACTGTCCCTTTTGTCCAAGTGACAGATTGCACACAGCAGCGCGGTGCAACTCGGCACCAATCTAGCCAGATACTCGCATCCTGAGCTTGCCATGTGCGTGCAGGTTTCCGTTGCCATGGCAACACGAGAAATCCCCCACCTGGGCAACTGCACCGTAGCTCCCCCTGGGGGCAGGCAGTCATCCTTGCACCTTTGGAACAGCCACACACCAAAGGAGCAACACATGATTGGCTTTGTTTGCAGCATTTCATGTGGTTCTGTCACGAAGAGACTGCTGCAGTCTGGCAATCGCTGCAGAGTTATTTGACATTTTGACTTTATTTTGAACACACTTCATATTTTGTTGCTCGTTCGCTTCATTTCTAAACAACTGCAGCATGTGAGAGTGTTTAAAGGAGAGGAAATTGTTTTGGATCTTGTTGCTATTTAGGGAAGGATGCAGATGCTGAGCTGGACCGACTGACTAGCATCATTTATAATCAGAGGAGCAGGGGTGCAAACCAGAGAGAGCACTTGGGTTTGCTCCTCCTGGTTTTTGCACTTATAAAAGTCACTTGGCCATAAAAACAGACAAATTTAGATTTGAACCGAGATGGCGGGTACTGTAAAAGATTATTATAACCTGTCAGAGGAGATATTAGACACACAATCCGGCCTCAGGGACACAATCGACTGTACAGTTTGTACCAGATGCCTGCACGCACAAGTCATTTGGCCGATACAGCAATATTTTTCACAAATAAATGCGGTGTAGGACATCTACGGGATAAAGTTCAATATTTGGTCAGACGCTGTGGCTTTTTTCAAATTGCCTTGTTTCTGCCGTTCTCATACACCTTATATTCACAATCCACTCACACATCCGTTGTTAAGTGTTATCGATCTTCATTTCACCCCATCCCTGTCTTCTCTGCTCATTAGAGTAACAGGGTGACGCTGAAGATGGACGTCTCCCACACAGAGCACTCCCACGTTATCGGCAAAGGCGGCAACAACATCAAGAGGGTGATGGAGGAGACGGGCTGCCACATCCATTTCCCCGACTCCAACAGGAACAACCAGACGGAGAAAAGCAACCAGGTGAGTGGAGCTGCAGACATGGATTCACACAGTGCAGACACACCGGGTCAATTACGAGTGGAGCGAGATGTTTCCTGCTGAGTTTGCTTCTTTGAATCTTTAATCTTAAAGTCTGTTGCGTTCTGCTGTCTCGACTTAACTGTCATCATCTCTCTGCAACAGGTTTTCTTCATAGCTTCGGTTGTTGGTTTTTCCGTTCTGGAAAGTGTATTGGATCTCTAGTCTGTTCACTGAGTGTCACAGGGTCTCAGACTGGACAGGTTGCAGAGAGTTGGTGGACTCGGCTGTTTAGTTTGGCCGACCCAGAGGAAGCCGGCGTGTTTTGGCTGGACTCGCTAGAAGAGCAGTAGGATCCTGCTGTAATTACCATCAAAGTTTAGTACGAGTATTTGAGGAGAGCTCGCTGCCAGGCACGGCATCAGAACCGCATGTTTGCCAGGTGCTCTACAGTTCACCTGTGAAAGTACTGACAGGTTCCTTTTTTAACTTTATCCATTTTGACCTCATCTCTGTGGGTTTTGCATTACGTGCACCCCATTAGACATCTCAGAGCATCTCACAGACAGTCGAACCGCCTGCAGTCTTACTGTAATGATGCAAGTACAGGCTGATAAGTAGCAAGAGACTCCTTCATTAGACATAGGAGCCCTTAAGCAGTGTCTATTCAAAGGCTTTCTCACTGCGGCAGAAAGCATCTTAACAAGCACAGTGATGCTGATGAGCGAATATATATATTTTTTTTTTTTTAAAGATAAAATGGTGTTCACAGCACAACCAATACCCTGCAGTTTGCGTGTGTGTGTGTTGTTCTCTCATTTGTGAAGGTAATGAAGACCAGAGAGTTTTAGTAATAGTATAGATAAATAAAGTGTGTATTATTTTGCATTGGTTAACCAACTCTCAATGTTTCCTGTTCTCAGTCCTGTTCTCAGTTTCATTTCTCTTTCAACAAAAGCAGGTTTTGATTTTAACCCAGAGCAGAAACACTGGAGCAGCTCTTGGTTTGTTCCACATCGATAAACGGTTCCCTATGAGCGAGGGGAAAGAAAAAGAGACGAGAAATCTGACAAGAGTCTATGTAGTCCTGTTTTTTTTTTTTAGCCTCTCATCTCGGTGGTTTTGTTTAAAAGAAAATCACTTGAATTGTGAGGGTGACTTACTGATTATGATGTTAGTCATGGCATCATTAGTGATGTGGTTCATGAATATAAAACGTTAGTTTTAAGTTGAGAGGAAAATGTTTCCTGTTGTTTGTCCTAGATTTTGCTCTTTACACTGAAATCAAGTGCAGCTATATGCAGTGATGTGAGCCTGGCGAACTGGCAAACGGATTTACATTTGTTGCTTTTTATTGTGAACAGGTGTCCATCGCAGGGCAGCCAGGAGGGGTGGAGGCGGCTCGAATGAAAATAAGGGTAAGTTGGAACCCGGCCACGTCTGTCCTGAAGGGATACTCCATCTAAAGTCCAAAGTTTTGAGTATCAGTCATTTCCTGCCCTGCAGGCTTGTAAGTTTGTAGTTTTGACCTTCATTCAACAGGGCGATAGCGTTCCAAGAGAAGAAAATATCAAAACATCCATATAAAAACTTTTAAAACCCCTCCTGCAACATTGTGCTCACTGTGCTCATAACAGGCCTGTTTCTGCCAAATATACGTCTGCTGCTGCTGCAGTTTGGACACATGACGACATGTGGATTAGTTTCACAGATTGTTGTGAAGTCCCATTATATTCTATGTATGACAGGTGGAGGATAATACACCAGCGTCCTTTGTCTGAGTTCAGTCAGACTTAAAGGTACAATATGTAACTTCGGCCACTAGGGGTTCGTCAATCAAAACCATAACAAAAGATCTAGTTTGATATCGAGAAGCAGCGTGGGATCATGGGAGTTGTTGTCTTCTCCACCATTGCACGTTAAAATCCATCTGATGAGGCTTTAGGATTAATCTCTCATTCAGGAAATATAAATTATTCATATATTTGTTTTAGAAGTGCATGGCTGAATAAAACCAGCAGCAGAGATGGAGGGATTCTGTTGAAGTTAACTGATTGGTTCAGGAGTTTCCCTTTAAAACAGATACTTCCTCAATTACCAGACTCGACACAGCCAAGTTCACTATCGAATCATAGGAATGGAAGAGCGCCAGTTTTATAGTAGATAACCGTGCACTCCAGGGACCGTTTCAGCACTTCCTCTAAGCCACGAGCACTCTTCCTAAATTATTCCCAGACCACTCCTCTAGAACATTTATTGAAATACAGGCCTTTTCACCAGCCAATCTCCAGCCTGCGTCCAAGCCTCATCTCCCTCTCGAGTTTCATTCTGACTGGAAGCTGGACCTCCAGCCTCGGCTCTGTGGGCAGAGGGTCTGCATGCTCACGTGCACTGTTAACGGCCCTCTACTGTGGACTGACCGAGCCGTGCGTGCATGGGAGGCTGTCTGAGTGAAGTGTGTGTGACGAGGAGGGAGAGGGGGGGTGGGTGGGTGGAGAAGGTCATACTGGATATTTGTGCGGTGTGTATTGGCGAATGTCAGCGTGTATGCATACCCCCTCCCTCTCCGCGTTTAATGGTTGTTTTCATAAGCAGCAGGCCACAACCCAGTTCATCAGCTTTTTTTTCATTTTTTTTTGCTATGGATGGAGAAAAAGAATTAGAATCAAACCTAAACGTAGCAGCTTTGTACAAAGGGGGTTTATAGTATAAGCTGTAGAGAACCACAAAGATTGTTCTGCCCTCCAAAGAACACAGAGTCAGCGAATCAGAGGGCTGGATCTAAAGACAGGTTTCCCTCTCCGTCAACTGGGCGTCTTTTGATAGAACCAGACCTTGATACTCCCCTCGTTCCGTGATCCTCAATTACCTTGAATGCTGATCCATAAAACACTCAAAAGTCACAACTACACAGTCCTTCCACATGTGAATTTAATCTTTTATTAGCTTTACCACTAAACCTGGAGGCAATTTCCTCAAAGTGCAAGCGAGTAAAAGGACACTTGAAGCGCTCTGGAGCACTGTACAACGCAGCTCTCCTCAAATACAATATATGCACAATCTAATCTCCATATCTTATTAATGGACACCAAATTTAACAAACATAATTTACTTTTTTATACCAGTTATGCTTTAAAGGATTTATTTCCTGGCTTCAAACAAAGATTGGAACTAGTAGAGCACTCTGAGAGTGTACACCTCCCCCCCAAGTCTAATTCCCCATCTCTCCATGTCAAGTCAAAGCAATGTTTCCCAATTAATTATCTAGACTGTGATGAGCCAACATATTGTCCTGCCACATTTTCATAATAACCCATAATGTTGTGTATGAGAGCGATGTTAGCATGTGCGCACAGAGAAAGTGAAACCAAATTCCACCCATTTATTTGGATCCGCACCAAAATGGAATGGGTTCCCTCCTGATCTATACCGTATCCTCTTGCCAAATTTTGTGGTAATCCATCCAGTAGTTTTTGTGTAATCCTATCCTACTATCTGCAAAATCCCTTATTTTCATTCTAAGCTAATTTACCACCTCCTTATCCCAGCTTCATATTAAACAGTCAGATACATTAAGAGAGGATTTAGTGTTTCTCAAAAATCAATTTAGATTTTGGCAACACACTGTAAAATACAGAAGTCTGGGTTTATTGCAGTTTCTTGAACCCCCCCGCCCCCGCCCCCAATCACCACTACCCCACCCCTACGGCAGAGGTTCACCATTGCATAACATAATACAGATCAGTGTGTTTGGTCCTGGGTGGCCTTTAAAACCACATCCTCCCTCCCTTTCTTCCTGAGCTTCACTAGCAAAAATGTCCCTTTTGACTTGCAGATACACTGTTGTGGACATTTAAGATCAAACTGTGTTTCTGAGGTCTTCTTGGGTGGAGCTCTGTTTGAGTCTGTAACAGTCGGTTGTTTAGGTGATGGATTCTCCGGGGGGTTTTCTAGGAGGTGGAGCTGACGGGCAGGTGATGAAAGCTCTGGCCAGTTGCTAGATCTTGAAGATATTGTCATTTCTCTTCATCTCTCCCCCTCGTGTCAGGAGAACAGAGGCCTTTTAACGCCGCTCTCAGACTGAATACATGTGAAACTCATATCTGCCAGGTGAAAAAGCTGAGGTCAGCTCCAGCAGACAAATCAGTCCATTCTTCATCCAGCTCCCGACTCCTGCTGTTCAGCCTGTCCTCTCCTGCATTTCCCTCAGTGCTGACCTACATTTCTCAAGCCCTCAGAGAGCGAGTGCTGAAACGTGATATAAATGTAAGGCCAAGCGCATATGGGACTGATCAGGGATGCATTTCTTTGGTCAGAGCAATTCATGCTGCTTGCCCTTCACTGGCAGCCAAAACCATAGTGGCGCTCTGCCCAAGAGTCAGTGTTTGGATAGCGCTCCGTGTGTGCGTGCGCGAGTTCTCTGTGTGTGTGCACGTGAGCGTGTGTCCTTTGTTAAGTGTGTACGTGTACATTCCCTTTAGTCTGTCTGTGTATGGGTGTGTGACTCGTCTCCCATGCATACATAAGTACGTGTATACACAAAGCAAGGCCTTCCTGTCTGCATCTATTTTGTTTGAGCGACTGCTGCGATGCAGAGGACGGGAGCTAATGCCTGTTGCTGCGCCTGTGGTTTGAATCGCACTCTCGAAATTAATGTATGAGAGTGAACAGAGCACAGATCTCTGCTGTTTTGCAGAATTTTAAAAAACATGAACATTGAATGACTGTGTCGCCATAATATTTCAATGAATGGCCCCAATGATCCCACCGCGGTGTACATTACAGACTTAAAGCAGACTTAGATGCCACCTTATACTGAAGGAGGGGTTTTGCATCAATTCACATACGTCTGCACCATTTAAAGAAAGCATTTGTTTTTAGTTTGAGTAAAGATACAAGACTGTCTATTGTCTGTTCTTTGTGTTTTATTTCCCCCTTTGCAGAATCACAAGGGTCAAATATCTGCAGTATTCCAGTTGTGATGTTTCATCTCCACCTTCATGTAGAAATCTGATTCATTTTCTCTCACTCTCTTTCTTTCTCTCTTTCTTTCATTCCCCCCCCTTCCTCTTCCCCTCCAGGAGCTGCTCCCTCTCGTGTTGTCATTCGAGCTCCCCGCCATCATGCAGTCCGACCCCAGCTCCCCCACCGTGCAGCACATCTCGCAGACCTACAACCTCACAGTCTCCTTCAAGCCCCCGACGCGTCTCTACAGGGCCACGGGCGTGGTCCGAGGCTCGCAGAATAACGCCAACGCGGTCAAGGTGAGGAGAGAATTTAAATCACATTTCCTCACTTAAGTGCACTGTTGGGCCTTGGCGGAGGCCGGCGCTCCACCGAGTGCCATTCTGGTTGTTTCAGTGCTAAATGTAAATTCCAGGCCATCTGGTACATTCCATCCAAGTAAATGGAATATGGGCTGTATTTATATAGCACTTTTCTAGTCGAGACCACTCAAAGCGTTTTTTAATGCAAGTCACATTCACTCGTTCACACACGAACTCATGCAACGCTTCTATATGCAGCACATTTTTTCCTCTCACACGTCATTCAAACACTGTGGGCACAGTCGTTAGGGGCAATTTGAGGTTCAGTGTCTTGCCCTGAGGACACTTCGGCATGCGGACTGGAGCAGCAGAGGATCGAACCGCTAACTTCTAGTTGGTGGACCAATCCGCTCTACCCTCTTAAGCTACAGCCGTCTAACTTAGCACTAACAGTACAAATTTACCTCCTCAGCAAGAGACCGAATCATAAGATCCTAACAGCCAGTGTTACTTTAATAACTGAACCCTCTCTCTCGCTCTCGCTCTCGCTCTCTCTGTCTCTCTGTCTGTGTGTCAGTCATTTTAGATTAGATCAATATTTGCCTTCGCACCCTTGCTCTTCCCCCCCACCGTTTACACGGCGAGCCACAGAACCAGAAAAGGTTTCCAGAGCCTCACCGCGTCGAGGCCCACCAGCACTGTCGGTGTTCCTCACTTTTCTTGTATAAACTGCCTCATTACCCATCGGCACCACAGGGGCAGGAGAGTGCTGAGAGATGTTCGGTAGCTTGAGCCGGACATTGCTCGTCTGCACGGCTCTTTTAACTCGGGCCCACTACTGGACCAGCAAGTTCAAACATCTCCCCTTAGTCACATTTCTGTTTGAAAATTGGTCTTTGAGTTTCTCACTGTTTCACTCCTGCAGCTTCATGAACATGCTGTACTTCTTTAATGCGAATGTCCAGAGCTGTGTCTAGTAAAAGGTGCCAAAGGGTCCTCCCATTATCTCTGCCAAGAAATCCTACTCACCAACTATCCTGTCCACTACTGGGCCTCATGTCACTTGGCCAGCAACTGCATTTGCAGACCCACGTGCCGTGTAGTGCACATTCCTGTGTTCTGTGTACTGCAAATGCATAAATGTGTATGCTTCAGCACAGCCTCTGAATGTGTGGTAGGTCCGAGGGGTCAGTCGAGATGGGGAAGCGTGCCAGATGAAGCCTGGAGGAATATGTGTGCGATGTTTTGTGGTAGTGTGAGACCCTTGGATCACCATCAAGTTGCCAAAACCACCGCGGATTGTTGTGTTACGCTGGCCGCAGTGTGTAGATTCCTGTAGCACGCTGGAAATGACTGACTTTACTAGGCCAAGTGATGACTTGCAGAGGCACAGCAGAGACAGTGAGGAATTAAACTGTTCAACTGGGCAGCAGACGCTGTGGAAAATACAGTAATAAAGATAATCGTTTCCATCGGTTATATAGAAAATACTGTTGCTTGTTTAACTTGTAGAAACAGGCCACATGGTTCAACATCTCTCATTGTTCACTGGTATTAATGGATATTCTTCTGCACTAAACATTTTAATGCTCTTTTTTGAGCGTTAAAAGTGAGATTTTATTGTGTCATTACACTACACACTTAAACATTAGTGCTGAAAAGAGGTGTTTATTTACCGTTAAAATGAATGAGGTTAACTAAAATAAACAATTGACAGAACAATTTATTTATCTCACATAAAGTGACAAACACTCTCTGGCTCTTGTGAGGATTTGTTGCGTTTCTTTGTTTTTTTGTGGGTAAATTGAAGCTCTTGGGGTTTTAGACTGTTGGTTGAGCAAAACAAGTAATTTGAAGATATCACATCAGGCCGCAGGGAAATGCAAAAGTCATTAACTCTTTTCCGAGCTTGTTGCGGACGAAACAGTTCCATCCAGAAAATGATTCACAGATCATAATGAAAACGAACAGCAAAGTCTGAGAGCATATACCACCACCACGAAGGCTTATGCCATATCTCAACATGTCAAAGCAGTGTTTGTTTACCATTAATTATCCAGACTGTGGAGACCCACCATATTTTAATTTGTCCCACCACAGTTTCATAATGAACCCCCCAAAAATGTGACACTACTCGTAATAACATACGAGATGTTTAACTTGGGGTTTTGCTCATTTACTGCATTGTATAGCTCTGGATGTATTTGTTGCAATGCAGTTCTCTCTCACGCACAAACTTGTATGTCACTATTTAGTGTGTGTATCTGTCAATCATGACCTGTTGCACTTTAGCGTTTGTGTGCATCTGCCTCTGCCACTGCTGTAGATGGAATGAATTCTGTGTGACATAAAAATAATCTGTTTGGAATAATAATGAAGACAAGGCATTAACACACTTTATCCTTAAAACAATGCCGACTATAATTATTTGGTAACAATAAGCAAAACACATCTTAAGTGCAGGGAAACTTCTATTTCGATGTTATTTGAATGATTTGTCTCCTGTGGTCCTTGTTTCTCCAGAGGGGTACAGCTCTGTTGTTAGAGCACCTGGCTGGCAGCCTGGCGAGCACCATCTCGGTCACCACCCACCTGGACATCGCACCGCAGCACCACCTCTTCATGAAGGGCCGCAACGGCAGCAACATCAAGCACATCACCCAGAGGACGGGCGCCCAGATCCACTTCCCCGACCCCAACAGCCCCCAGAAGAAATCCACCGTCTACATCCAGGGCACGATCGAGTCGGTCTGCCTGGCACGGCAGTACCTCATGGTGCGTAGCTCTGTGTTTGGTTTATTGGCGTCTGCTGGTTAAGAACAATAACTCAAAACTGCTAAGCATTGTTTATGTGGTTAAAGGGTGGCAACGGCAATATATTCTTCACATGCACAGACTCCACATGCAGTGCGGTCGCTGTAATGGGATGTCATTGTTTCACGAACGTCATCATGGTATGTGTGAGTGATGCCTGGGGTTTGAGATGGGACTCCGCCACGGATGCCTTCGAGGGCTTTGACTCGATTCTCTTGGCTCTGCTCAAAACTGGCGAAATGTTCTTGTCAGTTCGTCAACAATCTGTAGCCACCTCAAAGTCGGTCTGCGTGATTTATGGCTACCACATACCTGCCAGTGAGGAGGTCACGCACATTTGCATCAGATTCCCTGCGTTCTTAATATCCCGCGTGTATGAAGATTACCCTTATTGGTGTTAATGGTTTGGCTTGACAGTAGATTTTGGCGAACTGGAATTTCGTCCCTGCCAGTAATTCAGAGGTCAGCACGTTAGCATTAGTGTTTTGGAGCAGCAGCCTCAGATTTAAATTTCTAACAGCTGAAATGTTATGTGGTCATTCTTGTCTTCTTGCCGGTGACCGCTGAGGCTGCTCTTATCTGAACGACTAGAGAATATAATCAGAAATCTGCTTCAAAAATGTCCAAAAGTGATGGCTGCTTAATTACTGTTGGCTCGGAGCTTCTGCTGAGCTGGTGTGTATGAGACATCCCGGCCATAAACAGCTTTGGCTCCGTGTTTGGAGATCGGTAATGTGGGGCAGTAATTCTGCCAGAGCTGCCTTCTCTTTGTCTGCGGTCTCCCATTTGGCCCCGGAGACATTTAGCAAATGCCAAAGTTGCTGCAATGACTAAACAGGACTCTCTCCTGCTCTGGAAACAGGACACACAAGTGGGATCCTCTCACTGTCTGTCTGAGTGGGAGTGAAAAGCGGCGGATTTACGAGAGAAGAGTTGAAGAAGAGGGAGCAGAAGCGCAGAAAGCAGGGGGACTGGAGAGTCCATTGAAATAGAAGTTTAAAGAGGAGTCCGGGAGTCACTATGAAAGTAAAAGCCGTCCTGCCCGCAGCTCCGCACTGTGTGATTTGGCCTCTTCCAGCCAGACTGTAGATTACAGCTCCGATCCCAGGCCCTGTCACAGCCATCCTGCTCCTATACTCTGCTGCTAATTACACCCACTCACAATAGGAGCGCTGTCCAGCTCTCGGCGCAGAATATAGATGTCTGTGGCACTTGCGGTGGTGATCATGCAAAACAGATTGCCCTCTTGGCGGAATTTCCCCAGCCCAGTGTGGGATGGATCCAGCAGTGAATCTTGTATTTATTGGTATATGGCGAACATGTAGGTCTACAATGGTGAACTATAAAGAAAACTTTACTACTGTTGTGAGAAACGGCTGAATATAGGAACAAAGATGCATTACGGTCTGCTCCTGACCAAGAAAACAAGTATTTTTGTTGATGCATTTGATCTTTGTTTGCTCCCGCAGGGCTGCTTGCCTCTGGTATTAATGTTTGACATCAAAGAGGACATCGAGGTGGAGCCTCAGTGTATCACAGCACTTATGGAGCAGCTGGACGTCTTCATCAGTATCAAACCAAAGCCAAAGCAGCCCAGCAAGGTAAGAGACCAGGCCTGCACAGTCACACCGCCCACTAAGCTTTAGGGAACTGTTAAATGTTGAGATATTGACTCAAATAGTTCAACTTTTGCTTTGATTGGGATTTAATAATTTTGCCCACTGGTTGGTGGTGCCCAGTGGATGGTTCCCAATGACTTTGGTGTTCCCTTCAGATTCCTCTGGGGCCAACATGAGGTGCAAGTCCAGGTTTTTGATTTAAACGGCAAGTAGTTTGGTGCAGGCGCTCCTTGTGCAAGATACTGAATCCCAAATAGCCCCTGATCGCTGTGCACATAGTGTATGAAAAAAGATGGCTGCACATAGGAGATGTGTATGTGTGTGTGACTTTAAAGTTCATTGAGTTTTCGATAATACTGGAAAACACAACATGAATACAGTCAATTTACAAGACAAATAAAATGTTTCATTTCTACCAAACCTTAAAGTTTCGAAGGAAAAACATCCTAACTCTTTACACAGAAAAAACATAGCTGCTGTCGTACTTGTTCCAACGCTGCCAGGCAAAAAAAAATAAAAGGACAACCGTGAAACAAATAAGCCTCTGTTCTGTTGAGTCACTACTCATCATCAAATGTACCAGCGTGACACTGAAATAAATCACAGATTGCCATGTCACATTTCATCACCTCTTGATGAAATTTAAAAGGAAAAAGTGGAATCTTACACCAGGAGGACTCATGCCACACCAACACTGAGAATAGTTTTGGCAGATTTGCCCCGATGGGGGAGTCACAGTGTGCACACAGCTTGCCGTGTGTGCCTCTCCTGACTGACAGAAAAACTAAATATTGTTATTATGCCTCAGCTCTTCCAACTAAGAAATGGCTGACTTGATTTTCAGTGTTTTTTTAGTAAATCATGTCGTAAATTGGCCTTTCAGTAAACTGAGCCTGCGTCAGTAAATCATTCCAAAAAAAAAAATTCATAATTTTTCATATATCATAAGAGGATTTGCTCACGCTTACACTAACATGTGCTGCACCTGCGTTGTATTCAAAGACAACCTCCGATGTTTCTCGTGCTCTGCTGTTCCACCACACATAATATGACTTGTAATCATGTTTCACCACTTGGCCCCATCCTGACTGTCTCCTCGAGGTGCCCACGTTCCCACCCTGAGCCAGGGCTCGATGCCCGAACCAGACAGGCCTGTGGGGACTGGTGTGGAGGTGCCAGTGTAAACACGGACCCAGCCCAGATCCTCTTAAGACCCCTTCACTTTAACATTTTAACGAGGTGACAGCGGTAATCCAAAAAGGCCCGTCCAAACACATTCCGTAGCCTCTGTGCTCGCGGCGCTTTGGCAGACCTGTGAGTGACCTGAGTGTGTTTATGTCTAAGAGTGTGTGTGTTTGTGTTTGTGTGTAAGAGTGTGTGTCGGAGAGACCGATCCTGATTGGGATCCATTTTTCCTACGGCTCAGCTCTGGCACAGCACAAAGAGCCCGGGCATGATTTATACACGTGTCTATTTTTATTTGATGATGCTAAAGGGCAGGGGTTTCTGGTAAATGAAGAAACAGTTTCTCTCACTTCAATCTTTACTGTTTTTGCCACTCGAGTGTTGATATGGTGCTTCGACGTATATGAGCAAATAGTGTTATCTCGGCTTCTCTTCAGTCATATCAGTGAGCTCGATATGTGTTTTATGCAAAAGATTGAGAAACGCTTTCCGTCAGACTTTGCTCCCATGTCTCCTTCTCTCTCCCACACTGCTTCAATGTTTATCCTTCTAATCTGCCTTTAATTCCCTCTTCCTTCCTCCCATTTATGTTTGTCTCCCCCTCATCCTCCCTTTCGCTCCCTATCTCTGGGGCCAGCATTCCCTACCCTATCTATCCCTCCCTCCTCTCCTGCCTCCTTCTCTTCTGCCTCTCTCCTTTCGTCCTCTGCCTCTCTCCTCCACCTGCTTTTTTTTTTTTTTCGTTGCTCATCACCTGTTTCCCTCAATCTCTCTCCCAGTCTGTGATCGTCAAGAGCGTGGAGAGGAACGCAGTGAACATGTACGAAGCCCGAAAATTCCTCCTGGGCCTGGAGAGCAACGGGGTGTCGTGCTCCTCGCCCTCCGTGGCCCTGAACCCCACCAGCAGCGGCCCGTCCCCGTCCCTCATCTGCCCCGTCGGCCTGGACATCCTGGCCTCAGCTGGCCTGGGGCTGAGCAATCTGGGTAACGACACTGACTAACTTATTAAGAGGCTTTTTTTTTTTTTATCACGATGGAGGATAAAGATAAAACCTTTTTTTGTTTCTCGCATGCAATCCATTAAAATTTGAATATCTTTTGCAGATGAACGAATGCTCTCGTACATCTGTGTCGTGTCTGTACGAGAGAATTTTCCCTCTTAGCAGCAACAACCATCGAAGATCTCTCGGAGCCAGATGTCCCTAAAGCCTCCTATCTCCGTGTTTTCCGAATAATTGAGTGCATGTGATTCTAGATACAAATATTTTCTTCAGCGTCCACATAAATCACATCCATTGAGCCGTGACGCCGTCGTTTCTATACGCACTCTACCATACGAGATGTTTGTCCGCAAAACAAACCTCTGGATTTCATGCGAGCTCCAAATGTGGAAATCTTTGATCAGTCAACCATCAGAAAATAACCTCAATACCAATTTAGTTGCGCTAGTTTGAATGAATCATGAGCTTATGAATCACAGGATGATGAAGAGTTATTATGGCGTAGGAGTTTGTTTGTCTGACCTCAGCGTGAAGGCACAGAGTTCAGCTTGGAAGGTATCGAGATTTTGTTCAGTGTTTCCATGGGCAACTTTTAACTGGAATTAGTAAGTTTCGTGTTGTAATGGATATTTAGCCCTGATTATCTGCTCTTTGCCTTCGTATGATGCAGTTATTTGGGCCTCGGATGCGACTTGGAAATGAGGACGTGAGTAATTTATCAAAGGAAATGAGATAGTAGATTAAAATGATTTATTGCTACAAGCGCTGCTGCTGCTGGCAATGGATCCATCACAGATCTGCTTAAGTTAAATAAATGCAGCATATTTCAAAGTCTTGCCACAACAAATCTACATTTATATTACTGATAGATTTACATGTTCGAAAAGAGGAGGAAGATTATGATCATTAGATAATATCCATGATATGTTTACATCTGCCAAGGAGTTCATGTTTGCAGCCACGTTTGTTTGTTAGTCTGTTAGTAAGCAGGATTAATGCAATAACTACTGGACGGATTTCCACGAAACTTGATGGAAGGATGTGGTTTCGGTCAGGAATGACGTGGTGCGGATCTGAATCATTGCATGGATCCTGGAATATTTAATCTCATTCTTTAACATTGCAAAACATTTTTGTTAATTTCTCTGATGGATCTAAAATAAAAAAAAAAACAGGCATGTTTAGAGGACAGATATTTATAAGTGTGTGCAATTTGCAGGTCCAAAAAAATGAGCCCTGATTTGTATTTGTGTTGATAATTTATTGATTATTCAAATCTTTGTTTTAGATTTTGGGAAAAATGTAGCACATCGATCTTTGCAGATTAGTTTTTCTCTAATGAGAATGTATGGAGGTCATGATTTTCTTGGTTTTGTTTGATGTCCTCGTGTCTTCACCAATTCAGATGGGACGATCAAATAAAAAAAAAAAAAGCAAAATGAAGAACAATGTGCCATGAAGTCCCAGTACAGTAGTATTGGGTTCTTACTCTTTAGTTTAAACCCAGGGGCCTGGGGGTGAAGCTGTGGACGGCCACATCCTGGCCTTTAGTAATTGCTACATGCTTCTCTTCCTCAGATTACAGGCCCGTCTGCCAGCAGAATCCATGGCATTATTCCTGGAGCCAAACTAGCCCCTTGTTAAAGCCACAGACCTGCTTCTTTCTGTTTTCATACACTGTCTTTGGGTAAAGACACCAAGCACCACATTGTTGGTGCTCTCAATAACATGGTTTTGTTGGGTATAAGGACACACGAGATATGTACTTTTGCATCCATGACCTTGTAGAAATGTAAGAAATCCTTCCCGTCATTCGCTGTCTGGTTGATGGCAGTTTGAGGGAATTCCAGTTAAATAGCCTGAAGACCGAAGATTATTTTCTGAGGGCCTCGGTGTAACGTGTGATTAGCTTGAAAAATGGCTCCACGCTCTCGACAGGACCACCGCTGATCCATTCAGCTCCTGTTCTCTCCTCCTCAGGTTTCCTGGGTGCAGCGGCGGCCCACTCCCTCGCCAACTCGGGGGCACCGAACGCCGTCCTCAACAGCTTAAACTCGTCCATGAGCCCTCTGCAGACCCCGAGCCCCAGCGCCCCCACACCCCCCTCCCTGTGGCCCAGTTCACTCACCAGCACCCAAGGTCCGTCTGCAGTATTTCTGTCACTTAGTCGCCCTGGTGTGTGGTTTTGTTGGCAACCTTTCATTTTAAGTGTATTTCAAATTAGAGGTGTTATTTTTACCAGTGTGATATTGTAGAGAACTTATACTGTCCATCATAAAAAACAACAAACATAGCTTGTGGTTGAACTTTATAGGTCATTTGTTGGGCTTTTCCTGTAACTACTATTGTAAAGTATCTAGATGCAAAAACACACAGTAGCCGACAGACCTTGTATTTCTCTAACGACTTCATCAAATCTACGTTCTTTTGTTCCAGGCTTCTCGTCTCAGCTGATGCTGCACCCGGCCGCCCAGGCCACCCTGAGCAGCATCCTGCTGTCGGGCGTGCAGGGTTACACACACAGCACGCCGTCCCCTCCTCCGGGCCTGGCCCCCATCGACAAGCAGCCCAACGGGGTCCCTGACTGCAGCAAGGGCTCCTGCACTCTCAATGGACATGTCAAGGTCGGCACATGCTGCAATTACCTTTAGTTCATTCGGGGATTCTGCATGGTCTTAAAAAGTCTAAAACAAGTCTAAAATATAATAATAATTTGAATTTAGGCCTTAAAAAGTCTAAAATATGTACAAATATTGGTAGGTCTGTTTTTTAGTGTTCATTTAACACCTCTTTCATTGGCTGTTAAATTAAATAATAACAACATTATTTAATTATGGTCTTAAAAAGGTTTTACATTTAACACGTTGACGCCTGTTCATCTGTTTTGTATGTTTTACATGTTGTATTTTTTTTTTTTTAGCATCCTGGCTCAGTCTATGGGAGAATGGCGACTGCGTCACTTGCAGAAACAGTTTTGAGCCCAGCTCAATGTGATTCGGTCCAAGAGGCCAGCGGACACAATCCGTCTGAACCGCTGTCGAGCAAGTCGAGCCCGGATGAAGGTATTCCTCTTGAGTAAACTCTGCTAGCCCGGCCTGCACACTGTGAAATCTCTCCTTGTGGCCACTGGATGCGGTTTTTCGCATGAATTTCCAGAGGCCGCATTTAGCTGCAAAAATCTTGCATCATTCTATGAAAGTTACAAAAAAAAGTATGAGGGCATTTTAGAAAAATAGATTAAGGTTGTGTTATTGTCTCTTCACAAAGATGCAAATTCTGGCTTTGTGCATGATCCATCTGCTCATGTTGCAAGGGCTCGCATTCAGATTTATGTCTGTGCCGGTTGCACACACTGAAGAACATGTGTAGAATATGTCAGTCTATGCAGCCATTTAATGTCGTCTGGATAAAATCATGTCCGCATCTGTTTTGAATATATTCACGCAGTATATTCAGCTCTGCAGAACATAAAGGTTAGTGAAAACACCTGCATTCCCAAGCTTATGTGCTAATCACCTTCCATCCAAAAAACATGAGCTTATCCTGTGAAACGTTGGAAGTTATGAGGTGAGCAGAGCCCCCACATGCCCGTCATCTGTACTGTCCTAACTTATCCAGAGACGCTCATGTGTGTGTGTGTGTGTGTGTGTGTGTGTGTGTGTGTGTGTGTGTGTGTGTGTGTGTGTGTGTGTGTGTGTGTGTGTGTGTGTGTGTGTGTGTGTGTGTGTGTGTGTGTGTGTGTGTGTGTGTGTGTGTGTATTCCTTAATGTTTTTAGTACACATAACAAATAGAAAAATTCCCAGAAATAATAGAAAATAAAATAAAGAAATACAAAATTGAAGACATTTAAACAAATGGTAAATATATCATAAAGTAAAACTTATTCCACGATAGTTAGACTAACAGTAACAGATTGGACTAATCCACAGGTGTAATATGTTCTCTAGAATTTCCTCACATAATTTTTTTAATCTCTTACTGTTGTAAGAAAGGTGTTCATACCATGTAGAATGTGGGAGACAGCCAGTGCATTTAACTATTTATTGTTACTACAGTTGAATATTTATTTTAAGAAACTTTCTTCGGGGATTAAATATTAAGGAAACCATTGTGAACTAAACTTTCTACGAGGCTCAGAAGTCAATTGTTTAAGTCTACTTAAAGCAGGTATCTCGCCCTCTTGTGAGTCACTTCAGATCTTTCTGATTTATGTGTTATTCTAACACTGGAGACACAATTTTTGAGCTGTTAACATTTTTGACTCCGCTTCACCTTGGCCTTTGCCGACTTAACATAAATGTACAATTTAAACTTTTCCACTCGAGATTTATGCAACCCCTTAAACCCACTTTGAGGAAAACGCCTCGAATGAACTTATTTCTATTTGTCTGCACTGTCCTCTTAACCTCATACTGCCTCTGACTACTTTTATTGTATTGGAACGGAGACAGATTAACTGCTGGTCTCCTAGTGGTTCAGAAAGGCCCTCATTTCCTCTGTGTCTCACACTCGCGGTTTTCCCCTCAAACCTTCACTCTCACGCGTCTCGTTTTTCCCCACTGTTTTCTGAGCCGGTCCTCCCCCGACTGCAGCGGGTCCTGGTGAGGTTTCCTCTCCCGCTCCTTGCCTCCTTCTGTGTCCCGGAATTGTTTGGACTGGCTCGCCCGGTCCGAGCCGACTCTGCGTCGCGGAATGAGGGAACGCTGTTGGAATAGTTCAAACATTAAACCCCAGAGAGCTTTATTAGATTGACTGACATCATATTATTTTATGTTATACAGTACACCATGCACATTCAGGCTCTTGATTATACAAATGAATGCACACTCACACACACACACATGGCACGTCCTGTTACACAAAGCAGGTTCCTGTCAGGCTGAAAGTAGAGAAGCAGATGAAAACCACTGTAAGTACAGAGCTGCTGTGTTTTTAATTAATCCAGGATCCAGCTGAGACTAGTCACACTTTAATGCACACATAGTGTACTGATGCCCACCAGGCTGCACACACTCTTTACTTTACACTCAGTGACCCAGCTGAGAACACAATGGCACAAATTGAAAAATTCAATAAGCCAATAAGCATTTCAGATATGCATGTCATGTATTTTCTGCACAGAGGACAGGAGCCAGCTGTAAAGTCTGTTTCTGTGTTTTCACTTGAAATGTAGATGTCGATTTAACTGGAAAGAAATTTTAAAGAAGGGATTAAATCCAAATGTGCTTGTCTTTTGTTTTTTTTGCTTCAGGCTCTGACACGTTCGTGGAGGTGGGCATGCCCAGGAGCCCCTCGCACTCAGCCAATGGGAACGAGCTGAAACAGATGCTGGCTTCGTGTAAGACGTCATCAGGGAAGCGACAGGCGGTGGAGCTGCTGCAGGGCACCAAGAACTCCCATCTACAGTACGTTTGAATGGAGAGATCGTTTACAGCCTGGACTGTTTATCATCCCCTGTGGGAATAGAATGTCTGGCAGTATTCTATTAATCCCTTTAGACATGGATGTAGTGAGGATAACCACAGAAACACGGGTGGAAATACATCCAGTACAATCAGAGTGCACACTTTATTTGTTTGTGCCTGTGAATTGTACATTGAAAAACGAATTAATTAGATAAAACTGGAAAGTGATACAAATGGACATTTTGTCCCATGTGGACATTATGGGTTTATTGGCTGCTGCGTGAGCTGGACGATTTTTACCCCAATTCACTTGCCAACAAATTATGGAACATAAGCCCCAGATCGGAGCCAAATCGGCGTCTGATCATCAGTTGCTAATCTCTACTGTGTGAACGCTCGCTGACACATCGTCTCCTCAGTCCAAGTTTCTAACTAAATACCGAGACAAATCTGCAACAGCAATGTGCGTAGTTTGGAAACCTGACATACTAGTGGGCGGTTTCTCCTCGTGAAACATGGTGTAGT
Source organism: Hippoglossus stenolepis (assembly GCF_022539355.2). Taxonomy (NCBI): domain Eukaryota; kingdom Metazoa; phylum Chordata; class Actinopteri; order Pleuronectiformes; family Pleuronectidae; genus Hippoglossus; species Hippoglossus stenolepis. The sequence continues at coordinate 17,561,442 of NC_061494.1, read as the reverse complement.
GTGTGTGTGACCCATTCATGTGTAGTATGACCCACAACCCAATACTTCCAATCACAAGACAGCAAGTCATGAAGTGTGAACTGCACAGCCATCTGACAACTTTGAAAGTCTTGTAGAACTGAAGTAGGCGTTAGAGTAACCAGCTGTAACTTGTGTGCAGTCAAACCCAGTGAGCTGGAAACTTTAAAAGCCTCAGAGATGATGTGAGGAGAAGATGAGTTCGGAGGAAAACAACATCTGGAGGCTCTGCACTTTCTGTGTGTCACAATACTGTTGTTTTCGTCTAATCCCAACAGTTCAGACTGTCTCCTCTCGGACGCCGAGTCCAGCTCGTCAGACAGTCCCGTAGCGGATAAGAGGGCGCCGGGTAGCGAGCGGGCGGCCGAGAGAGCGGCGCAGCTGAACGAGAGGGAGAGAATCCGACTGTCACCACAGGCGTCCTTCGCCAACATGCAGGTACACGTGCACTCATGCACCCAACACACACACACACACACACACACACACACACACACACACACACACATCATGCTCAGTTTTTGAGGATTAAAGGAATAAAACTCTGTTTTCTGACTTTTCAGGCATTTGACTATGAACAGAAGAAGCTGTTGGCAACCAAAGGTGAGTTTGTGTCATTAGACCATAACTTCACTTTGTGTAATGTTAAGGTCACAACTGCCAGTGAATCTCTTCATTGTTCAAATAAATAAAATATTATCTGAAAATGTAGTTAAGATTTCAAAGATACCAACACAGTGAATTATTCCTAAATGTGCATAAATTACCACAAAATGAATTTCACTCAAGAACATTCAACTAATTCAAAATCATAATCTGTTTCATTTGGGGTCGATTTTAAATGTTTACCAGAAGTATTATCGTCTCTCTGTTGGTGTATGTGTGCATCACTTTATGTCTCTATCCACGCAGCGATGTTAAAGAAGCCTGTGGTGACTGAGGTGCGGACCCCGACCAATACCTGGAGTGGGCTGGGCTTCTCTAAGTCGATGCCAGCCGAGACCATCAAGGAGCTGCGGAGAGCCAATCATGTGCCCTACAAGCCCAGCATGAGCACCACATTCGAGGTCAGACTTTCAGGCCCTCGGTGTTTGTCAATCTCGAGTTTATTTATTGTCATTATGTGTGTGTTTGTAAAAGATTACATCGATGCAATGGCCTTATTAATGTTTGCGATGCCTTGCTCAGGGGTCCCCGCTGTCCTTGTCGCGATCCGGCAGCCGGGAGCTTGTGGGGAACGGCAGCGACTCGGAGAACTGGCGAGACAGAAATGGTAACGGGCTGCCGGGTCACCCAGAGTTCCCCTCCGCTGTCGGCAGCCCCAAGAGGAAGCAGAACAAATCTGGTCAGTGGAGCAAATGTTTTTACAGCATCTTTGTTACAACGACAAAAAAGCACTGATCATTTCTCAGCAGTGCAGCTTTAGCAGAGCAAAGTTTAACAAGATGTTATTACATTTATGGCTCAGGAGGTAGAGCAGGTCGTCCACTGAGTGAAAAGTCTGTGGTTCGATCCCCGGCTCCTCCACTCGGCACGTCCTCAGATTGTCACTGATGTAGCAGCATGTTAAATGTTGTCATCTCACTTTTATCAGTTTCATTTTTTTACTTATTGAAAACACAGCAGTCACTTCGCACTAAATACTTTAGCTTGTTTTTTGTTGTACAACTCTACATCTGTGGGAGCTGACAAGTGTGTAATCTTCTTTGCTTCCTTCAAAATTATCTTTGTTTTTTTCTTCCATTTTGGTCTTAATCCTGGAATGGACAGCTGCGGAGCATTTCCTCAGCAGCAGCAACTACATGGACTGCATCCCCTCTGTCACTGGCAGCAACGGCTGCAGCCTGAACTCATCTCTCAAAGGCTCCGACCTCCCTGAGCTGTTCAGCAAGCTCGGCCTGGGGAAGTACACGGACGTCTTCCAGCAGCAGGAGGTAGCGTAGAATGTGAACCATCTTCAAATATCCAAATAACTATTGAATCATCAGTCCCCAGAGGATGAATCTTACAGACTTTGCGGATCCATTTGCTCTTTCTTTAAATATTTTTATCAAAGGATGGCATGTTCAGGTTAAAATAAGTTTTATGATAGTGTTTTTAGTCATGGATATAATACAGCACTTGTTGTACTCATGATATTTATGGTTAAAGGCCTTAATTGGAACATGTTTAATTGTGGCAGTAGTTGTATTAAATTGACTTTCTGCTGCCTCCAGATTGACCTCCAGACATTCCTGACTCTGACGGACCAGGACCTGAAGGAACTGGGCATCACCACCTTCGGCGCCCGCAGGAAAATGCTGCTCGCCATCTCGGGTACAAAAGAAAAAGAGCATCTGTTCATTACACTTCATTTTTCATGTCTGCCCAGCAAAGCCGTAACTGACACAAAGAACATTAGCATGAGGATGGATGATGGTGCAGAGATGCCTTCATACGACCACATTAGTCATTTTCTGTGCCTGTTATCACTGATGCCAACTGAGGGCTGTGTGCTGCCAGCTCACTTCTGCTGAAGGCAGTTCACACAAATAGTTTTTTGTGTTTCATTAGTCTTTCTTATTTTGTCACTGCTATGTGGCAGAGTAGAGCCTAGCTGCACGTGCACAAGACAAAATGTGTGCATCTCCTCCGCCAACCTCTGGATGTGAGAGCTATATGTGGCCCTTATTAGTGTCAGAAGTTCAAAAGAGTGCTACTCCAACTAATTTTCTCGTAAACACATGAGGAAACATGTTGCAGTAATTTACACCAGCAGGAATAAATGGCATGAAGGCACATTCCTCTCACATGAGTATATTGGTGTTTGTCCAGTGGCTCCAGCTGTCTCCCGAATGCTGATGTGTCCTGCTGTTGCACCGGGTCTCAATTCACTCTTGTGGGTGTCACACTTCATGACTGATGTCATATGTTGGACGTCGTAATTGCCGCAGTTGTTAGCCTGCGAAGTCAATCATGCACGTGTTGGGATCAATGGTTCGGACCTGAGCCAGGCCGGGCTGAGCGAGCAACAAGGGGAAACTGTAGAGGCCAGTGCTCTGATTAATAAGGAAGCAGAGTGGTCCAAGGCTAAAATAGTTTTGCCGCCCGACGCCTCAGCCAAGTGCAGGTCAGCTTTCATCTCTGCTGACACAACTCAGCGGCTCCAGAAGAGGAGCATGCACGTCTCTTTGCTTTTGCCGTGTTATTCTACCTCTTTATAAAGAGATCGAGAGCCAGTCGAGGCAATCCAGGTTTCAACTTCCTGCAGGTTTGCCAGTAAAAAGAGCTGCAGGAGTGAGCCGCCTGTCTCCAGAAATTTATCTGGAGGTTTGTACTGGCAGCCGCAGGACGTGGCTATCGTATGAACAACCCCGAGATGCCATGGTGCGCTTCTGACATTTTTATGAAGGCGTTTGGTCCAATTTGTAAAACCAGATGGACACAAAGAGCTTTTGTTGTTCTGAGCAATCCTGTAATGATTTAAATCCCATGTTTATGTCACAGACTATCAATGGAGACGTGTACATTATTTTTTTTTCTTTTCTTTACTTTGATTTACAGTGGCTGCCCAAATGACTTCATTCTCATTAAAAAAATAGTGTTTTTCTTTCCCCAGAACTAAACAAGAACCGGAGGAAGTTATTTGAGCTGCCCATCAGGTCCTCTTTCCTGGAAGGGGGAGCGAGCGGCCGCCTCTCGCGCCAGTTCCACGCAGACATGGCCAGCGTGAGCGGGCGGTGGTAGTCGCCTGCGGACGTCCAGCCCATCTCTGAACCGTCCACGATGGAGATCAGCCTCAAGCATCAGCAGCCCAGGGTTCAGCGGTTGTTTACCTTCTTTCAGCTGAAGTAAGACTGTTACCATATAGTATAAATAAATACATGTGTGTGTATATACATACATACATATATGTATATTAAAAAAGCCATAGTTTTACCTGAAGTGCCAACAAGAAAAAAAGGGATTTCTCAGACACATGCGGTTCAGTGTTTACTCCTGATGGAGACATTCAGTCTATTTGGAGCATTTATATATGAAGGTTGTTCTGATTCTGAAGAAAAGGTACTGTCCAGTATTTCTGTCCACTTTGTTGTTCAAGGGAACAGGCGGAATGATTAGTACAATCATTTTACACATTGATACTACCTGCATTTGTATTATGCTGTCGTATCAGTGACATGCACTTTAACAATACTCGACTTTTGCCTGTGAGAGCCTTAATTCCTTAGACTGAAGCAATGAAAACTATGCATTTTTTTTTTATTTTTTATTGACTAAAAAGCACAGATGCATTTTGTACCAAACGAAATGTAAGCACTTAGCCAGAGATTAGGGCGCCACCAAATGAAGTGCAGAGTCGCCAACGTGGCGACTTCATCAACACATCTACCAAAGAAAAGTATCCTTGTGGCCTTTGACCTTTGGCTGCCTTAAGTGTTTTAATTGGTGGACATTCCTCCAAGGTCAGTGTTCGTGTCCAACCACAGTCTGTTTGTCTGTCTTTGTATTTCTAGACAAAACTAAAAAAATAAAAAAAAACATTTTGTACTCATTATACATTATGATTTTAGTTTTAGTTTTTATTACTATTTTAGGGGAGTGGGTGGGATGTTTAACGGTAATCAGTTTACATATGTATTTTTTTATACGTTCATGAACGAGTTTCTATGATTTTTTTTTTTTTGTAATTAGATTATTAGTATCTTTTACTTCGTTGTTTGTTCCTGCCCCTTTCAATCTGTGGAGCCGTGACGTGGCTGTGCCATCCGACAGCAGCAGAGGCGTGAGGCAGTTTGGCCTGAGCTCTATAGGCCTCGCTCTGATTCTGTCTACAGGCATTTCTCTGTGGTTTGCCCTCTGTTTGTTTATAGTGCATGGTCTTTTGTCTGATGTGTTATTTGTCAGCGTCTGTCGGCCTCCTCTGTGGCTCCCTCTGTGTGACTAAAATCTCAATGCGCTCCTCCATATATGCGGAAGAGGAGTCGCCTCGCTAGAACCGCAGCGTGATATTCTTTCTTTTTTTGTCTTTCTGTTCACTGGCTGTCCTGTTTCAGAGCGAGGAGCGACCTCATCGCCGAGCAAGCCGTGCCTTTGTGGTGAGAGGTGCCAGAAAAGTGCCAATGTACATAACTAGTTCTTCAGCAGGGAGATATTTCGTTAAGAACACTAATATTTTTGGTCTGACCTTGCTCTCCAGATAGGAGGTGCATCACACAAAGAGCCAGTATATTCACAGCTGAGTCCGTTGCATATGAGCGCTACCGCGAGAAACAAGGGAAGAAGAACCGAGTCGTTGAAAGGACCGTGAGATTTAAGATGAAAACAAACAGAAGTCTGGAATTTTCTAGTATCAGCCTCGCAATCAAATATCCAGAGAGACCAGGTTAAGTGTTGTTTAATGAAGTCGCAGGATTATGCATGCAGCAGCATTTATCATTAAAGCTTGTGTTTGTTCTACGCTCCTATATTTTGTTTTGAAAAGGGAAACATCCTTTTTTTTGAGCAGTTCATTAACTTGGGATCACTCCAGTGTTTTGTTTTTTTTCTTGCGTGTGTGATGTTCTTCAGATTTGTCTGAGGATTTAGCCTAAAAGCCGAATCGTCTTCCAAGGTCCGGAGCATTTCGTATCAAGTGCAATTAAGTCTCTTTGTAGCTTGTTTTTTTTTTGTTTGTTTCTGGAAAAGATGTTTATTTGTAGTGGATTAAATATAAAAAGCTCAGACTTTCTTATCTTGGTTTAAAAGAGAATACAGTGTTTGAAATCTATCGAGTATGTAGAGGACACTTCTGAGAATTCGAACATTAACGTAGACAAATCTGACGGAACGTTCCTCATGTCATCTCGGAGATAAGCCAGTCGCCTCTTTTAATTTGCAGCGATTCCTTTAATTTGTTGTTTATCATGTTCACTTTAAACCACTTTCCATCTTCCCTCCCATCTGATTAGAGCCGTTCTCAGTGGATGTCACGATAATAACACTGCTCTGAATAACACTTCGACACGGTTGCTGACGCCAACCAGATAATTGTCTCGTTTTTCCCCTTTTGTTACATGTCACGCCCCCCCTCTCCACCCAGTGTCTCACGTCCTGTCCTCCTCTTTGCTGTTGACTGCCCTACAGAGGCAAAAAAAAAGCCAAAAAATAAGTGAAGATAAAATAATATTGGGGGGTGGGGGGGTCTTTATCCTGAGAGGAAAACCTGGGGCTGGTTCGGGCCCCCACTCATCATGGTACTAGATTTAAATTGTTGAGCACTGATTCTCCCAGTGCTGTGACTCGTGTTCCTGCCAAGCAGACATTTGTTTTCATCCTTCGCCTCGTTCGGATGTATGTGCTCGGGGGGGGCAGTGGAGGTTCTTGTCTTATCAAGTGAATGTTGTTTCAAAATAAAGCAAAATATTGATGCATGTTATTGCAGAATTATTATGGATCAGTGAAGGGACTCATTAAGTCAAAAAAAGTTTACTGCCAAGCTTGTCAATTCTTTGCCCTCGATAGGATAGTTTCACAATTATGTCTTTTGATTTGTTGCGTTTAGTCACAGTGTTGTTCCCAAAGGGATTTATTCGAAGGAGTCTTTTGAACTGCAATCAAATGGTACATTTATAATAAATGTAAACCACTAGAGGAAATGATGTATTGCATAACGTTTGTACAACTTTTTTCATCTTGTACAACCTTTTGTTTTTGTGTGTGAGAAAGGTACAATTCTGCACAAAGGTTCCAGAGGAGAAGAAATTTGTGTGTAAACATTGCCATGTGGCCAAAGCTCTGTTCACTGTTGTTGTTATTCTGACTGTGTTGTAGTGCAGACATAAACAGGAGAAACTGTCAAGCAGGCAAAAGGAGATGTTTGTTCAAACATTCAAATGATATTAAGGTAATAAATGTATGCAAACAAAATGTCTGTTTGGCTCTTATTATAAAATGTTGTGTTTTCTGCAGCTCACAGAATATAAAGGGATCGGCGTCAATCGTCCTTGTTTGCTTCTCCACAGTCTGGAGGGAAGATGATATCTGGCAGCTCTCAGGAAATCCTGGATTTCACTGCACCGACTTTTCCATCTCCAGAATATTCTGCAAGTAGCAATATAGAAATAAAAATAGCGAAAAAACCAAAGCACAGAAACACTGATTCCTCTGCTGCCGCCAGCAATTTTAATGAGGGTGTTATAAAATCAGAACATTTTAAATATTTATGCCAAAAAATACCGCTGACAAAGTTTTATAATATTTTATTCATCTTACACAACTAAACAGCATGAATTGTAAAACATGAAAAGATTAGTTCACATTGTTGTGAACCTATTTCAAAGGGGGAAAGGGGGGGGTCAATGTGGTAGGTGTGGTCGACCCTCTCTTCAGGAGGCAAACAAGGTTGTCGGATATTATATCAAAACGTTTTCACAGCTCTGACTCATTCAATAGGAAAAACTTTAACTGTTTCTCTGGGAGGTTTTTCCTTCATGAACAAAAACATTGCCTTACTAGAAGTAGAAGTTTAACAAATAAACTCACAGTCCATTGGAAGAGGAGATCTGCCCTGAAGGTTTATTCAGGAGAAATAAGACTGGTTCTGTCTTTGCAATATTTTTCATAAACCTGGATCTTAAGGGACATTGACAGATACAGAGATACTTTACCTGACAATGTTAAAACTATGATAATTAAGGCTGGTAAATAGCCTCTTCTGTTTTTTGTTTTCACACCACATCTCTGTTTCAAAGCCTCACAGTCGACCACAATGAGAACAAACACACACTCTTGCAGGTTGAGGAGCAGCACGGTGCCGTGCCGAGTCGTTGCAGCACCACGCATGCAAACATGAGACCTAATCCGCACAGCTTGGATCTGCTTAATCCATCAAAATGAATCTGCTGTGACTGACGGGGACCATACATGCTGCAATGCACGAGAAGAAAATCAGGATGGAACTGGGTGAAGGGTTCAGATTTTCAACTCATCTGTTGGATTGAGGTCAGTGTCCCCACCTCTCTGCTCTGTGTCACTCAGCTGGGCCACGTTTACTTCAAGCCATGAGAGTGCATCTTACTTTATATGAGCATTGCAGCAAATAAGAGAATGAGACCAATGTATTTAAAAGATAAACAGACGACCTATGTGGTTTAATGTGATGATTTCCTGTTGAATCACTGACTGTGCTCTGCGTTGCAGTTTCATTAAAAATCTCAAGGGGGCAGTGTTGCCACTCATAAAGGACAAGGTTACTCACCAACAGATAACATTAACAAATTATTACAAAAATACAAAGATACTGATGGTTATTTATGAGATTCAACAAACTTGCTTCAAAAAAGGTTTTGAGTAGTTTAGTCAATTAATTAGTCAATTTGTGTTCACAAAATACAAAACATGCACCTTCGCTTGAGGCGAGGAAGGAGTTTTCATTTTAGTCATCTTTTTTTAACTGCTCCAGTCGTCGTACACAGGCCTGCCTCTCTCTCTCTCTCTCTCTCTCTCTCTCTCTCTCTTCCCATCTATCTCTCTGTCTCTCTCTTCTCTCTCTCTCTAACTGTCTCCTCTCCGTCTCTCTCTCTCTCTCTCTCTCTCTCTCTCTCTAACTGTCTCCTCTCCGTATCTCTCTCTCTGTCTTCCATCTATCTCTCTGTCTCTCCGTCTCTCTCACTGTCTCCCATCTCCCCTCTCCATCTCTCTCTCTCTCTCTCTCTCTCTCTAACTGTCTCCTCTCCGTCTCTCTCTCACTCTAACTGTCTCCTCTCCGTCTCTCTCTCTCTCTCTGTCTTCCATCTATCTCTCTGTCTCTCCGTCTCTCTCACTGTCTCCCATCTCTGTCTCCTCTCCGTCTCTCTCTCACTGTCTCCCATCTCTCTCTCTCTCTCTCCCTCCCGACTCTTATCCACCTCAAATTGAGCCCTCGACAGAAACAGGTGGTGCAGTTGATCTATGTTCTGTGGCAGCTTGTCACTCGCTCACGTTCTCCTCACTCTGTCATCATTTTCCAGTGGAGCTTCTCGAGCTAAAGAACACAGATCGTCTTCTTGTTTACATAACAACCTGAACACTGAATAATACGATGTAAATATACTGGTGTGTGTTATCCTGAGGAGTCCAGGGAGAATGTACTGGAAGGATGTTAAGAAAACATTCATCATGGTGTCTGCTGCCAAGTCCTGAAAAGTAACTTTTTTATCTTGATCAGAAAACAGTTTGATCTCTTGAGTTTCCATGGGAACAAATGTACATTTTCACCCATATGCGTGAAGTATAATAGTTCTGGAGAAAAGCTTTTAAATCACATATCAGAATCTCTCCATTTCATTTTCAGCAATTACGTGCATGGCACAGCTGCCCATCATTCTTAGCGCCCAGCATGACTAATTTTAATTTCATGTGCTATTGTGACAGACAGACAGAATGAAGGATGGCTGAATTGCAGAGAAATGGAGCAAAGGGTTTTTAATCACCAACCGAGCATGTATTTATTCAGCATCCTGGCGCCCTCGCCTCTTGAAGACCAGCAGAGTCCAGGGGCATCACATATTGTTCTCATGGGCAGCTTGCCTCTGCAGGAAAGGTGTAATATAGAGCTGGGACTTGCTGCCTCACAGTACCTGGCTCGTGTCCAGTGGACAATATGCTCTCAGTGTCTGATCCGTCTGGCTCATTGTGTCTGTCTACCTTCTTTTTTCATCCTTTCTCATGCAAAATGACTCAAATCTCACAGAGAACCACAATGTTCCCACTGTCTGAATATCAGCAGCTCTTAGTGGATTCTCACTTCACTTTTCAGTGTGTTTGTACTGCTTTCATTTATTCCCTCCGACAAAGAGGATCAGCCATGTGTGTGTTTGTTGGCCGGTTTGTTCATTTTCAGCAGGATTATGCAAAAAAATGACTCAACTGATTTCACCCAAAACTAAATGGAAGGACGGGACGCAGGCCAGAAGAGAACCCATTACAATTTGGCCCCAGGGATTTTATTTTCACTTTATTTAACATTGTGAAAGGCAGATTTTAATTAATGGAGCCTGGTGACATTTGGTGCAGCTTGATTGAATTTAAAGGGGACACTTGGGCCTTGGTGACGGTTTGTACTCTACTGAGAACCATTCCAGTTTATCTCTCAAACTGTTTTAGATAAAAGTAGAGACAATTTGAAGACAACTTATTTTAGAAATAGCAGTTTTCTTGGGAGGGTAAAATTATGATTCTTTGTCTCTGAACACAATTGATTCATATTTTTGAAAATACACTTATTCACAGTGTTGCTATGAGATGAATGAGAGGATTGATGCCACTCTTACACTAAAGATGAAGCTAGAGGCAGCAGCACCTTAGCTTAGCTTAGCATAAAGACTAAAAACTATGGGATATACCAAACCTTGCTCTGTCCACATGGGCATCAAAACCCAGCATCATTTAAAACTCAGTAACTAACATGCTGTTTGGTTTTGGTTTTTTTGTACCAAACCAAAAAGGTGAGGCATTAAAAGGTTATGAATGTTATTAGTTATTATTTGTTTTATAAAGGCCTCCTCTATATTTCTTGGTCAAGCAGCCCATTGAAACTCCAGGATGTTATTGTTCCAGCCAGTTCAAGCTAAATTGATATTGATTGAAAATTTCTTCAACAAAGCAATTAAACGTATTTCCCCAAATATCACACTGTTCCTTTAAGCTTTTCCTACATTATATTAAATAAACTGAATAAATTAATAAATGTTCTGACCCTGATTCAAATAGGTGGGTTTTGTTCTTGAATGTTACTTTAACACTCATTATCTTTTACCATGACAACAGGGGGGGGGGACAGTGAAGGCGTTCCGTTCATGAAAACCTCAGATAAACAGACACACACACACACAACCCTTATCAATCCGACAGCAGCCACGCTACAGGCAGAGCTCATGCTGAAAATCAATGACACACTTCATTTGCTTCCCCCAGATAAATGTGGTTGTGGTGCACGCACACACGCACATGCACACGCACACACACACACACACACACACACACACTGAACCCTGCAGACTATGGTATTGTGTTCTGCTCATTTAAAATGTTGTGACCTGTGCTCCATATACTGGCTTGGATGAGAAGTGATGTGTGGTGACTGCAGGGTGTGTGTGTGTGTGTGTGAATGTGGGTGTGTGACAGCCAGAGGAACATGTAGAAAGTGATGAGTAAACATAATGAGATAGATATTTAGCGATGGATCACTTCTTTGTCCTCCTCCTTCTGTTATTTTGAAATTTGGCCAGTTTGGTCCTATACTGTCACTGCACCTCTTTTCCTGCGATTTCTCCATCTGTCACTGTTTTCATGCGGCCTGAGCAAATCCGAGTGGACTGCCAATACAGGGCATACTGTGATGTGTAGTATGCACACACAGACACACACTGACACAGCAGAGTCAGGTGCACCTCAGAGACCAGGATTAAGAGAGGAGGGAATGTGGGAAAAGTGATGGAGAGAAAAGGAGACAAGAAGGTTGAATCTGAAGAGGGAGAGAAAGGTAGAGGAGTTGAGGAGGAGGAGGAGGAGAGGGAGGATATCAATGAAGGGGGAGGGGAAGGCCTTGGCTGGGTGTGCGTTGTGTCGGGCGCAGTGTTGCTTTCCCCCTCGTCCTCCTGCAGCTCCACTGGAAACACTGACGCTAACACAGGGTGACTCTGGCTGGAGGGGATGCGAGTGGATGGAGAGAGGGATGGCAAGGAAGACAGATTGGAGATATAGGATGAGAAGGAGCCCACGAGAGTCGGTCAGCCACATCCTCCACCTCCTCCTCCTACTCCTCCTCTTCCTCCTCCTCTTCCTTTCCAATAGCAGATAAGCGCATCAGGCGGAGCGGGGGAAATGGACAGGGGGAAGGCCACAAAGAGAAATAGATGATGGTGTACATAACAATGAGCTGTGTTTCATTTGGTGCAGCTACTTCAGGCCATTAGATGAGCTCTGGTTCTTATTGTTTATGTTTGTAACCACTAGACCTTGGATGAGCTCACTCACTAGTTTAGTGAGAACAGAGTCAGGGTCAGACATGTGTATATATACTGTAAACATAAAGCTGCATGTAACTTCCCTGCACTAGGGATGCATAACAGAACTCAGATCAGTTCATCTGTTGATCCTGACTCCAGCAGCGCCCTCTCCTCACACACAGGCGATGTGCACGCTGACCTTCACTTTTAATCAGTTGTATTTCCCAGGCAGGAAATTTGAGCCGGATGCATCGTCGCCCTCGTGAAATCCGAGCGTGGAATAAATTCAGGCCTTCTAGTGGTGCATGCGTCTGATACCGAATCTGAATGCCACAGTGATTATGAGCTTACTCTGAGTTTAATTCGCCTGCCCGCCATAACCTCATTCACTAATCCTGGGGCATGCATGAAAACGCTCGGCAACTATATTCTGGTTTGGTGCATGATTGAGATTCTTACTTCCTCCTCATATCTAGAAGTGATGATGATGATGATGCTGTGTCAGATGAGTTAAGGTGGCTTCCCTCCTATGATTCAGTGCAGACTGGTGCAGCAGTCCCGGCCCCCCCCTGTCGTTTTCAACAGCATGACTCAGGGGCCCCACGGGCGCAGCTGCAGAATCCGTTGTCCGCTGAATAGATAAACACTGTGTCGCCTCTCCTCAGGGCGCCGTGTATAACACACGGAGACAAAAACTAATGGTAAGTGACACCGCCTCAGTCTGATGTTCCCCTGTGAAGAATGGAGAGGAGACAACACTGGTTTAGGAGAATGAAAATGAAAATGTCTTCATGATGATCAGATTTCACTTCGGCACGTGTGATAGGAGCAGACAGTTAAGAGGCGCCTGCAGCCTTCATTGTGCATTTAGCCACAGTTTACCCACGCACTTGACCTTTCATGCTTCAGCAATGCAGCCTCTGTGGACCACTGATAAAGGAGGTGTAGTGAGCTAGAGTCTGTAGGGAGATAACACACACACACTCAACCTTGTACTTCTACCTTGGTGAGGACATTCATTGGCATAATGCATTCCCTAACCCCCTAACCCTGACCTGAACCATAACAACTACATAACCCTAACCCTGACCTTGAATCGAACCCTTACCCTGACTGGAACCCTAAATACAAACTAAACCTCATTCTAACCCTATCCACATCCTAACCATGATCCTAAATCTTACCATAACCCTAAACCTAATTCTTACTCTTACTCTTAATACAGACTCGATCCATACTTCTAACCCTAAGTACAAACTAAATCTCTTTCTAACCTTAACGCTTACCACATCCTAACCCTGATCCTAATTCTAACCCTAACACCTAAACCTAGTTCCAACCCTAACTACATCCTAACCCTAATTCTAATTCTAACCCTACTCTAACCCTAATTTAATCCATTCCCTAACCTACACCTAATTCTAAACCTATCCCGATCCAAACCTAATTCTAACACTAACCCTAACCTTCATTTTAACCCTAATTCTCACTCTAACCTTAATCTAACTTTAACCTTAACCTTACCCTTAACACAACCTTAAAACTTGATTTACGTTACGTTTGTCCCCATAAGGAAGACAAGTCCTGAACCCCCACATACACACACACACACACACACACACACACACGGAGCCCAGCATAAAGCACATGGTCCTCTGACATGTTTTGCATTTTTATTATGTGCCATTATGTCCACAGCGCACACATGGTCCTTTATGAGACATGAAGGCAGAGGGGCTCATTCATTATGCGGAGCAATATGTCCGAGTCATCCCACTGCTCATTACTGGGCGCTCCTCCTGCACCTGAGACCTCTAGCTCACCATATAAGGACACGTGAGACCCTCATCGGCCTGTCGTTGAAAGGGAGTGCATGTGTGGATGGAGACCTAAACCGGAGAGGGGGGGTCGGGGGACACATGGATAATCTGGTTACATAAGAAGCCATTGAATTTGCAGAACGTCTCTGCCGCGCTAATCCACTGAACTATTCATGTCCAACTGTCCCGCGGCGCACACTTGTGGCTCTGAAGGCACCAGACAATGCGCGGCGTGCACGACGGAGAGCGCGTGGAATAAGAAAAACGCACGAGACGACGAGAGTCTCGGAGGCTTTTAAGTGCAAACGCGTCTCTGCGGGAGCTGCTATGCTCCACGTCGCCAAAAGCCGAACCTGCAGCTCGGGCTTGTGCTGTTTCGCGCCCGTGACGATTCCGCTGACGCGCCAGTAGCCGCACCACCCAGGAGACAGAGAGCTGAGCTGCTGTGCGCGGCGGAGCGAGTGGAACAACGCGTCTCTCTCTCTCTCTCTCTCTCTCTCTCTCTCTCTCTCTCTCTCTCTCTCTCTCTCGCTCTCTCTCTCTCTCTCTCTTCCTCTTTCCTTCCTCCGTGCGTAAAGGACCGAAGCTGTTCTCCTGCAAGTCCCGTGGACGACACTCAACGAGCCGCAGCATTTCCCCCCCAGTGACAGCATCACCCAGGCACCGCTGCAGAGATGGAGGTACCAGCCTTGGCGCACAACATCACCAGTCCGCTAAGTCCCTGCGAGGGGATGATCAAGGACCTGAGCCTAGACGCCATACAGTTGTGCGAGCGAGATGGTGAGTAGGTTTTGCTTTCCACATTACAACATGCATTACAGGCCCAGTCTGCAGTTTGCTGCGGCGCACAAAGAGTGTTCCTCTTTGGCTTTAGATGCATCATGTTCCCGTGTTGTGTGTTTTAAGGGGATAATAGGGGCCGCTCGCTCCGCCGGTTCCTCTGCTGAGTGGATGGATGGATGGTGCGCCTGTGCCTGTGCGTGTGTGGAATAGCTGAGCGTCTTTTCTGTTGCAGTCGGGCTTTTGTGCATTAATTCTCTGCTAAAAATCGAAACGTGCATTCCTGCAAACTGAACGTGCACAGACGAGGGGACAGTGTTAAGTGATGGGAGACTTGGTTTCAGCACCACAGACAGAGGCCGGCGGACACCCCGCCTATGACCGCTGCTCCTGGGCTTCTCTTCTCCGGCACCTGCCTCAATTCATGTATTTGCATCTAAAGCATGACACAAACAATCATCTTTATAATCTCATATCCCATAATCAACTGGTAATAACTCCCACTGGGTTTAGGTTTTTGATGCATTAAGTCATTCACCTGCATCTGTGCTGGATAAAAGTTTTCTTTTCTGTATTAATCATAAAATATAGTCTTGATATCAAATTGATCACTGCTTAGAATGCATATATAAGCCACTTATATTATATCAAAGTATAAAAGCAGTTTTTAAATGAGCAGGTTTAACAGTGATGCAAATATAATGGTGAGGAGGGGGAAAAAAGCAAGTCATCATCAGGAGAGAATGAGAGGCTCAAACATGGCTGCACCCACATGTGTGTGTGTGTGTGTGTGCACAGGCGGTGGAGCCCTACACACCCATCTCTGCAATTACAACCCATTGATTCCACATCTGAGACTAATGGTCACAGCGATTCCCCCCTTTTAATTAAGCGTGTCGATTAATGCACATGCATGACATTGAAATGAGACGGCACCTTTTCAGAGCTGAGGGGATTTTAATGAGTTTTTCCCAGATTTTCTTGATCTGTATTTGGATTGGTCGGTCAGGACGCGCCTGGAGTCAATGGTGTGTCATCGCTGAGCCTTCAAATGACCCCTAGCCTCTTATCACTCTGCCGTCATTGTATCACACATGCTTCATTTTCTCATCTGCCGGAGCTGCTCCTCATAGTGTAATACAGCAGGATGCAGTTTATATCCTCTTAGTGCTTCGCTGGCCTGATCCTAAAGCTGTAATTTTAATAATGGTGTACACAGGCTGGGGCTGGACTTCTCTCTAATGGACCCCTGTGCCGGTGTTGTGCTTCCTATGCTGCAGCTCAGGAGCTTTTATGATGAAGCTGTGTTGGTCTTTGCAGCAAAACAGCCCCTTTCCTGTTTGTCAAATAGATTGTCCCGGTGTAAATAGTGCCTCTGTTTCATTACGACACCCACATAGTGTCTGTTTGTGGAGCAACACAGTCACAATGTCTAGCTTCTGTGCAGAGGATCTATCAGTGGTTTCTGGAAATGACCGTCAATAGAATATGGACCGAATTCTCTCCACCAAAGACTTCAAGAGAGTTACTAATGCTTTTGATTACCTCGCAGGTCGATTATTATAATTCCTTGTGTGTTGGTGTAGAACTGACTTCTCTTCGTCATGTGCCTCATCATCTTCTAACTGGAAAAAGAAAGCTTGATCACATTCCACCAGTACTGGCAATTTCCTGTGAAATTCAGGATGGATTTTAAGATTTTATTGTCTAGTTTTTTAAAGGATTTTAAATGAACTGGCACCACTTTATTCAGTTTCACCCTCCTGCTCCATCCTGAGCACTGGGGTCGACCAACCTGATGTTTCTAGGCTCAAAAACTGAGGTGGCAAATCTCTGCAACAGTTTATCAGAACCACTGTCACCATAGAAACATCCAAATCATTGTGTTCAATTCAAGTCGAGTTTGACACCTCGATTTCATCTTCCACTGTGCAACATTCTAATTCTCAAATATCCATGATGTTAAACATTTAGTTACTTTTGTATCTTCAATTTATTTGGACTTTTTATATATAAATATAAATTAGTATTTCTATATTCTAAGCCTGTTCAGCACTTTGGTTAAATGTGGTTGATTTGACTTATATCCAAAAATTCCCTCTTTAATTAAGCAATTGATGATTTTTGCAGCTTGCTATGCAGATGATTCAGTCTGATCACCAAGGTTTGGTTTCAACACACATGCGACAAACAAACCTGAAGGCTACACTATTTCGTGTACAGTATAATCCAGTAGTGTCCTCCCTCAGTCAACAGTAAGTGAAGCTTGTCGTGTTAAATTCTGGTTTGTACTGTTTGTTTTATTTAGTTTTGTTCCTGTTATTTCCCTGAAATTCGATGTTGCACACGTTCATTTAGAATAAGTTCCAGAAATACTGAAAAGTTTCCACCTGCCCGGCCACACCCCGTGTAGCAGACCGCCCACTTCCAGTTTTCCCAGAAACAGACTATTTTTATTATCCGATCGATACGCCCAATCTTTTGACCGTATTCCTTTCAGTTAAGCACAGCTGTCTAAATTTATCTCCCATATCCATTAATATTTAATTGAGAGGCAGGAGAGGCTTACGTGCCTTGTGCTGACCCAGCAAATGGAAAATAGATGCAGCTCCAGTAATCTGTGGGAAAGAGCTTTCTCTCCCTCACACACACACACAAGGACTGTTTGAGAATTTCAATGCACAAAAGTGGGATACAAGTTGTTTCTGTGTGTGAGCCCTGTTAGAGGGGATGTCACAGCCTTAATGGTTCGGTTTAGCGACGGGGTTGTGACATGAATAAGCAAGAGCTGGGGGATGTTTTGCTTTTACTGAATCTGCACTTATGAAAGACACGTCTCTGTTGCATGTGTGTGCGGAGATCTGGGGACACAGAGCTTCCCATAATGTTGTGCTGGACAGAAATTTGTCCCCAAGCTCCGAAATGTTGTGACTGAAGGGACCACCTGTTTGATTCCACATCCACAGTTACTGTGTATTTACAGGGGATAATGAAATACATGCTACATGTCTCCGAAGACCCTCCACTGTGGCCGTTGACATAATTCGGTTGCCGTGATGGATGACTGCCATTTATGCATCCAAGTACTCTGTCTGCACTCTGTGAAATCTCTCCGAGCGAAAATACTGCAGCTCCAGCTGTGTCACCCTCAATCTGACAGTGTGTGTCCATGATAGAGAGATGGTTGTTCTTTCTCGCCACTTTTCAAAAACACTGTTGAGCTGAGAATCATCATGAAAATTAGTTTTGCAAGATTAAATCAGCAGCTGTTTTTCTATTTGATTGCACAAAATATGCTGCTTCTCAGACATAAGTTAATATTTTTTTTTAAATATGAAATGTTGGGGTGAGTCCAACACAGTCATAACTGAAACATCTAAATTATAGTGAATATATCATATCCACGCTATCCATCTTTTTCCAATGAGTAAGATTGATGACAATCTTATCTGTGCGGG
Organism: Hippoglossus stenolepis; assembly: GCF_022539355.2. Lineage (NCBI taxonomy): Eukaryota > Metazoa > Chordata > Actinopteri > Pleuronectiformes > Pleuronectidae > Hippoglossus > Hippoglossus stenolepis. Next base: position 17,543,418 of record NC_061494.1, on the reverse strand, counting down.
CTAATCAGCAGACGTTAGCCTGTTTACATGCTCGGCCAGGATGGTAAACATCATAGACTGTGTATAAAGATGGATGACGCATCTCTGCTTCCTCACGATGTGCAAAACCAAAGCTAAAATATCCCGAATTTGGGTGCCGCCATCTTGGGGAGTTGTATATTTTCGACCAATTCCCAGTCAGTCAATCGAACGCTACATCGATGTGATAAGAAACCATCTTTGAAGAAAAATGTTGTGAATGTGTACTTTTTTAGTTTGCTCCATGTCCCATCTGCTAACATGGAGGAGGTGGGGTTTACGGCCTACACTGGAACCAGCCACCAGATCAAGAGGATTTGATAAACACTATATGCTGAGGATTAGTGAAACATTCAGACTCACAGTGCTGCGCGATCTTGTAGAGAACGACAACTCCTGTGAGCTCAGTCAGTTTGTGGTGGTGCAACAGGCGGCCGGCCCGGTGACACACAGCAGCGGCTGAGTAAGCTGGCATTTCAGTTTGGCCAGTGCTCAGTGGGAGCAGTTGTTTGCCATGACTGTGCTGGCAACAGGCTCAGGTGGTGCACTGCCACTTATATTTGACTTTACTGATTTAAATAGTGAAGAATGTTATTTGTGATTGATTTGCTGTGGAAATCAGCTTCAAACATTTTCTGTCAGACATTTTCCTTTTTGGCATGAATGCTTTAAACATTGATAAACCTCGCTTCTTATGTTTGACACTGTTATTTCTCATGAATGTTTAAAAATATTGTTGTTTTGTTTTATAACATTTTGAATAAATAGCGGTAGTTTTAATCTTTTCACTCTAGTCGAGGCTTCAGGACTGAGGGTGTCGCACCTGAACCAATGTTAAGCCGTCTGAGGCAAACTGGGATTAGTGAATATGGGAAATAGAAATTTGATTTGAGACACTAATGCTAACATAAAATCCTTGTATACAGAATATATGGATTTTTACTGCAGATGCTTTTAAATTCAAATTCTATGCCAATGAGAAATGATGACTCATTCTGGGTTTGGACAAATTTTGACCTTCTATTAAAATGAATGTATAAGAAAAGGGGCGGGGCAATTCTGAACCAATGAGCACATTTGTGTTATTTATTTGTCGTCGTTTGCTGTTCAGGAGCTTGTTGGTTTTGTAAAAAGGTGGAACTCCACATTGTTAACCCAGATGAACGGGGCTTTGTTTATCTCACTCGGAGAGAAAGATGCTTCCCCGTTGGCAGCTTCTCTCGCTCCCAGCGTGGTCTCTGTCTCTGTCTGTGCATTCAGAGGAACAAAGGCCTGATTTTCAAAAGGCCTGCGAGCACCAGCGCTCAGCGACTGTCTGCTGCTCTGCTTGTGTCTACACCTCAATTTTAGACCTGAAACTACTGCAACTTAAACTGTAGGAGGCTCATCCGTCTGAAATGAGTGGCCACTTATGTGCAGTCAGAGACGGTCAGTCTCTTTTTCACATCCTACACCCTCCTACACTTTTTAAATTGATTCTTCCACATTAACTTTAAGCCTTTATCTTGGATATGGTGGCGATTTTTGAAAACAATATAAGGTAGCCTGATGTAAATGGTCTGTATCTTTTATAAGGCTTCTCTAGTCGTGTTGACCAAGATCAACTAAAATTGAAGAACCACTCAGAGCACTCTACAGAACAGTTGTTGCATCTACGTGCAGCCCTTTCTCTGTCACACATCACTCACACACTGCTGCCACAGCTCTCAGGGGCAATCTAGGGTTTGGTATCTTGCCCATAGACACTTGGGGAGACTGGGATCGAACCGTAGACCTTATGATTAGTGGACGACTCGCTCTACCTCCTGAACGTCAGCCGCTGATAAACGAGGTAGAAGAACAAAGTGATAAATGGGGAATGTATTTAATTGTTGTGTACTGTCTGTGTTTCGACATGAGACTATCTGTAAATATTCCCCTATGAGCTGGAGGAAGTGATGAAGGGATGGACGTGGTGTTGGTGCAACAGAATTGATAATGTAACAGTGGTACAGTGGACGTTGCACAGCTTTATTGGACATTTCACATTTAAGTACTGATGCCCTAATGTTGAGGGTTAAGGACAAAGGATGTTGCATCATGTTAAGCCCTCTGAGGTGAATTGTGATTTGTGAATATGGGCTATACAAATAAAGTTTCTTAGAGGTTTTTTGGAGCTGATCTGTGGCTTGTATTTCTTTGCACCTCTGTTCAAGGCTGATTGGAGATTTTTTATTTTAGTGAAAATATGAAAAGTAAGAAAAAGAAGTGTGAATCTTCAAGTGGAGCCACACACGTCTCACACTGTTTACTTCCAATGTTCTGCTGAGTACATTTGGCCTGAGAGGGAATTGAATCACTCACTAGCTCGAACAAGTAGCTCACAGCATCAGGCCAGGTGTGACTGGAACCAACCCCACCACAGAGAGCCATTAGGACCAACCCATGCACGCACGTTACCAAGATTCGTATTGATCCTGGTGCATCTGCTGCTATTCCACTCTGGCATTTGGCTGCACGCTGAGTGAAAGGGCAGCACGCAGCGTTTGATGGGGTTTGTCAGAAGAGTACACTTTCCATCTTGTGAAATGTGATGCTTTCTGCAGCACCAGTGCAGATATTTCTGCGTCCTCCATTTTGTTTCTCTGCTCAAGCATGTGTGCTGCTCTTGTGTATCAAGTTGAATGTGCTGCTACATTCTGTTGACCCCCCCCATACATGTGTGCACAGCATGAGTAATCTGCACAGCAAGGGCTTACAAACTGACTCATTCTGCTTGATCATGATTAGACAAAAATCCCCCCACCCGTTGTGACACAACTAAATGAATATTGGCTGCAGCCGCAACCCGGGTGCAAGAACAAATCTGTAAGAGCGATGCCGGCTACAATACTGGTCTAATTATGTGACGCTGAGGGGTTCAAGTCTCCCATGTGAGACTGTAAAAGGTTCTGCTCTTCACCTTAATGACCTTGGCTCTCACTCCTCCATCTTTCCTCCTGAGTCCCAGAGGAGTCGGTGCCGAGCTAAACCGCTGGATCTCACTAAGCCGGTGTGTTTACCTGCAGGCAGCTTATTGAATTCATATTGACAAGCTGCATTTTTTAAAATACATTTGATGATTATGTTTGCATAATGGTATACTGCCAAATTACATTCTCCATCTGTTATATATACTTCTTACTCTGCAAGGGTTGCTGGGGCCAATCCCAGCTGGCATTGGGCAAGAGGCGGGGTGCACCAGCACATCACTGGGCCGACATGTAGAGGCAAACAACCATTCACATTCACATTCAAACCTACGGTCAATCTGTGGACTGTGCAGAAGCAGGAGTATCCAGAGAAAACCCACGCAGACATGGGAGAACATGCGAACTCCACACAGAAAGACTCCTGGCAGGGTTTCGAACCAGGAACCTTCTTGTTGACTCAAGAGAGTTTAACCTTTGGATCTCACATAGCCAGAGTGTTTACCTGCTTGTATATTATATTTATATTCATTTTGATGTTGAATATGTTAGCATGATGGTATACTGCTTAATTAAATATACATATATAATACATGTGTTTGTTAATGAAATTCATGTTTTTATATTGTTTTCATTTCAGAAGAATAAGAGTGAACAGACGTTCTGTTCTTTTCTGCCCAGTAGACTGAAGGCGGCCCAGATCTTGTTTTCCCTGATAGCATCATTTTCAGCCTGACTGAGCGGCCTCTGGAGTGTTGTGTGGGCAATATCTGATTGCGTTAGGAAAGCCTCGCTGTGTCGGTGTAGTGCCTCCGTGTGCAGGTTAATTAAGAGAGCATTCGAGTAAACAGGAGCTAAATCAGCAGTGTGGAGTCTGAAGGAGCTGCGCGGGTGAAAAACCTGCATGAGGTCTGTGTGAAGGGAAACATCAGTGTTGACGTTAAACCTTTCAGGAGCTCGCTCATTCAGGCTCAACACAGCGACTGGGTCAGCAGGAGCATCGCTGCTGGTTGGTTCAGGTTCATGTTTACAGTAACGTTCAGGTCACACTGTATAAAAATTATCCTTCAAGGGATTCAACCTAAAAACTTAAGTTTAATTGCTGCCTTAGAAACGAGAGTAAACTCTACTTCAAGGTGAGCTTTGTTTCAGCTTAAATTTTAAGTTGTTTATTATTTTTTATCAGTCATTCTTTAAAAACTTGATACTTTATTCTTTTATGTTAAGTCTTCAAATTAAGTAGACTAATGTTTAACATTTTTATACCATATCTTGATTAATAATCGCAAGTTTGATAGTTTCCTTAAACATAAATTTGGATGAATTTATAATTAATCTCTTCAAAAAGTATTTATTGAAACAGTTACGATCATCTCCTTCAAATACACTTTAGGCAGATGAATTAGACAGAAGCCTAAAAGCTGATGTAAATGAAAATGTTTATCCAAGAAAGACCTACACAAGTGAACAGATGTGTGTTGGAGTGAGACCATAATTTAAGAGACTTAATTTCCTAGATGCAATAATGTCCACATTTTAAATCTACTCGTTTAGGTGTAGTACTTTATTTTTGATTGTGTCTGAACTTAAGTGTCTTTTGGACTTTTCTTCTTTTCCCTGACACAGACGCGAGAGATGTCTTTTTCTTGTTTTTGGTAGAGGTCAGCAGCAGAAGGTCTCAGGGGGGACATGATTTCGCTGAGATCACCGTCCGCTCCGCGCTGCGCTGACTCACTGAAGCAGTTTCTGACAGAGTTCTGCACCGTCATGTCCCATGTTGACCCTCTCAGTCTGAACCGAACTTATCAGCTTAGTGGGGTTTAGTACGACGAGATGTGGATCAGCAGCAGGACGAGGTGTTTTCACAAAAAACGGACAGAGTGCTCACATGATTTCTGATTAAAAAATATAATCTCATTTTTAAAAACACCAGCTTTCTCTGGGCTGAAGATTTATATAATTTCTGTCTGGTAAAGTCATCTTTAAACTCTTAATTCCCAAGTGCATGTATTTAGTGTTCATCGTGAGCAGCAGTATCTTCCAGGCACTTAACGAAAGAGGGTTTCTATTTAGGTTAAAGATGATTATTTGCAGTAATCAGCTATAGTCGTGATTAGGAACTAGTGATTAGGACAAAAGTAAGTAGGGGGTCTGGTCTGGTCTGGTGGTGGAGACCATACTTTTGTCTATGTGTTATTTTAAGTCGTAAGTCATGATCGAGAAAAGAGCCAAACCAGAATAAAATTATAAGATGTTCACTGGTCGTAGGAGTCACTTCCTGTTTTGTCCGTTTTCCTAAAATGATTCCATCTACAGACGCTCTCATTGATGTGTTGAGGCGAGACAGAGGAGTCCACACAGCCCAATTATGGGATTACTCTTTTATCTGGCCCGCTCTCAGCTGATGAGCGGAGATGGATGTTCCATGCTCGGCTGCTTCTTCCTTTGTTTGGTCTCCGTGGACTTTCAGTGGAGTTGTGCATTTTCTGCATTTTTGTTTTTTACTCACTCTCGTGTTTAGACCCCTGAGCGTGCACAGAAAACGCATTGTTGCGATGCCAAGTGGGCGTGTCCCAGCGTGACGCAAAGTCTATATTCATCCTAAAACTACAAAGCTCTCATTCAACCGCTGACATTTTCTGTGGCCTCTGTGTGCACTTGGGATTGTTCTCCTCTGTTCCATGTTGTGTCACTTGCGGGGACCTGATTAATTGGTGTTGTGAATTTCTGACCAGGTTTATGCAACTTAAACTTTCTAAGCTTTCACCAGTATTTTAAACGTTAAAGTTTCAGGCTCTTAAATAACTTGAGATTCAAGATTCAAGAACTTTACTGTCATTGTGCACGAACGACCAAATTGCGAAAACGTCATTCTCAAAACAAATTGTGCCTGTTATACAGATTTACAAATATGTAGTAGCTCATTAAAAATGACTCTATATGCAGAGAGGAGATTCATTCAGCGGCGTTTGAAATATTTAATGCAGCGTATGTTCTGAGCAGCAGATAGGTGTGTATGTGTGTGTGTATATGTGTGTGTTTGTGTGTGTGTGTGTGATGAGGGACTGATGTGTTTCCATGGCAACTCTCTGGGCTTGGCGGATGGTGGATACACTACGAGTGCTGTTTCCTGAGAGACCGTAGTAGTATGGAAGGTTTACGTGCAATACTGAGGGCTGAATAAAAGCTGCGGCACGGTGATACAGTTGTTAACCTCGCAGCAGGAAGGTTGCTGGTTCAAATCCCAGTTCAGTGAAGAACCTTTCTTTGTGATGCTCTTTCCTTATCTGGGTTTTCTCTGGGTATTCTGGCTTTTCTCCCACAGTCCACTGCCTGTAAATAAACCGTACAGGTGTGAGTGTGTGTGTGAATTGTTGTTAGTCTCTGTGTGTCGGCCCTGTGATACGCTGATGACCGGTCCAGAGTGAACCCCCCCCTCTCGCCGAATGTCAGCTGGGATTGGCTCCAGGGGTTCAGATAATTGATGAATAAATCTTGGCATAGATACAGAATTTAAAAGTCTGCACCACATGTTACAATCACTGACGTCTTATAACGCTGAAGACATTATGAGCAAAGTATTTAAGGCTTAACTCGAATGATTAAGATCATTATTATCTGAAACGTCAACATTGATTGTTGTTACCTTCACAGGGAGTAAATCCCAGGACGGCAGCATCTCGGAGATGGAGGAGCTTCCTGTTCCCCAGAACATCAAGATCAGCAACATCACCTGCGACTCCTTCAAGATCTGCTGGGACATGGAGCCGCGCAGCAAGGAGCGCATCACACACTACTTCATCGACCTGAACAAGAAGGAGAACAAGAACTCAAACAAGTTCAAGCACAAGGTAACGGTTGAATCAGCTCGTCTCAACAAAGGGCCTCAAGTGGAAGTGTCACTCGATGGAATTTGTTGCTTTTTCACAAAGAAAAGGAAGGAATTTGTCGAGAATAAGAGGATTTGTAAAAAACGTGATTCAGTGTGTGAGGAAAAGTGAAAAATCACAATGAGCTTGCAGAGCACAAAGAAGGCAGCATGTGAGTTTGAGTATTTTACCAAATTCTAAAAACATGAAAAATGTTCCCAGTGATCATTCAGCTCCAAAAAACTATTTCATCTCTTTATTTTAATGTCCTTGAGGTTTAAATCTTTTTCATGAGCTGTGTGGCCAAACTAAAAATTCTAACATAATTTTTCACATTCTGAAAAAATGGCAAGAATCACTTGACAGTGTTTTATGTTACAAATATGTATTTTTTGTGTAAGTGATGCATTTATAAGCAATAGAAACTATACAAATGGTCCTAACCATTCTGAAACAGTCTGTATTTTGATTAAGTTTGATGTTTGAAACCTGAAATGTCTGTTTGAGGCTCAGACACAGGTAACCATGTCAGATAACATGTCTTTAGGCAAGGAGACACTTTGTTCACAGTGAGCCGGCGGTCTGAGCTCTAATGGGCGAATATCACACACCCAGTCTCTCTCGCTCTGCCTGAGAGTAATTGCTTTAGGGGCAGCAGGAGGAGGAAGAAGAGGAGGAAGAAGAGGATGAAGACTGCACCTTCTTACAGACTCCTTTTAACATTCTCCTTCCTCTCCTCCTGCAGCCACTTCCTGGGTGCAGTTAAGGGTTTCTCCTCTCTGATATGAACCAGGTTGTGTCTCTCATAATTTTCTATTCCATATCTTCAGGTTTCAGATTTTGTCTGTGACCAATAGTGTTTGTGCAGCGATGGCGCTGAGTCTGTTGCTAGGCAGAGGCTCCTGGTCCAATCAATGACCTGCTCACACCCACAGAGACTTGGGCGGGTTAAATAGAGTAAAAAATGTTGGACATACATAAATAAAAGTGCAGTGACAGCCACAAACTACAGTCCAGCACTTATATATATGAAGTGTTTACGAGCAGACGTCTGCCAATACCTGCATGTGGCTGAAAGACGGCCATAAATGGAGAAGTTCCTCCTGACTCTCCGACCCCCTTCCTCTCTCCCTCCCTGCAGGATGTTCCGACCAAGCTGGTGGCCAAGGCCGTGCCCCTGCCCATGACGGTCCGGGGCCACTGGTTCCTTAGCCCACGCACCGAGTACACCGTGGCCGTCCAGACCGCCTCAAAACAGACCGACGGGGACTACGCCGTCTCCGAGTGGAGTGAGATCATCGAGTTCTGCACCGGCGGTGAGAAACACAGGTCACGGGTGACATCACACATTTCAACAGTGACCAACTGAACCAAAAAGGACAGAGAAGGAGGAAACAATGGAGTAAAGGACACAGCACAGTGAATATTAAAGGGAGGCTAATTTAAATTGAGTGCAGGCAAAGATGGATGGAGAGATGGAGGAGGGGAGGGCTGAGGAAAGAGAGGGATTAAAGGAAGGAGGGGAGCTGTGCTGTATATCTTCTGATGCAGGGGTCACAGAGTTCAACATTGCAGGCTGGAGGCTTAGCGTGGGGGAGGAGGAGAGAGATGATGGCGTGGAGACTGGCGAGCAGAGTAATCAGAGAGGGTGAGGAGGCTAAAACATACAAGATGTAATCACATGTAACGGCCCCCGCACCTCCCCCCCTTTGTTTCCTAATGTGCACATGCAAACATGGTCACAATGACATGTTTATGTCTCGAGTTTACAATAAACTAAAGTATTAATCAAACTGAGATTGTGTCCTGAAGTTAAAGTGTCACGAAGCATCGGGTCCCCTCAGGACTGCCAGGATTCAATCAGTCAAACTTTATTTATATAGCACCTTTCAAGCTAATCAAATGGAATCCAAATCACTTTGTTGTTATATATTCAGATTTATCTTAATGAGTTCTTCTTTGGGTCATGTGCCACAAAATGTCAGGGAAATGGGTTCAGTAGTTTTTGTGTAATCCTGCAATCTAACAAATAAATGCCCATGGAAACAAATCCTCCTTCTCTCAGTAGAGATTCAAGTACATACATGTGAGAGAATACAGAAAGAAATACATGTGTTGAAAAATAAAGTGTGTGTGTGTGTGTGTGTGTGTGTCATACGAGGAGGTGATGAAGGAAAATACTTAAAGATGTTGCTGAGACTTTCTCTTACTATAACAAATAGGCTCAAGGTCTAAAAAATGTTTTGACAGCTTTAATGCTGAGTAATCCTTCTACAACAAGCTGATATTACACTAATAAAATATGAAAATAAACAGTATGTCTTCTTTCCTTTTCCTCAAAATGAGAGAGTAGAGAATCTTCCCTTTTACTCAAATCGTCCTCAGTGGTGTGTTCGAGTTCCCGTAGTGAAATTGGGATGACTGCATCATTCAGATTTTTTGCTTTGGATCAACTCCACACCCAGTTGGCAGAGCTGTGTTACATGGTTGTGAGGGAGAGTAGGTTATATTATAGGACTGACTGAGAAGGTTTCTGGTCTAAATGCTGAGTCATTTCAGCCTGTGAATAACTATGGAGACGTGAGGGAGGGCAGAGCGTCAGGATCCCTGAGCTCATATGCAGAATTCACATAAAAATAATTGGATTTCTTATAATGATGTTTGTCAATTTCCTTTCACTAATTCCATTAATGAGCTGCTCTGTGTTTTTGCAGATTATTCCACGGTGCATCTAAACCAGCTGCTGGAGAAGGCAGAGGCCATCGCCGGCCGGATGCTGCGTCTCTCCGTCTTCTACAGGAACCAGAACAAAGAATATTTTGACCATGCCAGGTAAAAGGCAAATAAAGACCACGTAGACTTAGGCTGATGCATTGGACTCCAGATTAATCTGAGGATCCACCTCTAGAGTGAAGCCTGATGATTAGATCCATAAATCCACACATGTACCTCAATCTACTGAAGCAGCATCCAGTGACTTCCTCTGCACATGCACTGTACAGTTGAATACAACAGAGAATAAAGCAGCAAAAGCCTTGTGTAACTCTGTCAGACAATAGCAGACAGTTGCTCGGAGATGCGGGCGAAAGAATAGAGACAGAACAAATCATACTCGTGGCAGCAAAAGTCTGCTTTTATGTAGGAGGAGAATGTGACAGACAGAGACGGAGAAAATCGCTGGAGCTTCTGCGTTCGCTGCTTTAGTAGAGTGTGTTTTCTCCCCCTTCCCGTCTCGTCCTCCTCTTGGAGTGTTGTCTTTTTGTTCTAATGGCTCCTCTCCATCCTCTCTGTCTCTGCACTAGAGCCTCAGCCTGTGAGCACTCTTTTGTTGGAGCTTTAACACATGACGTCATCCGCACAGGCTTCATCCCCTTTTGCTGAGTCGCAGCCGCCACGGTGTGCGCTTCTGTCAAACTGCACCACCGTGTGGCGAACAGCAGTACCGACCCGATGAGGCCTCCGATCATTTGACCTGAGCTGGGAGCTGTATAATTCTATAATGCCCACAACAAAGCATCAATTATGAATATAATGACAACCTCTGGAGTGATATCACATAATTATGATTCATAACTGGAGCTTCGGAGATTAGAGTTGCTCTGCGGGGGTGGTGCAGCTGCCACAATAGTGTTCATTGCTTTGAGTGTTGGTTTGTTAATTTGCAGTCTGGAAGCAGCTTTTGTTTTCTGGCACTTTGTGAGAATGATAAAGAAAAGTGTGGGTTTTTTTTTTTTTCAGCGACAGTGAATTTTCTCTCCCGAGGACGAACTGGACTCTGCTAATGTGATTACAGCTCGAGAAATGCTGAAAGTACAAGAGAGAGTTCTCTCTGCTCGCTGTGTTTTATACATTCAGACAGTTCCCCCCCCCCACGCTGTCTCGACACTGTTCGTGATACTTTAATGAAACTGAGTAAAGTGGTGCCACTGCTTTCTGGCAATTCAAAAATCCCTTTAATTGGTTTAGGGGGGAGAACTTTATTAAAAGATGAGCAGTGTTTGTTACTGATCGGCCCCAGAGGGAAGCTGATGAATCGTTTGCTGCTTGTTCACGACACATTTCGTTCTCTTCTCTCCGAAACTCCAGGGACGAGCAGGAGAACCGAATGCTGCCGTCGGTGAAGGACAACAGTGGCAGCCACGGCTCGCCCATCAGTGGGAAGCTGGAGGGCCTTTTCTTCAGCTGCAACACAGAGTTCAACACCGGCAAACCACCGCAGGACTCCCCTTACGGCCGCCACCGCTTCGAGGTTCAGGCCGACACGCTCTTCAACCCCGACACCAACCTGTACTTTGGGGATTTCTACTGCATGTACACGGCCTACCACTTCGTTATTCTGGTCCTGGCGCCGAAGGGCTCCAGGGGCGACGACTTCTGCAAGCAGCGTCTCCCTTTGCTCGACATGGGCAACAACCCTTTCCTCACCTGCAAGCGGATCGAGGAGGGTGACGGCGGCGGCGGCCTGCTGTTTCATCACGCCCAGGACGTCATACTGGAGGTCATCTACACGGAGCCCGTGGACCTGGCGTTGGGCACGGTGGCCGAGATCAGCGGGCACCAGCTGATGAGCATGTCCACGGTAAACGCCAAGAAGGACCCGAGCTGCAAGACCTGCAACATCAGTGTGGGGCGCTAAGCAACAGCAGATTGTAGGAGAGCAAGGGAAGGACTCGGAGGTGACCGCCCTCCGCACACACACACAGGAAGTCCACGTGTACTGATGAAGCAGACCAACACATGCATGAAGCAGCAGATTTAGTAGACTCCCAGACATGCACACCGACATCTCTCTGACACAGCTCTGTACTCTGAAGAGGCCGACAGTCCCCAAAGAAGAAACGGAGGAAAAGAGAGGAAGGAACTCACACTTTGACACCTGCACCATTGTCTCCTCGTCTTTAAAGGGGTCGCCCTTAAATGTTGAAAGCATACATTAGATCTAACCTGAAGATGTCCACACAAGGGACCACCAGCTGACACACCACCACAGACTCATCCATCCATCCTGCAAGTCATCTCTGGCGTACTGACCAAACCCTTTAACTCTACTAAAAACATGAGCTGCTTCCATTCAGTTTCCTGTTTTTTTTTATCTTCATTTTGTTCATGACCTTTGCCTTGTTATTATAGATATGCTGTTGATCGAGCGTCCACAACCTGTGTGGACGAGCATTTTGTTGTTTCCAATTTTCCTCTTTCTAGAAATGTTTTGTTCTTTTTCCATAGTCGAGAAAATCTGACTTCTGTTTTTTTTTTTGTAACCTCCTACTAGTGGCATGAAATGGTACTACAACATTCTAGGGCTGCAGCATTAACGGTCATCTTTCTTTAAACCAAAGGTGTTAAAAAACCAGACATGAAACTGCTGTGGAATCTAATGCAACAACCAGTAAAAAATGTGTATTCATGTGAACTTCTCATGAAAAAGCAGCAAAGCATGACGCAGTTCTGAAAGCTGACCTCTAACATAGCAACCTTTTCTGTAACATTCTTCTTTTACTGTAGTCAGTGGAAAGAAAGTAGAACCATAAACTGTGTTTAGCAGAATAAATGTGAAAAAATATTTATTTTTTATTGATATTCATATATATATTGTATATATATAGAAAATTATATAAACCAGAAGTGCACAATGTCACACACTCTGATCATTGTCAACAACAGCATTTAGGGGGAATTAACTAAACAAAGGCAAAAATGGGGGGGGAAGACAAATTCGACAGCAGTAAAACTTGCACTACAATGTCAAAGGTTCACCATCATTTACATGGTCACGATTTAGGTTTACTATAAAATTCAGAATGCATTTCATAGCACAATGCAGGACTAAAAAAAACTGACATGCACAACCACGACAGGATTGTCTCACTGATTGCATTTAAACATTCGCCTTTTGTTTTACAAAGACAGGACTTTTTAAAAAATGCAGTCTCCACATTAACAATGGACACAGTTGTCCAAAAATAGAACTTTGGCAAGAAAAAAAAAGGCAAAGTGCGATAGCTATACGTACGGTAATCTTAAAATAACTAATATGTAACTAACATCAAGTAGTTACAGCGCTTCATCTTTGATACGGACTAATGCTACATAAGATACACGTGCTACATCGGGTTTGTAACGAGATATGTCACGACATGATAAAGGATGTGTTGTTTTTGGGACGAAAAAAAACAACTCTGCAGTCGCCCAGAATTTCTGTCAGATTCTCTCCAGCTTCCATCACCGCTCTCCTCATGTAAAGTGCGTCCACATAATGAGCATGGCATGTAAAAAAAACAGACCAGGCCCACCAGCTTCTCAGATCTGATCCAGTCCTGTTAAGTTACATTAAAGTCCCACTGTGAGTCAACTCAACTGGTCTTGGTCTGGTTGAGTCCTGTTGTTTACTGAGCAGGGCCTCCAGTAGGCGGAGCTTCGCTTTGAGGTTCTTATACTGGCAGTACTCCTCCGCCATCTGTCCACGGTCCTCCTTCTGACAAGCCCTGTTCAAAACACACGGAGGAAAGACGATGCAAACAAAGGCAAAACTTCTTTTGTAGTTTCTTAACAACCTGCAGCAGCTTCCATAACTGGTTGATAGTCCCTATGTTGCCTTACTCAGATTGCTATGTACAGTGTGTATTGTATTCAAGATCTGACTGTATTTGCTTTGGACGACTAACATGTACAGTACAAAGGATGTGAACAGTCCAGAGCAAACGTCTTCTATCTCTTCGTCTCTTTCCTGAGCTCTCTGTGCTGTGTTAACGTTACGTAAGTGTGCATTACACTAACGTCGTACCACTGCGACGTTATTTCTTTTGTGGATGTTTTTTTTTCTTTGTTTTTCACACGGCGTTGTTGAAAACCAAATGTTCCAAGTTTATTAAAAGACAAAAATAAAATTCAAAAGCCAAGTAGTTTGGATGGAGCTGTGTGTGTGTGTGTGTGTTATTTGTGTGTGTCACTTTTACCTGCCAGTCTGCGCGTGGAAGTGGTTTTCAAACTCTCGGAGTGTTTTGTGAAGCCTCCGCTTCTCTGATCGAGCGACTCTGAGGTGATCCAGCAATTCTGATCTAAATGAACAGAGAAATAAACAATTTATTATCATCTTTTTAATCATTATTTACAATTAAGGATGCAGTGGTGCATTTAATTCAAATATAACAAGTTAATTTGAGTTGGAAGATAAACTGGACATCCCACTGAAGAGCTGTTAGAGCTACATGCAGAATCCATACCTGGAAGCTTCGTGTAATGTTGCCATGGTGATGATCTGCGGCTGGAGACTCTTCGCCTCCTCCAGCGGAGACACCAGAGGCGTTTCGGACATTTCTAATGAAGGCGGTTGCAGCAACTCGTCTGAGGACGCACACCTGGGAGATTTAAGCCAATGTGGCGGCTGCCTGGGGCTTCGCTGTTTGGGATGACCTTCATCAGAGTCCTCCTCTTCTTCCTTTGTGCACACAGAACACAGGGGGGTTCATTTTCTCTCAAACACATACAGCAGTGTTAACAGTGCTCTGTTGTTACCCATTCTTAAGGAAAATATCTGAAAATGGTGAGTGACATTTATTCTCCATAAATATTAGTTCAATAATCAGCTGTCCATTGTTTCATAGAAGTTTAATGTAGCTCTTCTATCAGGCCATGAGGTGGCAGTAGAGTGACTCTGCCCTGGCCCCCTCAGAGGCCCAGCTCAGTTTTATCCTCATGGGTGAAAAACAGCAGGGTTGTGTACTTGTCAAGATGTTGTTCCTGTCTACAAGAGCACTCTCCCTTATTCAGAATTCAGTATCAGATGGTTACTCACAATAGTTGTAATGACTGTCGAGGCCACAGAAAAAAGCAGAAGCTGCTTGAGAAGACGGTATCGGTCGTAGAAAGGTTTCATGAGAGTCCGCTCCTGCTTTGTACTCTGATGACACAAACGAGACACAAACAGAAACCCCTTTGTTATTGGTGATAATATAGAAATACAAAGAAAGATAAATCAGTCAGGACAGAGAGAAGAGAATCAAACTACTTTGGGTAAGAAATAAGAGATGAACACAGTTTGTTCTTACCGGTCGTCCGTGCAGACTCTCAAAGTAGAGCAAACACTTCTGCATGCTAGTTTTCTCCATGGTCATCTGGTAATGAGTCATCTCCTGCACAAGTAGGCACAGGGAACATTGTAAACAGACCATCAATCAGTAAGAAAGTTTCAAAGATGATTGTGATGCTCTGTTTTGATGTGTTATATTGCAAGAGAATAAGCAAATGGTATTTTCATCCATCCAGGGTCAGTAACTCACAGTTTCTCCCTATCTCCGGTCAATTAGAACAACAAACCCATGTAACAACAGGACATTTCATTTCTTATTATCCACCTTAATGTGGTCGGGCAGGCGAAGCTCCCTCCGTCTCTCCTTCAGCCTGTTGGTTATCATGTTGACGGTTTCCTCCACGTTTGGCTTTGTGTTGCCGTTGTTGTTGAGCTGCTGCAGCTCCGTTCCTGTCAGTGCTGCCTCGCTCTGGTCTGTGTTGGTCCTGCGTGGTTTGAAACGTCCCCGTCCTCTCAGCCCGGCTTCTTCTGTTTGTCTCAGCTTTAGCTCTGAAGGGATAATCGGAGTTTAGAAAAAGAAAGGACATGAAAACCTGTAACTTGAAAATCTAAAATGCGGAGGTGTGAACAACAAAAAAATATTTAGCATGTTTACAACTGCAAAATAGATTTCATCAAGTTACTGGTACAATACATATATTTGACATTGTTTTAATAGCACTTTTACAAACTCTAAGTCTGAAATACCGATGCAGTCATTAGGACTCGACTGTGTGTTTATGGTTATGTAACTGACCTTTAAGCTGCTTGCGAGTCTTGATGAGCTCCTTCATTAGTCTGGCCACCTCTGGATCTGCTGTCTTGTCATTATGAGCAGGCTGGAAAAGAAAATCATAACAAAATCTCATCATGAAAAGTACAGCGGCTGTCTTGAGATCAGATTTCTTTAGTTAGTCCCTTGTTCTGGGTCTGCTCGGTTGTCATAACAGTCAATGGCTTGTGTGCCGCAGCAGTTTATCAACCAGTTGCCTGAGGATGACTTGTGTAACACACAGTAATTTTGTCCATGGACCAGCAGAGGGAGTAATTCACTATAGTATGCATGACGTGTTGGAGGTAAGCAGCAGCAGCATCATCTGTTAAGAACCTAAACATCATCATCACCAACAGTCAGGCATGGGATTAAAAAAACACGATAAATGAAACCCTCCATGGCTCTGAGAGCGCTGGTTATGTGTTTGGAAAAAAAACCCTTAGTTTTTAAATTCTAAAGGAAATAACTTCCAATCCAATCATGACTCAGGAGAATAAAACTGTCCAAGCAGCTCTGATTTCTCCCTCCTCACCTTATAGTGCCTCTCCTGTTCGAAACGCTCCTCAAAATGCCTGATCCTCCTCCTCAGGGTGTGGATGTGTCTGTTGAGCATGGAGATGGACACGGAGCCCTCGTCTGGCTCTGTGTGGATGCTGCAGCGGGCCCTGAGGACAGGAAAGGACACATCAGACCATTTGCATTCTTGACGTCCTGCATATTTATGCCTTATTATGAAATCAGGACTTTCTAAAACACATCCAAGTAACTCATTTCCTACCAAAGTAGCAAATCCTCTAATGTGTCACCTCATTAACACTCAGATTATTTACAAACTACATCCAAACATGCATCAAGAACATAAAAACTGAGACTATCCAAGCTGTGAGCCACTACTCCTGAATATAGCTGGTGAGGAAATGATCTTCTTACATGCGTATGTGTTGCGAGCACGGTGGAGAAGGGGCTGTCTCCGGGTCTAAGTTGTAACGCAGGCCGTGGCTGAGGTTGGGGCAGCGCGGCGAGGGAACGGGGCCGTCGGTCGTCGTAAAGCAAGACAGAAGTGGGCTGGTGTTGGGGCCCGTTGTGCTCGACAGGGTATCGTCTCCTGAGATGTCCTCAGAAAGAGTGGCAGTGGTGGGGACGGGACTGGACTCCGATGAATGAGGGGAAGGTGTCTGTACTGTAAGATAGAAAGCGAAAGGACAAAGTATGAACTGAAATCTTCTGCTAAGACAGATGGGACAACATGAGAGAAGGGAGATTGGAGAGAAAGGGTGGAGGAGGTAGAACAGAAAACAAGAGGGAGTAGAGAAGGAAGTAGAATGAAAGAATAACAAACATCTCTTTCCTAAACAAGCTAAACATGTGACATCTTTCCTGGAATTCTTTATTAATTTGGTTTGTTACAAATACAGCTTCTTACCTATATAGTTAAAAAACACTGTTTTCTTGCAGTGTTTACTCAGATCAACCATGAGGAAATAAATGAGAGCAAGAAAAGAATCTACTTTGGTGTCTTGATATCAAAAACATTATATATTATGGAATATATGAACCTCTTCATTATGTCACTGGTGGCCGTACAGTGATGCAACAGTGACAGCATCGTACCTTCGTGTACTGTTACTCAACTTATCAAGAAAAGACACACCCAGCTTTGGGAAATGATGAAGCTCGCCACTCGCTGAAAAGCGATACTGACTGTTAATGAACATTTAGAAGGAATTACAGCAGCTTGGAAGATGCTCTGAATGAAAGATGACAAACGCTATAAATAAAGGTACTACTACAGCATGTACAGAGTATAGCTCTTGCACTAATGGACTGAAAGTACTCCACTGTGCGGTCCTTTGAGAACACAATGGCATAAATACATTTATGATATAGTGTCATTATGACTTTTATTTACTTTTTATTAAGGCGCAGGAGGTAAAATCTTAACAATCTTAACTCAAAACCTTAAGTATTATCAATTCTGTATATCATGATGTGTGCCATTGTCTTACCAGGCTGTGATAAGTCCACCGTGTTATAATCCTGAGCAGGTGGTGATGGTGGCAAGTGGAGGAACGGCTTGTGGCTCAAATACAGACTCTGCTCTTCAGGAGAAAAAGGCTGTTGCTCCGCAGGAAGGCTGTCCCCAACTTGGGGGTCTCCTGCCGCTGGCAGGGATCCCGAGTCAGCCTCCAGGGCTTGTAGCTTGAGAAAGGGGCTCTGGAAACAGAAGCAGAACATGGCTTCAGGGATGCAGACGGACAGGGAGAGGAGAAGTCAGGGAGATGTGTCGTCTTCAATGTTTCACACACTGCCCAGGAAGCTGGAGAAGTCCTGCAAAATCATTTTATTCTCTCATAGGAAAAGAAATAGTCTGGGTGGTCTCCTTGTCCTCTTGAGAAAGGTTGTAGTCAAAGCAGGGCTCTGCTTTTGGCTGAAGTACTGAGGACAAACTTGTAAAAAATATCTTTCAAAGCTCCCAGTCAGGTACAATCACTGATAGAAATGGTCAAATCCAGAAACAGACTCTCCTCTGCTGCAGCTCTCCTCAGGTCTCCGCCAGTCATCCAACCAGCTAAATGTATCCTGCTGAATTCAGCCAGTGAGTCAGATTCCGAACGTGCATCAGCATCCAGCGTGGGATCCCTAATAAGCGACACGCTTTCCTTTTAACGGTAAAGCTGTGAATCCCATCACCAGGTCGGTGTGTTTGTGGGTGTGTGGGTGTGTGAGCGTAGCTGCCCCCCCCTCAAAGAGAATCCCTACATCCACATGGTTTTTCCTCTGAATGGCATTCCCGGCACCTCAGCTACTAAACTGCCTCCACATGGATTATTCATCATGCTGAGGAGGAAGGGGGTCGGCGGGAATGCCGCTCCTGTCGGTGCGTGCGGTGTGGGCGTTTGCGCGAGGGAGGAGAGGTACTATATGACGAGGCGTTTCCACGGCAACGTTGTCAGACCGAGTCTGTTTGACAGAGCTGCAGGGAGTCACGTAGCCGTTTGCCTCGGTGTGTGAACGTGGATGTATATTTAATGAATTCTGACGATCAAATAAAGATTTCACTAAAAGCATCCTGATCTCAATGAGGAGGTTATAAAGCAGATTGTTTTTTTGTGTGCTCTGACATTCTCAGCATCATCATCATCATCATCATCACTATCATCATCATCAGCAGCAGCAGCAGCAGCAGCAGCAGCAGATAAGGGCTTGGTTTCTCCTTTCTCACCCTCCTCGGCTGTTCATTCATAAAAAAAAAAGAAACGCTGCTTTGTGCGTCACACAGAGGAGGCGGAGGGAGTCAGGCTGCTATTACTGAAGCAAAACACCCACAGGCAGGCGAGCTACACCTACAGACACACATATAGGTGTGCACATAAACACACAGGCACACATCACGCACACAATCACCGGAGGTATCGATGGTCCTGTTGTCATAGATACACTAAACCTAAAGGTTTTAATTTGTGTATCTAAAAAAGACTGTGGGGAAGGAGAACTTACATCATGGCTGTTGTTCCTGCCTCTGCAATCATTGTGACTGTTAGAAGAACCACGACCTCCTCCTCCTCCTCCTCCTCCTCTTCTCCCCTGTAGGAGCAGACAGCCCTCATACTAGTATGTGTCACATCCACATATAGTGACACATAAATAAATTAAATACATTTTTATATATTTTTCACCAGTGAAGAGTTTGAATAGTTTCTTGAACAAAAGTCAACACAATTATATTTTCAAGTTTGACAAATTTAGCCCAGATTGGGAGTCATTGAAATTGTGGGTGTCTTTTGTTACTGCTAAATAAAACCATCAATTACTGTCTGTTCTGGTGTCTTCACTGTCAGCACCTGTTCTATGCTATAATTTTACACATCACTAAATTAGTTTTTTTGAATTCTAGTGAACTGACTGAACTCTCTCTCTCTGTCTCAGTGGTGGGTTTTAAGGTGCATTAGTGAATTGCATTTCACTAGTTTGCAAACCTAAGGCTACAAACTCTGTAACCTGGCTTTCACAGAACGATCCTCTCCGACCTGACTTTAAACAGTTGCTTTATGAAATGATTTGGAGCTTGCTGTTTGTTTACCTTCCAATCAGGCCCTTTGCTTTTGTCATCTGTCTTTGACTCGATGCAGCACAGCAGACTGAAAAACAAAATGATGTCAACAACATAAATACACAGTCCATATAACCGTGACACACAGTGTGCTTTATCTGTATTTAGTCAGCTGTGTGCTATATGTACCTTGAAGGCCAGACAGTCATCTGGCTCCACCGTTAAGGTTATGGCTTATTTATGTGAGACACTAATGAGGCACAACTGAGATGACCCGTCCTGTGGCTCATTGGAGGCAGCGCAAAAACAAAAACACCAGCACGCCACCATGCTAGGTCGACCCAGGCAAGCTAGCTCGGTCGGCCTGCACCACGTGGAACCCTGTGGCAGTCAGTGTTATTTGGACTGGAATCTTATCAAAACCATGACTGTGAGCAGCACATTGCTCCCATAACCTACTTCCCATTTGACTGCAGGGCTGAGACATGAGCTGATCCCAAACCACCAACACATCCCGTCTCACTAAAGTGCTTCAGTATTTATGCTTGTGTTTGAATCTTGGTAGAAATGTTTTGTTATTTAAATGTTTTACGATAATAACTAGGAACAAATGTTTGTAGAATCAACATTGTGATTGAATTTCGTCTTCATGTGGAAGCTTTCGTCTCACCTCTCTTTGTGCTGACTCTGCATTTGGGTTTTTCTCTGTGATCCATTGGCTATGCAGCAGTCGGAAACAGATGTCCTTCCTGGATTTGTAGAAGCCTGAAAAACAATTGAATCCATGATATATAACTTTTCAGTCATATAATAAAGGACTTTCCTCTTCACACATTATAAATATCATTGTGCAACACTCCACTCCACAGAATGTATTTATCAGCATATGTAGGAGGCGGCAAGTTACTGTACATCGTTTTCACCACACTTTACAGGTCTATGAATAAATGCGAAAGACCATAGAAACTGTTGATACTGAATGATATTAACACTCCGAATCGTGACTACTGGAGAGTTTAAAGGCAAAAGGAAGACTGGGAATAAAAACAAGAAATTAAAAGAGTAATTTAAAACAAAAACCCCAAAACAAGATGCAAAGACTACGAGACCTAATAAAGATAAAAGAAAATGAACACTGCACACCAGTGAACAGTCATCTCTAATGGGAGAGGACGGTGTCCGTCTGTCCTCGTCCTTGTTTCCTTCTGTCCTCTCTTTCCCTTTTGATGACGAGTTGAACGGTGAAAAGGTCCTGTTGAAGAAAAATAACACAATTTCAAGGAGTTCTTTAATGAAAACTGATTGTGCATTAGAGTTTTGTGAATAGAGAAAACACATTTCTCAGTTTAGGGGGAAATATATCCTGTGTGTATGGCAAACAGCAAAGACACTCACCCCACTGTGGTACACATCAACTCTGATGAGGTCTCTTGAACCTTTTGAAAATGTCCCCTCTGGTGCAGATGGTGCTCTGGCCCTGGGTCAGCGAGGCGGAAGGGCACACAGCCTGCCCCTGTACTTTTCCCCTTCTCTTCCAGAGCCTGCCGGTCTGAAATCAGCCTCTGAATGTCAGCACTGACGTCAGAGCTGGTTTCACAACTCTGCATCAGAGTGTCAGCACTATGGAGGGACAGAGAGAGACAGAGGGTGAGGACAAGAAAAGATGAGGAGAAGATGAAAATAACAGTCTCTGTTGAGGCATCCTTTTTAAAGTATTAAAACAAGAACTCCTGTTCTGTAGCTATACGTTGATAATATCGTTAATAGGTGTTTTTGAATAATTCATGATATTTTTAAATAAAAGGATAATACATGGATTTTGCTCCAGATTCTCTGTGGCCCTGTTATCCAGAGGTCTTTGATCAAACACTCATTTGTAGAGATTTTCCTGAAGAACAATAATGCTTCTTAAAACCAACCAGTGCAATTTCAGTCTACATCATTTTTCCCCCACACTCATATGAGGTCAGCATGATCTTTACTTTTGACAAATGCATCTAATCAATTCATCTTTGAGTCCAAGTGACTGCTACAACTAAATCAGTAAAATATTAAACAAGTATGTAAAAACTGGCAGTAGCAGACCCATGTCGTGTTGGAGGGGATACACGCATGTAAAATCTATGACTGCAGATTTTAAGTGTATTACAAGGCTAACACGAGTTGTGTCCCACACTTAGTCCCTGAGAAAACTGTTGGCCTCTGCAGCAGGTGGGAAGAAAAAAAATGCAGAGCATGACTCAGCAGAGCTTGATTTAATGCCACAGAGGCTCTAATGAGCTGCTCCCAGCAAAAACAAGCACAACTCATTTGCTGTGACGTGAACCAAAAGCCGCCCATCTGTCACGTATACTTGGGTAAAACGGTGTATGACTCCGGAGCTGTAACCTGCAGCCCGACGGGGTCAGTGCGGCAGCAGCAAGAAACTAATGACTGTTACTGCTACATTAATCAAAGAATGAGCCGAGCAGACGGCCGCTGCATGATAAACATGAATCACTTCTGTGCTTCGAGTCCCCCGTCCTCAAACATCTTTCATCTGAAGAGAGGCAAGGCAAGAGTGGCAGAAACAAACAAACTCGTAGGAAGGATCTCCTTCTGTTTGGAATGTCATCTTTTTCTACACCTCACCAAAGTGTTGTTTTACAGGTGTGATGGGTGAGAACTCACGAGGCCTCAGCAGGAATGTTTCAGATCAGATGTTTTATGTTTTGTGTTCGGAGTTACCATCCTGTCTCCTACATGGAGATAAGATGAACCTTGAGAGAGTCTCCGCTCTCACCATGATAATGACGATCCTGACAAGAATTGCTGTGACCTTGACTTATCATCTGTCCCCTCCCATATGGTATAATACTGAGGTGCTTCTGTTGTTCTCTTGTGCAGCTGCCTGCATGTGAGACGTACACAGAATCCTCTCTGTCGACAGTTCTGTGAAGCAACAACAACTGAGGCTCTCAAATTTGACTCGTGAATTCACTACAAGATTTTTGATGTAAGACGATGCTACTACAGAGGGACGAACCTGATCCTGCACTGGACGACATGAGGAAACCGTTTAAGTGTCTGATGGACAAAAATAGCGATCTGGCAGGTGGGCAGCTGGTCTGAGTGTCCTGAATCAACATTAGCTGAGGAAATTAATACAGGGCCATGTCTGCTGTGCACAGACTTGGACGTCTACCAACCTTTTCCCATGTCAGCTGGGAAAGACACACACACACACAAACACACACGCTGCACATTTCAAGCCACCTGTTGGACAAGAAAAAACTGGCCCGCATCTACTGATGACTCATTTTCAAACTGACACGTGTGGGTGGTTTAATTACGGTCTGGCTAGTCCGACATCTGGCTGCCATATCATGCTGCAGCCTTGGAATATTTCTGTGACCTTATCTCACTTTACTTTAAGTCCACCACAATATTATCAGTAACCTACTTCATGCGTGTTTTCTGAATTCCACCAAGGACGGATCGTTGTCATTGCCCGTCTGCTTAAAATCACAACAAGAAATTGTTTATATATCTGTTAGCGTCATTAAGCAGATCTCTCATCCACAGAGGAAACACAAATTAAGACAGCAGACACACAAATACTCGCACACATGGCTAACTGCCACAAAATGAATCAGCGTGTAGCGAGCCTCAGAGTGCACATAGCCAACATGTCACATGCTCACTGGCAGCAGACGGAAACAGATAATATATCAATGTAATTTGATTCCTTTATAGCAGGCTCGTGGCAAACTACGCTCACGAGTTACAAATATATAATTGCCCGGTAACTTTGAAGTTCACCACAGGCAGATGACTGTCATTACGTTGATTCTGTCTGGGTGACCAATTTGTCATTATTCTACTTCTCTGCTCCATCCAGCAGGAAAACAGTGATGCCTTTTTCAGACACAAGCAACAGCTCTATTTCCTGTTGACTACTTGGGGGACACAGTTTGTGGAGCCAGATATGTAGCCACCAGTGTATATTACTTCAAAGTAAGATTGTTCATGTCACAAACAGCACTGATGTCCTTTCATAAGATTCAGATTAGTTCCAGCACTATCTATAGCACCGATGAACAGCTCTAGTTTGTTCGAGGAAATGGGACCTGATCTGATTAACGTTAAAACAAAGCGACATCTATCCCCATGACAGTACCTTTTGAGTTGAGCTTGGATCCATACTGTTTGGTTAAGAGCACTCGTCGCTGAGACGGACGTGGCGTCTCGCTCCAATCGGTCCACGCTGCTCTGCTCTGAGTGACAGCTGCTGGGTCGGACCTACGGAGGACAACAGGAGTGAACAAACACAAAGCACTGTAGAGAGGCAATAAAACCTCAGAGCGTATTTGTGCATTATTTTTATTGACCTTTTTAAAAACCTCTTTTCATACTACACAGAACACATTTTGTCTTCACAGTCATACCAGTCAGAGAACGATGGAAAACCAGTAGGGACGGTGAAGCCTATTATAATTTATTACTTGTATGAATATATTGAGATTTAAAAAGCTTTTTTGATTCCCCTGCTGTATATATTATTAATTCCTAGTAACTGAAATATACTCAATCAATTTACAAAACCTGGAACCAGAAAAGTGGAAAGCGGTGGATTAACTAATTAAAACAGAATCTTATTCAGTTCATTTTTCTAAAAACTGTCACTTATCCATTACCATTTAATGAGCTATTTAGCAACTACTACAGGTCTGATGCCACGAATCAAATCAAACCAAAAAAAATTGAACAGCCTGCAGCAACAATCCTACATTTAGTTTAAAGGTTTGAAAATCTTACTGTATATGGAAAGCAAGACAAAAAATTTCAAAACCTTTTTAAATGTGATTTCCTGAAGCTTTTTCCTAAATCTTCGAAAATAATTTGTGAGGGAACTGAAAGACTTTATAAATTCTTGTGCTTCTTGTATGACATGAGTTGAGTGACTGGAATAACCATGGCTACTATTTGTCAGTAAGTGCTAAGATTACTTACTGAATAATTCATGTAATTGAGAAGTTGAAATTTCCACCAGAGGGAATTAAAAAAACTGTTCACCTCAAAGTGTGAGAGAGCGGAGAGAGTAGGAGGAGGTGGTGAGGAGGAGGCGATCGAGGAGGAGGCGATCGAGTAGGAGGCGATGGAGGAGGAGGCGATGGAGGAGGAGGCGATGGAGGAGGCCAGAGTGTTCTCGGCTGGGACTGGAAGGAGAACGCTCTGATGCTGGAGAAGATGGAGCAACAGGGCATTACACACACTCTGCTCCTCCAGCATCCTGGGTCCTGCTGGAACACTGCAGGAAGAGGAGATGGGAGAGCAACAATGCAGTGTCACACATACAGCGCCATGTACTGTGTGTTCACAATGGTCCTCTGATAAGTGCTGCATCACAGATAATTGCAAAGGGTTCCATCTAGTGGCAGAACACAGCACAGGCATGAGATAAACTACTCAGACTGCAAATGGTGAAATAAAACCCCAAATACTTTTCTCTTATCAAAATAAAATAACAGTCAATTAAATGGAAAAAAGCAGGCAGGCAGGATAAGCTAATTAAGTTTCCCTTTTACGTATGAAACTTCTACATGTCAGAGATATGTGGAGATTCTGGTCACAACACGTCTCTAAGCCCCACCTCCAAACAAAATGTCTGAGACTTCAAATGGAAGCAGCTATTTTTTACTATTGGTACGTGATCGTATATTCTGCTGTTGTCGCTATCATCCATTCTGTTTTTTTATTTATGTTGTGTCGCATGTATACATAGTAGGCACTGGTTGCCATAGCGAACACCCAGGGGAAGAGAATGTGAAAAATCTGGGTAAAAATAGATATCTGTTTGTTGTGAGGACAGGAGCAGTCACGTGGATTTCCTAACAAACACACTCACAAAGCCACGGGGAGATAGAAAGTGGCTTGGACATATATGCAGGAGTTATTTGGGGGGTACGTTGCCAAAGAACATGTCACGTGAAGAACATGTGCTACAGAGTTTCCCAAATACAGGCTGTGCTCAGGCAGCCTGCTCCACCCAGGTTGATTAAGAACCACTCAGGGAGATTACTTCACTTGAGGTAAATCTGTTGCGTGCAGTAACCAATTATATGTTTCTTTGTGCCCTACTGCTTAGCTAGTATTTACTTTATACAGACTACTACTATCCTCCATATCAGGCCTTTAAGTTTTCACTGTCTCTATTTATATAGCACTTTTGTAGTTTTGATAACCTCTCAAAGCGCTTTACAGTACATTCATACATTCATACAGTGCATCTGTGTGCTGCCCTTTCTCTATTATACATCACTCACACAATGCAATGTAATTTGGGGTTCAGTATCTTGCCCAAGGACAGTTCCCCACCTGGGGAACGAGGGAGACTGGGGTCGAACCACCAACCTTCTGGTAAGTGGGTGACCCGCCCTACCACCTGAGCTTCCCCAATCAGAAAACTAACTTGGGCTACACTCTCCACATCTAAACTGCATGAGTCCTCCAGCATCCTGCATCGACCTCTCACCCACGACCACAACAAATTCTCAACCTGTGTGAACTTTTTGAAATATTAGTAATAGCAAAAAATAGAGCCAATATGTGCCTAGACATACAGTCCCTATTGTTTGGCACAAAATAACAGCTTTTTTTTAGCTTGATACTTCGGCATATATTTATCTCTTAATCACTCTTCATTCAAATGATTATACCGTTCCTTTCCTGCCCTGTTTGTTATGTGAAACCAACGGCAGAAAGCACACGACGTTCCCTGACCCCAAGCCTTTGATACCAACTCAACAGCCAGCAACCAACTCTTCTTCCTCCAGCTATGATCGTCTGACATTTTGCCAACATGTGCCGAACTTCACAGTGTGACTAATTCCACATTGCACTGACATGCCTTTATCTTTCACAGGGAAACAACTCTATAGACATATTGTAGATGAGACTCTTGGGAGAATAAGAGTGAAAGCCTGCTGTTTATATCTCTTTGATATTGTAATGTCTTGACCTACGCTGTAATGAATGTTGCGAAATGCCGCAATATAAATGAAATTGAATTATATTGAATGAATGTAATGAGTCTTTTCCTCAGTGGCAGCGACTTACAAGTCTGATAAGTATGAGTCTTTCCCCGGAGAGATTGTATTTGTTTACAGTGACGTCAACGTTCTATAAACAAGAAACGACTAGAAAGAAAAAACGACTGTGATATGTTTGTCTTTCTGAGTGTCATGCTCTCCGTTATCAAACCATGATCCACAACCATTTCCTTGAAGGGACGAACCCGACTCCACCCCAACTTAGTGGAAAATGGAGCAGACACAAAACCACTGAGGCTGATGAACTGGGCCTGACATGTAAAACGCTGCTCTCTCGTGACAATCAGACAAAGCAGTGTTGCTGTTGATCATACTAAGAATCTCTAGGTGTATCACTCACTACAGCAAAACCGGTGTGAAAACCATCAATTAAAAATGTCTAGACAGGGGAACATTCTTTTGTAAATTGCACAGTGACAAGTTACCCTTCAGTTTTCAGGTCAGAACGTATCCTGAATATACTGATTTGTTTAGAGCAGCCTTGTGTCCTAACAGTGGTTTGAATAGGATTTGAATGAGACATTACAACAGCAACTTACTGAAATATACAAGGCCCAAAGATGGTTGCCAGGTTTTCCACGGGCATGTGATTTGTTTGGCTGTGAGCAGCCACTCTGGACAGGAAGCGGATGAGGTAAGACAAAATAATGAGGTTGTCGGCAGGGAGGTGGCGAAGTTTCCCCATCAGAGACTGGTTCAATTCTGCCTCTTCTGCATATCCTGAAAATAAGCAAAAACATAAAAACACTATTTATCAACCCACACTTCCATCAATGTCTAAGAATCCTCAGCGTCAATGGATATTCAGCATGTAACCAAATTTATATTGCATTTGTTGGTATTTGAGCCCATATGTCCCCTGAGAATTGCAATTTTGCACATATGAGCATGTGAGAAAAATTTAAAAAAGCTGTTGCTGATGGACCTTGAATAAGTCTTGTTTATTATTTTCTTATTGAACATACAGGGTGTGAACACAGGGTACATTAGCGTAAGAGACATGGCGTTTTTTGGCTTTAAACACATACAGATCATGAAATCTGACCCCGACAACGTCAGCATGATTTCCTCGTACCTGAAAGGCTCAGGAGGAGCTGTTGGCGCTGGGGTTCGGGCACCACGGGGGTGGGCAGCTCCCGGAGGAAGAGTTTGAGTAGCGAGGCCACAGTGGGGACATCAGCCTCTTCCTCCAGGCCCACTCGCTCTCCATGGTCCCACAGCTGCCTCAGCTGCCTGGTCCGCGCCACCGAGCTACACAGACGAAACAAACCCCTGTGATGCAGTCCTGTGATGAGAACACAAGTATCCTCCATCAGTGCACAAGCATGGGATGTGTGAGTATTTATTAGGATTGGAGAAGGCAACAGAGATGTATAGGATGAAAGAAAGGATGTGCCTGTGTTACCATTCCTCTCCAGAAACTCCACCATGTCTCTTAACACGAGGGGCACTCCACAGACCATCTGCCCTTCCTCCCTCAGCGTTTCCAAGGCAACACCAAACACACAGCTGGCGGCCACTTCAGGCTCTGAGTCCAGGGTGGGAGCAGGGAGCTGCGGGTTGACCTTAGCGCTGGGCCTCAGGATCCTCACCGAAGACGGGTCGTTCTGTGAGGAAACAGGACGCGCAGGGGTTAACTCCAATGGAGGAATTAAATTAGTTTATCTTGTTTAGATAATTGGTTGCTCGGTTATTAAATTAGTTCATCCTGGATGTTGGCGATGACCCATTTCACGATGCTTTAGAAAGCAAAAACAGCACAGGACACAATTAATTCCACATTTTTGGATCGAAATGACATAAAATTCAATGTAAATTCAGCTTTTACACTTAGTGGCATAACACGAACTAACTTATAGCGTCACGTTTCTGCGTAAAACCAGCACTTTTCTTTATTTACGTGGAGCCACTTGCTAATAAAACAGCGACACTAGCAGCTGAACACACATCAGAGTAACGAGATAACAACAGACAAACTCACACACAGCGCCACCGACGCCCTCGCTCCCATGTTTCAGCTCGGACCGTGACATCTCTCCATTTTTCCCCCCCTTGGCAGACGTGTTGTTTCCCTCCTCCGCACGACGAGCCCGCCTCTCAAACTATCCCGAAGTCCCGCAACCGGAGAAGGGAATGGCCGCCTCGGTCCCAACACCACCCGACTCCCGCCGCCTCACGGTTCGTCAGAATCCCGTTATCCCGGTAAAACCGCGGAGCGTCGCTAGCAAGAAGCTCCCGCAGCGTTAGCTCCCTGACAGTTGTTTACGTTGCTAGTCACGTGACAGGTGCGTAGCCATGGCGACCAGAGGCGGGGTTGCCAGGGGGAAATGAAAGCAGGAAGATGCTAAAACTGAAAGTTCGCGTTTAACGTAATGTGTATGAATACTTCCTGTATTTCACCAGGACACAACCTCAAGGTATGTCTTTAAATCAATGGCCTTTACTTCTTCGTCTTTTTGTTTATTGCTCTATGTTTCCTCGATCATTTTCCATAACTTTTAAATTATGTTGTAATATTTGAATCTGCTGTCCTTGATTTTGAATTGTATCTTTGATTTAAAGGCCATTGTATCCATTTGCTTCTTCTCATTCTTTGATTTTTCTTTTTTAGAAAGGTGCTATATACATTAAGTTATAACAACAACAATAATAAGTGTTTTTCTTATTATTATGATTAATAGATCAATCAAATTTTATTTGTATAGCCCATATTCACAAGTCACACTTTGTCTCACAGGAGTTAATATGATGTGACATCCTCTGTCCTTTAACAAGAGTAAGGAAAAACTACTAAAAAAGAGCTTGTTGCAAACTAAATACTTGCACACCTGTGTGGAGATATACTGTATGTATGTTTTAATTATATTTATGATATATGATATAAGAATATATATTTGATATATTTTCAACAAATGTTGAAAGCTGTTTTTTACCTTTCATTTACAATTTCAAATGTAGACTCCATCATAAATATACCAACATCTCAACTTCTTTAATCCAAATATATTGTATTGGCACTTTATAAACGAAATAATAAATCAGAAATACATACATAAATATTGTAATACTGGCATAAAAAATAAGAGTAGCTAAAAGGTGACAACAAACCATACTGTCACTTTTAGATCAGTACTAATTGTACCTCATCAGCACACTGTGAGTATCCTCTACACAAAGAACACAAAGAAAACACTAAAGTCTGAAACTATCAAAACGACATTTGCAGTTGTGTATTTAACAGCATTTGAGTGATTCTCAAAGTGTGTTGCAATATATTCATTACAATTGTCACACTAATCCTCTTTCAACTTTAAAATAAAAAAAATTACAGCTCTATGGCCAGTTTTGTGCATACAAAAGTCACTAGCATGTGGGACTTCACAAATTAGTGCTAGTACAAAAGTTTATCAAACAATGCACCCTCACGCCTGTGCACGTAGGAGGGTGTGCATGTGCAAACACGTACACACACAACGCACACATTAACATATACATATATACGTATACACGTACACAACATGATGAAAAGGACCAGCCAGGTCAAAACGAATGCCAGCAGAGATCATGATAAACATGCCACAGAGAATCAACATGCTCATGACGTTGGAAATACAGTACGACCTCTTCAGTGTGTTTACATGTTTTTGAATCAGCATCTTAAAAAGGCTCTGTATGATCCATAAACACGAGGTATGTTGAACTCAAACAATTAAAAAAGGTAAAAATTGAGTCAATGCACTTGAAAACCAAAATTATCTTTAAAGCAAGGCTTTTGTATTGTTCCAACAGGCATTATGTGTTGACAGGCATTGACTATAATTGATGCTTTGGTAAGATACATATTGGTGTTTTAAAGATATAGTTGTATATATTTAAACCAAAATACAAAACAAAAGGTGTGTTGCTATAATTACGATTATCATAAAAAAAGACTCCCTCCTTCATTCCGATCCCTGTATTGTCTGTTCAAGTCAGATTCCTGGGAGATTTTTGTGCATTTGCAGAGCGATTCTCACTGTGACAAATGAACCGCAGCATTAAGTTAACCGCTGATTTTACAGATGTCTCCCTACCCAGTTTCCCATGAACAAGAACATGTCTTTTTTTAGCTCTGCAGTTAAGTGACAGCCACTGTTTGTATTAACACAGTGTAGAATTTGGGAGTTGAACAATATTGCTCAGTTTGCCTCGTAAAATGAGGCAACATTAAAAAAAGGATTATCAACACAGACACCAGAGTCAAATCTTTAAAACCAGACACCATCTTACAATGGGAGCTCACCAGTTCAAACCCATGAGTACTCAGAAGTTATTATTATTATTACATCATTACTTCTCAGTACTCATGGCTCAGACCCATACACAGTATATAAGGAAGGACAACATGACAGATCCTCAAAAGGGAAGCCAAAGTGTCTGGCTGCAGTATAGGTCATAAACCCCAGCTCCTCCGTGTTAGTGGATGGGACATGTACCAAACAAAAAGTCAAAGTGCATGTTAAATACAGTTTCTGTTGTTTTAGGTAGTTCTTATCACACTGATGTTTTCTCAAGAGTTAATCCTCCTTGTAAGTTTGATTTTAATTAGATATTTGATGCTATAAAAACAGGGAGACAGCTAAGACTGTCTCGCAATCGGTTGAACGTGTGTATCGGCGGGACCTCACTACAGCTCCATACCCTGATCACCTCTGTGCAGACTCTGGCCCCAAATGTGCCACATGGCAGAGTTCGAAGGGTTCTAGGACATTTTGGCTTAATTTCTGAATAATGGGACATGCCGTCCATCTTACACACAGTCTACAGTCAGACCACACCTAACTTTGAACTCAGCCTTCATTTTGATCACAACCATAAACCTGTCAATCTTTGTGTCTGTATCTTTCACAGTTGCCAAAGTATGCCAAACTGCCGCTGTGGTACAGTGGGTGCAGTACTCCACCACATTTTGCTATGTTGTCCAACACGAAGACACACAGGGTGAAAATAAAACTAGCCCTGTTGGTTGGTAAAGATCTCCAGTAAAATTGATTGAACCTGAGAAATGCAGGCAAAGTGCAGAAGAAAGGCCTGAATTTCAAAACCTCTGCAACTTAATTTGGTAAATTAGTTTACAAGAGGGGAACCCCTATATACTCAAAGAAAAATTCTGCTACAGGTGGTTTAGGTACAGTGGACAATTGTTTGGCAGTAGGGATAAGATGTGAGTCCTTATGAGAGAAGGTCATATTCAGGCTACAGAGGCAACTTTGTCACAGTTGCTGGTGTAATGGACGTCTGGTCTGTCGTTGTCAGTGTGCTTCCTGTTCCAGCAGGGAAGGGTGAGCAGAGTGAGAATGAATCCTCCCAGCACCACACAGCTCCCACTAAAGTAGAACGCCAAATCATATGACTGTGTCCAGTCAAAGAACCACCCTGGGAGGAGATGAGAAAAACAGACAGGAGCTTGGTCAGCAGAGATTCCTGGCAGATGCAGCAGTCAGCTAAATGACAAACCGCCTGACTGTCTGATTTAACATTAAGATTTTTGAAAAATCTCTAAAAACATGACTAGGTTTATTTCTGCACAAGTAAAAAAAAATACATGCACCTAGAATCACTAGTTTATCAGTATTTAGAAATGTAAATAAAGACAAGATCTTTTACCTACAACCGGGGGTCCAAGCATGATCCCGAGTCCGCCGAAGAACATGAGGATGCCGTGTGCTTGGGTTAGTCTGTCCAAGCCCACAATCTTTGTGGTGATGTAGGAGGTGAGAGACCAGTTTCCAGAGAAGAAACCCAACACAGCAGACAGGATCTGCAGTCCCATGTAAGTCTTAGTGAGAGGTAGAAGGAGCAGCGTCACACCGCCTGCGAACATCGTGAAGGCATACAGATAAATGCTGTTGATCCACCGGATGTCCACCAGCCCACCGAGCACTAGTTTACCCACACACGTGGCGATGGCCCCTATTGATACCAGAGGAATGACGCTAACTTCTTCAATGAGTCCCTCAGTCTGCGCAACATCCTCTATAAAGAGCACAGGAGGGAACGACCCCAGGCTGAACAAGAACACAGCGAAACAGAATGCCACCATGGCTTGGTCCTGCAGGATCTCATACATGGAGTGCATGTACCTGGAGTACGCCTGCTGCTTCTTCTTGATGACTTTCATGATGGCCCACCCAGACAGGAAGCTGCCTGTCTTCTCCGTCTGGATGGCCACATCCTTGCCATCGACGGTGATGAGCATCTCCTTCACTGTCAGACTTTTCTCTGGACTGGTCACGGTGGAGCCTGCGGTGATCTGCAGGTCATTCACCTGGGGCTTCTCGAAGAGCTGCTCCTCCGTGTTGCGCTCCAGGGCGGCTTTCTGTCTGAGGTAGTACCCCGGCATGTAAAGAGGCCTCATGAAGCCGGCGCATGCCATGAGGTTTAGTGCTAAAGCACCGATGATGAGCAGGCAGCCGTCCAGGCCGTACAGTGCAATCAGCTCATTCTGAGCGGTGGCATAGATGAACGCTCCAATACTTGTGCCTGGGTGAGGTAGGGGAAGACAGAAATGTTTTGTTTGTGCAAGAAAGTCAGAGACTAATCAATTATGTGTAGATTTTTAAATGACTGCAGCACTATTCAAGTTATTCTGATGCCATGAAAAAATAATACAATCCTGGAAAACTTTTTACATCACTGCAGCAAGGCAATTAGTTAAAGCACTGGAGGTCAGCAAGATTTAATGGGAAGTTTATTACACTTAAATATTCAGACAGTGACAAAGCTAAATAGTTCAGGATTTACAATGGACTGAATAAACTTTAGAAATAAACTTAGGTTCCAGAATGTGAATTCAAATTTTACAAATTATAACTATACAAGTTTTGATTCACAGCTCAACAAAACCTGGTAACTGGCCACACTGGGTTTGCTTCTCTACAGATGTTTTCCTTTGCTTCAAAACGCTCCCTATGGCTCATGCACAAACAAAGTACTGGTGTGCACAGCAGTACCTGTGGTGACGATCCCAAGGGCGAGGCCGCGTCTTTTGTCAAAATACTGACAGGTGATTGTCAACGTGGCAGCGTAGACCAGACCACAACCCAGGCCTTTGGCAGGAGAGAGGACAAAGACACACAGAAGGAGAATTTCCATTAGGCTGGATGAAAGGGCAAAATACTTTTCGGTTGAATACAAAACCGGGGGGGGGGCACATATATCTATTCCTGTCACATCACAGCAAGGAGGTTCTGAGTTTGAACTTGAACCTGAACCTGAAATGTTCTTTCTAGGAATTCCGCCTAAGTCATAAGACAGGTTAGGTTAAATTGGTGACTCTAAATAAGTGTCAACATGACTGAGAATGACTGGTGACCTATCCAGGGTTTCACCCTCAGCTCGGACTGACCCTTCAAATGATGAGCAGTAAAACTAGGAGGTAAGTGGATTTAAGGATGTTTCGCTACTAAGATGCAGCAAAACAAGACTGTGCTCGCTGTTGTTTCGATGTATGGAGTCAAGGAATCATCACAACCATGAATGTACAATGAGCGTGAACCTCCAAGTTCAGAGGGCGGTGCGCTCAAGGTGTCAACAAGCGGCAGTAAACAAGCGGCACGTGCATGCACGGTCACAGCCATCATCTAAGGGCATCTCTAAAAATAAATGTCTGTCTTCAAATATGCATGGCCTCCCCTCTCTCTCTCCAGTGCTGCATGTGCCAAAGACCTTCCTGACTGTGAAGGGGTTCAGCAGGATTAAGCATGACTGAGCTTTGGTGTCACTTAATGCAGGAGAACAGGTGGTGCTGGGCCCACGCAGAAAGACTGGTGAAGGTGCAAAGGCAATAAAGGGTCACATTGGGATCGAGTAATCTGTAACAGCGTTAATATCTATGAACATATTACATATGGTCTGGATCTGGATAATGATCCAGATTTTATGAATCAAAATAAGTATGTGTAGGGGGGGGTGACCTTTACTCTGTACAGTAACAATATTCCTCTAAAATACTTCAGAGAATTGATATTTAAGCATTTTACAGAAAACCTATGTGT
The DNA here is from genome assembly GCF_022539355.2 of Hippoglossus stenolepis. Classification (NCBI taxonomy): domain Eukaryota; kingdom Metazoa; phylum Chordata; class Actinopteri; order Pleuronectiformes; family Pleuronectidae; genus Hippoglossus; species Hippoglossus stenolepis. Next base: position 17,508,562 of record NC_061494.1, on the reverse strand, counting down.
ACGGTGATTATATATCTGATCTCAATAAGGAAAAAAAGGGTGAGGGTTAGGGTTAGGGGTCCAACCCTAACCCTTGGAGCAGATCCATATAAATGGGTGGATACAGGATTTTGTTATTTTCTTTAAGGGTGTGGTGTTTTTTTTGTCGACAACAATAGTCATTAACTTTGTAGTTAGATAATAATTGGACTTGGCATATCAACGAGCTTGTTTTACATGATTATACAATGTGTTATGAAATTTTCAAATGTTCAAGAGATAAGAGGCTTAGTTAAGTCCCATGACCAAAGCAACTTAGAACACTTTATTAGCGTTAGCTTTGCAGTTCATTTACATTACTGTATAGTATAAATACACACAGGAATCAAATGGTTCCTTACCAACAACAATCCCATAGGAGAAGATGAGGAACTGCACGTTGGGAGCAAAGGCACTGAGCATCAGGCCACCTGCCACCATTACGCCACTGAAGATGGTCACGGGACGAGCCCCGAAGTTGTCCACACATGCACTGCATATGGGACCTGAGGAAGAGTAGAGAGGACAAAACAGAGGGTCAGACAGTAGAAGAGCTAGAAGGAGACGGTGAGGGACAGAGGAGCCAAAAATACTGAGAGAAGAAACAACGTGGTGATAGCTTCTGTCTGGAAAAACAGAGTTTGTGAGGAAATCAAACCCCCGTCTCACCAAGCACTGCTGAGTCTGACCATGACACCGTCACACCACATTAGGTTCAAAGTGGCAGCCTGACAGAGGTGTCGCAGCATCACCGAAGAGGATGAGAGGACCGGTGTTCATCCTCAACTCTTTGTTTACCCGTTAGTCTCCCCTTTGACTCACTTTCAATTTGATAAAACACCAACTTATTCCTTCCTGCAAGTTGGCATCACATGTTTGTTTATTTCATTGTTCCAGCTTTTCATTAGCGCTACATGATGTATAAACTGAGTGCAGCATTGAAACCTAAGATGCAATGTTTCCTCTGTGCTTAGTGAATACTCCAATGCCCTGAGGCTGTTGGACTCATAAATCATGTGATACATCATTTACTGTTTCCTTCCCTCCAGTCACTGGGGAAGACCCTACTGTTGTGCAGCCGGAGGTCGTATATTGCAGCTGCCTGACAGCTAGAACACATGTCCAGGACTTAGCCAGGTCCGAGGCTAAATCTGTCCAGTCATCAGAGACTCGCTGAAGGATGACATGTTCCTACTTGTTTTCAAAGTCCAGCTTTAACAACGCGGCCAAACCTTTAGACTCGTAGATCAGGTTCAAGTAAGTTTCTACACGCTGCCACGCAATCCGTCTTCCTTTTCCTCCCTCTGGGGTTAGATTAAGGGCTAAGTGATCCTCCTACATTCCTAGTGTGGATGACTTGCACTTGCATCACTCTGTTAGAAAATCAATAACAGCAACGCAGCTCAACTGAGTGCCAGTCTTTATGATGGCAGTGGCATTTCTTCTCCTCCATCATGTTGAAACGTTAAAGTAAAAAGGACTCTCTAACACCTGTCGCTATGGTAAATAGATCCCATGACGACAGCTTGATTGCAGTCATGGTTTTTGACTTGGCACATTTATCGTATCTGCTTTGTTATCAATGGCATTATGTATCATCGTGAAGGAAATAGTAGGAGGTGACGTGTAAAGGTGAGTGTTTATTGCTTGGTTCTTTTAGCCATATAAACAGATACAATATCTCTTCCTCAATCCTTCATGTCAGCAGATATATTCCCCATAATGATATATAATGCCAAAATATCGGTACAGATGCATTATTACAGTGTATAATACTCACTGGCTATTAGTCCCACTCCACCCACGAGGGAGCCCACCCAGGCCGTCATGCCCTTGCCCTCCTGGTAGGCGTGCAGCCACTCGGGGTAGAGAACGCCCACTGACTGGGGTGATCCATAGGCCAGGAGCTGGGCCATTAAAGAGGCCACAACGATGGCCCATCCCCAGCCTCCGTCCAGCACTTTAGCGGATGGAGCCATGGTGCTGAATTCACTGCTGCCCTCTGGGATCTGCTGCAGCTCGGACGGAGCAGGGGTTCCTGGGAACGGCACACAAAACACAGAAATAAGGATGAGAGCCAGATAATTGAAAAGATGATACAAACGGTCCACTTCCAGCACACAGCACTTACACAGAGCCTCTGTGTGGTGAAGGCTGCTGCCGAGCATGGCCTGGCCAAACAGGCAGGTCACCTGTGTGAGGTCCTGATCACAACAGTGACTGCAACTAAGATCCAGCCTGCTGCCCCTTTTTGTTCCTTTCTCTAGAACCACACCTTGGAGGAGGAGAAACTAAAGAACCTGCACTGCCTGGTGTGTGTGTCCCCCCCTCCCCTCCCACACCGGGCACCCTGAACACACATGGGAAAGGCCTGTCTCCTGTGCCGACCTAAGTTTTTCAGACCTCTTCCATGAATAATTTGTAGACCACAGCAACTTCATAAATCACTGCAGCAGCATTTCTTTGAGAATGTGAGAAAAGAAAAGTTGGCGCAGAGCTCTGCACATTTCACGTGTTTGCTTGTAAATCAGGTTTACTTCAATGTTCCAGCGCATTAAAAAAAACCAACGATGACAGCTGAGGAAAATCATGGAATGCCCACGGCTGGAAAATAATGTCATCTCTATGTTCACCACCAACACTAACCGTGTTGTCATCATAACACCGCGTTACTTTCATGCAAACACACGCATATTGTGCTCGCACCGTTAGAAACACAGGATGCACTCACCTCAGCATCTACACAAACATCAGCAGCAGCAGGCGCCTGCACAGCTGCGCGCTCCACAGGAACTTTCCATGCAGGAGCGTTCACCGAATAAAACCCCTTCTTACAGGATCCCCAGCTAATCACGCAAACGAGAACGCATCGTCCGCGGATACTGCTCCACCTGAGCCTCCGTGTGAGCCGCGGTGCGTGTGCGAGGAAAGGACCGAATAGCAACAATGCGCATTGTGCATCAGTCCGCTTTGGTAAGATGGCACGAAACCGGTTCAAAGCTGTTCCTGCTGGTCCAGAAGCAGCAGTCGGGAGGAAGAGCGCCGCTTCCTCCTGCGAGTCCGGGAGCGAACAGCTGACTGAGGAGCGGCACGGCGCGGCACGGCGCGGCACGGAGCGGATGCGCTCAGAGATGCGGCGGCGCTGCTTTCCGGGTCAAACTGTGCAAGGATGTGCGTCTAATAATGTTAAGGGATAAGAAAAACTTAACGAGGAGCGTGCACACACACACACACGCTCACTCACGCACATGCACAAACACACAAAACGGTTTACCTGATAGGTGCCCAAATCAGAAAAAAGCATAAATGTACATGAGAAATGATATCAACTTATTACAAAAATGAACATAATCTGTTTTATTAGCTCGTCTAAAAGATGTGCTGCAAGTTGTGGGTCCATGTGCTGAGGCTGAGGCTGTGTGTGTGTGTGTGTGTGTGTGTGTGTGTGTGTGTGTGTGGAGCCACATCTCTCCAGGAAACTGTTAATATTGCCACCAGGCCAGTCTGAACCGGTTGATGGATGGGAATAACAACACCACCGTGCACCAGCAGGGCGCAGCTGCCTGGGCTCCTCTCCCCCATGATTAAAGACGTACATGCACAAACCCCCAGAGTCCAAATCCTTCTCAGCCGTTCACGTGACTCCAACACATCAATGTTGATTAAAACTCGAGGAAGTTCAGAGCAAAACAGGAAGTGGCAGCAACGTTTCGAAAAGAGTCAGGCCGACACAATGAGTTAAAAATAAACCAAAAGGGGGAAATCCTGCAGAGACTGGAGGGAGAAACAGACAGTTGGTGTTGAGTGTTACACAAATAACTAGAAATGCAGTTGACATGTGTGAGGCTGTAAAGAGTAGGGTTCCACAGTGGGGGGGATAAAATGGTTGTAACCAAGGAAACACAGGTGACTTATAGACCTAGAACTCGTAATTTATTAAGGCCATTTATCCACTTTCTCATTTTCTAAAGGTCTAAATAACTTAGTGGCATTTTATTGGCTCCAACTTCACATGTTTCTACTTGAACACACAGGAATAGACACGTTATATTATTACTTACATTGTAATGTGTTGTTTTTGCATTTATTCACAGTTGCGTTTGTTGATTTCATGCATTCACATAGCGAGAGACACACTCCTTCTTCTTCTTAACCACACCGCAGCAGCAGCAGCATCAAAATGACACCCCCATGTTACCGTGCAGCCTTTCTCGTGACCTGCATGTCAGTCACAATGTGGAGCAGAGTTAATGGAAAGAAGAACCCAAAAGAAAGGTGGAAACAAAAGATGAAAGCACAGGGAGCAGAGCTAGAGAGAGCGGGGGAGGGATGAGGAGAGCAGGACCACATTTCAACCTGGTTTTCGCACTGAATGACCCGAAAACTCTTCAGAAACTTTGATGCCTTTTCCCATAGCTGAGGTCTGCAGCCAGAAAGGGTCTTACAGAAAAGATTTGGCTCCTTAATCCCCCCTCTGCCTGGAAAAACGAGGTGAAAAAAGAACAAGAGAGGCCCAGTTAATTGTACTCTACACTGGCATTACATTGACATGTTGTGCCAGACCAGTTTGAACCAGAAACAGTGCATGTAGGGGACAGTGTGTGTGTGTGTGAATCTGAGGGGTAGGGGTGTGGATAGTTACACAGCAGCTATGATTCGCTTGTAACACTATTGACAAGTGCAAGAATCAATGTTGGTGCGGAATTTCACATGCTGACATAAGTTATTCAATACTAGAATTGAAACATTTCCAGTTTCTTTATAGGGACCTCTTCTTCTACTGGGTTAGATGAGTAGCAGTGAGTGTAGTGATCTGGAGGAGAAAAACTACCTTTGATTTTCTATACCCTCGCTTTGATGCCAGCAGAGTCTGGGATTTCCTGCAATCTCCACATTCCAGCCAGACTATCATAAAGAGGCCGTATACCTGCAGCCCTAAAAAGCCCAACTGTTTATATCATTATATTATCTATCTGATAACAAGTCTATGTACAGTACCAGAGCTGACAGGTCAACAGCTTAGCACAGGGCACATGAGGGCAAATAAAGTCTACTGGCCCACATTCCTATGGAAGCCAGATGCATCTAGTTAAGAAAAACATGTTTGCCCTGTGTTATTGAATAAACAAGTTGATTATGTTAGACTTAGAAGGGTAGTAATGTTAATTCAGAATAACAGGGTAAAACCTGTTCTCTGCAAGTGGTTCCACTGTGTGAAGGTGGATATTCACTGTTGACTTAAATAATACGTCAGTAATGTTCTCTGGCCACAGCGGTGACGATTTTGTCTTCATTGTTGTTGCAACTGCTGTTGTGGGTGACATTGTTTATCTGATGAATAAAGTGTATAGAAACAATTTTATTAGTTTGATTGTTTGAAAGTGACATAGTGTTACACTCTTGAGGGTGTCCCACAAGGATCCATTTTGGGGCCCTTTGTTTTTGCTCAATATTGACACATTCCTTAATTTATTCAGTACTGTTTTCTCAAATTTGATGTTGATCTTTTATTGGTTCTGCTACATATTAATAACATCTAAAACCACATGTATTATCTTAAAAGCCAACGGTCTATTTGGCAGAATATCATTTGCCTTCTGACGTAATATATTAAAATAGCAGTACAATTCACAGCTATTTAATCTTAACCCCTTTTAATCATAATTTTACAATAAGGTGTAATTAATAAAAACAAGCAGGGACTGAGATTTCATGTTCATTGGTGTGCGGTTCAAACCAACACTTATTACTTTGCTGTGCTTAGGATAGTTTATTTAGTCAAACTTTAGTCAAGTTACAAGGTTTTGGTATTTTATGTGTCATGTGTCACCTCAGAATTTATTGTAAGTATGAAAACTACAAAATGGACTAATATGAAAATTGTATTGTTTCCTTCAGCTGGAGGTGCGGAGTTTACATTACCTAGTAACAGACCATCAGTAAACACACCGGTGTGACTCAAGATAACATTCCATTGACTTACATGAACGTTTAGACTTACTCCAACCTTAAACACCACTACTACCACCTGGCGAACCTTAACATGTATTATTCTAACTATAACTTAAATATATTTGCTTCTTCACCTTAAAATGTAATGACTGATGTTATGGGGACTTGCAGTTTGTGCCTTTTATGTGCCAGTGTACTTAAGTCCCCACAACATGATAATACACCGTGGAAAACACACTTCCCAGCAGATTTACATGAGCTGAACTCGTATTTCTTTAGTATATTTTCTTTCTCGCTCTCACTTTTTGTGACACCCGAGATCCAGCCCCCTGCTGACATTTTACACAACAGGCTTGGCAGTTGTAAAAACACAGAGCCACCCTGCCGTCTGGATAAATCACTCTGGGTCCAGGCCACCTATATCCATAAAGCCGCAGAGGTGAAAGACCAACTTCAATACCCAGCGTGGCGAACCCGAGCCTCCAGTCCAGATTCCTGCTTGGATTAGTTCAGGTTGCCGGCTTCAGCAGCAAGAGAGAAAACTGGAACATAGTAGAAAAACAAAAGGTATTCACTTCAGTTGTACCAGAACTCAGCAAGTGGATGGACACAAATATATTGATGTCAATCTTATGGTGGGGGTGTAGGCCTATATTTTCATCCTGGGGAGTTTGAACTCATTGTGTCTGTGAACAAGCTACAGTTACCTGGGGAGCCTGTCGTCACTGCCATGCTCCCCTTCAACAGCGCGCACATTATAAAGGCTAACATCTTAAATGATCCTGGAGGGATTCATTTATGAACAACACCCCTCAAGTCTTCAGCCAGTTGGAACTGGTTGAGACCACCGGTGTTGGATACAGGCACAAAACCACACGTAAGAGGCTTATCACAAGATGTAGTGGTGTCACAATAGATTGATGTCAGAGCAGAAGTGCTTCCATATTTAAGGTTTAAGTCATGCTACATGCATGGCTGTAAAAGTGTAAAGGCCCATCTGTTGGTTGGTCGGTCCAGCTCCATTGTTTTGATTTGAACATATAACTTTATGAAACCTTAACCATGGGTCAAATGCTGAGGATGCTAGTACTGCATCTCACAGGGTAATGGAGTTATGAGAATGGTTGATATACAGTTAAAACAATTTGAAAACTTGTCTGAAACAATGAAAGTGAAGAATGATAGCAGGTATGTGTACGATGAACATCAATTTTCTTTAATAAAATGTAGCATGCTAACATTCACTAATGAGTAGCAAACAAAAAACAAATCAGCTCTTAGCTTGAAGATGGGGCTATAGATGAAATGTCAGAGGATGATTATAATGACGAATCATTGTCTGGGGACCATGAATGTCCGCATGTATTTTTTCTGCCAAACATGCAGTAGTTGAGATTTTCCCAAAAGCATCAAAAGAACATTCAGGGATCAAAGGCAGTTGGTTTTGACAAACACGGGTACCAAATTTTATGGCAATCCATTATGGTTAAATTTATGGTGGTGCTGAGAGTAAAAAAGTCAAAGGAATCACGAAAGTCATTGGATTGCTAGGAAACGTTAAAGATATTCCCAGAAACTTTAACTTCTCGGTGGCAATAGATGAAACGACAGTAAAGATGTTTAAATTTATCCTCAAAGGACCTTAAGAGTCTGTTGCAAATTTTGTGGCAGTCCACCCTGTAATTATTGTTTATTTCAGTAAAGATAACACAAGGACACAAAAGACAAAAATGAAAAATGAAGCCTTACCAGTTTTCAAGCGTAGCCTGAGAGGTCAGTTTAACATGTTTCTCATTAAGCTGGATGGTAAAATCTTTAGATACCTCCGTGCACATGCAACACTAAACGCAACTAAAGGGGATTGTTCTGTGAGGTCTGATGGTGGAGTTTTATTTAAGGCACAAACACTTTCCATCAACTGCTGTGGGGGTTTAGTGGGACATCATGATTTGAAGGAAACAATCCAGTGAAGCTAAACACACAAAAACATCAAACCCACGTGGAACCATTGCATCGCTTAGGATCCGTTAAATTCTGTGTTTAATGAAACGGACGTCTTCTGAAAAATATGACTGTTCCTACATAGTCTACGAAGCTCGTCAATGCTTAACTCTTGCAGTTTTCACAATACTATCCATAAAATTGACAATTAAAAACAGAAGTTGTCATCTCAAGAGCTTTAATCATACATAGAAATTTAGTTCAACAGTACCATTCATTTAGAATGTTTTTAGCAGTATGTATATTTAGTGTAAAGAGCATTATGTTTTTTTTCCTTTTTCTGATGAGGAATATCCATAAGGATGATAGAAGCTTTCAGAAATACACCAGAGAGAGAAGAGCAGAGAAGAGACCGAGTACATGACTAAGTTGTAACACCTCAGACTACATTTTTAAACACCTCAAAAGGCAACATTTATCTGTGGTTTATGTCCCCGCACCCGTCCTCCATGATGTTTGTTTTTTTTCCTTTTCATTTGAACTGAAAAGCTGCAAAGCCTCAAATGCTTTCAAAAACTAAAATAACTGTGGCACATGCCCTGTTTGATCAATGCCCTATAGTGGAGAAACTCCCAGCAGTCTTCTGTGACACTTCTTGTTGACCTAATCAAAGCTGTTCAAACTTGTGGTGGGGGGGTGGAATGTTGACACTGCTTCGGAGACCTAACGGGGCAGGGGGATGAGCTGGAATGGCGGACATTACTGCGGTTGAGTGTCATATTATAGGCTCGCAAAGAATCAACCACATCCATCTATCAATTCATCAATTTCTCTAGCCATACATCCATCCACTGATCCAAACATCCAACCTATCAGACAACACCACCATGACACATACTGTATGTGCTGTTTGTGCTATCTTAGAAGCGCCACAACAACAATTCCAACCAGCTACAGTCCCAAGCAAAGAAAACAAAAACATAACATGTACAAGACAGAAGGTGGAACAGATAATTGGCCTACAAATCCCAGAAGCGATTATTTTTCTGTCCATCCATTCCTTAAAAGAGTAGTTAAGTAACGCCACGTGTGGATTTGGCAGGCGGCTTGCTTCATTCAGCTGCCGACTTGTTTCTTTCCACCCTAAAACTTGTTGAAGCTGCTTCTTTTGTGGAGTTGGTAGAGATTAAGAAACTTGACTTCCAGAGCTGGTAATGATGGAAGCTGCTGTTGCGGTAGCGTCGTGCCATTCAGTGGGCGCACTCACGCGCAAAGACAGAGACTTGTGTGTGGCGTTAAGGCTGGGAGGGAGGATGATGTGCTGCTGCATGCTGCGACATAGCTGCCGGGGAGGACATGGACTGGACCATGGGCTGCGCTGGTGGGGGTAGCTGAGGCTGAGCCTGCTGGGCCCCTGAGTGCGTGTTGGGGGAGGGTGGGGGCGTTGGTCGCTTGAATTTGTCCGGGCTGGTGCTTCTTCTTGGAGAGGGCCTCTGTTTGAGAAAGAGAGAAAAACTAATTAATGAGCCTGTTCTATGAAACAACTGGATGGCACCATCTATACCTTTGGTGCAGAAATGAGTATTTAAGCGGTTTGTAGAAAATCTGTCAGAGCAACATGTGTAACTATTCTCATTTTGAAATTTACTTGGCAGATAGAGCAACAATGAACCTCAGTGTGTACAGCAGTGTACAAAAGGGAGGCAAATTGAAGGGCTTTTTTGTTAGACAGTTTCCAGTGTTCCAAACCATTGAAGGAAAATAAAATTGTTGGTGAGTCATGTTTTCTCCACAGAGCTATTGCTCACGAGCTGAAATTTGCAATTCCACTTCATCAACCAGTCAAGCTGCAGTGTTACATGTTGTCGTCTTTCAGGTCACAGTGACCTTGGACTCTGAACAACAAAGACGTTCCCTGGAAGGTATTCCTGGTATTATTATGTTGTTTTTGTGATACGATCACAAGCGGGCAGCTTGTACAGTACAGATGTGAACGTACTCAGATCGGATAGAGATCACATCCCACCAGACCAAAACCGGAGGTGGTCTGGGCAACGCAAATCTGTCCTGGGCCACATATGAAGGACCTCCTACTCAGCTGACATCCTCTGAGCCGCTGCAGTTTCACCATGAACACATTTTCTCTCTTCCCGTTGATTTGTTTGTAACCACCACGACATAATGATAGATACTTTCATCTGTGTTCATGGAAATTCAACAGACAGATGGACAACTAGAATTCATAATGCCACTGGCCGTGGCTTTTGCCAGCAAGGAGGCACAAAAAAGGGGCTTTAGAGAAAAATTAATCCTTCTGAAGTTCTGATCTTCCAGACCAATTGTTACACTCCTGGGTGGGCTGTGGGGTGATGGGAGAGATATGGTCTGCATGCAAGAGAAAATGAACGGCTGCAGAGCAACGGGAGGGAGAAAACCAGAGACACAGGCTACATCGGCACTACTACATTTTTGTTTGAAAACGCATCAACTCCGCTACGTCTTTTCGGTCAAGACGTTGCCTTCGCCGATTGGTCAGGCTCCTATCACATGACCCCCCCCCCGGAAGAAAACAACCGCCATTAGACTTGGCTACCAATGTAGAACACAGCATGGATGATCAATTACGGGCATTGCTGACCCAGTTGTCTTTGTTTACAGTGGTTGTGCAGTTAAAATCTGAATCTTCCAATAATACAACTGCTGACAGTTAGAATTCGAGAAATCTGCAACCCCCAACCCTCAGACCTGCGAGCTGTGCATGTCTTCCTGTTTACATCGATCCACACATGCCCAGTGTACATGATTGGTCATGTGCTGGGCGTCTTCATGCGTGTTAGTATGGACGGGGATTAAAACAAATCCAAAACTCTTGTGTGGACAGAGATCGCTTTACTTTGAAAACACCCTTTCAAACTAGAACGTAGTAGTATGGATGTATCCAAGGATATAAAATAGAGTGGGAGGTAAAGTTTAATTATGGAAGAAATAGTTTAGAGACTAGTTACTATAAAGTCATAAGGAGGAAGGACACACTTAAGTGGTCAGTTAAAACTATTTGAAATACAAGGTTAACGTGTACAGATTGTAAAGTGAATTATAAAAACGTACGATAAAAAAATATTTTCAAGACAAACTTCACATGTCCGTGTTTGTAGGAAAATGCAAAATGTTAGCAAATGGTTCAACAATGAGTCAAAGTTGTCTCACAGTAACAGTCAAGACTCAGAGTCACAGTGACCTGGTAAGTGCCTAACTGGCAGTGTTCCCACGAGAAGTGAGTGACATGGGCGTAATGAGCTGGTACGGATGAGCAGAGAGAAAAGAGACTTAACTCCGAAAGCAAACCAACAATGACATTTATTCTAATCTTTCTCATCAAGCCCTGTCACGGCCTGAATACGAAACTTTTGGCAGCATTTCTGCTTTTACAAGACTGTCAGAGCATTTAGACTCATCCATTAAGAAAGCTTGTGAAATCTTTATAACATTCTTAGTTGAGATATTTTCATAAAGCTCTCTGTTAATTTCCCCATCGCGGGACTAATAAAGTATTATCTCATCTTATCTGATATCATCAGTTACATATTAGGTAATTTCATGTCAAATCAACAGATGCCGCCCAATTAACCATCATGGATGTGCATTATACTTTATAAAGGTTTTCAGCAAGCTATGATATGTATAAAAACTTACCAAGGGCTAGAAAGCAATGCCAATTCAACTTTTGTTTTGCTCCTATTTCAAACACTAGCCCCAGCTTGTCCCATCTCATACTCCTCTTAAGATAGTGAGTCACACCAGCATCCAGTGTTCGCTTAGTCCAGGGGGGGAGGACGCACTGCTCAGAGAGAGTGATCTGACCTCTTGTTACCTCCAACAAGGATATTATGTTGGTTTGTCAGCAGGATTATGCAACAAATACTCAACTGACTTCCATGGAATTTTGTGCAGCATGATGAAAGAAATAATATTTTTTCTGTAATATTGCCAGATAGGATATTTTTTCAACAATGTTGTTGGGGACTGTTGGGCCTTGGTGGAGTTATGCACTCTATGGAGTGACATTCCAAGCTCCTGACAGGCAACCTGTATCACCACCATCACCGGGAAGAAACCAAGTTCGGCAAACCTTTACAAGACAACAATTAAACTCGTACATAAATGAAAATGTCCCAATACTGAAACTGTCCAGTACCAGTGAACAAACTGGTGTGATGGCCAGGGCAGCATCTTCAATAAAAAGAAAGGGCTGAGCTTGTGCCTTTTGTCAAAACATAACAGAAACAAAAAGTGGAACATCTCACTCAACAGTGCAAAGATCACATGGGAACTAAGATTTTTATAACTTCTATTAACTTGGAACACATTCGGTTTTACTGCTGGTAGAATAATGGGAGAAAGAAATATATCCATGATTCTTGTTGTTTACCTGTGTTGTCACATTCAAACCAGAGCAACTAAAATTTCAGTTGGATCTGCTCGCTCTTTGCAATAATTATGAGAACCTTGGGCTGCAAACTCCAGACAACAATACACAACACCTAACACATTCTGAAACATTGACAAGTCAACAGATGTTTGTTTAAGATGTGTGGATCTGCATGTTACTTACTGCTACGGCGTGAGAGGAGCTTCCGTGAACGTGCAGGGCAGGAGTGTTGTAGTGGGAGATGGCAGCTCTGGACAGTGTAGCTGGAGGGGTGAAGCCAACTGTGTGGCTGCCATATGAGAGACCTGTGACAGGAAGACAACATTGTACACAATGTAAGCACTTTTATTTTTTAAAAACAGGTTATTATATTATCATGATTGAAAGTGCTGCCATTTTCTTTAGAACCGGTTCTATGATTATTTAGTCCAAGAATGCGTGAACATAAAGTGTATCTTGCTGACTGAACAGAAAAACAGCAGTGCTTTGGCACTGCAGCTCTGTTTTATGATTGAGCAAACATTTGGGCTGTAATCTGATATCATGCTGAATCACAAAAAAGCATGACTCAACGAACTTTGAACCCTGAATGGCCTGATCCCCTCTGCATTGTATTTGCCGTTTTTACAATAGGATTCAAAAGACACCCAGGGCTCAGTTTAGATGATAAAGAAAGTGGGAAATTTTGATCTACAAAAAATACCTGTCAACATCACAAGTGTGTACATTTTATGTCCCTAATGTGCTTTTCCCTCAGTACTTTGTTTGTTTTGTTTATCCTACTCTTACACCAGTTCCACACTAATGGTTATGTTAGCTGAGCAAGAGCAGCAACAGTTCTATCAAACTCTCTGTGTGGACAAGATCATATTACTCATTAACTATAGTGACATAAAAACCAGAGGTACAACTGGTCCTTCCTCTTGAATATCTGATAAACCTAAACAATGTCTGTTACCTGGTTTGGAAATAAAAACTTCTGAAGCTGAGATGACTTCATTAGCTATGTGAACTTTTCTCTATCAGACATTTTTGAGTATATTTTGGGGGTTTTAGCCTTTATTTTGATAGAGACAGTAAAGGATGGACAGGAAACGGGGTAAGAGAGATGGAGGAAGACACACAGTCAGTCAGGAGTCAAATGTAGACGTGCTGCTCTTCCTGGGATACACGGCAGTGTGGTCTGCACCCAAACTATTCATCAACCCACCGTCATTCATTTTAATCAGAGGAATGAATTTGATTTCCACAGAAACAGGGGGCTGCAGATACAAAAGGTTTAGAAGGGCACAATAGATAAACTGATTGGCCAGAAAGGGGATAAATAAACATTTTTCACTGAAAATGAATTTGTGGTTTCGCTGACCTTAAAGAAACTTCAACTTGTCAAAGGATGTTTTTCCAGATTTGATTATGGATTTAATGATGAACTTTATAACTAAGATAAAGCTTGTGTTTGTGCCAATAAGTCATATCAACTGACACCAAAGGTGTTTTTTATTGTCGGCCACCCTCTGATGTAATGTACCTTGTTGACTGCTGTATTCTTTGGACAGTGGCCATGTCAAAACTACCTACCAGGTGATATGGGTCGGCTGGAGCTGGGGGAGGGGGTGTAGGGGATGGGGCTGGACACGGTCCTCGCTCGCAAGCCCTGTGCAGACATCTCATTGAAGTACCTGAGAGGGTGAGAATTTACAGCTGGTAAAAATACATATAAAAACATGCTATAGTTGTATTTAAGATAAACATGAAACCGAGAAGAAGAAGAGATATTTTAGCTGACAGCAACATGTGATCAGAATCTGTGTATGCAGGCATGTCCTTACATAACTTCTTACTCTGATAAGATGCTAATAATAAATTGGCAACCATCATTGACATTAACAGTGCAGGGTAGGAAACATTCAGTTTATCAGGTGCAAAGCGTCACAGTCTGATTTTAGTGGTTGGTCCTATCAGCTGTAACTAATTAACTAGAGAACAGACAGTCACAAATTAAACTCGTCTGTTGTCTGTACATCAATGTCTGATCGAAGATAGTGACAGATGAACCCCCAGTCTGTCACACAACTGTACAGCTGCGAGGTCTTCTGCTGTTCCAACAAATCCAACAGAGTGAGACATCTTCAAGAGTTTTGTTTCAAGTCACCGTCAAGGATGGCATCGTCTAAAAATGAACTTTGATTTACATCATATCAATAAAATAATTTGACAGACCTGTGACCTCCAGTATTCAGAACAAGAAGCTCATAAAAACAAGGTGTGTGAGATTAACACGTCTACAGCCGCATGGTTTCACTTTGTGAGATTCACAGGCTGTTCTATAAACATTTGAGTATCGTAAATTCTATATAGGATCGGGCTCAGTTCCTGCAGATACCCAATACTGAACGAAAAACTTGAATGAGGACATGGTTCAGAAATGGTCGATCATCCTCGTCCATTGGCCCAAACCTAGTGAAATGTTTATAATACCTTGCAAACTAAAGGTGAGCGAAGAGTATTTGAATGTTTTTGCGACTGTACGTGAAGCTTAAGAGCTCACGTTCACTAAGAAACAAAGCAGTCACTGGCTTAAATGATCCTGAGAGCTTGGCTCCTTTTCAGTTATAATGAGATCTGGCAAAACTAAAATCAGCTGCTGTTAATATCCAGTGTTACCACTGGTGTCTTAAGTAATCATGACAGCTATAGTGTGATTCAACACTGAAAGAAAAAACACAGGCAATGTGGAACGACGTGGTTGGTGACAAGTTGCCAACAGGCATGTTTAAACAGGCAGGTTTTGTTAACTTCCTTATCACAAAGAAAGCCTTTAGAGCGCTGAAAAATACCGGCCATTAGGAGAACAACTGCTCTGTGTCTTTCACATCTATACCTCTTTTGTTCCTTCATCTTTTTATTCTAACAGGTTCAGGGCCCCTTCATCCTATCAGCAGTGTCAGCAGTATGAATGGCCAATGGAGCCAAATGACTCTCCGGCCTCTCCCAGCAACATCAGACTCCAGCAGACAGGCCAAGCCATTTACTGAGATGAATTCTCTTTCATCCATTTACCTCGATTTGCTGACACATATGGTTTTTTCACCCCAGAGTTATTGCAGCGTATTTATTAATCTGTCATATCATGTGTCCCATCCTCTACCTCTCATCGTCCATCTCCAGACTGGATTCACTCTCTGACAGTTGTCTGCACAGGGCCTCCCTGCGCTCCATCTCTCTCTGAAGCTTTCTCTGCAGCCGGATGTTCTCCTCCCTCATGTGTCGCTCCTCCTCGATGTACTGGGCACGCTTCTCTGTGTCTGGGAGGGGGACAGAAAACAGATGACATCAGCTGAGACTATGAAGTCACTCAATAGAGCACAAACCTCCGCAAAGGCCCAACAGTCCCCTTAAATACATTTAAGCTGCACCATAAGTCACACACTCAAATATCAGTTCCCTAAATAAGCCTCATTTGTGTCCCTGAAGATCGATGAATTAATCTCAGGGAAAATGTCCAATCCGGCAATGTTAAAGAAAGTGAAAAATAAAACCCTGGATCTGCACCAACATGTAATGGGCTCTTCTCTAACCCATATAGAATGCATCAATCAGGTTTTCCTTCAGTTGTTTTTGTGTAATCTTGCTTACAATTAAAACAGACAGGGGGGAAAACATAACATCCTTTGTGGAGGTAACAAGGTCCATCTAAAAAATGTGCAGAAATAACACCCCCCCTTCCTTCCTGAAACATCCAAGAACAATCTAGTTTGATTGTACTGGAGTGGGTCAATGCTGACTGCCACTAACACAAAGGATTATCAGTGAGTAAATGCAATGGTGTGATTTTCTCCAGTAGAAGATTCAGTCTAGCTCCTTGTCGCAGCTTCTCAGACAATGTGTTATCAGTTGGACTAAGATAAAATGAGATAATCCTTGATTAGTCCCACAATGAGCAGTAGTTACAGCAGCAAGAGTCAAAAAAACATCAGCAAGTAATAAGTAACATGCAATACTGAAGTGTAAGGAATATAAATATATATATATAATATGAATGTAATTAAAATAAGATACAGTGTAAAGACAGGAAAAGTATACGCACAGTGAATATTGCATAGTTGAGATTTAAAGGGTTTCAGAAGCAGTCCATAATGTGGAGTGGTGCATGAACTTTTTACTAGGAGCAGAGCTGGTTGTACAACTACACTAACAGCTCCCTCTAGTGGTGAAAACAAAACATTGACAATATCATATTTAGTATAATCTGCTTTGATTCAAATATTTTAACACAGTTTAGACTGTTTTGTTAACTCCCTAAAGGTAAAGAGTTGGGGGTCTCATCCCAAAAAACATTAAACAGCTATTTTGTCACTTAGAATAAAATGAGAAAAACTTTGTTTGTTAAGTTTGAAACTCATACTGTGAATAGGGTTATTTTATCCCTATGAAAGAGTTGCTCTTGAAAAGTATCTGGTGCTGTAGTGTTCTTAAAAGGCATCAGCAAGATTACTTTTCCCAACAATCACCTGAGGCATCCTTGAATGCACTAAACACTGGTACTTAAACTGGAACCTGTTTGCTAATGTATTTCCATGCAGTATTGCTGTAATATATAGTGCAAAATATAGCTGGGAATTGTGTTTGATATGTTTATTAATATTTTATGGTTGAGTGTGGTATGGTGTAGTGCTTACTGTCATAATTATGGTCTTCTTCATGGTATCTACTTTTTAAGTTACAGGTTTCTACAGCAGGACTGGAGCTGCAGCTTGTATAATCGCAATAATTGTAATAATACTGATCAGCTTTTAACAAAAATAAGAAGTATTTTGCTCCATCTGAGGCTTTGCACAAGTTGAGAGCGTTGTAGTCAGAACTGTAGAATAGTAATAGATAGTAGACAGAACATGTTCACAGGTTTAAGACCTTTAAGAGAATCATTTGGATATTAATACAGAGCTCAAATGTAAAGGGTACCGCTTTCAAAAGGAGTTAAGAGAAAATATTTGTATTTTAAGATCAGAGAATCTTTCCTTAAAGGCTTGTTGCTGACCACTGTGCAGTTCCCCTTCTTTATAAAAGGGCCATCTTACACTGTCTCAGGTTTTAATTTGACCAGTAAATGACAAGAAGGTAACAAGGCTGTAAACTATGTCAGCACAAAGCCAGAGAGTTCCCTGTTCTCCATTAGCCAGTACTGGTTTTAGGGGGAATCTGCCCGTCACAGCTTATCTGATTATCACTTTTACCAATCACATCCTTAATTAGCCATTAGGGGAATTTGCCCCCCAGAGAGGCTGCAGCCCCTGCGGATCATATGACAAGTTGAGGCCACTTACGCTGCAGCTCAGTGGTGCGCAGGCTTTTCTTAAGCCTCTCCACCTCATTCTTTAGGAAGCGGATATGCCGCATCATGTTCTCCGGTGAGTCTATCTCCATGGAAACATCTCTTGGGGAGGGAGGAGCTGATACGGGCTGGTCCAACTTCTCCTGAAGGATTCTAGTTTAGAAAAACAAAGATAACACATCAGTGAAATAATTAACTGAAATAAGCCGTTTTTAGACATGACCTGCGGGTAAAATCCGGAGAATTGGCTACGGAGTTTACCCGCAGTCTGCCTTTCACAAATGGACAACACAGCGGGAGGTTCTCTGCACAGACGCGTTCACAACAGAAACAGTGGGGGATCCCCTGCTGTGTTCTCACATCGACATCTCTTGGATTTCTACGGACATTGTACTAGGAGGCCAGGCACACAAATACCGCAGAAACTGAGAAGCGTCTCACTCAGACCTTTGCGTTCACACATGCATCACCTCCGGAGAAAATACAGAGGAACTGGGAGTTCAGTGAATGTCTGAAAGCAGCTTTAATGAAAAGGTTTTTTAAATAAAAATCCATATGAGATCCTGTAGCTTTAACATATCTCTGGGCTACAGCCTACTGGCCACATCTGAGACTATTTATTTAACTCTCAAAAATGAAAAAACCTTTTCAATCCTTCTACTGCATCCGTCTGCCATATTGAATATTGATATATAATCAAGCCTTCAGGATGCAATTATTCACCCTATTGTAAATCACTCCAGTAAAAACATTGACCTTAAAATGTGTCATCTAGATCAGAGAGTTACTGTTATTCTGCATCAAGTGAAGATGAGTCAACTGTTGAGTGACAGACAGGCATTTTATTTATGCCTGTGAATATGTGTGTGTGTCTGTCAGACACAGAAAACCGACCAGAAATATACTTGCACAAAATAATTATTTTTCTAGAAAGAAAGGAAAAAAAATTGCTGAAATTTAGACATCAAGACATTTTGTCTTCTCTTAGGTAACTAGGAAACCACAGGAGTGCACTTGCAGAATAGCTTTAAGGTAATTCTAGATTAAAATGAAGGTTCTTTTGTAAAAAAAATAAAAATAATCATGTTTAACATAAGTATAAAGTTTTTGAATATTGCTAAATGTGAAGCAAACCCATTAGGCTTCATATTAACTAGTGCAACTACTGGCCAATTTATGGACAATCATCAGATGCTATATGAAAGCCACAATATGTTTTGCGAAAGACACTACAAATTTTTAATTGGAGTCTCTTTTTTGAGTATGAATATGGGTGTAAAAAGGAGCAGCATCTCTCGATACTTAGACAGTTATCATATATTATCATTCCACACCTTTTCTCAGCCTCCAGTTTGTCCATCCGTTTCCACAGTCTGTTGACCAGGGCTTCTTGTTCCTGCTCTAATGTGTTCTCAAGGTCAATCTTCTCCCGCCTCAACTGGAGAATAAAAGAAAGCGTGTGACTTCCAGAGATAGAGAAAAACATGACTTTGGAAAGCATGCGCTGATTTGCACAGAAAATATGCTGCATTGCAAAACCAAGGTCTCTGTCCAGATAAGCTTCTCTTTCAAAGAACTGCAGTTCTTATGTCTGCTTGTGAGAGAGCCGGAGTGATAGAAAAACAACATTGAAGAAACAAGATGTCTTTATCACCGACTGATACAAAATAACCCCACAACAAAACTAAGCTGCTGATTTGTGTTTTTGCCTTGCACCTCCATCCGGGCAAAATGCACAACAGTATTACATTAGTATCACTCTTACATTGTTGAGTGAACAGCAACAATAAATACACACATGCACTCCTACACAAAAATCCTGACTTCAGAGCATGGAAACTTTTTGGTTCTGCACTCACAGGTCTGAATCCAGCCACAGACCAACATGTTCTTTCCAGCTAACATTCAATGGGAAGAATTAAGGGTGGTGAAATGTTGGCAACTCGCTTTACCGCAATAACTGGACACAAGCTCAGAGATGTGTAGTTCCACACTGGATACTTTGCTCCGCCATGTTGTACATACCTGTTCCAGTGTTAGCTGCTTTGAGATGGTTTCGTTCTCCATCTTCTTGATCTTTTTCATGAGCTTGTTAACCTGGAACTCCTGCTCCTGTTCCAGGTGCTGCTCCAACTCCGCCTTCTCATGCTGGAGCTGGGATGGAAAAGGGGAGGATAGGGCAAGGACAGAGGGGAAAAAAGGAGTTGAATGAAACAAAGGAGATGAGAAAGAAGGGAGAGAAGCAACAGCAAAAAGAGACTTGTGGTGAGTCGTGTAAGAAGTATTTGATGACCACAGTGAACAAATACACTCAGATTATGTTATTTAGCTTACACATAGAGAATAAAGTAAAATATTACAATTCCCAGAGGAATAAACAGAGTAAAATAATGATTTGGCAACCAAAGTAACCACCTCTGGCAGCTCACCAGTACAAAGAATGGGTGCGGCTCAGCGCTGATTTAAAACGGGACGGCTGTGTGATTTATTGCATAAGTGATTACTCATTACAGGAAAAAGGGGGATGCAAATTCATTTATGGGAAAAGACTGGAAAGGGAAAAATAACAATTTCCATTATGCTACCAACAGAAACCACAAGAAAACCTCAGAACAAGGCAGTTCATCTTCACTTATGAGTGCGGTGCATTCATAATGGAGTGCTCTGAAGTATCCTGGCTGAGAGAATGGCCAATAGAGTTTTGACACACCCGGTGCAGCCACCATCTTTTAATTAACAAACTAAGAATTTTAGGAATTGTTTGGACAGGGTTCCTCCCTTAAAGTAAATCAACTACTGGCTACTACCCTTCGTACTGTGTGGTGAGTTGTAGCTATGCCCAGGTCTGAGTGAAAATATGTCTCTGTATTTTCAGCCTATGGACACCTTGAGATATTATATCCCCATTGGATTCTTCTGTCCTTCAAGCAGAGGCCATTTGTTAGCAACACTAGAGCAGTGGCAATGTGTGCATGTGTATACAGACGTGTATGAAGGTATCATGACAGACTCTCCCCCTCTCATTAGTCCATATATTAATAACAATTGATCTGAAATAAATTATCAGCTTTCTCTATAAAATTAAATCCTATTGGCACTTTAGAATATATCAGAATTAACAGTGTATGGGTCATAAAATCAGGACTGATTCAAATCCTTGCTGAGGCTGATGCATAATTTGGCTACTGAACTTTAGACAACTTCAGCAAAAACTCCCATCGATGGGGGAAATCCAGGTCAGACTAAACAATCGACAAAAGTGCTTCTCTTAAGGAGCATATACACACCCAGTAAAACAAATGACCGCATTTCCTCAATTCTCAATCCATCATCACAAGACTAAAACACATGCCCATGTACACAGACACAAGCACGCACGCACACACACACACACGCACACACACACACACACACACACACACACACACACACACGATGGGGCATTTGTCAGCACCAAGTCTACAGGCAGAGGGAGGCACAGGTCTACTTCATGTTAAGTGAGAAGGTAAGACAACAAAATCCCAAACAAGTCCATCTGACCTTAAGCAGGGTCTGCTGAGGCATTTGCATGTGTCCCTTTCAGACTCCCACGTCATGACACATCAACACACCATTAGTCACCCTTCAGTTAGCCACTGAAAGTGTGCATGCACATGCTGCGTGCTCTGCAGTTGGGAAATAAGATGTGGAAAACAGACACAACCAAATAACCGACAGACGGGAGGAGAGTAATTTGAGAGTCATTTGGAGCAGCTAGCAGCCGCAATGAAGTCATCCTGAGCCTTTCCAGGCTCCAGGCGAGTACCAGGACAGTTGATGATAATGCACTAGCTGCCCTGCACTCAAACATAGGGTGGTGTCCATAGATATACACATACAGCAAGCTTATGCTGAACATGTTTGGCAATGCCGTAGCCACAAACTTTGCATAATGGAGCATAAAGAAAAGCACATCTGTGCCGCACTGATGTTTGATATCAACATGATTAGTTATCAAATAGGGGTTCAAACTATTTTCTCTATTGTGCCCGATATTGACAACTACAATCAACGGTATTGTTCCCACTCACATGCATGAGTTTCCTTGACAGTTCATTGGTGAGAAACTCCTCTTCCTTCTCATAGTTGACCGCCAAGGTCTCTTTCTCCTTCTGGAGGGCCTGGATCTTCTTGAACAGGGTGTTGCTGATGAATTCCTCCTCCTGCTCTGCTCTCGCTTGCTGTGGGGATGGAAAAGAAGAAGAGACAGCGGCACAGGCGAACATCAGTCCGGTAGCATGTGAAAACTGTGATTTTCAAAGTGTATTCAGATTATAATGTGATCAACGATGCACTGAAGTATACTACAAACACACACCACCCAAAAATCTGGTGCAGTGAAATGTGTCAGCCAAAGAGGAAGCGGAATTCCCCCCCCTCCCCCAGTGACTCAAGAGCTGCTGCAGTAATGGGTAGACTGACAGTGAGGGAAAGAGTGAAACATGGGAGATGTGTTGAGGCAGCTACAGGCAGCTACAGACAGCTACATCAGCTAGCATTACAGGGCGATGATACGTCTGTCCTTGTTAGCGCCAGTCTCAAATTCTCCACTGACCTCAGAGCAACAGTCTGTTCTGCGAGCTGGACCTTTTTTTTTTTCTCCTTGTGTCAGTTGTTCATAAACATGGAGAAGGACAATAGAAAGCAAAATGCTGGTTAAGCCTGGCACATTTTAGGAGGGTGATGCAGGTTGCAGTGTGGCTGACTTGCCAACATACGAGCCTGGCATTTAGCTAGCTCGCTAAGTTTGGCCTACATACTTCCCATCTATCCATCAGATCAGTTACACATTAGTACGAAGCGGAGGCTGATTAACCGAGCATGGAGACGTATGACGCATCGCCCCATACCAGTGCTGCTGCTGGGCTATTTATTTCCCAGTGAAGTCACTTACACCACCTCTGACGGAGGTAAACGTGGTGACAATGGCTAACGCCGAGTAACCAGCTGACCAAACGGCTAACTAGCAGTCCGGTAACTGGCATCGTGAGGCGCACACCTACTTTTTAAACGCCCCTAACCCTGGCGCTAGCCGCTAAGCTATTGTTAGCCAAGCGCAGGCAGGCAAAACAAACTAGTTCGACTGACGATGCCCAGCCACCCCAGCGAGCGTTAGCCCGCTGGCTAAATTAGCAACATATCCAACCAAATGCTAGCTAGCTAATATTAGTAGAGCTAGCGCTAGCAAAACACCAGGAAGATGCGCTCATACACAGGTAACACTGCGAGTTAACTCATCTAACGTGTCGCCGTTGGCCGCTCGGCGCTAACCACGCAGCAGCAGCCGCACCTGGCTGACTGACAAACGCAGTGCAAGTGGCGTGAGGGGGGGGTGGTAGCATGTAGCTAGTTAGCTCGCTCTCCCGTTACTCACGATGGTGACGCTAGCTTTGCGGAGGTCCCGGTTCTCCTCCTGCAGCGCTTTGCACTTGAGTTTGAACGTCTCCAGCTCGATCTTCAGAACTTTGTTCTCCTGCTGCAGCGAGGCCAGGCGGTTCGTCAGCTCCTCCAGACGGAACTGGGAGATCACTATGCTCGGTTTGCCCGAATTCGAGGCGGAGGACGACATCGGCGTGGCCGAGCTGCTGCCCGCCCCGTCGGTGTCGCTCTCGCTTGCGCTGTCCGCCATGGCTGTGACGGTGTGAAGGGGAGAGGACGGCGGCAGTTTGAGGAGCGAACACGGCAAAGCTACGGTTCAACCGTGCGCTGGTACACCGTGTGACCTTGCTCACACATGTCGGCACAGCGCCACCACCCGGACGGCTCCAGTACCGCCCAGTGCACCATTGATAAACGACACGCTCCATCCACGACCTGGTGCTGATGATCTGACACCTGACAGCACGTTCACCTGGAATGATAACTTAACACGACCACTGCACATGGACGCGTTATAAGACCTTTTAATACTATTATACTGCATTAGAAGACATTATAATACAGTTTAATGAAGCCAAAATTGCATAATAATACATTTTAATATTATTATACTGCATAATAAGACATTATAATATATTTTAATACTATTAAACTGCATTATTAGACATTATAAAACTGATTAAAAAAGCTAAAGCTAGATTATAAGACATTGTAATAGTGTTAAAGAGCATTATAAGACATTATAATTATGTTTAATGAAGCTAAAGCTGCGTTATAAGACAATATAATAGTTTTTAATGAAGCTAAAGCTGCATTATAAGACATAATACTGTTAAACTGCATTACAGGACATAAAACAAATTAATGAAGCTAAAGCTGCATTATAAGACATTATAATACTGTTAAGCTGCATTATAAGACATTACAATACTGTTTAATGAAGCTAAAACGGCATTATAAGACAATATAACAGTTTTTAATGAAGCTAATGCTGCATTATAAGACATTATACTACTGTTTAATGAGGCTAAAGATGCATCATACTAATACTAATACTATTAAACTGCATTACAAGACATTATAATACTGTTAAACTGCATTGTAAGACATAATACCGTTAAACTGCATTGTAAGACATAATACTATTTAATGAAGTACTGTTTAATGTATGAAGTACTGCAGTGGCTACAAATTAGTTTCGTCATCCATTCAAAAGACCGCCCTATGTGTTGTTAATATTAAATCTGGTTGAAGGACAGCGTCTCTCATCACATCACCGCCGCAGCCGTTGCTTTACTTAAATAACAAAACCTTCAAGGACACAAAGACAAGAACAGAAACGAATGTACTGCGAAATCAATGCATTTTTATTTATTTTTTTGTCATTTTTAGTTTGATTTTTTTTTAAAGACGTCTGAAACATTTGTGATGGCATCATTGCTGCTATAGCCTCTAAAAGACCTTGAATAACCAAAGTGCTAGAATAGTTACATTTCAATGGCTTCACGCTGTTAGTAAGAATTGTACATCAAAAAATCTGCTCGTGAAAACACATATCCAACAAAATTGACAAAAATTGATAGTTAGACCATATCAAAGGGTCCCTATACCCCTTGATTGACAGTTTACGGGGATGTGGTACAGCACTCGACCTGATTTCCTTTTAACCCCCCACCAAAAAAAAGAAAAGTTACATAGTCTTCATGTCCACAGCATAGACATCAGCATACTGAGCCATCGCCCCAGTAGAACACCACACTTTAACTACATGGGTCATCTAATGAAAACCAATACAAAAGAGAAGTCCTATTGTAATGTGAAGTAAAAGTTTTGCCAATGAGCTAGTGAAAACGACTCTATTCGACACTGCATATACAGACTCTCAAGCCTAAAAAGATCACACAGTTTCAGAGTTTAACACAATTCATTTAATGCTTAAATAATTGTTTGTTGACCATCCAGTGTATTTGTAATACAATATGCTATTTAGAGCTACAATCAAATAATGTCTTTATGTGTCCTTAATGTGAGTAGTTTTAAATTAAGGAAATATTTCACCCCAAAAAAAAATAAAAAATAAAAAATCCTAAATAAAATGCCCCCAGTTTTCCTTTAATACCACAGCAGCCGTTAGGAAACCAAATTGACACACTGCTAAAATGATTACAAACAGTCTAACAGTGTACAGAGACTCCTACACCTTATAGCCAATACGCACAATAACAGTTATAATTTTACAGCGAGCCAGCCTTCTAGCATTTACATTCAGATTATATCGTTCTTGTAGCAGAAGCTGCCCTCCTCCGGTTTTACATAGACAAGACATCACACCCTCGAGAAGCCATAGATCCTTTTTTTTCTCTCATCCTCACCCCGACATGATAAATGCTTTTAATGGTTTCCTTTTTCAATTCAAAATATAAAATCGGTGACAAATGTTTGGACTATATGTGTACACAGATAAAGGGTTTTATTTGTTATTTGAATACAGTGTTTGCAAACTTGTAAAAATCGTACTTAAAATAATGTGAACAGCATGCATGAAAATAGGAGTACTCTGAAAGGCTGCTTTTTTGCAGGATTAGATCCACTCCCACTTTGGGAATTACTGAAATTGATTTTCTGGAAATGTCCTCTGTTAAAATCAAACCAGCTCTTTTTTTTTTCATGTACAAACATTATACCTGCTCTAATAATTAATTATACAAGATCCTGTGAAGTTACACTCAAATCTTTAAAAGAGGAACTGTTTCCATCAATTTTGAAAGCACTTGAAAAGGTTTGTCTCCTCAGTGCGTTCTCAACCAGAAACATGCCCTTTTTTTTTTTAAAGAATTTTACACATCGCAATTTTATATACAGAAAAAAGCTTTTGTGTTGTTTAAGTTTTTAAAAAGGAAGAAAAAAAATCCCAAGACAATTTACATCCTGACAACAATGGGTTCAAGAAAAAACTATAAGGCGAGTGTTGAAGTTTGAATCAGAAGTGTTCAATTGGATATTTTTTGTGTTATTGTGTCTACTTCATTCTTTCCACCCACCGAGTGGATTGAGCTCTTTGTGCCATCTTTGGTCACAGTTGCGCCTGTGGTTGTCAGTACCGGAGTCTTTCGTTTTTCACGAGAAACGATGCTCCTCCTCACAGGGCTCTCACGTCACCAGTGGACCGATGGCATTTATTATTGTCTCACACAAAACGGGAAGCAGAATCATTGTCCACAGGTCCACCACAGTCGGAGCGTGAGAACCTCCTGGGCCTTTCTGATTGACAGGGAGTGAGTTTTTCATGCTCATGCGTAAGTCAGAGGGGTCGACTCCTCTCACGTGAAGAACGCTTGTTTGAAGAAGACAGCTGCAGACTGGACCGGCGCCTGCAGTCCTCACACCGCAACTCTTCTGCCCTCTGAACACATATTCCCAGGAAACATCTAACCCAGTTCCTGTACACCTGTAAAACACAAGATGTACATCACATAATCAAATACATTTTATGAAACGGCTAACAATTTATATATAAATTTATATATTTTTAGTTGGCTAATTATATAGATTATATAGATTTATGTTTGCTGATACGCAAACCTTTATTTAGCGGCATAAATAATAATGCAGAAAAGATGTACATTATAATATGTTTAGATCTTACATAAAAAGTTTATCTATTTTTTGAATTCAAGTTCTACATAATTGGTTGTATTTATTTTTGATTATTTATAATTTATGAAGTTACAAATCATCTTAGGAATCAGTTGGGCTCTATTTATAAGGGATTTCTTTTTAACATAATCTTAAATGCCAAACATTACCTTATATCTAAAAATAAAAATGAATGGAAATATCTTAATTTACAGAATATAAATACAATTTACAGGGTGTAACTTCTCTACAATGTCTGAAAACTCAAAAACACTGTTGCAATCTTTCACTTCTTTGTGTAACAAGATGACAAAGTTAACAAGACCCGATGGGGTTGTTATGGTGATACTATAGAAACTCCATGCCAGGCTCACAGCAGTGCCATATTATTTCTGAGTCACTTTTGTACAGATGGAATGATTCACTGCAAACACAACACGAAGGTGAACAGCAGTGGGGATTAACAGTCTGGCCAGTGGGATAACAAAGTCTTTTGGATGCTACAATGCTGTTGTTGAGTTGGGGATTTACTGGACAAAAACAGGCACGGGGGGAATCACTGGGGTAACATAATGCTGAGGTGTGTACCATCCCTCGGCCCTGTTTCCATTGTAACTGCTCCCTATTCACACGTACACACCCAGTGAACACAGAGGGCAGAAATGTTGCCAGAGGATGACCACGCTCAGGCACCAGTCAGCCCTTTGCAGCCTGTGGGACAGAGCGGCTATCCGGGGAGGGGTAAATTAAAAAAAGTTTGGACATTTTGGAAAACACACTCATTTGCTTTCTTGTCCAGAGTGACTCAAAACCACCATCATGCGAGTATTAAGCGCAGGGATGGAGCCAGGAGGCAACTAGTTAGCTCACAGGCTGGAAACACAGGGAGACAGTTGGTCGAGCTCAGTCAAAAGTAAAAAAATAGAACTACCAGCATCTTTAAAACTCACTAATAAGCACTAAGTGTCTTATGTTTCTAAACATGACAAAAGACAAAGACATGTCTCCCATAAAAGTACAAAATGTCCTTGTCATATCACTGAAACAGTGAGTTAAACCTGAGGATTGTGGGTAGTGTAGTAATTACAGGAGCATCCATCTTTTTCACTATCTCGTAGCTTGTGGTTAGTCTACCGTGGATGGTTATAATATTATGGCTGATATTCAAAATCTCTAATCAGATAATGAATGGGATTTTTTACTTCTGGAACCACACTGTTGAGCTCTGTGGTAGAGCTGGAAAGAATGGGGAGAACAATACTGCACGGACACTGCACACTGACACATACACAAACAAAGACAAAACACAGTGTTACAGAGAAACCAACGGTACCTGGTAGAGCACAACCATCCCTATGAGTGGAGCTTCTTATCCCCCGACCTTCTCTCATCCTTCCGCCTGCTATTCCTTGACACGTCTCCCTGCTACAAAACACACACAAGAAGATACAGTTGAGTAGTGGTCTAATTTTCTTCTGATGGGAGGAAAATAAGGAGCAACCCAACACACAAACCTGAAAGTGACACAAAGGAGAAGTTAAACCACACACGTACTGCAGGAGTCTGACACTAGTAAATGGTAGTAGTGTCTTTTTTGTTAGAGAATATAATTAGGACCCAAACCACACAGCAACCAGACACCTGGAGGAGGAGAATGTATGTTATGTACGGAAGGCGTTAGAAACAAAAGAGGCAGAGTGTATTTTCACAGCACTGATTAGTCATACTGTGGAATAATCAGTTAAAAAGACCATTAGAACCACACAGTCAGGGGGAGCAGAGTCAGCGTCCCCATTGTTCTGTAAACACAACAGACACCACACTGTCACAACACAAAACGCAAGGCTGCACTTTAAAAGGCGGCATTTAGGGTTTTTTGTGGGGTTTTTTTCCAAGAAGAGAAATTAGGAAAAAATATGCAGAAACAGCTAATGTTAGTCAAAAGTTGACCTACACCAATGAAAAAGAAAACCATCACATCAAACTGATTCCATTTTGACTTGACTGTTTGACTTAAAGCTGCACTCAAAGAGCACTGAGATGTAAGTTAGAGGTTTTCAATATGTAAAAATAACATATGGTATCAGTATATAATTTTAAACCTATTTAAAACCCAATTTACTTCTTGAAATTCATCCCAAATTTACATTTACAGTTACTGTATGAGTTTATTCATATGAATGACTATGTCATAATCAAGCATCTGTTTTTTCCAACACTTCAGTGGATGAAATATGTGGAATTATATAATACTTATATATATATATATATATATATATACAGCAGCTGGTATGTGTAACAGGATTATAAGCAACACTATGCAATCTTTTTAACCTAAAAATAGAAGCCTGAAAATTTGTTTGATGTTACACTGACTTGGAATAGGAAGAATGATGCTTAATCGCTCGGACACAGAGCCCAACAGAATTAATCATGACGTGTGGCTGCAGAGGGAGGGCGCTGTTGCTCGATAAAAGTTACATAGTGTTGCTTTAATTTAATAGGTTACTTCTAAGTAACTGTACATTTCTCCTTTAGATAGGATTTGATTTCCTTTTATGTTGCAGCTTTGTAACTTTCTGATTATGTTGATCAAATAGGTTATTTTTAACCTCAAGTGTTGCCCAGTGCAGCTTTAAGCCTAACTTCTGCATTGGCTGTGAACCTCCCACATGCTGATGTTTTCCGACACGAGGAGAACACAGGTCAGACTTTGAACCCAGGAACACAGACGGGTGTCTTTATGCCAACCTCAGACCCGTCTTCCTGCAGAGTGGGACTGTGCGGAAGGTCCCGGAGCCGCTTGTCACCTCCTTGGTTTTCTGGTGTGGGAGTAGAAACCCTCCGAATAACCTTCCTGATTACCTGCCCGAGGAAGAAGGAGGTAGGAAGAAAAAAATCTCATCCTCTATTGGGAGAGAAAAATGATCTACTCTCCCAGTGGTTGGTTGTATTTCATCTGGATGGGAAATGGAAGTGAAGTTATACATTACTTTTCTACTGATGAGGTTACCATCTCGGTCCATATAGTGTTCCTCGGTCATAGACTCTCCTGGCATATTCTTTGCTTCTTCTCCCTGCAAGTATTTCTGGTTAGCACATGAATACAGGCTCACAGAAGATGCCATCCCATCACCACACCGAAACAACACCTCAGGAGAAAAGAACTGCGATTGACTCAGCAGTGCACAGACACAAATACATCTATGCACACACATATCCACACTGGCATAGAGTGTACAACTATGCGAACACCAAGCACAACTAGTATTATGCACACCAGAATTGCCACGTCAACTACACCAAACCAACCCAACCCCGAGCCGACGCCCAGCCTCTGCTCCAGGGTACCTTTAAAATGATACGGCGTCTGAAGATTCTGGTGGTTACAGTCTGTTCTTCCTCTGAACCGGAATCTACACTAACCTTCTGCTGGGGAACGCATTATCACATCATTACACAAACACATGGAGGAGTCAGAAGGGGAAAGAAGCACATGTATGGGCATGATAATTGGTTAGTTGGAACATTTTGTACATTTATGAACTTTGTTTGGCTGGATCACAAAAAAAGAAACCTGGAATTAAACACTGAAGTTTGTTTCTTTAACCCAACTTGTACCATAGTTTCTTCTGCAATTGCAGATTAACAATTCATAAAGTGCTTTAGGAGATTCCAGACTGTAATAGCTACAATTTATTCAATTGTATTAATTATTATTAGTAACATTACCTTGACTTTTTTCTCTGAAACCAGCGCCCCCTCTTCCTTTTTGCCATTCGATGACTCAGAGGAGCCGCCCTGAGGTGAGTGCTTTGAGCTGCCGCCGTTGTGCCGGGATCTCCCCGATTCTGCCCTTGACGAGGAAGTGATGGACTCACTGGAGATTTCTTGGCTGTTGGGTAAAAGCAAAGAGTAAGAAAGATTTCTGAGGTAGATGCATGAGGAAAGGAATCACTTTAAAAGTCTGGTTGGCATGAAATTAATGAATTCTTTGAGACTTAACGGTGACTTACCTTTCCCGTCTGTCGAGCAGGTCTGAGCTGACGCTGCGGCCTGGTGTTGGTGGTTCCACGTTGACGCTGGAGGAGTCACTGTGCCAACCTGAAAGTGAACACAAGTCTTTTTCTGCCTGTTCAACTGGATCAGCGATCGCCTGAACCCTGTCCTGCATCATCTCTGCGTCCTCCTCCTTTTCCTCTGAGACCTCTTCATTCTTCACCTCCTCCATCAGAGTTCCCAATGCCTCTTCTGGGGTTTGTTTGTCTCTGTGTCCCTCCTCCTCTTCCTCATTAGATCCAGACCCACTCGACTGAAGTTCTCCAAGTGCCTCAACCCAGGCCTGAGGGGAAAGGCGAACCACAGCCTGGTCCTCGGCCGCCTGGTCCCCTTCTGCTGTCCCGCTAATATCTTTTTCACAGTCACACGATCCTTCATCTTTAAACTGGACTTGTCCATCTGTGTTATCCACTCTGTTACTCTCATGGACCGAATCATCACCGCCCCCAGCCCCCTCCTGTACCTCTGACTTTTCATCAATATCCTCTTTCACAGTCATTGCTTTTATTGTGGTACAAACCTTTTCCAATCCCTGCTCACTTTCTATCACATGATTCTGTTCTTCTGACAGACTCTGCACATCTATCACCTCTTCCATCCCACAGGCCGTCTCCTTACTCTCATCTGCAACAAGGACGTGCTGCTCTTCCAGTGCAGACTCCTCCCTCTGTTCAACCAAACCTTTACTTTCCTCCGCTAACTTAGACCTATCTTTTGTTATCATCTCACACTTTCTTTCTACATTTTTGATCAAGTCCTGCTCTACCCACTTTAATCCATTTCCCTCTGCTACCTCTGCTGCGACCATCTCCACAACGTTCTTTATCTCTTCTGTCACTTTCTTTTCACTTCCTTTCAAACCTACAACACCCTGTACCCCATTGGGGGAACCCATCTGCAGTCCTGTGTCTCCTATTTGTGCTCTGTCAGGCGTTGAAGGGGTAATAGATGATATTGACGATAGCGAAGGGGATGACGTGAAGTAAAACGTGTCTAACTCGCACATCGCGGGGAAGGACGGTGACTTGGGCCTGTGGCTCAGCTCCATTTCATGACAAGGCTTGTCTTCCTCCTCGCTCAAAAGCAGCTGGTCGTTCAGCGCGATGTGGGGCTTTCTGACCTTGGAAGGGACAGGATCGGGGAGTTCAAAGACTGGGAAGGAAAGGGTGAGCTCACAAGGCCTGGGGGGGCTCCTGGGAGGGCTGCCTGGCTCTCTGCTACCGGGCTCTATCTCGGGGCTCCAGGGCAAGGGCTGACGATGGGAGTGGGCCAGCAAAGGGGTGTCTGGTTCTGGCTGGTGATGAGCAAGGGAAGGGTTAGGGGTGACAGGGAGTTCGGGATCCAGGAAGTGGGGATCAGAGTGCAGTGCGGCGGGAGACTGCAGCTCCGCTAGAATGCTCTGATAATCTGTTGGTGACAGGATGAGAGATGTAGAGACATATCCACATATACGAAGCATGCCACAAAAAAAAAAAAACACGGAAAAACACCATATGACGTGGACAATGGCACAGAGGTTGAAATGTAAAGCATGTTTCCAGGAAACCACCAGCTGAGATGGTGATTTGTCAGTAGCCAATGGCGGTAAATCCAACATAGGCAGTAAAATGGAAGGAATATATAAAATACATATGTCTATGTATGTTTGAAAATATCATATTGAAAAATATAAAGAAATGTAAAGAAGCACATTCATATTGACAGTACTAGTGCCCCAATTTTTTGTGAGTATTCATTCAGTAGCTGCGGTTGCGGTGAGACATTAAAAGTTGGACACGTTAAGGCCATGTTAATCCTGTAGCATGGGATGTAATGAGTGTAAGATACTAATATTTGCCAGGATGTTCTGTTACATGTTCACATGAGATAAGTGACAGATGAGAGATGTGAGAAGGAATAGGGGAAGAGGGGGAGCGACATAAAGGGCTGAACATGCTACATGTACATCTCCGTTGTTAAAGGATCAACAAGAGTTTGAGCGGCAGGTGGAGGGATGGAGGGAGTGCACTGGCAAGCCGGGCAGGGAGACAGGGAGCGGAGGGGAGGGGACAGAGGGCTGGGGCTAGGACAGCGGGACCCAGAGGGAGAGACGGGAGGGAGAGTAGACAAGGAAAGAGAGGAGACAGGGCGGGAGGAGGGATCCAGCTGGGTCACTAAAGAGTCCCTGCTATGAGAGGCTGTTACAGAGGGTGAGACTGTACCTGAGGGTGGGCAGGAAATCGACGAAACAGGTATGGTGATGTGTTCAGATAGGGTAGGGTCCATAGAGGAGGATTGGGGGGTGAGGTAGGTGGGTGTGCTTACAGGTTTGGAGGGGGAAGTAGCCTTAAAGGACAGGTCAGAGGTAGACGAAATTTGTTCTGAGGATTGTGATGGTTTGAGAGTTGCCATAGTGAAGGAAGAGGAGGTTGGGGCAGAGGTGGGAGAGCATCGGACACAGGTAGCTGACGGAGGAGTAGGTGATGGAGAGTTAGCAGCAGATGAGTAAGGTAAAGGTGAAGTAATAAGTGGGATCGGCGAGGAAGGGTTGGGCGAGAAAGGGAAGGCAGGGCATAGACAAGGTTTAGC
Source organism: Hippoglossus stenolepis (assembly GCF_022539355.2). Lineage (NCBI taxonomy): Eukaryota > Metazoa > Chordata > Actinopteri > Pleuronectiformes > Pleuronectidae > Hippoglossus > Hippoglossus stenolepis. The sequence continues at coordinate 17,475,209 of NC_061494.1, read as the reverse complement.
AGAGGGGCATTGAACGAGGCACGAGGGAGTTTGGGAGAAGTTGAACTTTAGCTGTTTAAATGGCACTGAAGGTGCCAAGTCTTTGAGCGAAATTGAGGACTCGTAGCTGGGTGAGCGGCGTGGGGGGAAAGGACAGCAGTGAAGTGCTGCAGTAGGTGTGAGGGGAGTTGGTGGAGGTGTTTGGGTTTGCGATGGAAAGTAGGGACCGGGTGTCTGCACAATGAAGGCAGCTTCAGTGCTTCCGGGAGTTAAGGGGATGATAATGCAAACTACGGAAAAGGAATTAGGCAAGAGGTAAACAGAAGAGACAAAAATGAAAAAGTGGAGAAGGAGGAAAAAAGACATCATGAATGATTGTTTGATGTGAAACATGCTTGCACAACAAGACAATGAATGGCATCACATGAGGGAAGTGTGTAGGAGGCACGCAAGGGATGGAGAAGGAGAAGGCACACAGCGCAACACATGACTCTTAACTTGTTAAGAGCGGTTATGTGCTGTTAACAGCAGTGGATGCTGCTGTAGAGGTGATGGGAGGCAGGAGGAACAGGAGGAGGAGGAGGAGGAGGCAGTCTGTTTGCAGAGGAAGAGATTCTCTCATCTATCCAAGGAAGGCTCAGAGGAACTGGAGGAGAACTAGGAGAACTAAGCTAAATCATTACAGGAAAGCAGATTCTACAGGGTTATGTCATTTCTACACAAGTCAGACATGACTGAAAAACATTTAAAGTAGTATATAGTTTGCAGCATGCACCTAATGGATATCGCTCATTTGTGACAACTGGACACACTAGGAGTTTACACCCTGAGCAAGACCTGACTTAAATAAAAAGAGTGGTTACTTCAGCTGGAGCCAATTCAAATCAGTGTGTTAAAGTGTTTAAATAGATTTTTGGTTCAAAGTAGAATACTATAATTATTTCATTGGCATCCAAATGATAGAATGTGAAACTCAGGATTGTATTTGGGGAAGAGCGGGAGCCAGTTGTCCTAACTGTAAATGAGTTTCTCCACAGATTTGCACTGGGACTGTTTGTATGCAGACCATGCACTGGAACAACAGAAAGGTAGCAGGGAGAGGTAAGAGGTCAGCTAGACAGAGCTAAACTTTACCATCAGCCTGATCCCGGAAAACAGCGTTATCATCGGCAAAACATCTCGTGCCTGAAATGTTACCATAGTCGAATATTGGGCCCTCCAGTAAAGTCACAATATCCATCCGATTGACTTTGGTCAGCACTGTAGTTAAGGCATCCGCTGTGGAAGAAGAGAAGAAGGAAAACGTTTGTTGAGACGCCTGAAATGATGGAACAAATTTTGTACACTTGAGCAACACAGTCTTTTACTAATGAGAATAAAATACATGAAAAGAAATATTAGGAAAGATAGATAAAATTGGGTATTTTGCTTTAGTTTTTTTACAGGACACTAAAACAATACGTCTGTTGTCCAGAGAGACAGGATATGAATGTTTTAACAGGTAAGAGACAAGACAGACAGAAGAACAGAGAGCAAGACAGACAGGGAAAGTACTAATACAAAGATGGACTACACAGAACCTTTCATTTCCCTATGCTAGCAATTGTAGTTTAGAAGAGACAAAGTGAAAGAAAAACACACAGAGGAGAAATAGTGACAAAAACAACATTTTCAGAAAGCGGAATAATAAAATCATAGTCTTACTTGTGGCGTTTTTCCCTTCCCGACTGACCCATTTCTTGAGCAGCATGAAGCTCTGTGCTGTCAGAGAGTTGGGGTTCTCTAGTCTGATGTGGTTGATCTCATCCACTGTGAAGTTCATCTCCCGGGCCAACTCTGTGATGGGACACAAAAGAATACTCAAGACATAAATACTCAAACTCTAATATGCAGTATTCAAGTGTCTGTTATTTTATTCATAGTGCAAATACTGGATTACATATTAAATATACACATTTCATAATTAAAATCCATTGAAAGGCTTATACTGTCTGTAACAAGGAGATTCATTATTTTAGCTCTTCCTTTCCAGGGCTACAGGTAACATTATAATTCTTTGTGAGATATACTGTTAGCCTGAAGATGGCAGTAAATTACAGGGTTTGAGATTGAGAAAGAAAGCCAGTTAGGTACATGAGCAATGCAGAATGGGCCTCACCTGTCCAGCTAAGTCCCAGGTGATCTGCAACGATAGCCATGCGCAAGTCCGTCCGCTCACAGGGACTTTGGGGACCTGGGGAGATAAAGGACACGGACCCATCAGTACCATTCACATTCCCATTCCCCTATACAGTAATGTAAGAGAAAAATAAACATATAAACCGTCCTTTTCTGGCCACTTATTCATCAGAATTAACGTGATTAATCAAGGTTGTGTTTAAAATATCATAATAGTTATAGCATGTTATTGTTAACATAGCTGTAAGATTGGTTAAATTCTTCTCATGGGATGGCAAGAAAAGGATATATCACACTTGAGACATTATGGGCAACTTAAACACGCTCATAGAGTAAGTGGGTTTCTGTGATTGTGTTTGTGTATCCTCTAGGCAGGCAGTAACAACAAAACATAACATGACTCTCAATAACAGACTGATCGCTCTACAAATCTAGGGTGGAAAGTTCGATGTTACGAGCTAAAATGTTGACATGCGAAGACGCTTTTGTGTGTCAATTGCTAATACTAGTTAGTATAAATGACAATTGAAAACTGTATGAGAACAAACTACTAGAGTAACTTTGGTAGCCACCCTGCACAGACAGACAGACAGACAGACCAGGGAGTTGTCAAACAGGGGACTGGTTGTGCCAGTGGACCAGTCACTACTACTGGCATGCTCTCTCTACTATATGGGGGTTAAAAGGGGTTGACAGTGGGGAACAGAGGAAAGAGAATCTTGCAACAAGGACAATACAGTACACAGTACATCAATGACAAAAAAATAAATTTAAATGACAGCTAATGCTCTAAAGAGAATATGTAAACACGCCACAGGCATTCCAGTCAAACCATTAAACGATCACAACGATGTCATGCAACTAAAAGTGAAATATATAAATATATAGATGTATTTTAAACATAGTGTGAAAGTTTTACAAACTAGGCTTGATCTCTGCGATGGGAGGCGTTCGAGACCCTTTGAGTCCCTGACTGCCCTCCTTCCCACCAGTCCGCCTACTCCTCCTGCTCCTCTCACTGCCGGAGGCCCTGTCCGTCGTCGCCACCTTTGCCCTTACGGACGCGGCCCCGGCCTCAGCCCTCGAACCTCTACCAGACCTGGATGAGCGGGAGGGCTGGGAGGGCTGGGAGGGCTGGGAAGGCTGGGAGGCGTCCGACAGAGAGGTGCTCCGGGAGGTGCTGTCTTCCTCCGACTGCTCTGTCTGCGTCTTTTTCTCCTCGTCTGACAGGCGGTCCACCAACTTTAGCGTCTCCCCGCTAATGTCTTTAAAGTATTCAATGGTGCGCTTACAAATTTCATCAGGTTTTTCCTGTCTGCCCTGTCTATATCCCTCACTCGTGACATTGCTGACCTGATGCCTGTCCTTCAGTGGTAGCCTTGTGGGCAAACGTATGGCTGCTCTCTCTGAGTCCAATGCCCTCTTGGGCTGTGAGGTAACCCGAACTGAAACCAGTGAGCTAGCTGCAGCAGCAGGGCTGCTCTTTTTAACATCCTTGATTGGTATTCTAGACCTGGGCTCTACTTTGGCTATGGCTGGCTCTCCTCTTTTCCTGACTTCAACTTTCACTGCTCGCTTGGGCTTCTGTTTGCCTATTGCTGTTCCCTGCGTGTGAAATGACCACCCTGATGCTTTAACTGGAAGCCTTGACTTGGGCTGTTTCACTTCACTCTCTTTGACGGTCTCACTTTTCTGGTCCTGCCCTTGATCGATGCTGTGAACATCGACTCTCTCTTCTACATCCCTACAGGACAGTGTTTCTATCCTGCTAGCTTTCTGAAGAGTGGGCTCAGAAGAGGACTGCAAATTGAACACCACACTACCACACTGAATGTAGTTGGCCTGAACACTGGAGGACTCAAGGTTATTGTTGTTGTTGCAGTTTTCTGAAGGGTATTCTCTTCTCTCTGTCTCGGACTCACTCTGTCTGCTAGACTGATTCTCCGTACACTGACCCTCTATACTGATGTATTCTGGCACCATTTGTCCCTCTGACATCTCAGCTTTACACTCTGTGAGATCCCCTGAGTCTTTTTTCACAGTTATAGAGGCAGCTATGCCCATCTTAATAGGAGTGCGTAATTTGGGATCAACCTTAGAGGCTGTAATTGTGCAAGAGGAGGCGGTCTCAGCTATGGCTTCGCAGGTGGGGGCATCAGTACCGGTATGGCCAGTGTCACTGCCAGGCTGTGCAGGGCTGCATTTTGCTGTTGTTGCTGTTGGTGTTGCTGGTGTAGTGCTGCTGTCTGTGGTAGTATCTATAACATTCACCTTTCCATCTACTGTGGCCCTCTCCCCTGTTTTTGACTGAGAGGAAATTACCCCCTGGATCTGGCCCCCTCTCCCCTTTTCCCCTGTTTTAGGGTCAGAGGAATGCTCACCAATCTGGAAAAACTGAAGCCTCTCTTCAACAAAGTCCCGCTTGCTCATGTCAATAGCACCACTGCGGGTCATCTCAAACATCTTTCCTTCGTGGAAAGGGAAGGGGTTAGGCTCACTAGTTGGTGTGCTCTCATCAGTCGGTGTTCGAGCAGGGGTTGTGTCAGGTGTTGTAGCCTGTGATTTGTCGTCCACCGATAAACCAAAGGGCTTAGGATCCTCGTCTTTTGTTTTGGAATCAAAAACTCCATCATTATCGCCCCCCTTGGTGGACCAGGGGTCAAAGTCCAGGCCTTTGGTGGCAACAGTCTTAAACGTTGAATTCAACTCCTCTTCAAGTTGGTAGGCAAAGCAATTTTCTCCATAGATCTGCCTTTCTGGATGTCTTCCTTCAAGGGTGTAATCTTTTTCTTCTTCTCCACAATTTACTGACGATGTACTGGTTTTAGCCTTTCCATTATCCCCTCCTTCCTCAAATTTCTCTTCCTCAATGACTTCAAGCTTGGACTGACTAAATGAGCGGTCGGTTGGTTTTCCATCAATGGACAGACATGATGTTTTAGGGTCTTCAGTCAGTCCATCATCCTCATCCTGAAGGTCATACCCATCTAAAGAGTCTATTTCAGTTGCATCCGTATCATGAGAGAACTCAGCAGTGGATGCTATAGAGCAGTCTGTGATTGACTGGTCATTGCCGTTTTGTTCATAGTCAACATCTTCTACCTTTACTTCACCATTGATCTCAGACTCAATGTTTTCGTTTTCCTCAGATGGTTTGTTTATTAAGCGTTTGTCTCCCTCCTCTTTCATTTTGAAGGTGTACTTTTTGACAGGGATGGGATGGAACACAGATTCATCATCACTAGAGTCACTGTTATCAGCTCCAGGGGGAATAGGGGATGGAGGCTGCACCCTGATGATTGGCTCAGCTAATAGGTGCCTATCATGCTCCTCTTGTAGATTCACCTCTATCATCTCTGTCTCTGCCTCAGAAGAAGCACATGATCCCCTTTTCTCAGGGTCAGACTGCTCTGTCTCTAAAGGAGGAGGAGGTGGGAACTCTATATAAGCCACTCTTTTCTCTTTTGATTTCTGTCTCTCTGTATCATGTTGTTTTTTACTGCGAGTTTCTGGGTGAGCTGGCTTAGATTTTTCCTTCGAGGGCTCCTTGTAGATGAAGGTCTTTCCTTCATCCTCCTCGGACTCCTCTGCGATAGTGCTTGGCATCCCGGGTATAAGGCCTATCACAGAGTCTGGTGCTCTTGAGGTCAGGCTGACTTCCTCAGAGCTGGGGGTCTCAGGGGTAACAGGACTTTTCCCAGAGGTATCCATGAAAGTCACTTGTTCGAGAGTGTCATCTTCTGGGCTTCCTTGAAGAGATGGAGACTGCTTTTGCTTGACAGTGTAAAATGCACCCCTTGTCTCATGCACTGTCCTACTCTCATGGCTTACTATCTGTTTGTATGTTCCCAACTGCCCCGAGGCTGTTTCTTTCTCGTACTGCTTTCCTACTTGGATGCTAACATACACAGGCAAGGGTTTAATATCTTTGAAACCCTCTGTAACAACTACAGGAGTTACTTGATCCAAATACTCTATTTGGTTGTCGTCAACACCGTTGCACACTATGGTTGACTGGCTACCATCTGATGAGTCTGTGGATTTTCCTAGTGATGATCCACGAGTGGACTTGTTGGATTCAGAGCTACTGTGTAACCGATTTCTAGTTAAAGTCGGTATATGAGACCCCGCCCTCTCACATGGTTCAACAGAGGCATCTAATTTTAAAGGGGTGGATTTCAGATTTTCTGAGAAATTAGAAAGCTTTCTAATAGGAATTTGTGATTCCGAGTTTTTTTTTAGACTATCATTGGTATTTGGACTTTCATGAACAACAAATTCTGTGTAGATTATTTTCTTGGTCGTTTCCTGTCTTTGGGAATCACTGTTATTGTCATCATTCATGGAATCATGGATTAATGAATGAGATAGCTTGGGAGATTGGGGTTTGTAGCTTCCATAACCTTGGCTCTCCCAAGTTTTGAATAGCTTTTTCTCCTCCTGAGCATTTTCACTGGTTTCGTGCTTGGGGGAGAACTTATTTGATTCACTACCCAAACCTCTCCTCTGATTTCCTGGACTGTCTGGAGTTTTGGGAATATTTGTTGAACCAGCAAACACTTGATACACAGGTAGCTTACTTTCCTGTAGTTTCCTAATAGGAGCATTGGAATTTTGGACACCTTGAGGAGTCCTATCCTGCCTTTGAGCCTCTTGCTCAAACTTAAGCCTCACTGCGCTCACTTTTGAGGAAGGTATTTGAAAAGGTTTAGACATTTCCTGGGATTTACCATCTCCTTGTTTACTTGGGTCTGAATCACTATACTGCAACAGTACTCTCCTCTCTGGACTGCTGGGTAAGCTGGCACATTTCCTATCACTGGAGCTGAACCGGTCTCTAAGCCTTTCTCTGCTCCACTCTTCCCCACTTGCCCCATTCTTGTACGCTGACCTCTCTGGACTGCTGTGTGTAGAGCTCGGCCCTGATCGCGATTCTCTGAAGTCGGCTCTACGAGATTTTTTCTCTGGAGATGAGAGCTCATCATCGAGCTGTTCTGTTCTATCTCGAAAAAACTGAGATACTTGACTGAGTTTTTCCTGTGCCTCTTTCACAGTTCTGTCCACTCTGTCCTCATACATGAGCTCTTCTCTCTCCTTACTCTGTGTGTCATCTGACACCCGCATCCAAACAGATTGCTTTGGGCTTCCAGGTTCAGAGGAATACTGCAAAAGTGTCAGTTTGTCAAAGTTATCATCAACACTGGCCATTCTTCCTGATTTGTCAAACACATTTCTCGGCGACCTGAAGACATACTCTGTCCTTGGCCCAACAGATCTACCCTCACTGTTACTGCTTCTCTCTGGTGAGTGGAAGTGAGTCCTGTCTCTCAGATATTCCTCTGTGTCAGAATGAGACTGGTCAAATTTCTCAGAGAGAAGCATTTTCTCTGCAAAATTATAAGATTCTCCCCTAAGCTCAGATGACTCATCCTCATTGTACTCTACAGACTGCTGACTAAGTAGCTTTAGGGTTTTGTAAGAGTCATCTGCCATGAGCTGGGCTGAACTAGGGCGACTGTCTTCCTCCTGAGACATGGGTGCGTTTACTCTGGGGCAGTCAAGGTACACTGGAAGTGATTCCTCAGGCTCATCCACTTCCTGTCTGTTCCCTGGGTAGTAATACATCTCCTTCTCTTTTGTCTCTCTGATGATGACCTCTGTTGGTTCTGATTTATTGCCTTTTTCAATGTGAACCTCGATTATTCTTTCAACTTTAGGTTTGGAGTTGAGGTCCTCAAGGACTCTTTGTGATGTCTCTTCACTGCCAGACTTGTGTTCAAAGAGTCCAGCCAGTTCTCTAGAAGGGTCCTTGCCTGACTGAAAAGCCTTCATTATGTCATGCACAGACATGGTTTCTTCACACCTCTCAGATTGTGCTTCTTTGCCAGGTTTGTGGTAAACCATCCTGGTGGTGGTAGTGATGTGAGTCTCCTCCTTTACCCTCATCCCCTTTCCCATTGGATCTTCATCAGGACTGACTTTTATTGAGTAGCACTTATTCTGTTCTGAAGTTGGAGTAGCTTGATTTAGATACCCTTTAGAATCTGAATCAATATATCTGACAGCAAGTGTATCCTCCATTGGAGGTTGTTTGCTATCTTCCGGAGACTCATAGCTCCTGATGACATGGACAACCTCAGTCCTAGTCTCAGTGATCACTGGCGGAACTGGGATATCCTGAAAAAGGGCCTTGGGGCCCATTCCTTCAGCACTTTGAGGGGCAGAGGGTGTCCTTTCACTCCTGGTCTCAAAACCACTGTCTGAGAGGGGGCTTTTATCCTGTTCATGAGATATATCATCAGGGGATTCTAGCACAGTGTCAGCTCCAAAAAGTGCACCTGCCACTTTACTGATCTCTCTGTCTGAAGCTGAAGATCGCATGTTTGTTGGAGGCATTTTGAGTTTGTGCTCCTGAACGGCTATGGTGGGTTTCAGGACACGTTTCTGCTTCTCCTTGCCCTCTCCTTCTCTCTTGCTTTCATCGGCTTTATGCTTTGTGTCATGCATTTTGGAGAAAGAGCTGCTACCAACATCATTGGTCAGGTAGTCAACCACTTTGGAGAGATTGAAATCTCTATCCGGTATTGTTTTTGATTTGGCTTGAGGAACCACAGTCTCGTATCTTGGCGGATAGCTCCAGTTGCTTGGTGGTTGTTCAACTTGCACTTTCGAAAAGTGTATGTCATCCAAAGCACCCCTTGCCAGAGAAACCCTACCATCCTTCACAGCATCTTTAGTAAGGATTTCGCTCACTTTAACCAAATCTTGTTTTACTTTCTCCACAATCCTGTACGGCTCCTCGTCCTCTATTTTGACCTCCTTGGGAGAATCAGACTGAAATCCTTTATTGGCTGTGGAATTCGGATCTGTCTGTAAAATGGCTGACATTCGTATCAAGTCTTCTTTCATTTCAGCTACATCCTTCAGAATCTCTTGGCTGGATGACAATGGTGATATGGTGTTTGATTTTAGGCCAGCAGAAAAAAGAGAGGCTTTGATGGGAGAAAGAGTTCTGGAAAAGGAAGACTGCAACTGAGAATTAACCTCAGTGGGCACAGTCTTCCGTGGGGACAGGAGGGCAGCAGCTGATTTGGACACCTCCGGTAACTTTTTAAACTGGGGCTCTGGCAGCAGATTAATAACAGAGTACACTGGGACAGTCATTGTACTGGATGTAACAGCAGTGGTGGCATTTGGAGAGGGCCTTAGAGAGGTGTAAAGGGAATTAGAGGCAGATGATCTCATGGACTGATAGGAGGAGGATCCGGAGGAGGACAAGGACTTCAAGGTGCCATAGCCTGCAGAACAAGAATTCAATGTTTTTTCAACCTCATCAAATGCTGCATTGACATTTGTAGTCGCAGCATTGGTGGTTGCTTGTATTCTCTCTTGCAGGCTGTTGGAGAGAAGAGATGTTGGGGATGAAGAGCGATACTGTGAAGGAGATGCCGTTCCATTGATCAGAGATGCAGCACTTGGAGGGGTGTTGGATTTAAGTGGTGATGTAAGAGATGAGAACAGGTTTCTTACAGGGCCAGTGACTTCTGAAGCAAAGGAACGCACAGACGAGAGACCAGGGACTGTTTTGATTGGTGAGGAGGAAGGTGTGGAGCCACACGAGCCCCCCAAAACAGTCTTGTATGGTAAAGGTGAACTGAACATATTCAGAGATGATTTGGGAGAAGTTGGTGGCGTCATGCCTATGGATGTTCTCTCAAGAAGAGTGCTTCCTCCTCCAGAGACAGTTAGAGGGGAGGTCCTAGCAGATAATGCCGCCAGTCCTTTCATAGACATAGGATCTGGGGCACTTTTCCCTGGTGAGGCCAGGGGACTAGACAAGACCTGGCTCGGGTACTGGACTTGTTGGACTACAGTTTTTATAGGAGAGGAGATGGTTCTGTAAGATCGGATGGGAGAGGCCATGTCACTAGCTGACTTAACAGAAGAGGCAGGTGATCCAGGGATGTTGGTCTTGATGGGGGAGGCAGAGTTGATGGACCAGACAGACTTTAGTGGAGAGGCAGAAGGCGTGTTGGATGACGAACTGGAGTGGGAGCCAAACCCAGATTTGGCTTGGCCAGGGACGGCGACAGGAACAGGCGACCACGCCTGATAAGATCTCGTTGAAAAGACAGGTTTGTGAGGGTAGCTAGTAGGCTGTGTTCTCGGCGAGCTTCGATCAGTTGTTTCTTCGACCATAATTTAAACGAAAAGCAATAAGGAGGCAAACATAAAATGTAACGTAAAATAATAAGAAATAAAAGATATAAAACAAGAAAGAGAAATTTGAGTCAGTCAGAAACAGCATTATTGACGTTGGCAAGACAAAGGTTCAAAACAACATAACAGTTCAAACTGAGAAAGTCTGTCAAATGTAATAAAGGCCCTTATTCAAATATCCAGGATGAAATGGCGGTGACTAATGACAAAATACACCTGATAAACAACGTATAGGAACAAAAATGATTGACGTGATAAAGGTGAAAAATAAATGACATAACCAACAAAAAATGTCATTGACTTTTGATGTGCTTAATCTATTTGCCTTCTCGCAGCAGTGCCTTGTACAGTTTTCACTGACTTGTGATCATGATTTCATTTGGTCCATTTCCAATGCCAGAGACGACCCCACAAGTGTATAGAATAAAATAAATATCACTTTACTTGTCTGGTCACGGCTTAAAAATAAAATACGAGGTTGCACTTTACAAAAAAGTAAGGAATCAGTCATCGTTGTTTACAACACATTTGTTTTAACAAATGACACAAGTGGATCTGGAAAAATAAAACAAAACACAGACATCTAAGAATGTGTAACACTTGTGTGTCCTTAGAAAGTGCAGCAAGGACACTGCATTTATTAATAAGGATTCCATTGAAACGTATGCCGACACTTTGTAAATGGCAAAATGTTCTAACATAGTCTCGCTGTAGAGAAATCACATTATATAAAGTGCAACCCGTTACCACATTGATATACACAGCAGCACACAATCATAAAGCCAATAAGAGTGAAATGGCCACTAAAAGAATGCGAAGAATTCAAAAAATATTTTTATTCAACACGAATTGAAACATTTTTGTCCAAATGATAAATGAACAGACAGACAATGATTCCCAGTGTTTTCACAAATGTAAAATAACAGTTGAACCAGGGAGACTTTTTTTTTTGTCAACATGGGGAATGTGAGCGAAGCGTAACACACAGTAAACCATGCAAATGTTTGATGAATGACAAATGACCAAAGAGTATGTGTCACATGAAGAGGGCATCTGATTCAAATTACAAAAATATCTAAAACCAATTGAGAATTTTCACGAAAGTAAAAATGGGAAACTCACTCGCTGCTGGGTCGGTCAAATAGCTGTAGCGCTTACGCAAAGCTAAGGAGGCAAAGGTATGACGTCGTTCGGGCTTTTCAGTCTGAAACAAACAAATAAAAACAAAAGATGCTTTAACATAAAAAAGTGGAAGGTGAAATGTGGTTATTATCTTTCAGAGTTAGGTCTAAAAGTTAATGTTAGTCGATGTTTTTTGTTAATTGGACGCTGTGGTGCGCAGACACTGTCCTGGTTTTAGTGAATCGGTACATGCTGTTAGAACTGGCACAAGGAGGCACTGCAGGAGAACTGTAATGTCTCATCTGAAGAGAACTGGACTGTTTCTCTACATCGCTTCTCTCACTGCATTTCTCAACGTCATTGCACTGAAATAATTACAGACAATGTAAGCTTTGTCCGTATGGCCTATTCCAGCAAGTGACTAAATTCAACCTCCATCACATGGAAGTGACATGTGACAGGTGACATGGGACACCTTAATAAAATTACGATAGCGATAGGATAGTTGTGTTAATTTCAATTCAAGGCCTGTGATACACTTTCAGCCCAGTCTAGTTTATAATGGACAGTTCTGCAGTTCAATATCTATAGAACCAGGCAGTTCAGATAATAGTTTGCACTTTAGAACAAGGTGGAAAAATAATGCTGCCAAATAAATGTGGTTCTAGAGTCTATGTATTTAGTTTTGTGTCACTCTAAGACAATCAGTGCTGGTTTTTGAAAGTACGACTAGTCTTTTGCAACTGTGTGGTAGTAGATGGAATCATTTTTGTATGTTGGCATTGAACACAATCTGGATTTAATAATCTGGTGGTTGTCCAACATAAATATTCTGTCTAGTGAGAGGGTTGATATATTTGTGTTGAAAGAGCAAAACAAACTCGAACGCCACCTACGTAAACACTCAAACATTAAAACAGCCTAATTTCCCTTTGATTAAACTTGTAAACGTGTTGGCATGCAGCTCAGAGTGTTAGCGTTCAATATAACATAAAGGCAGAGGACGAGGGTGAAGAAAGGATAATCCAAATAGAACGCAACAGTGGGACAAATAATAAGAGTTTCATCTTTCGCCCACAAGAGATACCAGAGTCCAGTGTGAACCGTTGGACGGGTTAATAGTAAGGATGGAGATTTGGTGATTTCTTGTTGAACACGTATGTGAAGGGAGATAGAGATGAAAAACAAGCCGAGGTGTGGCACAGTAACTGTTCTGTACTGGACTTGGGATGAAGACAACAATAAATAAATCCTCGCTGATTAAAACAATTGCCACTTCCACTCATGCACTACATGGGGGTCACTTCAGCAATGACGTAGCTGCGTTTAAAAAAAACAAAAAACGTGCGGTCAGAAGCATCTTTCACACGCAGGTGCTGCACAGAGACAAAATATTGGCCACGCGCATATTTACCACAGCATCTGCAGTAAAGCAAACAGAAAGGACAACAAAGAAGAAGCGGCTCCATGTGATGATGAAGAATCTGTTTACCTCATCATCAGGATCAGACTCCATATCCTGTGGTAATCCAAGATGCATTGCAGGAGAGGAGAGAGATGACACAATGGAGAGCAGGGAAGTTATCGGGAGCGGGGGGGGGGAGGTAGAAATTAAAATTCAGGGGATGAAAATGGAGCAGCAAAAACAACAAAAGGCATCAGAAAGAACCTGAGATTAATCAAATAAACAGCAAAATAACAAAAGCAAAAGCAAAATGATTAAAGTTTCCTGTGATCAATCAACACCACAAACACATGGAGTGTTTTTTTTGTTGTGCAAAATTCGTATGCACCCACAGTGAGCCAGGCAATACAGCAAAGCATGATGTGCATGTGCGGCCGTGTGTGTACGTTGTGGGGTCTTATGACTGGCACAGGCTTTAACACCAATAGACACAAGCAGCAGGCAGTCGTTTCTAGACCAAATGAATGTCAGTGGCTCCTCTTGACGTCAGGACAACACTGCTTTCTGTCTCTCAAGGTCATTTACATGTGGATGATATGATGTGGCCCTTTGTGGATTAACTATTCAAACACTGGATCCTACCTTCTTGTGGGTTGGCAGTGTGATATTCAAATTACAGATGGCAGTCTGTGGAAGGCCTTTGGCGTTCTTTGGCTCTCTCAGGAAGGAGAGGCGGCCACATGGCTCCTGGCCCATATCTCTGATCTGTAGGAGATAGCCAAAAGATTGCATCACAACTTGGCCGTGGCAAAATTTGAAGAGCGACGCCGCGAAGTGGAAAAAGGTGAAAAGGTGGTTTCCTTTCTGAATCCAGGAATACAAATTTCTCAATATTTTTTCCTACCTATTCCCATTTTGTAATAATTGTAAAGCTTAGTGTAATTCGGTTGTTTTCCTGGAAAAAATGCATTAATCATGGCAAAAGAAAACTGTTATTTCTATATTAACGAGCAAGGCACATTTACAAATTAAACGAGAGTGAACAATATGCAGAGTAAATGCTTGTGGAAAGAGGGGATGGTGATATAAGGAATAAGTGTTTTACCTTCACATTGAAAGGAAGCCTGTTTTCCTTGAAGGAGTAGAAGTTAAAAACCAACTGCTGGCCACTTTTAGTGAGAGGGGACAGGTTGCCATAGCAATCCACATGGATAGGCTTGCCCTCGAGAACCTGCGCAAGAAAACATGTCATTTGAACAACATGCAACAGATATATTCATTTGTTAGTGTTCGACACGAACACACAACCCCACCTCGATATCCTTGCTTCGGGCCACTTCCTCAAAGTTCTCCTGCTGCTCCAGCGTCTTGTCCACCTTATCGTCCGTCATGCAGAAGCAGCGCAGCCGAGCCTCAACTATGTCGTTCATCTTGGCGAACACCACAAACTTGGCCAGGTACGGCACGCAGATCAGCTCCCGGTATAACTGAGACGCTAGACTCACCGTCTCAGGAATCTGGTGACAGTCTGCGAGCCAGAACCTGAGGAGAGGAGAGGAGAGGAGGAAAAACACCAAAAAGGAAAATTACAAATCTGAAAGTCAGCCAAGTGAACAATTTGCCTGATACTAGGATGATTTAAAAATAGTCTGGAATGGAGACTATTTTTGTATCAAACCTTTTTTTGGGCCTGAAAAACTATAGGATAATTGAAATGATATTAATTTAAATAGTAAATAAAAACGACTGAGGTCATTTCCCTGAAGGTTGAACACGGACACATGACAGCTGTATAGTAATTAGCAAGGAGTGCTCCTTTAATAACAGGCCACACACTCGCCACATGATCCAAATCTAGTTAAGATAAGAGTTCATGACTTTGTGTCATGTAACCGAGAGGTTCGCTGGCTGAGGTCGAGGCCTGACTTATCAATATACTGCTTGTGTGACACTGTGTCCCCTCAGGTAAATGTGTGTGAAGGTGAAATTGTTCCAGGGACACAGAGAGAAAAGTTGACACGAGCATCAGGAGGAGAAAAACAATATCAATATCACCTTGACAAACAGATTCAACTTTCTAACTGTGTTCGAAAGTGCATTGTGCATTTGCATTCGCGGTATCTTCTTTTTCCACTTTTGCTAGTTTATCGGAAGTGAAAAGGTAGATGCACCATTTTGCAGCATTGATTTCAAATTATGTTTTTAATGGACAAAATCAATTTCCGCTGCCTCAAGAGAGCAATGTGTCAACAATGCTCCTAAACAAAATGCAGATGTTTGTCTGCAGAACACGAGGAGGGGAACACGCTCTCTTTGTGCGTGCACTGAAATAAGCAGATTTGGGGGGAAAACAGGAGTCAGGAGAATAAACTGCTGTTCTGTGGATCCGAGTGCCAGCTGACAGTAATTTGAGATTTTCTCTTGTGATAGATCTTTCAACTCACTGCCAACTCCTCTCTGCGTCATAGTGCTGCACTGTCTCTTCTCTGAGGGCCTCCGAAGAGGTCTACTGTCTACTGGCTGTGACAGGGAGTAGGACAGGGCTTTTAAATAATAAATAAATCTGTCAATTATATTTTCCACTATTTCTTTGGTACATAAAACACAATCTGTCTTGGTTTGTCCAAATAAAAGTCCAAATTTTTTCATTTAACAATCTGGATCAAATGCTTTACTTAATTCATTGTCAAATTAAATGAATTTTATTTTCTAGCAACGGGGAAGAAAAACAGGACATGCTCTCATTTGGGCAAAATGTGAATTATTATTAGATTTTTGTGTCAGCACGACTATACTGTGTCTCATTAGTTTCCTATTTAGCTTCAGCAGTCAAACTTTGGTATTTCAACAAAATATAATAAGCTCTACATTAGCTGAGTGTTAATTCCCTATATCACAATCAGAACTCTCTTCTTTGTGGTGCTACATGTATAATCTTTTGTTGTGCACTGTGTGTATATGCATGTGTGTGTGTGTGTCTCACCTGGCCGACACATTTGTGGTGAAGGAGACACAGTCAGTTACAAAGGACAGCGGTGTGGTCCCTGTGATGTCCTCCCACTGGGCAGGGGATGTCCCTCCTGTATGAAGCAAAGGACAAAGCATGACCTCACTGAACTTTCAGTCGAACCTGTGTTTCAGCTTTTATACTCAACATATATTTTCCAGACTCTATCGTTTGCAGGTTCACTTGCCTGTGATGCTGCACAGCAGACGTAGGCACGGGGCAGCGTCCCCCCTGTGTCCGCTGGGATGTCCCTCTGCCGATCTAGGTGGGACAGGGATCGTCATTGTGATCGGCTTGTGGAACTTCCTCCTCCTGGGCTCCACGGTGACGATGGGGCTGAAGGTGGCTCTGTTGCCGAGGACTGCCCTCACCATGTCATCGGGTACAGGCTGGGCCTACACACAGGATGATTCAAAGTCAATGTTTGTTCATTTAACTGTGAGAACTTAAATCACTTCCTAAATGTTCTGTTTAAATGACTGGGCAGCAAATCACTTGCTGTACCTGCAGGCCAACACGGATCTTCTTGGTGAGCGCCCCCTGTGGGAATGACGCCTGCACCATGGGCACGGTGCTGCTGGACAGCATGCCTCCGTCCGGACCCATGTGGTTCGACTCCTGCTTTATCCGCGACACCACCGCGAAATACTGAGGGAAATCTCTGGTGACAATGCGGCAAATGCGTTTCTTCTCCAGCTCAACAGGGCTGTCCAGCTCTGCGAGAGAAAATAGTTCCATATACATGTGGTTTTAAGCAACATTAAATTGGTGTTATCTTTTTCCTAAGCAGTTTGACCATTGGGTATCATTTGAAGTATGGCATTTTGGTCAGTATCATGACAAAAAAAGACAGTAAATAGGCCAAACTGCTTAAATTAAAAAGAAAAAAAAGCTGTTGGGGTGGAAATCTGATTTTCTAGGTCACCAGCTGACATAGCCCTGGGTTATGTAGTATAGGTTTTTCCTGAGTGGTACAGTTCACCTTCACTAACTCAGAAACACTGTGGAGAAAATGTATAACTTTTCCTGTACCTTCATCCATCCCAGAGAGCAGTTCATAAAGGTCTTCTGGTCTGGCGTCAGACTGGTGCTCCTTCCACGCGTCACCATTGTCGCTCCTCAACACAATCAGCTCCCTCTCCTTCCCTCGCATGGAACCAAAATGAGGGATCTCCACAATCACAGGGCTGAAAGAAAAGAGAAGTTTCTTGTTAATATGTTGCAGTACATTATTTGAAATGATTTGTCAGGGGCAGGAAAACAACAACTCATGAAGTCCTGCGCTTCGTACCCGAGGAACTGAGCCCCGGCTGGTCCAACCTCCACCAGCCGGCTGACCAGCCCCTCTCCCTCCACCATGGGAGGGGGGTAGGCCAGCTTGTGCCTCTTGGCCAGACGACATGTGATGCGTGTGGGCGCGGTGCACTTCCTGGGAGGGATGATGATGCGCATGCCATTGTGGCGGCTGCCTCTCATGGAGCCACCGCGGGCATCCACCATGAAGCTGACCAAAAACCTGCGGGATCAAAAAGAGCAATGTTAGAGGAGGGGGGGGGGGAAAAGACAGACAGGGAGAAGGATGGACAGAAGTCAAACCATGGACACAAGTGAGGAGGACGATTCCCATGCTGTGATCACCGTACACCCAAATAAAGAAAGGAAGAGAGAAAATAACAAAGAGAGAGAGAGAGAGAGAGAGCAAGATATAGAATGAGAGAAAGAAGAAAAAAAAGGTTGCTTTGAGTTCTGAAAGTTTCTCAACTTCATCGGCCTCAGTTTAGAACATTAAACACCATCTGAAACTAAACTGGGTGCTAATGAAGGCACAGAGAGTTTAGTTTCCAGTTCTGAGGCTGAAAGTTAGATTGTTGCCAAAGTTTCAGTTTCTCTAAAGCGGCATTCAGTGATCCAATATTAAACACCTGCACAGATGTTTTCACCAGGAGAGGGTTAATGGGATATTTGTAATGTGTCCCATTCTTCTTCCCATTAATACAATCATAGACACGACTTAAGTGTGATGATGGAGTGGAGTAGAGGCGTAAAAACTCTTCATTGTATTTTTATTTTTTCCTCAAATACTGTATGTTGCGAACACGAGAATCCCTGTGATGTTTTGTGGAAGATGTATTCTTTATGTGCACTGAGAGAGAGAGAGACTGTGTGAGAGAGAGACAGCACATCAAAACTCCCAAACATGTTGTACCACACACTTCTAAAGTCTACGCAGTGCAAAATGTAACACAAGACCACACAGATGAGACGAGCACAGACTGGAGGAGTAGAGGAGGCTAAGAAGAGAAGAGAGAGAGAGAGAGTGTGAGACGAGATGAGGGGGAGACAGAGGTGGAGGAGTGAGAGACATCACTGCGGCATCATGGGTGTAAGCAGCGAACTCAGTCATCACCTGGAGTCATACTGAGGGAGCGGGGAGGAGAGGCTGCAAAATAAACACATGGAGACAATGCAGGAGGCAAATCCCCAGAACTCAGTTTTAGTATCAGAGTTTCACAACCACTGGTGGGATCTGTTATAACTACAGCGGATGAAATGGGAGATTTAAAATCAAAGGAAACATTAAGAGACACAAAGGACTTAATGGCAATGAACAAAATAATATAGACGGACAAACATAGACAGCGTCGGAGATACGTGACATGACAGATCCCTCATATCTGAGTATAAAAACGAGGATATGAAAAGCCAGCAGCCTTTATAAAGAGCAAAATTTACATATCATAACGTCATATATTCAAAGTGCATGAAGGACATGAGAGCAAAATCTTATCAGTTTATACAAAATGAAACAAATGAGCCCCTGAGCTCAAACAGAGGCTGTTCTTTGTAACTGCGACGACAGGACCGGAGCATATCAGCGAACACGGCGAGAGCTTTAGAGGATGAACTGTGGATTTATGCTGTAATGTAATGTGCACAGTAGCAGCACTGCAGAAATCCCACAGCCCTGCACCTTGTCTGCATCAGTGCTGCAGGGTTTGCTGAATATTGAGTCTTGGTGGGAGGGGGGTGCGGAGCAGAATACAATACATATTTGCGCAATAAGTATATATAATATGTGATTTCAGCATAAATTGCATGGATGCACATGCAGAATATGAGTCTATGTAATATACTGTATGCGTGTGCATGCTGGTAAACACGCTTTGACAGATCACATGAGAAAGTACAGCTGCTCTTACCCAGAGTGAATGGGGCTGGACACGGTGTTGTGGCTGTGGCTGTGGTCCACGGTGTCTGGAGTCCAGCTGTAGCGCCGCATACACTCCGAGCTGTAGTCCCTCGTCACGGCCAGATGCTGGGAGACGTCGGAGGAGAAGAGAGGAGGGGAGAAAGATTTAGGAGTGGAGGGGGGGGAGATAGGCAGATAGAGATTGAGGTGAAAAAGGAGGGTGTGAGAAGAACAAGGAGGATAAAAAGAAAAGGAGTTGAGATAAATCATTGAGATAAAACAGAATAAAAGACAAAAAACAGATGATAGAGGATGGAAGTTAAAGAGCTAATTACTGATCACTGCATGAACATAACAGGCAACTTCCCCCCTCCCTTCTTTTTTCTCAATGGTCCCTGAGTCATGCAGGATATGGAACAATGAGCTGATGTCATTCACAGCTTCTTGACTCATTTTCTAACCTTTGTCTCTCCATCATCAGGACAAAAAGACACAAAAAATACCAGTAAATGTGCAACTCTAACGATGATGATGGTTGAAGAACTGGAAACTGAGAATCAGCTTTAATAAATCGAGGGCTGTAGTCTCCCATTCGATTGGTCAACCAGTTCAATATGCTCTCGTCCGACTAAATTATAATTGGTGTTACATCAATAACCTTCCAAGATGAACCCCTTATTTTCAAGGGGTACAACTTTATATTCATCGGCTCCAATCTAGTTGACATGATGTGAAAAAAGTCATCAGTGTGGTAGCATTAAGTTTAAGCCTTGCAAACTTTGCAAAAAGCAGTTCATCTAAAAACTGTTTCCTGTGTTAGAACAATTTGTGTTTAACGCTTGAGGCTTTCACTGCAAACTGGATTGGCATATTTTAATATGTAGTTTTTAGTTTTAATCTGTAGTAACACTAGTTTATTTTTACTGTGGCCAATTAAATTAATGTGCAGATTATTTTTCCCCAAAGAAAGCAGGTATGATTTCAGGCAGTCGACCAAGTTTGTCTCAGTTTGACCACAGCCCTCAGTGAAACATTATCCATGTGAACACTGACACATGGGAACTTATATACAGCCAAAGTACCATGGGAACAAACCATCCACTAAAAGCAGACCGGCACTAATGAATGAGATGAGAATGGCAAAGACCCAAAATAAACACATATACAAAGACCAAAACTCAAGAGCTGAACCACTGCGGCCGAAAAAATAAGAAAAACTGACGAGTGAGTCAGACATCGACCAAACGCTTTATACTTTATACCTTATTCAGTGGGTCAACCAAGTAGGAAATGTCTTTACAGACACTCTGAAGCTTGGGGGAGAAGAGAGACGGTTCAGAAGTCACACTTTGTTTCACTAGAGGGTTCAGTTGCTGCCAAAGATCTGATCTCAATGAGGACGAGCCTTTAAATCTAAAGAATCCTACTACGCTTTAGGTTGTAGCAGATTAGCAGATTATACAAAAGCACTGAAACATATCCATGTATAGTTTTTTAGCAGATATAAAACCAATCTATATAAACCTTTTTGACAAAGTAAGTCTGTCCAAAACATGTTCTTATTCTGTCGAAGGACAATGAGCTTATTTTGGCCATGTATAGTTTGAGATCCTGGGTGACGATGTCCTTGAAGTTGTAGGTTATATTACTAACACTGTTTATAAAGTAAGAGGTTACGGTTTCTGTTTTTGCTCCTGGCCACCAAAACAAGTACTGGACAGGCAGCTTGAGTTTTCCATGAGAAAGCAAAGAGGGGCCTCCCGAAGCCCTTAGGTTTGGATAAACTCTTCGACAAGGTGCTATACACTCCCCCTCAGCACTTTGGCAAAAGTAAGCATGGCATCAACACTGCCTCTATTATGAAGGATTATATTCACCCAGCTAGTGTTTTATAAACAGCTAATTGACAGAGGGACGGAGCACAAAAGTGCAAAATTATGGTGAACGATAAACATTAACGCTTGAAAAACAGACAGTTGAGGAAAGAGAGGACAGGGTGAACTGAAACTGAGATTTTTAAAAAGAAGAAGAAGAAGAAGACATGGGTCTTACCGTGTCCTTGGTGGGGGCCAGAATCTCCTCGATCATCATGCTGTCTCGTGCATACGAGCTCCGGTTGAGTGTGTTGGACCTATCCGAACTGAAGGAGCGGAGGCTACATGTTACCACGCAACCCAACGCCGCGGGCAACGACAAACGAAGGGCAGGGGAACACGAAATAAAACAAAAAGGAATTCCATTATTACATGCAACCTCCAGGGAATCAGTTTTGTACTTGGACAGAGAGAGTCCAAGAGAAATATGTGGGAGAATAGAGGGAAACGATAGAGCCCGCAGTTAGAGAAAGATAAGATACTGCAGCAGGTTATTCAGAGATGGAAATGAGAGCAAGGTTCGGTTGGTTTGCATTAAGAGAGAGACTGAAAAGAGGACAACTGTTTCTACATGAAGGTGTGGATAGGGGTTCGAACACCGATGTGAGTGTATCTAAAGGATGACATATGACAGATTAGAGGACTGGACATTTATATATAAGGCCGGAAGGTGAGAGTTTAGGAATCACAAGACGTCTCTTGTGATAATGACGGTGAAAAGAAATACGATTTCAAACTCGAGCCTCAAGTCTGACATCGCTTTATTCTAAGATTAGCAGCTGACCTCGACCTGTTTCAGAGCAGCCCAACATGAAAAGGAAGCTGTTCTCCTCTGTGCGTCCTGCTGCAGTCTGCTTTATGCCTGCGTGCGGTGACGTGTGTCTATTTTTGCAGCCTCTCTGGCTCAATGCGGTGCTTTGGACTCCTTTCAAGGTTTCTGTCTTGTGCTCATTTCGCTGCGAGGAATTGATCAGCGCACAGGAGCCGAACCGTCTGCAGTCGCTTGCAACATGTGCGCTCGCTCGTATGTGCGTGGAAATAACACATGTGATGAGGAGTATGTTTTTGTGCGCTGTAGGGGGCTCGGAAAAGGGGTACCATCAAAGCTGATAGCTCTGGCTCTCTCTTATTTTGTCAGAGGGTGTGTGTATTGTAGATGTGTATTTATGTGTCGTGTGTGTGTGTGTGTGTGTGTGTGTGTGTGTGTGTGTGTGTGTGTGTGCAGGAGGGGAGCGAGGGGGAGAAAATGCAGAGCTCAGCGTGTTTGAGTGGGCACACTATTCAGCACAGAGAGAAGCCCTTTATTCAGCACAGCGCTGCCTGCCCCGCCATCCAAGTTACCAAGCAACTCTGTGCGGCCTGAATGGACTCGCTGGCATGGCAGACGAACCCCACCCCCCACCCCCACCTCGCCGCTCTGCTTTCACCAGGACTGTTTGTTCTTCACAGCTTCTTCCTCTTTCTCATTCTGTCCATCCTCCTCTCCCTCCATAAACATCCGTGCTTTTTCCGTTTCCTTCCTTCTTTGCTCTTTCTCTTCGCTGTCTGTCGCCTCTTTCTCCCTTTCGCCCCCACCACCGCTTGTCTTTACGACGCTGTCCCATCATCTCGTCCCCATTTCAGAGTCAATTTTCTCGATTACGCTGCAATTAACTCCATGGAAGACCCCCCACCACCCCATGCTTTGTCACCACCACCTCTTTCCGCTCATCCAATCTTTGCTTGTCACCTTCCCTCCCCTTTCCACACCTCTCCAACATGACTTGCTGTTCCAATTTTCTAAACCACTTGTTTTCGTCTTTCTCATCTCGACTATATTTTTCTAGGGGGGGGGCGGGGTACCTGTGTCTGTCTGAGTCATTGTGCATCCATGAGACTGTGTGTGTGTGTGTGTGTGTGTGTGTGTGTGTGTGTGGCCGAGTCTTTCTTCGATGCATGGGGGCGATTTATATTATTTTCCATCTCTGCAAACCGTTTAAATCCAGAATAACTGGGACATCTCCAATTACTGGCGTGTAAACATTGCATTACATGTCATTTGGCGGACGCTTTTATCCAAAGCGACTTACAATTAGTTTATCCATCCATTAGTAAACATGGTGGATAAAAAAGATGGATTATGAATAAACAGATTTTTTTAATCCCTGGAAGTTACACTGGGCGACACAATAAAAAAAACTAAAATGAAGTGCCACCTTAAGAACAAGCCACGTTAACAAGTGAAGCGATTAGTCCGCACAACTCAAACTTAAGAAAACGTCTGCACAACACACAAGTGTCTCTTTTCCACACTTGCAGCAGAAAACACATTTTTTGTGATGCGATGACTTAAAGGTGACGGGTGATGGGCTAACATGGAATGATGATTTCAGAATAAAACACACGAGACAGCAACAGAGTGATGAATCTGCTACCACACACACACACACAGAGGAACAGCGAAAGTGGATGACGCCAATGTAGGATGGATGACTGGTGGTTTGGATTAGAGGTTTTTTTATGGATGTAGGGAGTTAAACAGTAGATCAGGGGGTCACAAGGGAGGGACACCATTCACAGGTAATGTTGCCTATGACTACTACGACCACTACTCTTTTCTTACCTGATTCTAGGGCTAGAATGAGGTACGGGGCGCAGGGGGGGGGGAAAACAAGGAAAAGAATAAAATAGAAGAGTGAAAAGCAAAGCATTTTGCAGACATTCAAGCATGATGTGGCTTTCTTCTTTCCCCCATATGACATTGATGCTGTGCCTTTGCATGGTCGCCAGCTACGACTATAGGCTGCATGTGTTCCTGAGGTTTACATGAGTGTGTTTGTGTGTTTGCAGCCCAGGGAAAAATCAAACCATGCAATGTCGATGTCATAAACAGAAAGCTAAGGAAAGTAAAAGAAGTCGCTCAGCATCAGGCATTCATCGGTCAATCAACGATTTCATATTTTTTCACAGCATTACATTCACACCCCTGCAAAGACACCTGTCGAGAATTTTTAAAATCTATTTCTGCTTAATCTGAAACAGTAAAAATAATAATAGAAACAACTTTCATATCTGTAATAGCTGATTCGAGTAAGTACCACAAGAGTAATCGTTACAAAACCCAATGTACTTTCTCACCATTCAAACTAATGAACTTTCCACGTAATTACATTCGCGAATTCTATCATAACTCTTTCCGATATTTATCCAAGAGCCTCATCAACCAGGCTTGTTTACATGGAATCTCTGGGTTTAATTCAGCGTTTCCCTTGTTTGCTGTGGCCCTGCTGACGACGGCAGCTTCCTCTCACAGTTAGCCTGGTTGTTTTTATCAATCCGACCATCACAGAGCATCTGCCATCTGTCAGTGTGGCTACAGCAACACTGTGGGGCCGCACGCCACCGCGTCGCTGATGTGTTTTCACCGGCGCCTGCCAGGTTTCCACTGTTGAAACTGTACTTAGGCCCGAGCTGGGCTGGATCTCAGAGTTCAGAGTTATCAAAGTTCAAAGTTACACCTTCACTATCAAAGTTCAAAGTTACACCTTCCATGGAACGTTTGTAATCTTTGCACGGGGTTTGAATGAGGACACACAAAACGCTGAATCATTTTGTCAGGTTGAATCATTCGATGGCAACTTTCCAGCTGCTTTCTGCAGCGAATTCCATTATTGTGTGTTTGTGTGTGCATTTGTGTGAATGCTGAAGGGACTGGCCAGTATCGTATCGTCTGGACCAGTCCAACATATACAGTCAAATCTGGCAAATGGCCAACCATATCAGGTATGGTATTATAAATCTACGGGTAAACAGCCACAGCATCAATTGCCAACGTGATACTTCAGTTGAACATAATGTGGTTGACAGCACCTGAGTACATCAGTGTTTATATGTCTGTAATAGAAAGGGCAGGTGCCTACCTGGCGGAGCGGGCTCCTATGCTGAAACCCATGTACCCCTCCTGGGGGAGGGAGTCGTCCCCCAGCTCTTTGAGGTCCTGAGGCCGCAGGTATTTGTCCGTGTCCCCGGTCATCGCATCCTCACCTGGTGGAGGCATAAAATCATGAGATCCTCCGGTTGACCACAAAAATAGGAACAACAAACCGGAGCAGAGAGGCGATGCTGCACCACAGCAGAGAAACACCAGCCCTCATCTCATCACTTAGAGGAGGCCCTGGGATAACTGATCAGCAGCAGTGTGACGCTGAGCCAAACACAGGCTGCCTCACTGCAGAGCCCACTGCAACTTTTCCTCTGGTCTCTTTGTCAGCGACACAACAACAACAACAACAACACACAGCAACAACAACAACAACAACCACCACACACAGCAGCACCTGTGCACGACTGTGTCACGAGGTGAGACAGCAGTGGTTCAGGAGCGAGGTGCCACCGGAGGCTGCAGCAGCAGAGCCGGTGCTCTGCATATGTGCATCGCTCCTGTAAAACACAACGCAGCTGCAGTCACATCACCCTCAGACACAGCCGGAGGTCCCACAGCCACCGGAGCCTCAGCACAACACCCGGAGAATCTACACACAGAGCCCGGCCGCACCGCACCTCGATCCGCGGACCGGTGGACGATGACACGCCGGTCTATGAAGCCGGCGGAGCGGCCACAGCGCTTCTCCTTCTCCCTCATGTCCGGATCCGTCCTGCAACAGTCCGCTCCTTCACCGCAGCCCCTCCCCCCCACCTCCAACTCTGCCGCACTACCAACACACCGTCACACTGCGGGAGGGCTTCCGGTGACACCTTTCAAAATAAAACCAGCAGGCTTCTGCTCGTTCAAGCTCAGCCACCAACCAATAAAACAGCCAACAGCTACAATTCAGACTAAAGTCATCAAATCAACCCTCAGCGGTTTACAGAAGGGCAACAGGACACTGATGATGAAAATAAATGAAGTGGAAGGAAGGAAATACTAGTTGGTTTCCCATTTTATCTAAAGGGTTTTCTACTTATTTAGACAATCACATATTCATCTGTCTCACTGCAGCAATCTTTGAATCTTGAATAAATGCATCTTGATTAAACATACATTTCTCTTGGGATCAATGAAGTAATATCTATCTATCTATCTATCTATCTATCTATCTATCTATCTATCTATCTATCTATCTATCTATATAATTGAAAGAGTGATGATAAAAGCAGTCACAAAGAAGAAATACCTATGTTTTTAGATGTGCAAATAAAGTGACAATTTCTTTAGAAACTGTTACTTCTGCACAGTTGTTGTATTGTTTCCTAAGTTTGTTGACCTCTGTGAACTCTTTTCCCAACACTTAACACAGAACAACACACCGTGTGTCACCATGGTCTCATATGGAGACTCACCATCCATTATTAAACATGTATCAACTCCAGAAGAAGGAAACCGTCATGATGACATTTTGCGGATTTCTAAGAAACGTTCTGCTTTTATTGTTGTGTTAAAAATCGATCGATTAACTTCCCGTCTCTCTAGTGGTTTCTGTCTGACTTGACAAAACTGGAAAACATTTAGCTCCCTGCTGCCCTCATACACCACACACGCACGCAAACGCACGTACACGCACGCAAACGTAGACACACAACCCACGCACACACATGAACACAATTACACGCGCACACCCATTGTACAATTTGTTAAAAATGTTAAAAGTCACTGTATCGACGCACACTATGATTTTTCCTCGAGAAACAATAAACAACTAAATAACACGAGAAATATAAAGTGTGTGTTAACTTCGATCCATCTTTATCCACATAGAGAAGTAACAACTATAAAAGTGAAACATTTTGGGAGATCAAATTTCTCCTCCCACCAGTTCACCTGAATAATAAATCAGCCTCTCAAAAAGACCAAACTCCTCTTGGCCAAAAAACTTACCTTTGTCCAGTTCTGCCATTTTCACTGGTCACTATTCTTCTTTATATCCCTGAGTTTATTTCTCCTGTAAAACCTCCACACAGAGAGAATCCAGTCTGTTTCTATAGTCCCTTCAGTGTCTGTGCTGCTGATGGAAAAAAAGTTGCCCTCCTTTCACCCCACGCACTTCGCTCCACTCACACCAAGTTGCGCCTTTGTTGCTGGTGCGCACATCTCTGCCGCCTCCTCTGCGCAAAACACACACAACTCAACTTCCACTCAAGTTTTCTCTGCAGCAAAAAATGAGAAAACGCATCGGAGTTGAGCAGCAACAGAAACCATCTGACATCGCTATCGGTTAATTCTCCTGCAGGCGGGGTCACGACAAAAAAAAAAAAAAAAAAGCCCGTCTTATTGGATTTACTGGGAGGAAGCGTCGGTGCGTCCCTGCAGCTCAACAAGCAGCAGCGACAACACACTGCGGGCTGAGCGGCGTCACCACAGGCTGAGCACAGTCAGCTGACACAGGGTTGGAGCAAATGCACGGGAAGCCTCAGTGGAGGAGACAGTGACGGAGAAAAATATCAAATAAGTTACTTGAGGGAGTTTGGCTTCGTGTCAAACTGGGAGTGAAGCTTCAAATATTCACTTCATTCATCACTTTGTCAACTTAAAAAAAAAAAAGGATTGAGCAACATCTCCCTGCTCAGCTCTTCCTTCCACACGTTGCACAAACAAGGAGTAAAAGTTGCACAAGTCTGACATTAAGAACAATTATGCAAGAGGTGTTTGACAGTTACAGAACCTGCAGTATACAGAACACTATATATATATATATATATACAGTATATAAAACACTATAGAGCACATAGCACCAGTGAGTCCAGTGCTACAGGGATTATGGAGATATACTCTACAGTGGGATGACAGTTTAGAGGACAACCAGGAGTTGAGGTGTTACTTAAGGTGGTGTATAGTAGTCTATAGAAAGCAAGGGGTGAGCGTGTGATCGCGACACACACACACACACACACACACACACACACACACACACACACACACACACACACTCAGATTGAGTCACTTCAACTTGCAGCCTAATAGGATTGACCTCCACCATATAGGATTAAACGGAGATGTGGAAACTATTTACTGCCACTTTCTCTCTCTCTCTCTCTCTCACACACACACACACACACACACTCACACACACAGCGATGATGAAGAAGTGCAGGCGTGAATGCAGCAGCAAACAGAAGCCAGTCTGGTTCTGGCCACACATCACAAATACAGTACTCATGAATTATTTTTAAAGGAATTCTTGTTGAGAAACAATGATACACTGAATCATCCATAAAGCATTGAGGATCTTTATCACGTAGCTGGGGCACACACCTGATATGTGTGTGAGTGTGTGTGTGTGTGTGTGTGTGTAACTTGTTGAGTCTGGCTGTATCGCCTGACATAGAAACTCCACACCCCCCCCTCCCGTGCGTCCCCTAAGCGACAGTCTATGAACAAGCTCATCAATTTTGCAGACCCATCGGCTCTGTGTGGTTCCAAAACAAAGGACAGCAGCCTGAAACTGTGACGCTTGCACCACAAGCTCCACAGTGCTGTTTGGCTCTGTAGTTCTACAGCAGATATTCTACATACACTGATATAAATAATGCTATTAATGCTAGTTTACATACAATAGGACATGATCATTTGTTGATTATATGCAGGTCTCCTTATAGTCTATTACTTGAATTATGAAGGGAGTCACGTCGGCCTAATTTTGATTTTCTTGCAGGAACTCCTTCATTGCAGGGTTGGAGTCAGGACGAGACTGAACAAAGTTTCTTTGATAAAGAGCAGAATGAGACTTCTGATGTGCATGTGGTTAAAAATAACAAATCTGTTTTTCTTAAGTAGCAGTGAAAATAACATCAGCAGTGTCAGTTAATGATCGGAAACAGACACTCAAAGCTGCCAGGAAAAAAACCAAGACCAGATTCAAGGATAAAACAGCTTGAAAAAATAACTGCTCAAAGTTTGCTGATGGATTTCTTGGACAAAATGGAAGTAGCTGAGACTTGGGAGGGGGCTGGAATTACAGCAAATAAAACAAAAACAAACAAAACACAAATAGAATATCTCCAGCTCTGTCCAACCCCAAAATAACAGCAAAATAACAAAACCGACAAACCAACGTTGGGTGAGTGAGCTCTGATTCTGCTGCAGAGTCTATGAGAAGCAAAGCTCGATGTTAGCTCTTCAACAAAGGCAGGTTGTTAGTTCTGCTGAAGCGTCTCACGTTAGAGGAAAACAAACTATCTACAGAGCGCTGGAGTCAGACTGTCGACAAATACCTTCGTCAACATCAGAGTAAGATTCCTCTTTGAGAATCTCTGGCACATTGGCCCGAACTGTGACGCACATACAGTGAAACATGCACATGTTAACGAAAATGGCAAAACCAGTAAAAATTAATGAAATCTTAGCAGCTAATTGTTGAAGATGAGCAAGATAAAGAGAATTTGTAGCGTTTCTCTACGTACCTTCATCGTCTGACATGTCGAGGAACTCGTTCATGGTCTCTGGAACATTGATCTTGTGTTTTTCTGATGCACTCTGTAAATATGATGACAGAGAGATGGACATTTCAGTTTTTTTTAATAAAATAAATGTATATATTCCAAACTAATCCCTAACAGTCTGAGCCAGTTCAAATCGAAACCCCAAAGTTACAAAGCTGTAATATGTTTTTCAAATAATATTATTTATTATAATATAAAATTATCATTTCAGATTGTCACATGACGCAGTGTTTTGCCTGTTTCCTGTATATTTACTCGTTGACATTTTCAACCTGAACCTTGAAATTAGAGCCAGAACAATATGGATTTTTGGGGGCTGATGCCGATGCAAATATTAGGGAATAAAATACATTTGTTACGTAAAATGTAATAATATAATAAAAGTTTTCAAATCGGCAACCATAAACATTGATACCTATATATATATATAAAGGCTCATGTCCACTGATTTTATCTACCAATCAATAAACAAGTTGCGCTCCACTTGAAATTATTCTTGCTGTATTGTTAAAGTGGCCAAACATCCTCAAACGTCCTACCAGTACACTTTTGATGTTTTAAATCAACATACAGTTATTAATTTCGCTTTCATCCAAACCAAAATCAGGGATCACATCTCGAAGGTCTGACAATATCACATCCCCTGAAAACGAGTCAATGTTTCAGAGACAACTGCGTCAATTAAGGACAACGTCAGCAGTTACATTCCATCTTGTGTGAAGTGTGACCTTCACGTGTGTTTCCTGAACATTTAGCTGAATCCTAGTTGTGGCTCCTGTCCCATTAAAAAGTAATAATAGGTGTTTGAAGGCCACATGACCCCACACAGCTGAGCAGGAACAGGTCCAACAGAGGAATGAAACAACGAGGCCTCTGCACAGTGAATAATACATCACTCACACACACGGGCACGGAAACGACCTTGATCTTTTACTTTCATCCCTATCGATAGAGACAGTTATGACTAATACACTTTGCTGCTGATTGTGCAGTATCCTCAGTGACCTCCCATCTCCTCACCCACTGTCCCCCCCTCACACGCCTGTCACCACTTCATCATACCACTGCCACGCTTTCTTTACCACTCCCCCTTCCTCACAGACACGTGTGTTGATCCGATCGCTGTTAGTGACCTGAGCTATTAGAGGAGAAACCTTAAGCTCCAATCTAAGCCCTCTCTCTCTCTCTCTCTCTCTCTCTCTCTCTCTCTCTCTCTCTCTCTCTCTCTCTCTCTCTTTATCAGGACTTCACACACGTGACACATGGTGGCTGACTGATTGACTTGCTGGCTGATTTCGCAGGATTCACACACTGACTCTACCTCCAGTATGCTGCTGCCTGACTGGCCAAGTTTTGGGCAAAGAGTCGCTCACACAATTCAGCTCAAACCAGCCACTGAACACTGGAGCATTTACTGGTTTCAGTCCAGTAGTTAGAAAAACTTCACATTTCCACATAAGCTGCATTTTGAAGCACATCATCCATAGTAGCTATTTTTTCTTGTTTCTTGCTTCTGATTGCAAATTAACAACCGGTGCTGGTAAAATGCCAAAACATTTTAAAGTGACAAATCATTAACAGTGATGAAATTAACGAAGATTCCATGATTCTTATACAGTTAAAGTGTCTTTAAAAATCTATAACTGCCTGGAAGGTGAGAAATCATATGGAAAAAATAAAATGTTTACATACTGAAAATGAATAAATGATGCAACAATATAACATATGTAAATATATGTATGTACTAAAACAGGCAAAATGTATAGACTGTATAAAATAATACCTAAACTGATGATGCTGGATTATTACTTCCTAAAACATTTAATACTTTTCAATGATAAACGTTTAATTAATTCAGTGTCACATGTATTGTATTGACCTGGCTCTCGTTCTCAGTCTAAGTCCATGTTAAATAAAACATCCACAAGAATGGAGTTAGTGTGGAATGTATTGGTGACACCTTCAACCATCGACAGGAAAGCGGTGTCTCACCATGGTGGTCAGGTTTTCGTCCGTCATGGGCCTCAGAGTGTCCACCACAGAGATGTACCCGAGTCGATGGGCGACCGAGAGGGCAGTGTTCCCATTCTGAGCAGCGACACACCGAAAGAGAGTTATTCAGAGGAGGCGCACGGAAAACAAAAAGAGCATTCAGTGATTCGTCAAGCTCCGGCTCTGTTGGAGGGTGCGTGTGTGTGTGTGTGCCAGTGTGTTTGTGCACTGACCACGGTGAGCTCGTTGGCCGAGGCCCCGTGCTGAAGCAGCAGGTTGATGATGTGGGTGTGGCCCTGCTGAGCTGCCTGGTGTAGAGGCGAGTATCCGTTCTGCACAGAGACACATGAACACAGTCGGCTTTAGAGAGGAACAAAGATCTAGACAAAAACAGTTACACAAGAGGGTGCGTTTGACAGGTCGGTGAATGAGCATGTGTTTGTCTACCTTGGTTTTGCCATTGATTCTGGCTTGGTTCTGCAGCAGGAAGTTTGCCATCTTTGCGTTGCCATAGTGACAAGCCACGTGCAGCGGAGTGTAACCCATCTGCATGGAGGAGAGGAGAGGAGGAGCAGACACAGACGTGAGAGGTCGACTCGATGAAAAGACGGTTACGTATGCGAGCTGACATCTTTTTACGTCACAGATAAGAATTATTATTATGAGAAAAAACTAACAGTTTATACATGAAAAATAATTAATCTTATATTTCCCAGCATGCTACCTGATTCTAAATATAACTTTATAACGTCCAAACTACATCACATGTCATGTCCCTGTTGAATAATGTGTGTGGTGCATAATGATAATGGAGATCAGCGAGTGAATAACCTGTTTGCTGTAAACAACTGTCCTGTCAGCACAAACACAAACACACACACACACAAACACACACACATGGAGAATATAACCTTGTGTGAGCCCAACCTTCAGCGAGTACGTGTTTGAACGTGAGCAGCGTGTTATGAGGCCTGTGAGTGTTTGTGTATCAGTGAATGAAACTGAATATTAGATCGTGTATGAGCTCATGTGCACGTGTGTGTGTGTTTGCTGCAGTGTGTGCTGCATCCGTAAAGACACAAACACCAGGCATCAATTTTTTATTTAAACGATAGCAGATGAATGTGTGCAAGTACATTTTTTCCATTTGCTATTAATACATTGAAAAGAAAGTTCCAGTTAAAATAAAGAGCAAAACAGGTCATGCCTCAAACCTCAACCACAAAAAGAGAATTAAAGACGATTATCTTGTGTGTGTGTGTGTGTGTGTGTGTGTGTGTGTGTGTGTGTGTGTGTGTGTGTGTGTGTGTGTGTGTGCGTGTGTGTGTGCGTGTGTGCGTGTGTGTGTGTGTGTGTGTTTGTGTGCCTGTGTATGAAGCGTTACCTTTGTTTGTGGGTTGACATCAGCACCGTGGTTGAGAAGGACTTCTGCAACATTGACCTTGTCCTCCTGAGCTGCTAAGTGAAGTGGTGTAAGTCCGCTCTGTACATGAAGGAAGGACACACAAAAACACGTGAGAACACGTAAATACATTTGTTACAGTGGGAACATATAACAGCACTGACACATGTTATCCTTCAGGAAAAATGATGCTGAAAAATTTTATTAAAACTCCCAAGACACTTGTTTTTCTACTAATTTGATTGTAACCAGGTACAATTCAGGATACTAAAGATGTATTTACTTCCAGAAATAGGTCATTAGAGAAATAATAGCACAGAATACAGGTTAGGTGCATGCACTGCTTGCTTATTTTAGCTTTGTGACTGAGTTCACCTTATTGCACATGTTAACGTTGGCGTTCTTGGTCAGCAGCAGGGACACCAGGTCCACGCTGCCCTCCTGCGCTGCCAGGTGAATGGGACTGATGCCTTGCCGCGTCATGGCGTTGGTGTCGGCGCCGTACTCCAGCAGTGTGGTCCCGATGTCCATTTGGTTCTTTTTGGCAGCGATGTGCAGTGGAGTGTAGCCGTTCTGAGGGAGGTGAAAGATACGCAGGAGGTTGGATTGAGCTTGGGGGTGTTGTTTCATTCTACTGAGAAACAGTGGTTATGCTCAGTGCTGCACAAAATAGGTGTTTTCTTCTCTATAATGTAGTTGATTCCATTCTGAAACTAAATGGAATTCACATCGTACGTTATAGTCTAAAGTGTGGACAAAGCTACAGGATGGACACAATGATCAGGAGAGATTGTTGTTTTTATAACATCTAAATATATTTAAAAAATAAAGAGACAGAAAATGAAAAGAAACTATTGAGAGTGTGAGCTGTAGCTGGGCTTTATTCAACCCTCTGGGCAGCTCTGAGGTTCACAGAGAGGTGGGTTCAGCTTCAATGAAAGTCAATGATTAGTACGAAAAAGAAGAGAGTCATATATTGTGAGTCTCAGTGTCACTACTGTCACTTTGCATTGAGCACTAAAAAACACACAGCTATTACTTTCAAACCATCCATCTATGAAACGTAATTGTCTCTCTTGGATTGTTAGGATCAATGAGACAAATTTCATGAGTCATAATATCCTCAGTATCCTCTTGGCTCAGATATACGAGTAGATATGTTTTGTGCAACTTGATTATTATTCACTGCTACGTCTGTGCGTGCAAATGCTCGTGATCATCTCCTCTACTCCACACGGATGGATCCTGATTTTCAAAATGCACTTAAATTACACCCAGCAGACCAATTTATAGAGGAGGAAACTGAGAGAAAGGGCGGCAGGGAGGAATGAGTAAGAGTGTAGGAGGGAAGGAGGCAAAGAAAAGTAATAAATAGAAACAGATGAAGATGAAGGGAGAGAGAGAGAGAGAGAGAGAGAGAGAGAGAGAGAGAGAGAGAGAGAGAGAGAGAGAGAGAGAGAGAACATGCAGGAAACAGAGGCAGTGACGAAAGGGGAAGATCGAGCACAAAGACAAATTACTGCTGCAATCTTTGGTCTCCTCTTTCCAGATGTCTGTCTTGAAAAAAGGGGCATTTCCTGCCATGTTTTGTCTCTACTCCTGTCATCCTGCTCGTACTTATTCTGTGACTTCTAAAGCTGAACAGGGGATGAACCACAACGACGTGTGATTGTGTGCGTCAGACATTATGAAAGCAGTATTACTATATTAGTATTTTCTTTTTGGGAACGCACAAAATGTATGGCTTTGGAAGAGAGTTCACAAAATTGGGCGAGTGAGTAATTTATGACACGTAGAAAACATCATCCGTCCGTCCTTTTTGTGAGAATACTCATGAAATGTAGCTGAATGTAAAGGAGATAATATTTCAAAAAGTTTGCTGAGCTCAGAGAAAAAGCCACACACACACTCACTGTGTTATAAACAACAAAGGGTGGAATGAGAGAAGGGGAAGGAATGAGATCTCCACGCACATCACAGGAAAAAAAACTGTTAATGGTTAATGGAGGAGGCACTGGGTTGGTTTTAGTGTGAGTGTTTATGTGTGTTTTTGCGGATACCTTGGCGGCAGCGTGCGGGGAAGCTCCCTGATCCAACAGCAGCAGCGCCACTCTCTGATTATCGTAGTGAGCAGCTACATGCAGTGGAGTTAGCCCACTCTAAAACACCAACACACACACACACACACACACACACACACACACACACACACACACACACACACACACACACACACACACACACACACACACACACACACACACACACACACACACACACACACACACACACACACACACAGATGCAGAGACACATCCACACGCAGGAAAGCAACACAAAACGGAGTTAGAAGATTGCCAGACTCATACAAGCAAAAACACGAGTAAGAAGCAAACAAACGCGTGAGGAGAGATGGACATCAAACTGATGGAAGATATTTAGTAAAGGAGACCGTTTGACCGTTTGTCAAAAGTCTAGAGCCTAAATGAACCAAAGGCAACTCTTGACCCACATAGGACATTTTACAGCTTTTTCCCACATACACACTTGTAATGTTCAAGCCTTGTAAACAGACTCTGCTGTGGGACATTTGTTGAGTTTCCCCTTGTTTTATATCAAAAAGAATCAAAAGCACCAAAATGGGAGATTCAGGGTTTTCATTAAAAAGTGATGAGGAGACACTCAATGCATATTTTTAGCAGCAGCAGCAGCAGGAGTAGCAGTGTACAGGTCCTCTGCAGACACGTTTTCAGACATATATAATAAAAACATGTCTGATAGGGTTTTAGACAAAAAATATCAATTGGCTTGATTGAAAAATCTTAAATTACATCTACTCCTTTCCCCCTACAAGAAAATCTACACTATGCAAGTACTTTTCAACTTCTTTTTTTCACAACACTGGTGGACATAGGGCTGAGAGTTAGATGATGGAGCCTCACGCCTCTGAGCTACATCCAAAGTATTACATGCACACAATACACAACTTATATCCCACTCAGAAACCAGCACTGAGTCAGCAGGATGCTCCCTGAGCCACTGGAATGTCCCACTTACTGAAATGACTCAGAAAACATGTGTCCCAGAACACGTCCTGATAATCTTCTGACCTCTTACGATTACAACTCTCGTGCTTTTGGTCAAAACGTTTTTTCATTTCTTTGTCTCTTGTCTTTCTTCTCATTTCAAAAGAGTTAAACTGCAGTAGGAGCCCTGGTTTTGCTCTAAGTTTAGACTCAGGATTACAATGGGACCGATTTGAGCGTGACACCAGCGAGCAGAGTGGAAGCGTCATTATCATACCTGACCGCCATTATGTTAAATGCTCTCAGATGGTGGCACAGACACACACACAACCAGCGAACATTGTAGTCAGTGCCAGTAGGTCTGTGCTTGGTAAATGTGTCAATATGTGTGTGGATATAAACGCATTTGTACAAGGGTGCACACGGAGTGTGTGTCATCTTGGCGATAAAAAAGCAAATCTGCCCAGGAGGTTTTTTAAGAAACAGGACGAGCATCTGTTTGCGGTGTGGTCCCGAGATCAGTCCCCAACCTGCCACCCCATCCTCACAACCGCCACCAGCCCCCGTGTCCAGCTGCAGCTCGGAGAATTCCTCTCAGAGAGGGTCCTGTTTACTCTCTCAGAGACAGGGTGGATAAGAGCGGGCGACCGAGAGACTTGCAGGATGATAAATGGACACATTATCTGAATGACTTCCTGATTTGGGCCATTTGTTATCTCTCCAGAAATGTTTACAGTCTGCAGCTCAATGACAGATCTTTACAAAGCTTCAGGAAAGGTCAACACTGCAGATGTATAAATTCTTTGTTCATGCTCTATGCTTTGTTGTACATTACTGGTTTAGTGCACGTTCTAAACCATGGGCTTGGCCTGGGATATTTGCTGGTTGCAGCTTTCTTTCCGAAATTGTAAAAGGTGACCTGCAGCATTTGAGCCGCGGCAAATAAAGACCTGCTGCTGGACTCAGTCCACTTTACCCTGAGGCTGCAGCTGCACAAAGCTGTTCACCTGTTTAATTAAAGTTCAGTGAAGCTCACTCAGTACACAGAACCCAGAGGTGGAGAATCAGTGGCTGATGTGATCTACAATATCTCTTTTGTTGATGAGTAACAGCCGCTGTTTTATTAAAGGTTTATCAATACCAAATGTATCACGTGTACAAATTGCACCTAATTCAAAATTACACTTCTTTGGGCCCTAACAACACACATGCCAAGTGTGAAGCCGACAACATGAACGGTTCTCACGATATGCAAGCCACAGACAGTTTGAATTATTAAATTAGATTATCTTCTATATACAATTGCCAATAATCAATAATAAGACCCCTTGCTGCTTGTTACTTTTGACGATGATTAGTTTGTAAGTTCTGTGCCAGGACCCCCCCCCCCCTCCAGCAGCAGCACATCTGAAAACATCCTTATATGTTGGTCAGGATTCGTTCCCTGACACTAACATGTGTTGTGAGCTCTCCACATCTCACC
This sequence comes from Hippoglossus stenolepis, assembly GCF_022539355.2. NCBI lineage: Eukaryota > Metazoa > Chordata > Actinopteri > Pleuronectiformes > Pleuronectidae > Hippoglossus > Hippoglossus stenolepis. Next base: position 17,437,916 of record NC_061494.1, on the reverse strand, counting down.
TTTCCAGCAGCATCAGGCGCAGCTCTCTTCTGCAGGAGGAGACTGGCCACCTCCATCTTGCCGTACTTTGCTGCCACGTGCAGTGGACTGAACCCTTTCTGTTGGACACAAATTAATATCCATCACTAAAATGAACGACAGTAGAGAGATGAACAAATAGAGAGGAGGATTAGAGACGGGTGGTAGAACAGGAAGTGAATATTTGTGATGGTCTGTATCAGCTTTCGTTGGATCTGCTTCATAAGGAAATCGTTTTTCACTGAGTTGTAATGAACTTTGAAATTTAACTGCAATGACAAATAATGTGTTTTCACAAAACCTGTTTCATCCATTTTCTTTAACTACAATGTTTGAATAACCTTTGACATGAAACATGTTCATTTTATCAACAGACACAAGCTAAAGTATTTGTTGTAGAAGAAATTAAACTTTGTGTAAAAAGGTTTGGGTTTGTTTAAATCCAGTTACAGTTGATTTTTAGAATGAATTCATTTCATCGACAACAATGAAATTCATGATGACCGGTTATTGGTCTAAGCTTTGCAATACCCTGAGAAACTCTTCAAATCTATAAATGGCTGTTGTACAATGTGATCGTGTTAATCTTGGCTTCCATCTTGTGTGTATGTGAAGATATTTAAAGACATTAGGTCAGATTGTCCACAGGAATGTGAGACTCCCACAGATTCTCATTCCACGCTCTGAAACACTTGGCCTCATTTTCGCCACTGTTCACATTCCCCTTCTCTTACAGTTTACACAGTGAATGATGGACAGACGACAGATTGCTGGATAGAAAGACGGGTTTTTAAATGTTTTAAAATTAGCCCACTTCTTTGATGTATTTTTTTTTTACATAAACATCAAAAAATGGGTCAAATTCTAGTTCTCATCCCCCATTTCCCTTCTTCCCAGGTTGGTATGACATCATTTCCCTGAGCAGGTGACTCAGGTGGCGTCCCAAAAGATGGCAGCATAGGGTTTAACCTTCATTCATCTGTTCCACTGACAGAGGTCACCTTGAGAGACAGCCCCCAGCAACAAATCACACGTGCACAAACCGAGCTCGTGAAGTCCCTGTGACCTTAATCTGCGCAATTAGACAGAAATAAATGACAGTATGTTTCCATGGTTGACTGCACGCATGAGAAACTTTAGTATTACCTCTGACCTGAATGTGAACGCTGTAAAAATGATGTTAATCCACAACGTGACCGAAATTCACAATAGTTTGAACAGTGTCAGGTATTTGTAGGAAGGTTATGGGTCTATAACAGGAGACTATGAATGATTTTATTAAGAGGAGAGAAATTATCAGGAGCAACAGACTCCAGCTAATAAACATAGGACAAGCTCCAAGGAGTCTGCTGGAAACAGAATAGCGCCCACTAGTGGAAATATAAGGCACTGGAAATCATTATAAAGAGAAAATATTCATCTCAGTTATCTTCTGCACTCATCTAAGGACCCTCCTCCAGTCTTACCTTAGTTGCTGAGGAGAGTGAGGCTCCATTATCCAGCAGCATGGCAGCAACGTCTTGGTGTCCTTCACGGGCAGCCAGGTGAAGGGGGGTGTAGCCTGAGGTGGTGGCGGCGTTGGCAGAGGCGCCGCACTGCAGCAGCTGTTGGACGATGTCGACTTTCCCCAGTCGACTGGAGATGTGCAACGCTGTCTGGTCGTCCTGCAGAGAAGGAAAAAAAGTCAATTTTGCCCCAGAATTTGATCTTCGTTTGTTTTTGTATTTCTTCACCTGACACAGTGATGGATAACGGGGCTCAGTGCTCTGACCTTGGACTTGGTCTCCACCTTGGCTCCGTTCTTGAGCAGGTACTGGACGACGTCTGCCTGCCCCGCCCTGGCTGCCATGTGGAGAGCGGTCTCACCCCGCTGGAACACACACAGTGACTGAATGTCAGTGGGAGCTTTTTATGTGCAGCGATGCAAGTTGAAAAAAAATACTTAAAATGTAAAAACCACTGTATGAATGATCCACTCACTACGTTGGTGGTGTTGGGTGATGCTCCGTGATGCGTCAGTGAATGGACAATGTTCTCATGACCCATAAAGGCTGCCACGTGGATGGGGGTCAGGCCAGACTATAGGGAAAACACATAAAAGATCCACATAAAAGTACTGTGAAGATTAAACAGTAGAAGAAAAGCTGTGAATTCTGACATTGACAAGAAAGCACTTCTGGTGTCCTGAGGAGGTCGTGAAGCAGAGTGAACGAGTGTCAGTGTGGTACAGTACCTCAGTGACGGCCTGGATAGACGCTCCGTGTTTAAGTAACAGCTCCATCACTTTCACTCTGTTCTTCTTGCAGGCGATGTGAAGTGGAGTGAAACCGTTCTGCACACACACAGAAAGAGGACATTGGTGTAAAGCCAAAGTGTAAGGGATGATTTTAATTGGCTGATGAGTAAATTATCTGAAAATGTACACAGTGCAATGGTAAAATTGTATTTTTATATCTTTGCATGTTATTACCTCTGCCATGTGGATATGTTTTTGTTTTTTTTGTTTATAAGCAAGATTAGGCAAAAACTACTCAACAGTTTACGACAGACTTTGGTGAAGAGAGGCCTCAGGGGTGGATCTGGATCAGGAATGTTTTTATGACTTTCTTTAATATTGTGAGACAAGGTGTTTGACATTATCACAGACTTCCTAGATAATAATTAATGGATCTTGAAACAAAAATAAGGCATGTTATCATTGATATCCATGACTGTGCAGCTTGATTACATTTAAGGGGACTATTGGACCTTGGTCAAGGTATGCGCTCTACTGAGTACCTCTCTAGTTATGTATTGATTTAATACATTATTGTATTATTCTTTAAAGAAAGGATCCAACTTTTTTGCCAAGAATTTTGCGGGAGAAACTTAAAGCTTAGTTTTTAATCTAGAAAAGGATCAAACATAAAAATATTCAACATCAACATGAAACTATCCACGAGTTACTAATGATATGACCTTTGCCTTCAAACACCATTATCTTCTGAATGCTTTTGTGCAATTTGACCGTATCACTTTTCATTTTCAGCCCCGGTATCAACCCCTGTATCCCTACCAGCGCCTTGGCGTTGGGGTTGGCCTTCTTGTCCACGATGAGCTTTGCCACCTTGTAGTGACCACAGTGGGCGGCGACGTGCAGCGCCGTCAGGTAGTCGTTGGTGACGTCGTCCACCGGCACGTCGTGCTGGAGCAGGAGCTGGACACAGTTCAGGTGGTCCCCCTGAGTGGCCATGTGGAGCGGTGACAGACCGTTCTATAGGTGGAGGAGAGAGGGAAAGAAAGAGAGAGAGAGAAGAGAGAGAAGAAAGAGACAAACACACGCAGACGGACACATAGACAGATGGACAGACACAGGAAGTTAGGGCGTGGCCATGCCCTGCACAGAAAGACTGTGAAGGAAGTTACAGAAGCATTGTTATAACGAGGCCATTACAACAATGTCTATTTTGTTACACTGGTCGTCCTGCGTGGCCAAACTGTGGAGCTACGCAGCGGAGACAGGCTGTTCTGGAGAAGTCGCACAGATGTTATGGAGACAATGCGACAACACTACAGCAACAACAACAGACCTGCTATCTGACTGGTTAACAGATGTCAAATAGCTGTGTGTTATAAATCAAGTGTGGCCCTGTTTGAGTGAAATGTGATGGATTCTATTCTATTTGACAAAAGTGGGAATAAAACATGAGTTTGTGACCTTTCCTTCCCTAATCTTATTAAAGCAGTGAATCCTGAATTGATCGTCCCAGTAGCTACCTTGGTCTTAGATAGGAAAGGTGCTCCTCGGTCGAGTAGAATTTCTACCACCTGCTCGTGTCCGCTCCTCGCCCCACAGTGGAGAGGTGTCAGGCCGTCCTGGAAGAGAAGAGGGAGGGCGAAGGTGTAGATAACTCATGGGAAATATAAAATCCCACATGGTTTCCACAGATTCTTGAATATCAAATTCAAAGCCTTTTCAAAGACCAAACATGGCTTTGATTGAGACATGGAACATGGTTTATTAGTGTTACAACAATAATGAGAAATATCAGGCTTTACAGAGGAGGAACAATTAAAGAGAGAGTTTTCAATGTATGATTCACTCTCTATTGTGTTTCAATCTCTACATTTGCGAAAATATATCAAGCACTTTCAAAGACCCATGTTCATTTATGTCTATTTTCAACTGTTTTTCTCTCAAATTCACGAACTATAAAGTATTTAAATGACCCGTGGGCTGCGTGAACTGTGGTTTGCTGCATTATCTCACAAATATCCTCACAAATCTTGACAAGAAACATCAGACAAGACAGATTTAAAGACTTTTTCACTGACTTTTTTCTCGCAACATATGTATTTTGGGCAATAGGTACCATTTTCACAAATGTGCAGAATACAGAAAAATCGGCCTGCAAAATACCGCATCTCTCGGCCTCATTTGCTTTATCTCTGATCACAAAAAAAATGGGTCCCCGCTCTCACCTTGGTCTTTGCATCAATTTTGGATCCTCTGTCGAGCAGCAGCTTGACCATGTTGCTGTTGCCCCTTTTCGATGCCACGTGAAGTGGTGTGATGTCGTTCTGAGCAAAGAGGAAGAAATAGCTGTCAAATCACATGTGATGTTCAGGAATTACACAAAAGCTTACATAATGTATTCCCATTTAAAAAGTGAATCCTATTAGACCACATGTTGTTGAGGACTGAAAACTAATTGCAGTGCTTTTATTTCTACTTGGTCGGCTCTGATATAAACTCCACACTGTCCTGATTAAAGGTACATAGTCATTTATTATCAATCAGAGACAATATTAATGTTATTACTACTTAATAGTAAAAATGTCCTGAAGGAATATAAGGTTCTTACACTTTTGGTGACAACAATAAGTCATAGAAATCCCGGCCTCAGCATTTAGCATTTTACTATTTACTCCTTTACTCTTGTTTACCTTTACTCATGGTAATACACCTCCCAGACAGCAGAGGGTAGACTAAACTCACCCGAGCCATGAAGTCCACAGCAGCTCCCCGGTTCAGCAGGAGCGTGGCCACGTTTATGTTGCCATAGTGAGCGGCGATGTGGAGGGGGGTGAAACCACTCTGAGGGTTGAGGAAAACCGTACAACACGCACATGCAAACAGACAAACACACACATTACGTTACAACCGATGAAACGCAACACTCGTGTGCCAGGTGAGGCCTTACAGGAGTCTACAAAGGCCTGTGGTTGATGTTCACTCACACTCCAACAGACACATTTTACTACACACTGTTACACTAACACCTGACTTTTCTCTCACAGCAGCAGAAAAAGTCTTTTATTGACGCATCAAACATGGGGCCGGTGGTCTGCTGACAACTGGAGGGGTTTAAATTCAGTATACCATGTGTGCTTCTATGTGCTTTCATGATACTGTGATATACTGTAAATACACCTTGGTCAATATGTAATATACAATTCAATAAGCAAACTGTATATACAATTCTGTTATCTATAGGCATCCTGATAGGTTTAGTGTTCTGCAGATGAACCTAAAGTCCATTCGCTGACTTTAAAGGGTGATTCCCCGACAGAACCCCTGGCTTAGTGCGCAACAGCTGTCAAAGCAACAAAAGGACAGTGGAAAGAATCTCGTCCAATGAGCGCGGGAATCTCACATTAAGCTACTTAATCGCTGGAAACCCTATTTGATAAAGTCAATAATCTAGTAGGAAGCAGGTGTCTCGGAGTTGAGACATCTGGTGTCCAAAACCTAAAGCAAAACAACTACAAACATCTAATATTTAAACTTCACACTCATTGTCATCCAAAATGAAACACAAAAATCTTTTAATTATCTCATGTTCCTCTATAAAATCTGAAATCATTTTCCATCAGCATACGATGCAAATTTGTTTACCAACCATGCACGAGCCTCATATCAACAAAGCCGTTTTTTTTAGACATACCAGATAAAAGGCCCGAAACCATGCCAGCCAAAATACAGGCTCGCCCAGAAGGATGGTCACCTGGCTTTGGTGTGACAAAGCGCTCCTGGTTGCCATAGAAGCAGTGTCGAGATAGCGTCTCGCTTTGGTCCCATGCAAAATGCTTGAGGTGCAAGGGTTGAGGGGTTGTACTAAAATCACTACGGGGTTGCAATCTAGTAAATTAATTAAACTGTCTGTTGCTGGAAGGCTGGGTTCCTTAACAGCTCAATGGGGATTTGGTTGCCATGCAGGTTACAGACAAACCGCTGCTATTCAATGAATGATAACCACATCTCATGCTTACACTGGTTATCATGTTAATCAGTTTCATGGACGGACTGTGTCGGGACACATCAGGACAACATGTTGTCCACAGTCACGAGGAATTTGGCAGAAAGAACAGCCGTAGCTTAAGCTTTGGACACCATGAAACCATTAGAATCAAGGAAAACCTTGATAGCCAAGCCTCCAGCCTCAGGATGAACTACATCAGTATTAGTGGAACATGCGCTACTCTGACTTTCTCTACGAGCGGAGATATTATTCACTACATGAATGAAGCGATGAGGAGCAAGAAGACGATAGTTGAGTTAAAATGGAAAAGGAGAAGTGAAAGGGGGGGGCTGCAGATACACTACTGCATTAGGTCAGGGGCACTGAAGTGTATTTTTTTTTCCCAGAGTTTTTTAATGAGCTGCGATGGAGACTACAAAATGTACTGAGTAGAGGTGTACCTCTGTTGTTCTATTCACCATCATCTACAAAGTCAGCCAAGAGAGGAGAGAATGAGCGGTTAGTGAGCAAAAAACTGAGAAAGGCCTCCACTGACAAGAAGTGGAGCAGCTCCGTACAAAACATACACACAACAAGTCACTGTTATTAAAGATTCAGGATGATAAGATTTGAGTTTGAGAAAGTTATTCTCAAACTCAAATCTTATCATCTTCCATACAAAGTGTTGCTCCTTCCCCCTTTCTGCCAAAACAAGCATCAAAAAACAATTTCAACCGAGAAAGAAGGAAAAGCAAAAGGCAGCGAGAAAAAAACAAACCGACAAAGAAAAACGCAATCAAAGAAACAATCAAAGAAACAATCAAAGAGATAAACCAACTGAACGTCCTCCCGCAGAGACAGACATCAGGCGTCGTCGCTCACCTTAGACTCAACGTCGGCGTTGTGGTCGTTCTGCAGGAGCAGGGCCGCGGCCTTGGTGTCATCCTTGCGGGCAGCGATGTGCAGGGCAGGCAGGCGCACCTTGCCCTTTGTATCGTTCTCCAGCAGCAGGGAGACCACCTGGTCATGGCCCTGCTGTAGGGCCACCGCCAGAGGGGTGAAGCCATCCTGCACGTGAGGGGAGAGACAGAGAGGAGTCACCGAATAATAAAGGTGTTAAACAATGATCCAACAACTTCAGGCTTTTCTTTATGTCTTTTGATGCTTTATCAAATCTTTTATTTGGGATTTTTTGGGGAATAGATCCATAATACTTTTGAGTTCAAGAACCACATTTCAAACAGATGCAGATTTTCAAGCCTCTCCTCCATATAGGACACTAATGTACGTTACATAATGAGAGGATGTGGTGGAAAAAGGTTTCTCCCACACACTCGCACACATTACCCTCATGATGCATAATTTAGCTGAAAGCTCCCTGTTCTGGATACTGTATATCTGTGTATATCTGTGTATATATTGGTCACTGGCATGTGCTGGCATTCATATGTGATGTTCACGCGAGTACTGGATCTGTGTGTAGTTCTGTGTGTGTTCTATTTGTGTATACATGTCTTAAAGGGCATCCCCCTGTTCTACCATGTAACCCATAGATGTAAACCAGTGGACTGCAGACTGGCCTGGGTATTCCATTAGCTCCATCAGCGGTTTGTCTTCATATGTGCACATCACATGCTTGTGTGTGTGTGTGTGTGTGTGTGTGTGTATATACGTGTGCTGACAGGTAATTATGTGTATGTATGGGTTCCACAAGGCTGAGCATCGTAAATCAGAGCAGTAACGTCAGCAGCAGCAGCAGCCGTGGAGGAGAGGCAGCGAGCGGAGCGGACCTCGTGTGTGACCCGCTCAAGGTCACTCTGCCTCCACCACCGCCACCATACACTACCAATCAATGAAGCTCTGCCCAGTCGCTCATGAAAGAGATGGGGAGAGGAGGGAGGAGGGGAGGCGGAGGAGAGACAAGCAGGAGGAGGAGGGAGAGAAGACGGAGACAACGAGAATGTGAGACAGAGTGGATGAGGGAAAAGCAGGGGAGTAAAGACAGATGAAGAAGGAGAAGGAGAAACAGGCAGATGCAGAGTGAGCAGAGTCGGGATGACAAAGGGAAGACGGGAAGGAAGGAGGAAATGCAGGTGGTTAGTACAACACATGTAAAGACCATACATGACTTAGGCAGAGAAAATGCACAACGGTACAACAATAAAGAGGTGAACACAGGACTGACACACATATGATCACACACCTGATAAAACACAACACAGACACACACATGTACAGTACCTCAGTGGCCATACTCTGGCTGGCGCTGTGCTCCAGAAGGAACCGAACCACCTCCAGGTGATTCTCCTGGGCGGCCATGTACAGAGGAGTGAAGCCATTCTGTGCACGACACGGAACGGAACACAAACACGCACGTTCAACAACATGGCAAAGCACCTTAACCTTGAAAATACAAATTGATAGATAAATCTGTGTCGTCAGTTCTTTTAGATTGGATTTGAGAGGTTTTCTATTATCAGAACATTACAGACTTTTCCCTCCATTTTACATTTACATCATAAAACATTATTATATTATAGAAAATAAGAATCTTGAGAGTAATATGATGATACGTAATGATGTGAAATGTTCAGGTAGGACTTTTGCGATGGTCTTACACACTATCGGCTTCAGGGTTTGATGAAACCAGACAGAAAGACGGGGTTTGAAATCTGTCTCCTCTCCTTGATCTGTCAGAGTTAAATGCAACGTGCCGGAGCAGCAGTTTTCTTGAGAGGCCCAGTTGGAGCGATGCCAGATTCTGCCGATGAGGATCTTTGCAGCAAGTGATTCCCTCAATATAATTGACTTCATGACACAGTATCATGGAAACAAATGTGTGAATCACAGCGGGGGCAAATTCCCCCAGTAGCCCAACATGACCTTACTGTCACTGTGACATTGTGCACGTGTACGTGTGCGTGTGCACGTTGAGTATAACCTACCTGAGACTGTGAGTTGACATTGGCTCCGTTCGTGACCAGCTCTTTGACGACTTCCGTTTGGCCGGCCAGCGACGCTATGTGCAGAGCAGTGTTTCCTTTCTGGATTAAATGGAACAACCACAGGGACGCGTGTTAAGCTCTGTCCCACCTGTCCCGCCACATTGCTTCAGTGTGACTGTCACTATCCTCTGTATATATCCATGACAATCCCCTCATGCCCCGACCATACTTTTCTTTTTCTTTTTTTTAACAGCCTGCGTTCCAGCTCTGGCATCCCCCTGCCCGCACCGCCAACAATGTGTCACTTCCGATACCCCTGGTCCTAAACAAGATGAGCCCCCACTGAACCTCTGCTATAAATGAAGACAGGACAACAGGAGGCTTCCCACAGGACATGCACAGGTCCTTGGGACGGCAGAGTTAACCCCTGACCTGTGTCCTGGACGAGTGATACTGAGCCACGTTATTATAACTGCTGTTACACAATCGTGATCATGTGTCACATGTATCATACACTACAGAGAGACATCTGCTGAGGCCAAGGCAGAGTAATATAGAGACAGACAGGACTGGTTGGTTTATTATGCAGCTGAGGACAAGAGTTTGATAACTCGTTTCAATTTCTTTTTCTACGGAAAGTTGATTGTTAAAGTGAAGTTGCAGGAGATATGGTCTCAATCATCCCTTCTGGTCTGAGTTATGATGTTAAATAATGTCCAGAAATGTTTTTTGAAGATAGTCATTTCATCTTTGAGTCCAATTTCACATCGTTAACCAAATGTTAGTGAATTCCTTCAAGGCACTGCAGAGATATTGCCTTCACGAGAACGGCACAGATGGAAATACAGACAAAGTGAAAACATAAACATAAAATCTGGCATTTTGAAGCAACAGACCCAACGTAATTAATTAACATTTATTCAAAAACCACCATCTGCGCTTGGTGCGTCCGCCACCAACACTAACAACCTCCCTGTGACTTGTTGGTGGAACAAAGCTGCAGCTACTACTTCACTGGAAAAACATCTCCTGCCCTAAAACACATCTTAACATTACAAAAACTAGGATCGTAAAGGGATTGCTGTGAGATAGATGCACCATGAACGGTTCAGTCCAGAACAACAACAACACTACAGACTAAATATTTCAGTTCAACCATCTTTCTTTGACTGTTTCAAACCGAACAGTGAAGGCTTGAGTTAATCCAACAGTCTGAACACTGAGGAAATGACAAACCCTCTTGTTTAAATCTTCCAAAACAAGAACATTAAAGGGCCTGATACAAAATTACCTCGATCATCAAAAAAGCCACAAATTTAAATGAAACACTCTGCATAACTAAGTCTAGATATCAACAGCACTGCCTCCCTGAATGCATAATATAACTTGTAGGCATTCAGGGTGCAGCCAGTGGATTCCCAAAATCTCAAACTAATCCCTCAGCCTCCTCAGGGTCACAACAGAGAGGTTTTTAATTGGGGAAGGTTTTCTCCTTGATCTTGAATATTTCATCGTGTCCTGTGTTTATGTCAGCACCAGGCATATGGCCCGTGGCAGAGGAGCTGAACCAGACGACTAACTTGGAGTGAAACCCCCCTGGAAACAGATCTGGGTTATGTTTTCAATGGCTCTCCATCTCATCTCCTTTCAGCTTCACAGCAAAGACGCTTTCAAGGAGGAGCTCCTCCCTGGATGTATTATATGATATGAGATCATATTGTACAGTAGATAAAATATAACAATAGTGCTACAACTGTTGCTGCTTTTAATCACGTACATTTAATATACTCTGCTGTTGAAATCATACATAAACGTTCCTTTTGCTTCATTTTGGCATCTTTTTCACTTCCTTCATTCTCTCACTGTTTCCAGTTGTGATCCCCACAGGGGTCATTAAATATTGATCCGATATTGAACACTAATGAAGGCTTCACACTCGCAGCAGCCAAACTGTAACTACACTGCAGCAATACGTTTCGTGCAGGGATCCAAATATAGTCGACCACAACATCAGGTGAGCTGCAAGAGGTGACAGGGTCTCCTTTACCTTTGTGGCTGCATCCACCGCGGCTCCGAGCTTCAGCAGCTCAGCAACAACCTCCACATGCCCCTCCTTGGAGGCTAGATGAAGAGCGTTCAGACCATTCTGAGAAAGACACACATTCAGCTGAGTAAGCGCAGCTCATGCACGAAAATGACGCTGTGACATAATGTGTAATTGTGCTTAATGGATGGATTAAAATCATAAAAATGTTCTGAAATAATCCTGCTTGTTCAGTTCGAGCCCTCGAGCTCTTCATTTGAAATTTAGCTGACGCAGCAGTATGTGATTGAAAAGCATGTTTACGTGTGTGGAGGAGAGACCCTGAGGAGGACAAAGATTCAAATGAACATTTTCCACTTTCTTAATTAGAGTGTAAGAAAACTTGCCTGATTGCAAATGTTTATTTCAACCCCCGACTTGAGGTAGTCAAGGACCTTTTCAAGGTTTCCAGCCCGGGCTGCTCGCAGGTAACTGGCATTACTGTCAGACTGCGAGAGAAAAACGAGACAAGAGAGAAAGAGAAAGAAAAGAGAAGAAGACAATGTCAGGTCAGACACTTCACATGTTTATCTGCGTAAAATTTCCAACTGCATCAGCATTTCAGTTGTGCACAGAGGAGAACAAAAGCACATACAAATGCCAAAATGTTACTGTACCAGGTAGAACTCTGTCATAATTTCTCACACATCCAAAGAACATCTCAACAAAGGGAAAAACAAAGCCAATATCCACACACAGAGGAGGTCCATCGTCCCTTTTAAGTTAGAAGTCTGCTAAAACGCAAACAGTGCAAAAAGTAAATCCATGAGAACGCAGCCGCAGCACATCTTCCCAACATGTCACATCACCCTCGGTCACCCATCACAGCCGCTGGACTGTTGTTTCAGCTTTCTTTAATCCAAACGTCTCTGAATCCCAAAGGTGGGAAGTATGGTGGCTGGGTGGTCCTCACAGCTGCCACAGAGACCTCCTCTCTTCCCTCTTCCACAGAAAATCTCTTCTGAATCCAGCAGGAGAGCAGTTGCGACTCAGTGTCGCGTTGCTACGAGAAGCAGAGCATCTTCTATTCTGCTTGGCTGTCCCTTTATTTCACTACAGAAATAGGGCTTTGCACACCAAAATAAATTGATGAGGCAAGCATATTTTGTCCCTATGACAAATGTGGTGTGCATGTGTGTGTGAGAGGAAGAGAGAGGGAGGGGGGGGATGGAAAGAGGGATGAGAGTACACAAAGAAAGAGAGAGGGAGAAAGCCAAAGAGACAGAAGAAGAGACGAAGGTTCATGTTTGCTCCTAAGACGTCTGGTTTGACATAAAATGACACACAGCCAACTCTGCACATTTTGACTTCCGTCCTCGCAGCAGCCTTGTTAAGAGCTTTTTGTAAAACTCAGCACTGGAGCCGCTGCGAGCGGGAGGGCGAGAGGCTGTGAAAATGCTGCTTTATAATCGAGGCTCAAAAAATACAAATTCCCCTGAATTATCAAAAGCAAAGACGTGCTAAATTTAGTCTTTGCGTCCGGAGACACTAAGGATAAACCCAGCGCAGCCAAACAGTACGAGCGGTTATCCAACATTGTGCTCTCCGCCTCCCCCTCGGTCACGCTTTTCCAGAAATAACTCTGACGAACAGAGAGGGATGTGACCCAAAGCCAAAATGTGAGAGACCAAGACATGCAGCATCAGATTGTTCCACGGATAAATAAAACAGTAAGAGGAAAAGATGTGTCACTTAAGCATTAGGGTAAACAAAACACTGGCAGAGGAAACAAGGTTAACTTGAAACTAAGTCATTCCCCGATTACAAGGGACCATTAAGCTAAATCTCTGCAGCTAATCAGTCCGCATCTAGAAATGTCTTCTTCCTTTTTCCATAACCCCCCCCCAGCTCCCAGAGGACTGCTCCATCGCACCGGACAACTAATGACCTCTCTGTTCTTGTGGCCTTGAGAAAAGTCATGATGAAATACAAAAATATTGAGCAACAAATGTGAGGCATAGGTCAACAACGATCACAGATAAACCACTAGCATTACTAGGTTAGTGTGTGGAAGTAACATTGTAAAACATGTAAAAGGTTTAAAGACACTTAAAAATGATTTCATAATACTGCTGGAGGTAATGAAGTGAGGGTCCCTGGTAGCACTGCATTACAACCACTGCTGCCCTATGCTGTGAAATAGGCAATTGACTGTGAAAACTCATACACATCAAGTACGCTGGCCTAAATCTCCTGTTGCCACACGACAAAAAGTTTGTGTGGATGTGCAAATGGACACTTCACTTGGCTTGTGAACTCAGTTGTGTTGTGTTTCTATGATTCTAGATGTCCGTGATGAAGAGCAAACTCATGAGACTCATAGATTCTATATCTTCTGGATGATAGAATTAGTAGAGACCTGTTTATTCCCAGAACTCAGTATCCTCCACCAGCTCTCTGTCAAACTCCTGCTGGGACTTTTCCTCGGATACTTTCCTTTACTGCTGCGTTAAGTGTACAAGTCGTATATAGTATCAGCGTAATTCACAGTGACTGTTGTTTACATGTGGTGTCCTGCAGGAATGAAAACACTGTTTGACTGATGAGAGAACATATATACGAACAGGAAGGGAATCTAAACTGAGCCAGATCATGAGAACATTTAGACAATTTATACATTAACTTACATAAAGATCTATTCAAACAACTCGATGTTCGACTGTATAACTGTTATATTTAAAGGAGATGTATTATGCTTTTTCACATTTTTCTTTCCTCTAGTCATAGATATAGTTTTCTTTTGTGAATAAAAAGTCTTCAAATTTAAAACAACCACTGCAAAGTCCCACAAATGTTTCCAGGGGACCCCAAAAAGTGAGGAACGTGGCTGTAGTTCAATGCTTTGTGAAGTTATAGAAGTCTGCTACTTGCCAGTGGTGGTGGGTTTCTTTCTGGTTATGTGCACTTAGAATTTTTCCATTTATCTATTTGTTTTTAGTTTTTTTTATCTTATTGTATTTTACTTCCCTGGTAGATCAACAACATTTTAAAAAAAGTTAGCTAATGCCCAAAATCCAACTAACTTCATCAGCAATTATTCAATTCATAATATCAACATAATATAATTTCTGTGCAGCATGTGTGTGTGTGTGTGTGTGTGTGTGTGTGTGTGTGTGTGTGTGTGTGTGTGTGTGTGTGTGTGTGTGTGTGTGTGTGTGTGTGTGTGTGTGTGTGTGTGTGTGTGAGCCTCCATCCCAACAGTTGTCCCATCTCTTACGTAATATGTGTCCTCAGTGAGAGCCATGCATTGTACAGCAGTGTGACCCACGACTCTCAGGCTTTGTTCAAGTGTCACCAAATGCTTGACGGCTCTAAAACCTCTGACATTAGAATACACAGGGCTGCACTGCTGAGGACGGGCAGCGTGCATCACAACTACTCAGTGATTCACAGCTTTAAATATTATATAAGTCATGATATCTAATACTGTAATCTTGTTGCTTTGTCCTGGCAGATGTGGTTTTTTATATATATAACACAACAAGAAGATATTGACGCACTTACAGAAATCACAAGCTCTCATTTTAGGGAACAATTTTAAATATAACGTTAAAGTGTACATGATTTTTGAAGGGTTCAATTTAGCATTTAAATATCACTCAGTGTTCTTTGCTTCTCCTTCAGCATCTGCTTAAGCTTAAGTGCCAACAGATTAAGTAGTCTTCATCCATAAGTCACCATTCATTGCTCTCGTCACTTTATCCTTTAATGCCTGCAGTGGAAACCAGTGACCAACATGTCCGACCCGCCGCGCGTATCCGATCTACGTCCAGCACGACGGATCTTCAAGTCTTTGTGAACGAAGCATTACCGAGGACGAGGAAAGAGATTAGCAAGAGAAATATCATTAAGCCGCCGCAGATCAGAGGTTCAGAGAAAATGGGGCCATTACAGACTAGGTAAGCCTGAAGGAAAGCATTAATCTAATGGTGGATAGAAGGGAGAGGGTGAAAGAGAAAGAGGGAGAGAAATCCGACGCACGGGTAATAACTGGTAAAGCGGTGAGTTTAACCATCATTCCCAATTACAGTCTTACAAAGTCAGAAATGGCGTTAATTTTGAGGGCAAGTTGCTGTAAAAATGACAATTAACCGTCTCATATCTAATTAAAAATGCCCTTTGGTTAATGACTGCTGTTTTCAGACGCTCTTTAAAGTATAGGGAGAGAAAAACGTTAAAGTTTAACGGCTGAAGTATGTAGGTTTGATAAAATCTCTTCAGCTCTTTTCAGACATGAACTCTTGACTTTCACATATGAAGAAAACAGCAGGAGATTGTCCGGGTCAGACGTGTTCACAACAACAGGAGATGATCCTTCAGGTGAGGGCTGACACTGTGGAGCTGAACATGATGGATACATTCTGCTGTGGGAATCAGAGGTTTTTGTTTACAGCACATAAACACCAGTGTTGTTTTCAAAAGCTCTTGAATCTCCTTGTCTTTTCCTCCAGGCCTGTTTGTATGGCTCCTCCTTTTCATCCTGATATATTTGTATTGCAGGATTTGTCAGTCGCGTGGGTTAGGGTTAGGCTAACCCTAACTCTATTTCCCTGCTCTATTCTCACATGGACTCACATGGACGTTTTCCAGACATTTCACTAGGGGGCAGGTGGGAAAAAGTTCTGTGAGCAACTAACATTTATATTCTCACATTCAGCCCCTCTGGAAAAGATCAGGAACATGTCTGGACTTCAGTGCTTGTCTGAAAGCAGCTTTACTGTCAAAGTCGTTGAAGATGAGCAACATTAAAGCTCAGTGGTGTTGACATCGCTCCTGGAAATGTATTTGTGACAAAATATATGAATAGAAATATAAATTAATTTGCTCTCTGTTTCTGGAGTTTAATTACACATTCAAACAGCCACCTGGCGGCTGAGGTGAAAACAAGTAGCACTGAAATGGGACAGGGTGTCTCTCATGATCTCAAACAGTTCACCTCTTTCCCTCCACTCTGAGTTTAGAGACATGTTGGAGCAGCAGAGCACGTGTTGTTCATTCTGCTGAATCTGTACTTGGCACTTCTCCTCATGACATCAACGCAGTGATAATCTACACGGATAGAGGATATTTAGCTGAATAAAGACTGATACGATGCCAGACTCCAATATGTCAGTCTGGCACTCTGCACCGAGCATGTGGCAAAACAAGGACACATTTAGCTCTAAAGACAAGTACAAGAGGGACAACACCTACATGTCTGCAAACTCTTTTTGCACTGTTCACATGCAGGTGAGAGGATGTAAACACAAACACAGAGACACAGGGCGTGTTGATGTTATCGGCTCTGGGTGAACTGAGCGAGCTTAGGGGAGGAGAGCCGGACCAGCAGCGGCTGCATTGTTTCACTTTATCCCCTGCTCTCCTGACAGCACAAAACACTCCGTGCTCCACAGCTCTATGAGCACAAAGACAGGGGCTTCCAGTGGTCGGCCACAACACCCAGCGGTGCCAGAGGACCTCAGCCCACCCACCACCACCACTTCCATTACTCCCATCTTTAAACCGCCGCACTCCCCCAATCCCCCCGACTGCCCTAAATAGTCCTTCGTAGTATCCTGATTCCTCTGGTTCTTTCAAGGCTAAATATAGCAAAGCCATTGATGAATTAATGCTCCCATTTCCCTGTCAACATGCTCATGCCAGAAAATCATTATCAAGGCTGATAGAGGTAAGGATGGAAAGCATGATATTGATAACACAATGAATAATAATCTATAACCAGAGAGTTCAGATTTTCTTGTGTGCATGCATCGTGTTATCTCAAGCATCAACATGGCTCTAAAACAAACACAGCTGTAGGAAAAGCATCGTGGAAAGCACCACATCTTTCTTGTAGTACGACAAAGGAGTGAAGTGGTTTGATGCTGTTATAGCAGCGTCCTGCCTCCTGATGGCCACTAGCAGGAATGACATTCAATTAATAAGTAAGTAAATAAAAGAATGAATGAATGAGTAAATACTATAGACCCATTTCACATCTAAAAAGGCAACAATGAACCTTTCTCCAATGAAATAGAGCTTTACTGAGAAAGAAACTAATGCTTTATCAAATTCTACAAACGCTCTGTTTCAAGTGTGATTCAGCTCCTCTCTTTCACTTCCTCTAATAGAACCAACATTATATGTAGATACAACTTTATTAATCCCAAAAAAACAAGATACAGACATGCACTGACAAACATTCACTTCAACAATAACACAACAAAACAAGCTGTTCAGCTGCATTGAGCTAAAAGAGCAACTGCTTTGAAAATGTCTGGAGAAGCAAATAAGCATATTTCCTAAAATGTCGAAAGCATATAAACAACATGAATGAAGTCAGTGGGCATTTGAGAATAATACTTAAATGTGCACTGGAACAACATCCTGTATGTTGTTGCCATGCAGTTTCAAACATGTCCCCCTTTCAGGCACCGTTCTGATTCTGAGTTCGTACAGAGCCAAACCCCAGTTCAGTCATAATTCATGATACACAGGACTGTAGTTGTTGCATCACTGAATCCACAACATCAACCTCAGACATCAGCACACAGCACAAATCTCAGTCTTCAGAATAAAGCAAATGAGAATAAATCCAAGTCTTAGCACTACTCACTTGTGTCAGGAAGACAGCACCGTCCTCCACAGCCATGTCCACCTCTCTCTCTCTGTCTTTCCCTCCTCTGTGTGAAGAGGAGTGAAACCCGAGCTCAGACAGTTAACCCCTCATCTGTTCTGTCAGCTCCGTCTTTATCTTAACCTCTTGGGCACCGAGCCCACTCTGAGGGACCAGCAAGGTGCCGTCAGCTCAGGTAACAAGAGTAGAAAAAAAAAAGGGAAACGAGATGCTACAGCACTGGAGGATACAACAGCTCCTTCCTCTGCCTGGTTAACGTCGTGCACCGGAAAGAAAGAGGGATGGAGGAGTGGGGAGGAAAGAGGAGAGCGGGTCTATCCAACTCTGCAGCGGCGAGTAAACAAAGCATCTTTCAGGGACACACTGCAAATCCCTTCTGCTGCTTCTCTCTCTCTCCCTGTCATCCCCCCATCTCCCTCTCTTTTTTTTTTTAATGTGTCAACATGGGTAAATCCCGCCGCCTCACAGGAGCTGGCCCCTGCCCCAGAAAGCATCTTCGAAACGGATGGGAGGGGGGGGGATGCAGGAGGAGCACTTGACTTACCATAATAGCCGAGGCGTCTCCCTCCTCCCTCTCTGCCTCCTTCCTTTTCTTCCTCACCTTCATTTACTCTGAGGGGTGGTGGTGGTGGTGGGGGGGCGCTGACACTGAGATCTTGATACCCAAGGTTGGGGAGGCAAGAGGGGCCGAGCTGAAAATAGCAGCTGAGACAAATACTTTAACTGAGGTGACTCGAGTGGGATATGTCAAACCCCCTCCCCTCCCCTCTCGTGTTATCCCACCCACTCTCCCTCTTTCCCTCCTCCCACTCACTGGTTCACTCCCCCTGCCATCCTCTGCCAACACATGGCTCTGTATTATCATCCTGCTGATCAGCTTTTTCTCCTCCACACCGACAAAGACCAGCGTGAATGTGTGTTTCCAGGCTTATTGCTCTAACAGTGCTGATTCTACGTGTGTCTGCTCAGGGAAGTTTTCAAGTCCAAATAACAGCAGAGAGCAACAACAATAACACCAGACGCTATTTATGGGGAAAGTGGACCAGTGGGGGGGCCGCCCCACAATCAATGGGGACACTGTGACAGCGGATTAGGGGGCTTTTCCCTTGGTATTAGGGACACCCTCTGTACTCCCACCTCTCACCCCTCAGCAGTCAGCTGAGCAGGAACTGGGGATGAGAAGCTCACCCCCACTGATATCCCCCCCCTCCCTCACAAATCCTGCTCACTGTGCAGGAGACCAGCAGCGAGTTAAACTCCCTGCTCCCCTGGAAAATGTGCACAAAGAGCCTGGATCTGATGCAGCAGAAGAAACGGAAACGTCCACATCAAGTGTAGCATGCAGCATTAACCAGTGTGTCCATGTAACATGGCCGTTTCCACAGCCCACACTTTAACGTGCCACAGGCCTAAATGTTGGATCTTGGGTAATTACACCTGTGAAGCATGTGATGTGATTATCTTATCTCGGAGGACCACTCACAACTGTAAAGATCTCCCACGGCTTTTATGTTCATGTTTAAGAGGCCATATGATTTCATACAAACACAATTTTGAAAAAACTACTCGTTAACCATCACATTTATGAATGCTAGAAATTAATATTTTTACTCTATAGCTTCATGTACTTTTTTCATATATTTGTTCGTACTGCCAACAAACTCAAACCAAAAGGTGTTCCAATATTCTCTCACATCCTTATCATGTCTGTGGCCCTCGGCCCCAAGTCCACATGCAAATACAAAATACATTTGAATTTATTGAATTGATACATTTCCCAAAACAACTGGGAAATAGCAAATACTCAAACTGAAGTAAATAATGCATTTGATGGGATCACTTTTAGCCATGGATTTTTAATGAGGCTCACTGATGTGTTTTTAATCATTTTGGACAACAGTGAATCCATCACACTGCTGGCACACCGATTTGGGGTGTCTTGCCAAAGAAACCTTCCATTCACACTTGAATGAATGAATGAATGGGGGAGGCTGAGATTGAGCAGACAACTGTCTGGTTAGTGAACATCCCGCTCTACCTCCGCTCTACCTCCCCTTTGCCACAGCTGCCCCTTCATAAGACGTCCCAACTTCATGTTCCATTCCTCATCACCAGTGTCTGGTCTTCGGGGGAAGTCAACTTCTATCCAAAGCTCCTAATTCATACGACTGTTTCCAAGGCTTAACTTCTGCCAAAGTCTGTTCCTCTTGTTCACAATAAATTACATTTCATTGTCAGTCTCATTTGTTTCTCTTTAAGTCTCGCCTGATAGAACTACTGATTACCAATCATTCAGCAAATAAACCAAACATCATGTCCGCCTCAGCCGCTACTAGCGGTGCAGCATCGTTGAGCAGAAGCATTATTCCTGCAGGGAAACTTGGCTAAAAACACATTTTTGTTGTTGATGGAAAAGTCGCTCTCCACAGCTGAGTAAACAAATGCTGTGGCCGTTAACTTCTACAGCATCTGGAAAATCCCCTGGACACACTTTCCATCTGCCAGCAGCATTTTGATTATGAATGATAAGCACAGTTCATCAGTGTCCCACCCGTGCATGTTATTTATAGCAGGAATAATGCTGTCCTGGCAGCACTGCCTGTAATATCATGCAGCTCGTCCATCCCTCAGCCGCCGCTTTCACATTCTGTCACTATTCCAGAGGAATGGCACCACTTGCATCATGGGTATTTTCCAGCGCTATCAGCTTTCGGACGAGAGACAAAGAGAACTGGAGAGCGAGTCAGAGAAATTCGAAAGGAGGCCGCGACAGAGAACGTGAGAGCTGACAGAGGGAGTGACAGATGCTCTGGACCAGAAGAGGTGACTTGAACATGTGATCGGTGGATCACAGGCTCCTTCACGCTAACGCTGCAGCGAGCAGCTTGGATTCTGCCGGGTTGCCATGGCTACGGGGGGGAAGTCACAACAGAGGAGGATGGGAGTCAAGCGTACTTATGAAAAATGATCTCTATTGTCAACAATCAAATTATATTACATCTGAGAATCATTTTCTATTTTATTTACAATTAATATAATTTATATCTTTCTTATATTGTCATTTAACATTATATTTTCTCTTTATTGATTTGTACAATTGAGATCTTAAGCTTCAAATGTTACTATAGGTAGATTATAATACTTTATTTATTTGAAAAATGTACTACTTATTGTTTCTCACTGGTCTTTTGAGAAACCATTTATAGATAAAATCACCAGATGTGATATGTAATGCAACCAGATGTAATATTGAGTGTGACTGTAATCTGTGCTTCAGGAAACATTGTGACCAAATAAATGATTTACTGTTCACTTTATTCAGGTTAAACACTCAAATAAAATCTGTAACTCGTTTTTATTATTTCTCAGTAATGTGCCTTTGTATGATTGATGTACTGTAGAATGTAATGTCAAATTATAGCTTGGATTATTAAGCAAAAGAAATATATAATTTCTTGGAAGTACTACTTTGCATCCGAACTGTGTTATGCATGTTAAATTCAAGCCTGAAAACACATATATGCTTATGTATTCAAATGGGAAAGAAAGGGCTGTGGGGCAAAAGCAATAATTGTGACTGGTTTTCACAACCATAATGTGTGAGCTCAGCCATCTGAGGGAAGCTGTAAAACATCCCACCATTCTCATTCTGGAGAGTATCCTCTGTATTTGCGGAGAAGATACAGCACATAACACACACCAGACGGAAATTTACTGCCCCCGCTGCACAGAGCCCGCTCAAGGGCACAGCTCCTCTCTGTCACCTGGGACATGAAACCGTCAGGGAGGGAGGGGATAAGGAGAGGAAGTGAAGGAGGCAGGGAGAGGAAGGGTAGAAAGCACAGAAAGAGGAGGAGAGGAGAGGAGAGGAGGGAGGGAACTTGGAAAAGGAAAATAGGTGAACCATTCAACTGGAGCAATGAGTGAATATGCAAACCTCAGACGTCATCATGCACCACCACAATATCAGATTCATTACTGAGCTATTACTTTATCAGAAAAATCTTACAATGTAAATAAATTAAATATCTATTAAATCCACATCATTTTAAATACTACATTCCTGTTTTTTCTGGTACTAAAAAAACATTAATTACTTCCAAACTTATTATCATATGTAGTTCTACTACACACGAAGCCTCCTACTGTCTCTCCTGTGTCTGGGACCAGGGGAAATAACGCTGACCCTGACTCGGGGAGAACCTGAATGTCGCATTGGATTTCATCCAACTGACTTGTCAGCTGTTCGGGTGAAACCTACACACTAGTGCACGATGCTGGATCAATAGCTGTCCCGCCAAAAAGTCACCATAAAGACTCCAGAAGAGCAAAGAAGAGGACAAAGAAATACAGACTGGGGAAAAGAAGTGGGGGGGGAGTAGGTTTGAGAAGAGAAAAGGTCAGAAGGACTGGAGAGTCTAAGGAGAGATAGAGGAGAGTGAGAGAAGACCTGAAACGATTATTAGATTAGTCGACTGATGATCCAGTTTGATATTTGGTTAATCTTCATTTTCAAGGATCTAAAAGTAAATGTGCTCTTGTTCTGAAAAGGCCGAATTTGCTGCCTTACTTAGATAGTGACTGGAAATCTTTGGGTTTGGGGATGTTGTTTTAACAAGAGAAGACGTCACCTTAAAGGCTTTATTCACTATATGGTCACTTTGGCTGTATGCTAGTTTATTGACCAAACAATTACAAGGTTAATCAACTAAATACTCAACAACATAACCAATAATAAGAGAGAGAAAAGAGAATGTAAGATAGACACAGAACAGACAAAGAGGAGGACACAAAGTTATAGAGCAGAAGAACAGAGCTCTCAGCCAAACAGCGACAAGAGAACAAAACTACACAACATGTCAAAGTTCAGTTAAATCGAGCACAAAGTCAGAGACAAGTCAAACATCTCCTCTTCCTCCTCCTCTTCTGCTTTTCTCCTCTATAGCCTCAGTCGGACCTGCAGCAGATTCTGTTCAGCAGTCAAACACTGGACTCTGGTGGACAGTCTCCTGCATGACAAGTACTTTCATCATCATGAAAACATCACAGGTCTCACATGTGTCCACATCTGGAGTATTTACTTAAGTGGAAATGCCACTTTAGTCATGAGATCAAAACACACCCAGAAAAACTGCTGCTCCTGTTCAGATGACAATTGTCTCCACTGAAATATGGGCTGTATTCATGCTGTTAGATGTGCATCACACTGTAGAACAGAAGTGACGCTATCTCAGGTTAATGACTAAAGAGACTTAAGTCCATAAACCATCTTCAAACACCTTGTGGGTCAAAACGCCAGTTCTCCACTGATACATGATTTCTTATGAGTGAGTTTTTGATACATCACTGGAACATAAAAATGCAAATGACGAACCATGTGGATGCACTGAAATTACTTCTACCAATAATAAGAGGCAATCTTGTGTGAACAGCAGGTCACATGCATGAGCTGCAGGAGGTGGAATTAGATGTAGAGGAGAGAGGGGTACATGTGACACACACATTTTCAAATTTCAGTGAGGGCAACACGTGACAAAGAAAGAGGTCAATATGTTGTCGTTAGAGAAAAGATTAAAGCTTACTAGAATAATAAGACTAAATCTCCTAATCACAAATCTCAGCCACCATACTTCATCGTCTTCCCATTAAACAGAAAAAACTCAAACATCTAGTGAATATGTGTTAAATTGCCACTGAGAGAAGATACTTTCTTTTTCAAAACATATAAACCATTTTATCAACTGCAGACGCCCATTACTACAGTGTCCCTCTATTCATGGTGGAAAAGAACTGGAGGGACTTATGTGAAAAAGCAAGAATCCACTTCTTTCACAACTTCTCTGTCTCTATCTCCCTCCTCCATCTTTCCACCATCCACCATGTTCCCCGATTATAGCCTTTTCTGTGTCTTCATGTCAGACCCCCAACCCTAACCCTCCTCGTGTGGGTCTGCACATGTGTCACAGACAGGTACAGTCTATGATGTGCCATGTGCGTTTCTAAACTGCCCTAGTGTCCTTGAAAGCAACAGAGATCAACAAGTTTACCGCCTTCTACACATCCTATCTGTTGCACTGGTTTAGTGCCACAGCTGCACTACAGTAAGGGAGAGTAAACTTTGTAATAAATGTGCATCTGGCTCCACAGGGCATTGTTAAAGTCAAGTTAAAGTCAATTCTAAGTGAACTCAATTCCTCTTTTTTATCTTCTGCTATAAGTTTATTTTTCCATTCATCCTTTATTTAACCAGGAAGGTCACATTGAGATACAGTATCTCCTCTGCCAGGGAGTCCTGGTCAAGATGGGCAGCAATGAAATAAAAAGCTTTAAATATAAATACATGCAGGGGAAGATAACACACACACACACACACACACACAAAAACGTTCAAACATACAGGTTAAAAACACAGAAAAGACATACAGGAGTAAAAGAAGCATCAATATATCTGGGAATGCCAGCTAGGCTAGATAATTGGAGTCACTTATTAAGTCAGTTAATTCAAGATATTGTGTGTTTTTTGTGTATGGATCTGCCACAGACACACTGTACTGTATATACAGTGTGTGTGGGGGTGTGTGTGTGTCTGGCAGTGATAAATATCTCTCTGCTGAGACCCCTGCAGCAGACGGCGAGGCTCCTCTCCAGACTTTGTGGAGAAGGAAGAGGCCAAGTCTGAAAGCTTTTTGTCCACATTATCACTTCTCACTAAACCACCACAGCAGAGAGTCCCATACATTTAGCTTGATGCTCTCACATCCTGCAAACACACAGACTGTATCTAGGTTGTGACCTGGCATTCATTTGTATGGGAAGACTTGAGTGGAACAACATGAAATATCTGTATAATTGTTGTGTGTATTTTACTTCTCTGGATTTCAAATTCTAGATATACTATGTTCTGTAGTATACTGTCTCGCAAAAGAGCCAAAGAATAAAACCTGGTATTTATTGTAAAATACAGTCCGTCAGTGAGCCCAAACTAAATCTGCTGTAGATGTAATTTCTGTAGCTTCGACTCCAACATTATAATCGCTCATAAAGTTCTCTATAAAACAGAAAGAGGGCTGTTGTGTCGGCCTGTCGTCGAGCAGGCCTGAATGGAGTAGTGCTGAGTGGTGTAATGGTTTGAGCCTGATCTTTGGCAGGCGGAGAGCACCAGACGAGAGCAGACCATGAACCATCTGTCCCCCCTGAACCCCCTAGTCTCCACCCCACACACACACACACGCAGACACAGTCACGATCATGCACATGTAAAAACCTAAACTGAACACACACAGACGTCTCAGTAAACGTGTTAAAATTGAGGGACGATATTCTAATCTTCTACCTTTGACATGAGGCCAAGTGGATCAAAGGCTCCATCCAGACAGAAACGGATGAAGAGGAAAGAGGAGGAAGGAGTGAAGCATAGTGAGGAAGCGTGAGAGGGACAACGTGCTTGAATTTATCCAATGTCCAACATCCTGACCGATAAAACCGCTGATCTTTCATGTATACTTCTTAAATCTCTGCTCCTCCACAAACACAGGGGTTATTACACGTTGCAGCCTTCTATACGCTGGAGTAATGGTCTCTCAGATCCTGGCGTTCCTGCTTGGCCAACAGAAGGCTATTAGGTGCTGAAGCAGCCAGCTGCCCCTCAGGCAACACAAAGTAATAGGCTGTTGAATGGGGAGGCCCAAATCCATAATAGCAGCAGCGTGGCAACAAGACAGACAGCGGCAGTGTTGAGAGTAAAGAAATTCACCCGTGTTTTGTTGCTATGAAATGGTCGTTATCCCAAAAGACAAAGCACTATACTACAACTGCAACACAGCAACACGCATTCTGAAATGTATATATTTCTTTCCAGCTGGAGGCATGACAGCAAATACTCTGGCACCTTAGTCCCTTAACAGCAATTATGACGCCCTGACCAAAGCACAACCTCAGACCCGGAGGTCATGGGAGTTTAAGGGGTCAAGCGTGGCCTGAAGGAGGATTTCATTATTTTTAAGGGGGCGGCAGGGGAATGATCATTCATTCCGTCTGTAGACCGGCTCATTTTGAATAAAAACACCAGCAGATGTCAGTGCAACAATCCTCGTCACTGCACGTCAGGTGGACCCTGGGAGTCGCATCATGTGACTTTCTAAAAGGGAGACAAGAGAATTAAAAAAAGCTTTCTCTGATGTCATCTCTCCTTGTGTCGCTGGCCGGGCTTATGAGCAGCGTCTCTCTGTCAAATGTGCTGTGTTGAGACATGGGACACGGAAATCGATAGAGGGAGGGGTACAGGATGATCCAGAATGTCTCTCTCCTCCTTCTCCTCCTCCTCTCTGGGCTGATTTTCTTTCAGCGGGACACTGCAACATGAATCTGCTCCACTAGTGTTCAGTAATACAGTAACGCAGGATTTAGACCGATCCTCAGGAGGCACACAGGCTCAGGTAGATCCTTCATGATGGATATTCGGCAAAACACTTTACAATACAACTGTAACAAGTCTCAGGTGTGGACTCTTACTTATTGTAACTTTATTTCAGACATGCAATACGAGGTTGAAAGGGAAAAGTAACCAGAACAGCAAGAAAAATCCAGCTGCCATCATTTGTAACTGTCACCCAGCAACACATCCACTCTTGTTTGTTCAAACTGTGCAAAAACTAGAGAATAAAAAGGAATAAAAAGCAGCGAGTCAGTGTTTAACCACTTTTCTGATGCATCACATTCTCAATAAGTCAAATATTTGGGTGAGAACTTGATGTGGTCTGCACATCACAGTGTAACTGTCACAGCAGGTAAAAGGCAACAAGCAGCAAATGACTGCTGGCAGTGAGGACTCAGCCTCTTGTCCCGAACGGCAGACATATATTTATTTTTATTGTGGGTGGCAGCACTTTTACTTTAGACCAGTGTTAGTGACATCCTCACGAGCCGTCCCCACCCCCCTTTGCATGAGGGCATGTTGGCTGACCCTCTGTGACACCCCCCTGTCCATCCATCCATCACACACAGCTGACCGCTCATCTACGGTGCAGCCGTGTACGCCCTCACAACACGTTTACATACAGTAGGCAGTCTTGAACACGATGCAATACACAGAGCAGGATGGGTGCACGCGCACACACACACACACACACTCATTTTGCCTGATATGGTGCATGTGCATGCAGCGCGCTTCAAGGTCGCAGCTGAGCAGAGAAACTAATGACCTATAATAAGACACAACCTTGACTGATGATGGGTACAGTTGGTTAGCTTGGCTAGCGCACACACACACACACACACACACACACACACACACACACACACACACACACACACACACACACACACACACACACACACACACACAGAACAATGATGCTGAGCTGCTTTCTTCACTGAGGTGGTTTCTCATCTGCCACACTTATAATTTGACCTAATATTTTTCAGCCGTTGTCTCATCTCTCCCTTTGTACCGAGTGTTTCTGTTTTGTTCTCTTTCGTACTCACCCCTGACCATCAGAGATTTCCGAAAAACGTGGATGGTTTTCTGTTTATTTCAGGGGACATATCTGCCACATATATCCTCCATGTTGGTTTAACCTTGTGGTAAAATTGCGTTGACATGTGTGGCTATGTTGCCACAGCAAGGGGGACACAAACATGTTATATCAGGGACAGAACCTAAAGGGTTCTCTTCACCTGATTAAGTGATATGTGTTTCCATGAGGACACTTTGAGGCCATGACGGTGTCAGCAACAACTCAAATGATCAAGTCACGTCTAAGAGCCTCCACCCCCACACTCCGCTCACCTTGAAGTGCCTCTTACATACAACATTAACATGTGGTGGGTGTAATCTACACTCACACAAACACACATGGACAAAAGGCACAGGTTCAAAGACTCAAACACAGACACACACTGCATATACACAAAGAATGTGTATAATGTTGATACTGTATTAAATTATACAAAACATTTTATTGAATTGACTCTCTTTCATGTTTGGAAGGTCAGGGTGAGGTTCTATTCACCTGTAACATGCAACTTCACCACTAGGTGTCCCTAAATTCTACACACTGAACCTTTAAAGACCTTAAAAATCAATTTGAAGTCAATACGCTCCATCTAATTTAAAAGGTCAAAAGTACAAAAGTCACGCTGACCCTGTGAAACGATGAACAAGCACTGCAGCTTTTTTTTTTCTGTTGCTGTCTCCTCTGTGTCATTTCTGCTTAGTTCCAACACTTCTTCTAATTGGACGCTTCAGCAACTTGCATGTATGTAACGGCCCGAGTGGCCATTTGGCTGTCAGGGTAGGAAAGGTCCCGGAAAAGTTAAAAGCGCAATGTGGGTGTCAAGATGGCTGACACACAGCTGACAGCATCCCCATTCAGCAACACACACACACACACACACACACACACACACACACACACACACACACACACACACACACACACACACACACACACACACACACGGTGACAGCAACCTAGTCAGCAGCAACACTAGCAACAATCTGACTCATGTTGCTGCGTCTCGTTGCATCAGATCAAACCTTCAAGCTGACAGATTGCAAAGTGTGCAATTAGACAGTAAGGACAATGTGGTGTCTACTTTTTAAACTGTAGTGTATAACTTCTTACTGTACTTACTGTAATACCAAATCTCGATTTTCAACATTTTAAAATAGAGGAGAGAAGTTTTTGTCGCTCATTAGTAAATTTAATGCAAAAACTATTTCAGCAAGTACCTGCTCCGACACAACTGTAATACCAATATGACAGGAAGTGCCAATAAAGTTGTGGTAAACCTCAACTTTAATTCAATAACAGGAGGATTTTAGACGAACACAGAAAGGAGTCCAATCCTTGTTTGTTCTAAAATCGAGACAAAGCGACAGCACACAGACGATCTGCTGTCTGTGCTATTACTCACTTCCCTCCAGGTAGGAAATGGCTGGGTGGGAACATACTAGTACTATAGATATACGACGACATCTCTGAGTCGAGCTGCTTTCAAAACAACAACCAGAGAGGAAAACCGAAAATATCCAGTGTGAGATTGTCAACACAGGAACACACATCGTCATCAAGGGAGCTGGCTGAAAGATGCTGCAGGGCTGTTCTATTTCCAACGTGACGGGTGTTTGTTAAAGAGGCTGAAACCAAACAGGGTGAGAAGCACCAGAGGAGGAAGAAGAACGGGATGATGCCGAAGATCATTTACAACCTGTTGGTTCAGTGATGGTGGAGAAGAATTAACAACCACATTGGGAAACAAGAGATTTCACCGTGACTCAGTTATGTCTGGGAGAGCGGGCTCATGTGTTGGTATTGACTGAGTGAGCTGAGAGATGATGAAGCAAAGATCAGGTTTTACCCTCATCATCAGTATTAACGGTCTTCATTCCTGTGTGATGTTAAACAACAGCATTTCACTCGTGACAGATCTTCCCCGATATAAATAACGTTGAATTCAGAACAGAAGAAATTCCCCTTTGCAACTTTCATGAACAACGGATTATTTTTGGGGATAAAATCAACCAATTATTTGGGTTTAGAAATTGTCAGAAAATAGAAAAATATGTCTGTTACAATTGTGACGCTTGAACCAATGAATACTTTGCTTAACATTGAACGATTATCACAATTGTCCATCCTTCTATTCATTCATTATCCAAAGTGCCAATCTGCATATATTTGGACAAAGCTGCACCCAAAGACAGTTTCAACCTAGATCCAGTCTGTGAGGCTGATACATTTTCTGTCAATCAACAAATCGATTAACTGACTAATCATTTCAGCCGTGATAATGGGTTTTATCCATCCATCTGTTCAAAATCCCGAAAATCAGTTTATACGATAAATCATTTCCCGTGTCGACTCGTTTAGTTTCGGCTTCATTGAGCATTCTTAGTCCTGCTTTACTCTTTTCACTCTTCACACCACCTCTCCTCCTCCTGTGTTTGTGCCCTTGCTGTACAGTATTAGTGATGGATTTCTGGCAGGAACAGTGGGCTTGAAGGGCACCTAGAGCCAGAGCACAGCATCAATCCTGAATTACTGTTCTGCCCTATGGGGGTAAACTCATATCACAACATATACAGATAGTTCCCCTCGTGGCACCAATCCTTTCTGGATATAAAGTCTGATTCAAGTCGGCATAAAATAAAACATCTAGGATCTGTGAGACCAGATAAATGTCACATTCAATATAAAGATACAACAGAAAACGATCTCTTTGATAATTCTCAGACACCAATGGTCATGTAGGCGTATTCAAGCCAACCATAAATGTAATCTCACATTTTCCTGATTATTCATGAACAGAGTGGAACCAGTAAGAACCAGTAAGAAGAAGTAAGGAAAATCAAAAAGAAACATGGGAAAATCCTCAGAAATGAAGCGGAAGCACAAACACAGACGTGATCTCCTGCAGTGCCTCATCCTGGGTTTTCACACATGGTACAACTTGATACTGTAATTCAGGAATCCTCTCTGATAGTAGATAGTAAACCAGGTTGTGATGTTACGTCACGATATTAATTCTCCGCGGCCTCAGTCACGTTCCGGTGACGAGAGTCTTCACGTGGATGATAAAACACACTTGCGTCCCCACAATATGCTGTGAGCGGTCACTGACAACAGAGTGCAAACATGTTGGGCAAAGCTGCTCGTGAATAATTCAGTATCAAACATTAGGCAGACAGAACGCTTTGCTACTGTTCTGGCTGTGCACACAACTGTTAGAAAAACACACGAGAACTGCAGCCAAAGACCTCACTGTGCATGTGTGTGTGTGTGCGTGTGCGTGTGCGTATGTGTGTGTGTGTGTGTGTGTGTGTGTGTGTGTGTGTGTGTGTGTGTGTGTGTGTGCGTGTGCGTGTGTGCGTGTGTGTGTGTGTGTGTGTGTGCGAGGCTCTACTGTCTAAAGGTCTATTTATCCAGTGATCTGACACATAACCAGCTGAGTAGAAGAATACCAATCCCAGCTCGGAGCTACAATCAACCTTTCCCCATCAGCCGACATTATGCTGAATTACAGCGTTCTGCACAGGACCGCTTTAAACTTGTATCACACAAGCCAGCAGATGACAAAACACATCATTTCACCTCGTGTTTTTACCGCTGACTGTACCGCGCGGTACACACAAGGCCACGCACACGCTGAAAATACAGAGTTTCCATGCTAAGACCACACTGCTACACAGACCGCAACCTTTTCACACTAAATTACCTCCTTTAAGGTGCGATGGAGTCGCTCCCCCAGGGCCAGAAGCAAAAGTACATTTGTGACAAACCGGGTTTAAGAGCCACTGTTGTCGCTGAGTCTATTAGCCGGACATTGCACGAGGTTTATTGTGCTTCAGAGTAAACATTTCAGAAGAAAATAAAAGAGAATGAACCATAACAGATTAATCCTTTACAGGGAGAAAAAGAGCAAGCGAGTTGTATTTGGAGAATGGGGGACGGCTGGACATGCACAAGACAAAATTATTTCCCAGCACAATCAGCATGTGCAGAGAGAAAAGGTGCATCTATGTTTGGGAGTTGGGGTTTGGTAGATGGGACAGAGGGGGTGGGGTGAACATGTTCTCTAATCATGAATCCAGGCTTTTTTCTGCTCCCAAAGGGACCCTGAATATCAACCCCTCCGACCCCCCGTGCTGCTGCCACCTCCTCCTGCTGCTTCCCCCCTGTTTTACTCTCCCTCTCTCCGGCCCTTTTCTCTCCCTCCCCCCACGCGAAAGAGCTAACTATGAAGAGGTGTGATTACCATCGATCTGTCCTAACAGAGCCCATTTCCTCAGCCTCTGAGCTCCAGCCTGCATGGCGGGGGGGGTGCCACGGGACCAGGACCACACCGTCCCGCCCTTGCCCAGCGAAAATGTGAGAACACGAGGGTGACGTGACCTTTCACAGATATCGTGAATTTAAAGTCTGAGACATGTTTAAAATATATTTGCATTGCCGTTGTCTCCGTTGCTTTCAGAGCTGAGCTGGGACCTCGAAGCTCGTAGACGGAGCCAGACGACAAAAGTGATGATCTCTTGATTCCAGTTATCGCTGCACATGATGGTGGCGTGGCAGGTGGTTAAGTAGAGGACAGGGAACCGGCGTGGTGGTGGAGACGAGCAAAAAGAAAGTAATTATCAAGCCATACAAGCATCAGTCCCATGGGTCAACAGAGTGGTGTGTGTGTGTGTGCGTGCGTGCGTGCATGTATGTGTGAGGGAAGGGGGGGGCAGCATCATTTCAATAGGATAAGCTTTATCTGTGAGTGGATGACTAGCACCTGCCACATTTGCATTAATGCACACACACACACACACACACACACACACACACACACACACACACACACACACACACACACACACACACACACGCACACACACACGCACACACACACACATGGCTGCTTCAGTCAACACGTCCTTTTCCTTGGCCACCATGAAAGGCGCTCTATGAATCAAGGTTATTATTACTAACATTATTATTATTATTATTACTGATCGTTCACCGTCCAACTGTGTGAACGTGTTTGAATGGAGCGCCGACATCTTCCTCTGCCGTCTTTCATACACCAGCTGCGCCTCTCGTCCACTTCTCTATTCTTATCTCTCTTTTCTCTTATTCCCTTTTTCCACTCCAACAGATCCTCTTCTCTTCTTCTCTCTGGAACTCCTCCACACCTGCCCACCGCCTCTTGACCTTTCTTTTCTCTCCCTCTCCGTCCATGCCTCATCAAGTCCGCTGCTTCGTCTCCTGCTCTTTCTTTCCCACTATTCCGTCTCTGTGCCCCCTTACATACCATTCAGCCCTGTAATCACATCATTAAGCAGCATTACTGTATCTGTAACTACGCGCGAATAATCTCACGGTGAACTGCGCTCGCTCCTTTTTCGGTCTCACCCTTGAACATCAGAGGTGAGGTTGTCCCGTTTAAATGAGATGAATGGATGACTGATGGAGAGGTGAGAGGTAACTCTGTGGCAGACTTGTTCCGAGGGGAAGGTCCCTGCACTCCGGTTTAACCTGGTGTTTTTAGAGATGTTCCTGCTCCAGTGAATCTTACTATCTGCTCTTGTGGTTGGTTTATGTGTTTGCATCCAACTTCAGGTATAATGCTGCATCTTCCTTCTTCTTCTCAGATAATATGGCCAACTGCAGAAAAGCCATATCCTGCCCGGGAGGACTTTTAAACCTCCGTTACTGAGCAGGATTGTAGATTCATTCATCCGATGCAAACAAAATTAATGAAACACTTTATCGCATTAATGTACCGTTCATTTGTAAAGCAGAACAAATACACCACAAGCCCAGGTTGTATATATTAACACGCTTATTATATTCTCTAAGCCCATGGCCACAGGCTGCATTACATTGTTTCTGTGCGTTTGTTGCAGCTAATAATTATTTCCATAACTGATGAATCTGCTTATCGCTTCCTTGATAAATCAACGGGTCCATAAAATGTCAAATAACAGTAAATCCTAATCCCAAAACGATGCCAGTTCACTGTTTGTTTTGTCCAAGGAAACATAAAACAAGACACGTAAAAATATTCAGACTGGTGTCACATAAAACAAGGAAAAGCAGGAAAGGCAAAAAAAACTGCCATACCGCAAGTTTTATAGTTAAACTTGAAATCTGTCAAATAATTTCGGCTCTTGATCCACTGACGGTGTCACTAAACCCCCAATAATTATCTACACGTGCAAGTTTAGCCGACCAAATAACAAATGTGAATTTAACACAGGTAAAACTCCACATTCTTACATGGTTTGTGTGGGAATATGTGATTTTCACACAGAAACTGATAGATATCACACGCGAAGACAAAAATTTGAAAGGATTTTTTCATCAATCTCCATATTTTACGATTTTCTGTCACGACTGAAGGACTTAACGCTCCTTAACCTTATGGATTCATATAAATCTCCTATGTCTTCTAATACATGCTAACAACCCTCTGAGTTGTAAGGAAGTGAGAACCTCCGTTTGTGTGTCATTCTTACTCATTTAAATGGATCCAGCAATGAGCCCTGAGATTATGTAGAACTTTAATCTTTATATATGTGTCATGTGGAATAACATAAGTAGTCCAACATACAGTAGGGCACTACTTCAGAGAGAGCGAGCGGGAGGAGGAGGAGGAGGAGGGAGGGTGCACATGGATTGGAGGAACGGCGAAAAAGACGCCACTCACCTTCAAATGACCTTTAGGCTTACGATCATGCTCTCTCTCGCTCTCTCTCTCTCTGACTGACTCTCTAATTCTCTACATTTCTTCTTATCTCTCACTTGCTCCTCTCTGTCACACACATGCTCTCTCTCTCTCTCTCCATCTATTAGTCCTCATCCTTTCCTCTCTCGTTCTCTGCCCCTCCCTCTCGCTGCTTTTCTCTCTCCGACTCTTCGGTGCAAACACACACTTCATCAAGCGCCCGCATAAAAAGACAGACAACGTTATAATATAGTCTTGAACACAACTTAAATAACCTGATTGCAGATGTCAGATCTTCTCAACCGGGAACCACGACTAGACAACATGGATTTTTCTCCCCAGTGGTAGGACAAACAAATCCCCTCTTGCACTGGTTTCCAGTTACGAAGGCTCCATAAGAAATACCATCACCACAAACACACACACACACACACACACACACACACACATAAGCACACGCCATCCCCCAGCAGTACTCTCAGTAAGGACCCTCAAAGTGGTGGATCAATAATTAGAACAATCCTTATTACACGCTCTCATTTCCCCTTAGAGACTGAAGCTAATCTAGAACAATAGCAGCATACAGTAGAGCATGTCGCCCATTGGAGCATCCTGCACGTTTGCGGCCATGTGAAATACAAGTGTGCGGATTAAAGACTGACTGATTAACTTGTAGTGTGTTTAAGTGGATAGAACGATTGGATTGACATTCAACGAAATCTAATTTGATCTGTAGATCTCTGACCTGATTTCAGTTAGTGCAGCGGATCTGAGTTTGTCTTAGACTATAACGTGGCAACAATATTTATGGAAAAGGTGGAGGCTGAATGATGTTAAGAAAGACAATCACAAATATTTAATTTGCTTTAGCAGGAATTAAGTGATTAATCAAGTGCGTAAAATCTATCAATTTAGCACCACTAAAGATTAGACATGAGACTCAAATAAATAACAGAGAAATAGTGGTGTAATATAATTCTGATATGGTGTAAAGAGAGTGAACATTTAACTGTGAGATCAATGAGATTAAATTGTGGTGGATTAAACTCCACATTGTTTTCTCGTGAATCCCTTTTTACTTAGGTAAGCAATCCAGCGTGTGAGAGGTGGACTCCAGCTAAAACTATATGGAGCGGTAATTACTGAATGTTAATACTTTGAATGACCAGTGCGGAAGCAATGCAGACCATAATAGTCAGGTGACCATGTGACCACAGCAGTGCACAGTTTTGCTCGCTCTAATCATTTCTCCTGTTCATACTATTAACTGATCCATTCCTACGATGACAGTGATGAAGGACAAAATCCTCAATCCTCAGTTTGCTCTACATCTGATTCTAGTGTATGAGCTGATGTGTGTGTGGGTATATGTGCTCATACACATGCAAAGTTTTACTATGACCTGCAACAACTGCTTTTTAGTTCAATTTACACACATCACACTCCCACCATGTTCATAAAAAATACAATATACTCGACATCAATTGTCATTTCAATAAACAGACGCTTGGCAGGCTCCGCAAACTCACTCCTGCCAGCCGTCCTGGCGGTGGCCATCTTGATGGTGAAAACATTTTGTAATAATGGGAGGGGTTCCCAATGCCAATGCAATTAGCTGAAGCATGCATGAGCGCTGAATTCATTAACCTCCATCATTTATGGGCTGGTGGGGAGGGGAGGAGGTGAAGGAAGGAGTAGATGGGGGAGAAGGGAAGCGACACACGTGCCGGCTTTGTTTCAGCCAGGACAGAAAGTGGAGTGGAGAGAGATAGTGAGCGAGTAAAATGAGACAGAGAGCAAAAGAAATAAAGAAAAATGAGAGATAAAGCTATTACATTATGCAGTGATATTATGTATCGTCCCTTCATGCTTCCCTAAAGCCTGATGAGTGTTTTCCCCCACGGTTTATTTTTCCTCTCAGGGCCAGGCAGACTCTTGCCTTGCCACTGTTGCCATGGGCTTGCTCTGAAGGCAACCAGGCTGACATCCAAATTCAACACTCCCCATCGCCTTCCAGCAGTCTGCTCAGATTCACCACTGAGATACGGTTTCAGACTAACTCCCCAACAATGGTGACGAATGATGACGACATTCACTTCTGATGATCGGAACATGCCGGTGATCTTTGGAATTTTGCAATTTTGTAAATTTCTATTTTCATTAGGCTTCCAGTAAATAAAGTTGGACGATGCATCTCCACTTTTATTAGAAATTAAGTCATAATATCATTGAGTCTGAGATATGCAGTAGCAGCAGGGGGTGGAGCCCCTGTGCCTCCGATGTCAATATTTTTCTAAGAACATACACTGGTGTAATAAGAACTATCTAGAATAAAAGACACCATCTTTGAGAAAACATTTTGGACGTGTACTTTGAATGAGGAAGCAGAGTTTATGTCCTAGTTTGCATCAAGCTGCCAGAGGCCGACTGAGCCGCTTTAGCTTCACATTTGAGAAGCTGACATTTCATACATCCTCATATACAGTCTACGGTTTAGATAATGACACAATAATTGGATGTAGTTAAGAAACACCGGCAATCAGACGCAGACATTCCTTAGAAGATAAAAACACGATCAGATTATAGCGTTGGGAGAATCCAGCTCATGGCCCATATAAGCCCTGTGAGAGACACAATAGGTACAGTACCAAGCGTATTCTGTGTACCGGAACAGTGCGTAAAAATTGGGACACAGCAGAAGGAAACCTATGCTTTGCTTAGCTCTCCCTCTCCCTCAGGGAATCCATTGGGGGCTCCTGGCTCTAGATAAAGTCATTAGAAGTAAAGCAGCTTGGAGAATTTATGTAACAGTATAACAGGGGTTTCCCGTTCAGATGCCCACTGTTGGTACTGAGTTTACACTTGTCACAGACTTTTTTATTTATCACAAGCTCTCAGGAAAATGAATCCACGCAAAAACATTTTAAAGAAAAACAAAGATGCACAGAGACGTGGCTTCTTCTCTCTAACTCGTCCTCAGAGCCTCAGGTGGACATCCTGGGATCCCCAGGGTGCTAAAGTTAGGAACTTTATTTTATTCAGTGCTGCTTTCCTCACACACACATAGTAAGCCAAGTTGTTTGGCATCTGGCAGGGATCCCTCCCCAGACACCCTGGACTCCATTAGACCAACACTGAAGTGAGTGGCGTCTGATAAAAGCAGCATCTACTCCCTCACATGCGCTTTTTTGTTCTCATTCTGCATTTTGATAGTCAGTTACTCAGGCTGTGTTCAATACAGTGTATGATATCTACTCTCTAGTATTTTACTGGAGTCCATGTAGAGATTCCCACAGTGGAACATACCAAGAGATGTTCATGGTTTGTCCACCTAACTTTCTATGCGACTATACAGGTCTGTGATGGATGACAAGACCAAAAATCCCCATGTTTATTAACACTAAACTATAGAGAAGTTAGAGAGAAGTGAATGTGAGAATGAAGGCGTGATTCTGGACACAGCCTGTGTTTCATTGAACTGCACATTTCATAAAACAAGATGGGAAATTGCAATTTAAATAAAACACGAGACTGGAATATCCACACTGACACATCCTTCAATAAATTAACTTCTACTACTACTACACTACCTTAAACTAAATATGGGTTTGCTGCATTTCGACCTGCTTGGTGACTAATGCAAATGAATACACCAATGGGAAGGCAGCACTCTGCCTTTACAAGTGTTCTCTACATAGTTATACACTCGCTTTACCTAAATATAGCGTGTAGCTCTCTGACAGGAGTGACTCAAAGCAGTTTGATGCACAGTTTGCAACAAGACGAACAAATGGGTTTACAACAGGAGCAACAAAGCTTAGTTTGAGGTAGAAAGAAAACACTAATGACAAACTGGTGATACAACTTTAACATTATTTGGGCTCCAAAGGATTTTCACACATGGAGACACGTTGAATGTCAAACATTCACATTTCTGTTTTCTTATTCTGCAAATCTTTCATAGAGTCTCTGTCATTCTCTGTTGCCGCCTGTGACTGAAATATTCGACTTATCTCTCTCTTGTGTGTGTGTTTTATTCACACGTGTCTGTGTGTTTCCATGTGTTGTTGGACACTGTGAAAGTTGGAAGGCCACCAGCAGGGGTAAGCATTGCGTGATCAAGGTCGGCCAAAGAATAAAACCACAGGAGTGAACACAGGAGAGAACCTGGTGTGTTGAGAAACACATTTGTGGCTGATCTGTGAGGGTGTGTGAGTGAGAATGACCCACAGCGACAGTCTACGGTTCAAATCTCTCAAGTAAATATGACAAAGACCCAGAAAAAAAAGGGGACAGAAATAGTGAGCAAGACAGAGGAGGGAGAGAATGGTAGATTGGTGTGAGGACAGAGGGAAGGACGGAGAAGAGAAAGCTTATTATTCTTTGGATGGCACTGTGCACAATCCAGTCAATACAGCAGCTCTCCTGTCTTCTCCTCTCCTCTCATCATCCCCTGTTCTCGTCTATGAAACACGAGCCATCATGAGGACTATAAAACCTCCTATACTGATCAATATCTCAGACACATCATTCTCATACACAGAAGCACAGGAAAGATAAAGGTAATGCGCACCCACAGGCATGTTCACAGACTATCCTCTTTGCGTTATTTATTTTTTGGTTTACAAAAGATTAGACCGTGAGAGCTTTATTTATGTTTAGGCTAAGGTCAAATAACATTGCCAGCAGCATAATTCAAAACCCGGCACCCATGGGCGCAAAGTACAGTAAATGTCACTGTTATTGACTCACGGTCAGAACACACCACATTCAATGTGTAGATTGCCGACAGTTCAGACTGTTGATGTAGATGACAAGTTAACCTTTCAAGTTAAAATTCCTGTTTCTATCAAAGGTAGCTGATCGTTTTTATACCTTGTGGCTCCTTTTCACTATTTTGCCTGAGTTTCTCCCTCTGGTTTGTCCAAAGTAAAGAGCTGACATGTAAGAGAGGAAGAGGAGCAGGGAGGGAGACCCACGTGCACTTCAGTTCCTCCTCCATCATATGAAAAGCTCTGTCATCAATAAATCAGTCGTGTATGCATTATACATGGCTGTCTGTGCATCCAAGCACACGCACACACACACACAGATATAAACCCACTGAACTACACACACACACACATTTCCCCCCAAAAAAGTAAAAGGAGTGTGAGATGAGTTTTGGGGGTTTTGTGCATTTTAAACTGTGTATAAACAAATATGACCTCACAGTTTACACAACTCCCAGCCCGCGTCTAATTTGAAAGGAAGCCCACAACACGGTTGCACAGATCGTACTCCTGGCAGAACAACTGACCAACTCTTTGCTCACTGACACAGGGAACGATACGCAGATGTTTAAGGAAGCCCTGAGTGACGTAGTTTTGCTTAAGAATCGAGAAACGTTCAAAGAGTCACAGGCAGGAAAACAAAACGCTCCATGTGTCCTTCTGTACAGCGTTCACGTCTAGAGGCGGCTCGCTGGGATCATCAGGCACAAACAGGTGAAGTTATGTTACACTCTCAGCTATCGTGTAAAAAAAAAAGACACACACAAGCATATGCACACACTTCACAACACACCAGCGCAACATCATCACACACGCACACATTTAGTCCACAAGGTTAAAGATGCTGCATGTCTTGAGTCTCCACGTGCACATGAATATGAGCATGTACATGATGTGAGGAGGAAATCTCCAGACCAAGTTGATGTTGCTGGTCAAGAGGAGATGTAGAGACCCACACACACACAAACTCACACACTCACACACACACGCACGCACACTCAGTCATGCTCGATTGATGCTAGCGGAGCAGATGAAGCCACCAGCCAAGCCAGCCAGTCCTCGTTACCTTCCTCTTTTGTTCCCGGGACGCTGCTCTCCTGCTCTTCCTCCGCTTCTCCTTCTCGTCCTCTAATGCATTCACATCCACTTCCCCCCGATTCTTCTTCAATTGGGAGGCCGCGTGAGCCATGATAGGTAAAAAAATTGAAGAGGCACCACACACCACACACGCGTGCCTCACCTGAAATCCTAGAGAAGTTCAGAGGCTATTGACAAAACCAGGATCTCAGAGGAAAAAATGGGGTAGAAAAGGAAAGGGGGGGAAAGGGAAGAAAAATGCCCTCCTTGAAAAGGAGAATGGAGAAGAGTAGGGTTTCTCTTTTGATGTATATCCTGTGTGTCCTTTCTTTTGGTTGTTCCTTTGGTCTGATATGCCCTTTCTCTTTCTCGTTCTCTCTTTTTCTTCTTCTTCTTCTTCTTCTTCTTCTTCTTCTTCTTCTTCTTCTAAAGTGATGAAAATATGGGAGAGAGGAGGAAGCAGCTTCTCCTCATCTCCTCGTCGTCCTCATCCTCCTCCTCGTGTGTCATCCGCTGGCAGTGTGAGAGGAGCGCGTCCAGGAGAGGTGAGGACAAACCGGATGGAGAGAGGAAAGAGACACGAGCATCACCAGTACAGAGGTGGAGGGAGGAGAGAGAGAGAGAGAGGAGGGAGAGAGAATGGAGATGGAGGGAGGGAGGGCGGGTGCGAGAGGAACGGTTACCATGGCAACCACGCTCTGTTTCTGGTCTGTCCTCTTAAATGTTTCTCTTTCCCCCTCCTCCTCCTCCTCCTCTCGGGTCCTCACCTGGTGCTCCACCGTGCAGTTGTGTGTGTGTGTGTGTGTGTGTGTGTGTGTTTGCTCGTGCACGTGTGTGAGATACGGTGTAAAAAAGATTAATTGTGTGTTAGAGCGTGCGAGTGCATGAATGAATGAAGCAAAGGCACCGGGGGTAAGAATAGGAAAGGAAATGGTGAGCGGAAGAAACAGCAGTGTGTGTGTGTGTGTGTGTGTGTGTGTGTGTGTGTGTGTGTGTGTGTGTGCGTGCGTGCGTGCGTGTGAGTGTGTGTCTGGGAGAGAGATTGTATACCCCCCACCTATTGGCTATCACACACACACACATTACCAGATGGAGGTGGCCAAGTGTGGGGATGGAAATGGTGATGAAGAGAACATGTAAAGGACACGGGTGAAGGGAAAGAGGGAGGGAGCATAGTGCACTAACTTTACAAACACACACACACACACACACACACACACACACACACACACATATCAGCATAATTGACTAATGCCAGTTAATTGCTTAATTGTAACTGCGACAATGTACTTGAATTTTTCATGTAATGCTCATACCAGAGAATGAATGAATGGCAAACGAACCCCCCCCCAAAAAATATAGAGTGAATTAAATATATAAAAACGTATTAATGATTCATCAAACGACTGCACAAATAAAAGAATCTCAGTTCAGAAATGTCCGAGTTCCTGGTCGTGTGCCTCTCTAACCTCAGTGTGCTCCTCCCACCATCTGGGTTCACTGACACCATGATGGGGAGGTCAAACAGGACCAGGGGAGCTTTTGTTTCTCCAAATCACTCAGGTCTTTGTTGAAAACAGAGGAACAGAGGAGGAGGAGGAGAAAGAGGAGGGAGAGACAGGAATAAAGAAAGATTTACACAGAATGGGCGAGAGAGAGAGAGGGACACAACAAAAGATCCTGTTTGATTTTCTGTGAC
Organism: Hippoglossus stenolepis; assembly: GCF_022539355.2. Lineage (NCBI taxonomy): Eukaryota > Metazoa > Chordata > Actinopteri > Pleuronectiformes > Pleuronectidae > Hippoglossus > Hippoglossus stenolepis. The sequence continues at coordinate 17,396,273 of NC_061494.1, read as the reverse complement.
TGAGGAGCGGAGGAAAGCGATGAAGAGGAGGAGGTGAAAAAACACCAGACGTCTTATTTTGGGACGTCCTTCACATCGACCACGTCTGACATGGCAGCGGGAGACAGACGTGAGCACGCAGCAGCCATCTTTGTGTTTCTTTGCCTGCCTGCTTGTCAGAGGCACCTATGAGCCCCGGCCGGGTCCTGTTGATACCGAGAGGCTGCCTCGCCACATGCCTGTCGGCTTTCGACAGGATCTACTGTATCTGTGGTCACGCCTTTAACTGTACACACAACCAAATGGAAACCATATGGTGAAAAGCCGAGAACAAGCGAGTGGATGATCGAGCACTGCTGCTGGAGAGAGAGGAGAACAACCCTCCAGGGAGAGATGACAGGTTTAGCCAGTGGACACCAGCCATGTAACAATACGAGCGTGAAATTCTCTTTTATCCACCTCAAATATATTCATCCCCTCCGCTTCATCTTTCTTTCTTTTCAACCACAAACCCCAGCACGAGGGGGGGATGATGCTGACTTATAGCCCCCATCATGCATCAGGGGGTGTCACATTATGCCAAATTATCGTGCGGTTGCTAGGCGAGGGCCAATGGGGTGGCTTTGGGGAGGACAGGATGGATGGATAAGGAGCGTGGAGGTAAGAGGGATTGGGAAGGGAGGGAGCAGGGGGGGGTGGGTGCATGTGCATGTGGAAGCATGGCGAGGACAGGGGATATGTGCACATGATAAACAAACCGCTATCATCAGGGAAAAAAAAAGAATAAACCCTTTGTCCGAGGAGAGATATGCGAAGAGGAATCACGATGAATGAAGAGGAGCAGAATGTTTTAAGAGGGATAAAAATACTGCAAAGCAAATATATATAAACCTACTACAATAATGAACTAGGGTTTAGTCGCTGCCAGTTCTAATGCCTTTTTAACAATTCATTAAGTGACTGAAAATAATCCATTCACACGTTGATAGCCAAGAGAACACCCCCAATAGCCGTAGTAAGAGCCACTGCCAAGGTGGCCTATATTTCAAACAGCGTTTTACAAGCAAGGAAAAATAAAGACGACTACAACAGAGCAGAGTTGGCCGGTGGCCGCTGAACTCTATAGAAGTGGATGAATATTGGACGTTTTCCACTGTTTTTCAGGCACTTTGCCACAAGTTACAATAAACACACACCCTGGGACGATAAACCACACACACACACAATGAAGAATGTGTACTATACTACTATTAATGTACCTACCACTACTAAACATTAGTGGTATTATTAGAGCTGAATAGAGAGTTAATTTACAACTATATTGACAATCAATTAATTGGTTTTATTTCATTTAAAGTAAATAATGAGTATATTTGGGTTTTGATGAATTTGTTTCTGAAACCAATCAATTTATAGAGAATTTAATCTATAAAGCATTTCAAATCCATAAAGAAAATAGTTGAAATAAATAGAAGAGATCATGTTACAGTGAATCTATCTTTGGTCTTTTCGGAATATACATATTAAAGTTAAGCATTGAAAGTACAAGGTCAGAAGGGAAACTTTCTCAATCCTCATATGTCTTTTAAAAGCCCCCGAGACGATGTTACTGGGCTCAGTTTCTTCACTGTTATGAGCTGCGTTGTCCTGACTCTGTGTGACCCGCTGCTGCAACTCCCGTGGGTGCAACACGACCAATCGCGGCATCAGTGTCATTGGCCCTTTTGACCTCTGCAGCCACAACAGTGTGTCCCTGTACACCAACAAAAACAAAAAGGGCCAAGCTAAGACAGCATCTGGAGGATGTGAGCTGGACAGGTCACTGTGAGGTTACAGAAGATTACCAGCACAGCCGAGCTCTGAATTGAACTGCCCTGTTACTGTCCTGTCCACGTTATTCACCATCACCTGTCCTGAATACTAGTTCCTTTTTGCAGCCTTGTATAGATTATTCACTCACATGCACGAGCACAGTCCCCGTGCTGCAGGAATTGTCACAAACTGTAAATCGTGTGTCGTCATGTCTAACATCTGATCTGAGGTTCAGAATAAAGGAAGGAAAAGAAAAGCAGCTTGTCAGTCCAGCGTAACTGAATCATTCTCTGTACTCTGCTACCCTCCAGTGGTCCACAGCATCAACTGTCCCATATGTCCTGGGAGCACAGCATGATATCATGTAAATATAGGTCTTGGATAATACAATTAAATCAGTGTTTGTAATTAGAAACATAAGCAAAGCAACGCGTATTTGTCAATTTATGCCAAATTGTCATTGAATAACATCAAAGCCAGGTTTGAATTCAGGCAACATGACCTCAAAAGCGAACATGTTGATCTGGTATGAGTAATACATGAATGGATTTCACATGCTTTTATGAATTTCACCTATTTTAAAGGTTCCCAATTTCAAATATTTAACATTTTTCCTCTCTTTCTAAAACGTTCACATTCTAAACACCAGATCTCGAACCAAACTTAGATCCAATATATAGAAAATAAAAAACTTAGCTACAAGGCCAGGGTCTACCTGTCAGTGATATATATTCTTTATACAACATAAATCTCTCTGCTAATCCCAGAGTGTGAAGAAATCTTCGTCTGCTCTGACCGGTCTAGAAACACCTCGAGGAAGAACGAAGAGGAATATGAAAGGTGCCGGGTCAAAAGGCAAAGTGGAGAGACTGACAGGAAATGATCCACCCACACAGAAACCCCTCCTACGCCACCTACACTTAGCCCGAGGCCTAACGCATCAATATGGGGGGGGATGTGGTGAGAAGAGGAGGTGATGGGGGTTGAAATATGGATTTGAGTTTTGCAATATATCAGAGATCCAATGAAATATCTGGAAAATTGGTTGTGGACATTTTTCAGTTTGTCTTTCACTTATCAACAATGCAGCAGGAGATGCTCTGAGTCAGATGTGTTCAGAACAACAAGAACCTTTTCAGGATATTCAGGTGATTGTTTGGAGGAGGCAGGAGACAGGACTTGATAAATGACGCTGCAGGAATCATGTGCTTTTGTTTACAGCACGTTGACACCAGCGTCGTCCCTTATCGCCAAAAGCTCTCGAATCCCTTTGTCGTTCCTCGTTGACAAGTGCATGCCACCTCTTTTTCATCCTGACGTATTTGGATTCTTTCTAATTTCTTTCATTTTTCATCTGTCATGTGTTAGAATAATCAACACACCCCCTTTTTCTAAATGTGAATTTATGGGATTTTGCTGCCTTTTTTCTCACATGGGCGCTCACTCGGCCATTCTCCAGAGAATGTGTGGATCCACTGATACGAACATTGGCGTCCTTACATTCGGCCCCTTTGGGAAATTTCAGGCTAGTGTCCACACTTCAGAGCACGTCTGAACGCCGCTTTAGACATTGTTTGGTGTTCGAAGATGTTTGCAGACTGGTTATTAAGGCCGAAGCTTATAAGGCAGTTCAATATCATGGTGGTTGTTTCTTTTCAGTGTTTCTCGTGTCCACTCCGGCTCAACCAGTCATGAAACAGTGTCTCACTCTCACACAGATCTCTCTCCCACACCCTGTATTCTACCTATCCCCCTTTTTCCTTTACTCCATCCTCATAATGATTTGAATGACTCCCCTCCAGACAAAGCATAATGTACCCTGAGACATGCGCTTTGGCTTTAACCCACTTAGCCACCAGTAACCTACCTAAATGTGTGTCACGACCGAGCACTCCCTTTCAAACCAGAACAAAATGTCCTTCCATGGTTTCCCCACTGAGGGGCAGACAGGACATTCACAGTGGAGAGGAGAAGCACACTGACACACATACACACAGACGGAGGCAGGCGTGTGCACCATGAGGGGGGGTCCTCTGCAGCTGACTGACAGTTGGGGGAGGTACGTTCTTTTCAGTTTGATGAGCATGAATTGCTTTTTATTTTTTTCATGATGCAGTCGTAGGCAGAAAGATTCACTGTTTATACTCACAGATACAGATTATATGGGTCACATCAAAGCAAGGAAATTAATTAATCAACCGAAAAATTACTGAAGTTACTGAAAATGTGGTCACGATGCAGAGGGAATAAATGAGATTTGAAAAACAAGCTCTGATTTCACTCACAGAGAAACCAGCGAGCATTTCTATCGCCTCCATCATCAAAGCATGATTATTACAATTGTGCATGCATGTACTGCGACATGTTCCCTACATGCTCCACCACCTCCTCCTCTTCCTCACTAGAATCAGAAGAATGAGAGGAGCTGATGAAGAGCAGCAGGTTAGCGCAGGATCAACCACTAGGGGAGGAGTGATTTACACTAGAAACAAAAAGGGTTTGGATTTATGTACCTATAACACCAGGGGAAGAGTGTGAAAAGTCAACGGCCATATTTTCAAGCATTTAATTACCACAGTCTGGTTTGATGGAAGCAAAGCAGTCGTGTTTACGACTCAGAAGCCATTTACAAGCAAAGATACTTTGAAAAATAATAAAAATACTAGGAAAAACTGTTCAGATCTGTGATGCAATCAAGTGTTGTTGACTAATCTAAGTCCATACGAGGACAAGAAGAAATATAATCAGTGTTTTAATTAGGCTGAAGCTTTTTTTCCTAGACAATAACTCCAGGGAGTAGCAATGACTTCAGTGGGATATCCAAGTAACAAGGAGAGCGAGGCACTGTTGCCGGTTGATTACGAATTTCCGGTGAGCAACGGGGAGTTAATTTTCTTGGCTGAAACAAGTGGCGGTGTGACAGGCTCGGCTGTGCAGTGAGGGAAGTTATCCCTTTTCTGTTTTACACAGGAACGGCAGCAGAAGAATAAACAATTTCACGCTCGGTTGGGAACAGTAATACATGGCGTCGCACAATCACGCCCGGTGTCTTCCTCACACTGCAGAGGGTTCTGCAATAACTCAGGGCTTTAAATAGTCGGTCAAATCCTGTACAAAACAGCGAGAAAACAATTTGGTCACCCGGGCAGTGTCTAAACTTTCCGGAGAAATGATTTAGAAGTGGTGCATTTTGATGAATGTCTCTCCTGTGCACTTGTCTATTAAATGTCTCGCTCTTAATTCCCACTACTTCACTGCTGGTTTACAGTAAGTCCAGTTATGTTATGTAATCTGTTGTGGACAGAATAATTATATCTGTGGCTGAGGAGGAAGTTCAATTTGGTCATTAATAAAACACCATTTCCTGATGGAAGCCTTTACGATGCAGCTTGAGTGGTTTTTAATTGAAAACAGACAGGGAAAAATGCTGAAATTCTGAATGTAATGGAAGGGCAATGGAACTGATGGTGAGAAGCAATAAAGTGAAATAGTGAATCTGTTGATGGTTGGATTCGTGGCCTCAGAGGTCATGACCCTGTCACTCAGCCAATCAGAAGCCACGTTCAACATATCAATCTTTGAGATATGACTCAACACCATAGCAACTGCCTCCCTATATGACAATACAGTCCCTGGACAGTTACTCTCTGGTGGGCAAGGTGGTGGGATGTTCCAGGAACTTCCCATGCAGGACAAATATAGAAAACAAAAGTTGCCATGGAAACTGTGGGTTGATTTTGCTGACGAGGGAATTAAGAGGATGTTAAAAGACTGAAAACACTAACACGATTAATGTCTACATGATAATATGGTTCAGGAAGAGTGTCAGTGGTTTTAGCATTATAGGTGAACCATCTCTTGTAAAAGACAGGTGTTTGTGATGTTGTGGTGCAGTGATGAAAGAAGAAATTAGAGCTTTTTATTAAGTAAATGCAAATAAAAGTGTTAAAAAGTCCTGATGGCAAGTCTGACTGCTTATTAATACAACCGATTGTTTTTGTCTACCTTCATCATATCACTGAGGACCAGGTTTCCAGTTCAAACTGAGATTTGAATGGTTGTTTGTTGCTTTGGACACTAGCCAGGCTACTTGCGGTAGCCACGGTTCTGTGACAGCAGCGGGGGGGACTTTAGATTCAAAATAAAAACAATCAACATGTTTGTGTGTGTGTGTGTAATTTCTTAAAACACACAAATTGCAAGTTTGCTCACAAGTGTATAGTAGCCAGTGGACTACCTTTTCCGTAAGTCAACTGTAATTTTTTATAAAAAAAAGAAATTATGTAGTAAAGATACACATACTGTTAAAAACTGCAGTATTAAACCCAGGACTGCAAAATCACAAAAACTGGGGAGGAGGCCTGTAAGAGCCTTTGTATTTGATTTGTTTTTTTTAATAATGAGACAAAATAATGCAACCCAAACAGTTAGTGATTTTTAGGCAGCACTTTATGTGCTGTGCTCTGTGATTTGGAGGCTGATCAAAGGCAACCACAGAGCCTTCCTCCCATGCGAAGCAACAGAAGCCACCAGCACCATATGTGTGGGCCCATCAGTGGGTCCACATGCCATATGCCTGAATGTGCTGGTGTAATGCTTTCTCTGTGCCAATCATCTCAGCAATGGGGGTGTTCATTAGTACAGTCTTGGGGGGGTGTACTTATGCATGCATATATATATATATATAAATACACACATTATATTACATATACACATATATACAGGTGTTCAGAGGTGTATTAATGTAGTTTGGCACACTTAAGCAAAACTATGCACTGTACATGTGGTCCTATGTTAGGGTTGCACAGTGCACAGTGTGTGAAGCCCTGGGTGTTTGTGCAGCCATAACCTCAGCAGACCCTGTTACTAGAATTGCAGGAGCTGCGTGTTTGTGCAGCCTTGTTACCCTCCCTTAGCTGCTGGCCAGTGGAATATCCTCCCCAGTGTCGAGTTTCCCCGTCATGATGGGATCATAGAGATGTGCCAAGAAACACTGTGTCTGGGGAGCCTCACTCGCTGTTGCACAGTACGCAGGCCCCATATCAAAGTATCATCACACACACGAACAGACACAAACACACAAAGCAACCACCTGGAAAGTGCTGCTGCACCCTGAAAACCCCCAGTCCTGTGTTACAGGGAAGTGCACACACATTCAAGCACAGACTGACTCATGCTATTGCTTTTCTTCACTGAAGAAAGGTCAACTGCCACCTGAGCATTTTCACTCCGTGCTTATTGAGCCTGGAGATATTTACCATACTCGTAAAAGTCATTTAAACTCCCATCACTCAAATGTATTTGGTAATAGATCCACGTCTTTCTATGCCCCTGGATGAAGTGCCAACACACCTCAGGCTGATTGGCCAATGTACAGTACAAGCAAGTTAATAACATAATAATCATGTAAAACAGTCATTGAGTTGCAATGAATATCACGTTTTGAAATAAGATGCATGCACGTCACAGCAATTCTCACCAAAATTAAGCCAAGTAACCAACTGTAAGATCAATGCACCTCCCTCTATTTCGAGCAGTATCCTCAAAGCAAGGTGACATATAAATACACTACTATCAGTTTCTCAGTGCCATCAATTATGATGTTAGCATGCCGGGCAGACAGTCGTCCGGCAGACAGTTTGGGAGTGCTTCACAGAAACTTGTGCATTCAGCCAAAGTTGTGTTTTCAAGCATTTTACCTTCCGCGGCTCTCTGAGACCACAGATACCAGACGTGTCTCCTGTCAAAATATAAACGTGTAGCAGCGCAGAGGGGAATGAAACCTACCAACTGGAATTAAGCCCAGATTTTACAGTAGTACCCTCTGGCCTAATGACAGTAACAGCTCCGACGCTTGATCACATGCAGGCCTCATGTTCAATCAGTGGAAAGAAGAAGCCGAGTGTCGGCCGGAGGTCCGAGCCATCCAGACAGCTGCCGCGTACAGCCAACTCTTGATAATGGAAATGTAGCACTACTACGCTTAGCTCATTCCATTTCTCGTATAGGTGCTGCCAAAAGGTCGAAATGCCGTCTGATATGGCATCTGGAAACGAGAGAGCAGGGAAAGGTTAAAGATTGAGTTTACTGAAGTTCTAATTGGATGCAAATCAGCTAATTGTGTTTGCACAGTGGGAGAGCGGAGCAGCAAAGTCCGTGAACTAAAAGTCTGGGTCACATGCATCCAATCACCTCATGTTTCTCACACCTTAGCAATGGTCGCCATGCACAAACACACTCACTGGGATGGTGGAGGTGGTGTAAATGTCAAGTCTTCTCACTCACCCACACATACTCTATTGCAAAGTAGATGAATATTATGACACGTTTTCATTCTATATAGTCAATTCTACGCAATTACACCGACAATGCATGAGTCAAACATATATAAGGCAAAGTAAAAACTACACAAGTGTTCAAAATAACAAAAACTAACCCAAATAAGTCAGTGAAACATTTGAGGAAGTGTCTATGGAGATCCTGGTATAATCACTTAGAGCACTCGAAGTAACACTCTGTTCTGGCCAGAAACCCATTTGTATTCAACGCACTGATGCGGTTTCATTAATGTGGGGCTGAGAACATCAATTATCTCATCTTTGGTAGCTTCGGAAAACAAAACCAATGTCATTCATTCGATGCTGCCAACATCACGGAGGCTTCCATTCGCTCCATCACTGAAAGCAATAACGCACGGAGACAGAGGAAGAAAGGAAGGGAGAGAGCTTATCATTGTTTTTACCCCATAAACCATGAAGTTGTGAGATCTTGCCAAGTCTGATAAGCGACATCCAACGCGCCTCTCTAATGCTCTCTCTCTCCCCTACTCGTTTCACCCCACCCCACCGCGACCCCTCCCTCCCTCTGCATCCCGACAGCTGGGGCCCCAGTCCCACATCAGTGGAAATTTCCTGAAATGTCACTCCAGTAGATGGTCTGAGCGATTGGATCGCGTGGGGAGTATTGCTGCAAAGGCCATACGCAGACACACACACACACACAACTCTCCCTCAGCCCATTGTCCCCAGTCCCCACACGATGGCTGTCACCCAAACTTCAGCACTTCGAGGCAAAATTTGTTCGGCCATGCGTGTATTATTCTGTCTCAAAACCCCGCTGTGGCTCGCCTCCCCTGAACCCCTTCACATCGCGTCCTCGCCTCCTCTTCTCGTAGAGTTCAACCTGTCACCGTGGCTCAGCCGGGGGGCCGGGATGAAAAGGTGAGGGGGTCAAACGGGACACAGGAAGTCTCTTGGGCCATGAATCTACACTTTAAAGGTTAACGTAAAATTGGAATCGATCTACACAGACTCTAGGTTGCTTCAAGACAAAAACAAAAAAAAGTCTGTGATGCTAGCAGCTCTGTGTGTTTTAAGCTTAAGCAGCAGCAAGCTAACACTTTTACAATAACAAAACAAACATGCTGATCATTCAGCAGGTGTAATGTTGACCATGTTCACCGCCTTTACTTTAGAGAGCTGTAGCTTGAAAACACTCTTCAGTGAAACGAACAATACGTAACTTCATTGGTCAGGGGTCTCTCAATCAAAACAATAACAAAAGACCTAGTTTGATGACTGAATAAGCGTGGGATCATGGGAGTTGTTGTCCACACCACGAGAGCTGTTGAATATCTACCTGAAGATACTCAGCCCCACAATCCTTCACAATATGGTTAGCGGATTTGACCACAATTAAACATACTACTTCCATCCATAAGGCAATGAGGACTTAAAACGATAGCAAAACAAATAAGAGAATGACAAAGCACATTTATTAGATTGAGATCTATTATTGTTTCATCCATTAGCTACTTACTGGCAAAGGAAACCGCCCTACATGACTTCCCATTTTACTTAGATTCACACCGACGTATCCAACTAGCAGATATAGGTTACCAAAGTATTCTTGGTGTTATCCTCGTGTTAGCCACACTGCGGGAACACCCGTGCAGAAGATAAATGATATGTAAACAAAAACATACAGCTCCATGTGCTTTCATACTCACGCTTTCCGCTCTTCGCATCTTCAGTTAATCCCGACTGTCTCTGACATGGTCCGCAGGTGCACCGGGTGCGAAGAGGGAAAGTGTTTCTGAGGCCATGAGCCGACTGCAGCCGGGACAGGGAGAGTGTGCACAAAGCTCTGCCCAACCCACTTCAGCCGCAAGTGGCAGCGGGGGTTACAGGCAGGCAGTTAATCAGACAAGTGCTAATCTGGTTAGGAGATCAACCAACAAATGAGCCTCTCAGTGCTGAAAAGGAGGACACAACCCCCGCAGACAATGGAGCGGGTCAATGCCATTGTGTAAGAGAACAACAGGAAGGAGAGAAAGGGAGAATCACTGTCATAATTCAGATCAAAATTAGTGTCGAGTGAAGAGCAGGAGCATTAAGCTGCGCCTGCTAGTGGGAATTTCTACTGGAATAATCTTTATTGGACTAATTGTTGCATGGACTTCATTTCTGAAAGCATAAAGCATAATATGATATTTTAGAAGTATTGAAAACAAAAGTAATGGCTGTGAGTGTGGTCTATAACTAAAACAACCACCTGTTCATTCTAATTGGCAATGTCAAGAAATTGTGCCTTTGCACAGTGCCTGGTCCTGAAGGTCTGTTAAGGGTAAGTGGTGGCGGCTGGCAGCACACATGACAAAGCCAGTGACCACAAAAGGGGCTTCAGGATCTCCACACCTCTTTTGGTCTCCATGGAAACAACGGCGGGGATTTTCGGGTGCACAGGAGCCGCGAATACACCGTCACAAGGGGAGAGAGAGAGAGAGAAAAAAATGAGTCCTGCTACTGACATTTCACACAATCCAGACGTTTTCTCACCTCCTGGAATCAAAGTGTTGTTTATGATCTACAAAATTCAGAGTGGGTCATGTCACTGCACACCTGATGTTGTACACTGTGTGTGTGTGTGTGTGTGTGTGTGTGTGTGTGTGTGTGTGTCTGCTGTGCTTTAAAATCAAAATAGGTCAGACAGGATAGTCTGGCATATTTAACTACTTTAGGGCTAAAGTGACAGTCGTTTTAATCCATATCTAAGCCATAACAAAATTCCTCTTAAAGGATGGTTCAGATCATTTACAGTTAAAGCAAACTTTGGCCTGAGTTGGAAAAATACATTATTTGTATCCCCCCAGTTCCAAATCATGATGTGGACATAGTCTGGTGATGACTGATGCTTTTAACAGTTAACGTTCCCATAAAGAAACTGTTATGCTTCGACGAAGAGCATCTATAAACTGTTATAAACACACTAAGACAGTGTTTATTAAACTTTGCAGTAACAAAAGTGGCAAATTGCTTTTGCTGTCAAGCACATCCAAACAGTGGCTGCTCAGCAATGACCAAGGGAAGAGCCCCCCCCCTCTGACTCACATGCATTAGATTGAACTTTGCAGTTTTTAAAAAACAGATGGTCATTTTACATGGGAGGTTATATAAGAGCCCATTAACTTTTGGAAATAGATGGAGATCTTCAGACATTTAGGCGACTGATATCTATAAGTTTGTGCAATTTGGTGCAAATCTCAATAAAAATCCAGATGTAGCTGATTAAAATGTGGGGGACTGTTGGGCCTTGGTGGAGGTATCTGCTCTACTGGGCCATTCTGTTGATAATGTGGTCTCATACGATCATTGTTAGTTCAAACATCTTTGATAAATTATTCTATTTTAGGCTTTGTTCCGAGCAGTCATTTGCTTTACGTACATTTTGGACAGGAGCAGATGATCAGTATCAGGGACTGACCCAGACAGAGGAGGTGAGCGACTGAGACAGGGACACAGACAGAGACAGAGAGAGAGGGAGCTCTTTCCTCGTCAACATTAACAAACACTGTCCTCTCCGTCTGACCTGTATCTTAGCTAATGATGATACCAACATACGCCAGTGCAATTTACAGCCAAGGTGAACACACATTTCCTCCATCTACACCCACGGTGACAAGCACGCCACACACACACACACACACACACACACACACACACACACACACACACACACACACACTGGGGGCCTTGTTAGTGCGCTTGCAGGCAGGTTCCCGTTGCCACATGCTGTCTGAGTGGCAGAGCCAAAAGAAGAACAAGACTCGGAGTAAACACAAACATTTACAGCTACAGCTTTGTCGAGCACAGACAGAGAGGTACAGTGCAAGTCTGTTTCACATTATATCTCCTACCCCGCCCTACCTCACCTCATCTTCTGCCTCTCTCTCTATCCTGGGCTGCCCAGTGATCTGGCTTGTCAGCAGAGAAGGACCGGAGCTTTGATGTTTGAGACTGTGACTGTGTGTATGTTCGTGTGTGTGTGTTAGTTGGTTTCTCAAGTCAGAAAATTGTGCCCTCCTTCAGGTTTTCACAGTTACTTCCCATCTCTCTGAGGCAGCAGTGAGAAAACGAGCAGGTTGACACTGAAGGGGGGGAACTGAAGAAAGAAACCAAAGAAGACAGTGAGAAAAAGAGAGAGGGAAAGAGGGAGAGGTGCAGCAGTGACTCTGAGGAGAAAAAGGAGGCCAGACAGTGGATAATGTTTTATTGCACTGGGCCAGAGAGTGAATGCCTGAAGCTGTAAGGGAAGGGAGGAAGAAAGGAAGGGAGGACAGAAGGGAAGGAGGGAAAGAGAGGAAAGAAAGAAAGAAAGAAAGAAAGGAAATGGATGGATGGATGCTGGTACAGTATCATGAAGTAACATGTGACTTCAGGATCATTTTAAGACTCTTCTATTTTGAAACATCAACTTATATTTTCTGTTGTTTGGTCCTTGGAGTCACATGCTGTCATCACAGAACTTTTCCCTTTTCCTCCACAGCAAAACACTGAAGGCTTCAAAAGTGTTCAAACACAAAAACTCTGAGCAGAACTCTTGAATTGCCAATCAATTTCATTACATTCTCTGTCAGACAAGCCGCTGCTGGGTTTGGCCTTTTCACTCACTGGCTGCATGATGTTCCTTCATTATTTCTTCCTCTCACACACACACACACACACACACACACACACACACACACACACACACACACACACACACACACACACACACACACACACACACTCACACACACACACACACACACACACACACACACACTCTCTCTCTCTAATCATCGCTCTTAGAAACGCAGAGGGTTTTGCAGCGCCTGGTTGAATGGCACATTCTAGTACAGATTATCAGCAGCTCCAATTAGCTGGTATTACAGATGGAATAAAAAGGTAAATCTCCCGCTGTGACACGTAGAGCGTTTGTCCTCTCCAATCTCATCCCCTCGTGACACCGGAGAAAATCCCTGCACATGAAACCGTCTTCAATAAGAAGATAATCTGACTACAAAGTGATGTGAAGTTTCATCCGACAAAAAGAGTGACCTCGTGCCTTGGCCTCAAATGCCTCTGCTTGTCTTTTTTATTTCTTGTTTGCTGTAAATGTTCAGACCCAAACATCAAAATTGCTCTTGAGCATAAACCCCAGTTAGCTGATTTCAAAAGAGGAGCAGAAGTCACGTTAACTTAATTTGCCTGTGTCTGCCGCTCTGTCAGCCACATCATCCTCAGCTCTCCGCACATTACCCAGTCACAGGCTCATGTAGGGTCAATACTAATGTTGTCTTTATCCATTTCTAACTGTGACACTGCTGCTAAAGCAGATAATAAGATGCCAGTTTCAGTAAGGAAATGATATTTCCTCTGAAACGTTATTGGATGTTTTAGCTCAGACAAGACAGCTTGGCGCAGAGCTTTTATTACAATCGTGCTAATCAGACAACTATCTGATTTTATTAAATTAAATACAAGCTTCCAGCTACGCAGCCTTTTATGAGACAGAAATATTGAGGACAACACTCCTCAGAGCTCACTTTGATAGACGACATGTGGATAATTAAAACATGCAGCCTTTAAATGTCTTCCTGGCCATGTCTCTTTGGGTAAGTAATACATTTTTAACAATATTTGCCATCTGCATGAAAGAAGTAGGGCACAAGGGGAACCCTGGAGACGATTCGGGAGCCAGTTGCTCGAGAGGATGCTTAAAACTTCATGTCTTAGATACAGGGACATAGTCAAATATAGTAGGTCAAGTTGAAGACAAGTTCATGAACTAGTACAGTAGATGATAAAAGTCCTACTGCATGTCACACTGCGGGAGATGGTCTGATTAAGTATTCACACAATCTCTGTCAGACTGTGTGATTCAAGTTCTGGGATGGTGCAATACGTGCCTTGTAAATCATCACAATGTTTACATATAGTGAAAAACACAAATGCAAGCAGAGACATGCCGTCAACTCACATCATGTACTTACTGTACTGTTTGGAAAATGTTGTCAAATATTTAATCATAATAAACGAGAAGAGTGCATACCTCCGAGGCTAATGCCCAAACTCAGCATGTTAACAAGAAAGTGGAAAAACCGCCCCTTTATCTGATCCAAAATTTAAGGGCTTCTTTCTTGGGTCATGACCCTCTCCTCCACAGAATTTCTGAGGAATCGTTTCAGACATGCAAACAAATGGAAATAAAAAACATAACCTTCTTGGTTGGTCACAGCACCGACACTTCTATGCAACCACAAGCTGATAAGAGGAGGATGTGGAAAGTGGGATCAAGGAGAAGCGGGAAACGTGGGATTCCAATTCTACGAAATGCGTCATTTCATGTTGTCGTCTGATGGGATAGTTTGCAAAAGTGGGTCACGGCAACAGTCAAATTATGGGATTTTGGTTTAGTAATTTCAGGCACAAGCTGCTTTTACTCACTAAAGCAGAGAAAAGGTTGATTTCAACATCAGGCAGAAACAATTTGATCAAGTTCAATTCTTTATTGTAATTTTTTATTGCGAATAAAAGGGGATCTTCCTCCAAACAGGTGATATTGACGCAAACTTCACAGTAAACGCTGCATCTCATAGGGTCCCCAGCAACAAACCCTTCTAAGTTTGAAGTCAGTCGTCAGATGGTTGGGGAGAAAAACGGACAGGGGATGAAGATTTGTGGATTTATTTTTCCCCGTTTAAAAATATGTCTGATGGTAAATGCACACAAAAAACTGCCTGATAGGAGAAATGTGTTGTGTTCAAAAAACTCACGAAGCAACATTCTGTGACCATGCTTTTCTCTGCAGGGAAAGAACTGATAATTTTAACTTTGAAAGTCAATTATACCTCCAACTATTGCACTTTCTGACTCCTTCTTTGTCTCCACGTCTTTTACATGCCTCTGTAATGAAGAAACACACAAGCACTGACGAATAACACGATCAATCACAGCCCCAGTGAAACACTCAATCCGTCTCTGTCTCGGTCAGCGAGGAGGACGTCTCCATTGTTTAATGACGCTGAGGGAGGAAATGGTTTCTCTTTGTTCTCTTACAAAAACCATTACTTCCTGCGTGGCTGTCCAGTACAGTACCGAGTTGACAAGACTACATCACTTAGTAATTTTGCCTAAACGTTTTTTTCTTTCTCTTTTATTTTAGGCACCTATCTTCTCTTCCCACTCGCTTTTATATAACACCCTCCTCTGCGACTGTATTAAAGAGGGCAGTGATTTTTTAGATAGATTCGTGTACTGTTATACAGTCACAAAAACCTGCACATATACGGTGGTTATTGAGTTTCATCTATAACCTTCAAAATAAGTTGTTGATATCTGATCATTTATTGTAGTGTTTATTAAAAGTATAATTTTGATACTAGACCTTTCTCATCATTCATCTTTCACATATTTTTTGCAGACTGGAGATGTTTTTACAGATATTATCACAGTTGCTTCCGTGTTCCTCTTCACATGGTTTTTCTGTTGTTCACGCAGGTATTATTAAATACAGGGGGTGTCCACGTTGTTAAATTGGTTTTCCCCGATTCACTTGTGCTGGGTAGTTGATGACAGATGAAGCAATCGTCAAGCGTCCCCAGCTGGCAAAACACGACTTGGCTTATTCTCTGAGGGTAAACCAGGACATCTGGGATGAGCTATAACTATGAAGGCCCCCTGGTCCACGGCGGGCGAGACAGCGAGGAGATCTCAGCTGTGATTTATTCATGACACAAGTGGGTGAAGACTCTGCCTTTTCTCTTTCCACCCCTTCTCCCTCAGCTCCCTCTTTCCCCTGCTGCCTCCTGGATACCTTCATCATCATCATCATCCCCACATCCTCTCTGCTGTATCCCAGCACATTAACTCTCTCCATCCCTTCATTTTCTACCTACTGATATTAATCACATTAAATCACTGGGCAGCAGGGGCCATTCATTTTCACTCCCTCGGCATGTACTGGATGTGCGTGTGGAGACTATTTTAACTTCATAATCATAAACAATTGATGGATTTAAAATGCATTTACAGTGGTCTGAGACTGTGGTCTGAGACTTTTGGGACCCCATGTTCAAATCATAGCCTGGAAATAAAAATGCGTCAACACTCCCTCCCACTATCCACAAATGAAGCCAAAATATCCCCAGATGTGAAGGCGGCCATCTTGTGCATCTGGAGCCAGTCTCACCTGTTAATCAAGATATTTTCACAAATGTTAACAGATAAGTAATTCAAATTTAATTTACTGGAAAAAATTTAAACTTCAACATAGAACAGTGTAATAAGAACAACTTCTTTGAGAGAGAAAAATGTATTCAACATGAACATTTTAGTTGGGTCTAGACCCCGTCCACCAACATGGAGGAGGCAGGATTTAAAACCTAAACTGATAACTATATATAAAGATGGCTGTTATATTATTATGTTTAAGGCAATAGTGTTGAAGTAAACGTTAAACCATTTCTCCACATTACATTTAATAGATATTAAATGTACATTTCACTGTACTTATCTAGTTTGCTTTGTTATTCCATTAAGACAATTTGCTGCTCTACTGTGATGTGTTGTGAACAGCTGATGACAGAGTGATCTCTGTATAACCTTGTGTAAGATGTTTTCACGTAATTCCATTAACAAACAGAGGCACATATACAAACACACACTGGTCCTGAGGGTATCTCATTTGCGGACTCACACCCTCCCAGCTGGGTTGTCACATAGTGTGTGCTGTCAATGACCATAGGGCAGAAGAAACCAACCCACACACCAACCTTCTGCGGAACCACTGGGCAATTCAACAAACACACAAACATAGACCCTTTCTTCGCCATGCGATCCATGTACGACTCCCACATGCCTCATTTGAGCCTCAGGCAACGCTACTCTCACACCTCAGCTTATTGCAAGGCCAGTAAACACAGTTCAGTGTGTGTACACAACAATTTGCAACTGTGGCTAGAAGGCACGCTGCACTGGGGCCGCAATCCATGATCATTTTCAAAATCCATAATCTTCTGTTTTTCCCATTTCAGGTAACCATCCATCCGAAACCGGTGCTTTCCAAAGCAGAAATACTCTCTACAGTTTTATGGCTGAAAATCCCATCATTGTGTAGTGTCAAGAGAGAGACAGGTTTGTTTTAAATGCTGATGTGATCGTGAACTTTCACAGACGTAGCTGAGCTCCCTGTGATGTGGAGCCAACTCTCTGTCAAGGTTCTCAATAAAGCTGCTCAGAATTTACTGCTGGTCAACAGGAAGCATTTATCACCTTTTCGTCCAATCACCGTCTAAATCTAATGTTTACATCCGACAACTACAACAACAAAATGCTCGTACGTTTTTTTCTGTGTTCATCCTTACACCAATGAAGTGATGGCACCGGAAAAGATAGCTTCTACAGCAAACTATCCTCGGCCCATGTCATCCATCTTTTTCATTGAATGGGCCATTACACCACGGCTATTTGTTCAGTAGACACCATAAATGGAGGTCCTCAGTAAAACAGCAATAACATCTTGAGATGTGTGTTGCTGAGTGAAGCGGGTGTTTTGGAAAATGAGCACATATTACCATATTACCTCATTAAAGTCAATGATGTGGGGAATAGAGGAGAGGATGTAATAAGACCAATATTGAAAGTTTTCAACATCCAAATAAAGACTGAGATGACCTGATCGTTAAAGGTTAAAGTTCGCTTGAAGCCAGCACACAGGCACATTTTACACTATCTCTGAGGAACAGGGAGTATCGTCGAATCAAAGCCACAGTGGTCCGTCTGCAACAGAAATTGAGTTATCAATATCGATATGAAAAGATTCCCATCTGTCTGGCTCCTCAGCTGTGACTGCAGAGAGGAAGGCAGAGTGTGACAGGACAGAGGAGGGGAACAGTTTTGTTCTTACACTGAAACCAGGACAATTCCACGAGTTATGTAATAGTACGAGAGAGAAAACTGTAGCATCACTGTCACAGAAGCACCTGGGAAAGTGGATCTCATGTATGCCTGCAGGGGTTGATTCTAGGCGCACATGTGAGCCGTCACTTACATACATTCATGTAGTCATCGACTTCTCCTACAGCTCCTCTCCTCCCACTCTTTTCTCTACTTAACATCGCCCGATCCCGTGTGGTTTCACCTGTCATGATTTCCTGCACTCTGCTCACTTCTAAAGATGTTTCCCACTCCTCCGCTGTCTCTCATCCATCATCATCCTCCGCTCTGCCTCTCTGTACCTACTCCTTCCATCCCAAATGCCATGATGCCATTCGGCTCAGGTGATGTAGCCTCAGGGCTCACATTATGCCGCTGTCAAATCCCTGAGCTGAAGTCCAAAGAAGGGAAAATGTTGAACGCGATCGTCGGCTGTCACATGTGCTGTTTCGAGAACACCGCTGATAGAGTTGCCCCTGTAGAAAGCCAACAGACAGCCTCGGAAAAACCCATGAATAAGTAAAGCGTAACATTGTGGAACCCCTGCTGAAGGCTGATGAAAATCCCACGGTTCATGCAAATTTGAATATGTAAAAGCAATTCCTCCTTGGACAGATCACTGATATTGGTTTCATACTGATCCTGCCTCTCACCCAAAGTCTATAGGATTGGCTCCAGCCTACCTGGAACCTTTAAAAAGGTACAATGGAGTCAATCTATTCAACTCCGTGAAGCAGTAGACTGGTACATTTTGCTGTAAGTTGGGCTAGCAGCATGGGGGGGAGCTAAAAACAAAGAATTGGCAATTTGGAGGTAATTTACCTTTGCTACACAAACAAGATCTATGTCTTGGAGCAATCCCAGTCGCAGGCGTATACAGTTTATTAGTAAGTTGTGGTATCAGATCAGTACTTGGTATCGGTGGATAAAACCTAGAAACCCTGTAAATCCTGTAATGTTGACCAATATTTCAGTGATCCACAAGGGAAATTATCTTTTTACAGCTGTGCAGGTGTTTTACAACAGGCTCAGAACAAGGTCTCAATATTTGGGGGAGAGGGAACATTTCTTATCTCATCCAGTTCATTTATTTGGTAGAGTGGTGAAACTTTGTTATGGTTGTGTTGTAATTGTATTAGGTTTGAAAAATACCTTATAGTCTTGGTTTGATATTGAAAAAGTCAACCATGACTTCAAGATTGAGACACAGATTTACCTAAAAAACATTTACTCGAAACCATGATCTTTCCATAAACTTAACCAAAGTGCTTTTCTTGCCTAAATCTAATCACACACAAGACTCAGGATCCTCTTCTGAGTGAAATTATCAACTTTCTATAGCGTCCATCCATCCCAACCACCTTTCTTTGACTTCCATGCACTATAATGTACGACACCTAGCTCCCACAAAACATAACACGCGCAACAATTATGTCCCCATCAAAACGCATTAATGTCTCCAGGATGTCGCCCTCACCCAATTTTCCTGCTAGTTTAGCATAAATGGTGATAAATTGGCGATCTGCTCTATATTTAAAAACACAACCAAAGTTCTGTTGCTTCCTGGCAGACATTTTGAATTTCGGAGGAAGCCAGTTCCTGCGGTTAAGTGCATTTTCAAGCTGAGCGCCAGCACAAGGGTCTTGACACACTGTCTGTTTGAGAGACACTGCAGCTATCTCCTCTGCCTGGGATTACATGCTTCATCTTTCATTTCATTCACCTATTTTAGTCTCTCGCTAAAGCTTCCATTCTTCATCCCATGGAGGAAGCAGGGGTGAGCCATCTGGTTTGGCTCCGCTGTGGATGTATTCCTGATACATCATCTGACTCAAATAAACAACACCTGAGAACCAAAGGGACAGCGAGCGTTGCAGACAGCCTTTCCTCCTCGTTTAGTTAATTAAAACTGTGTTAAGTGAATTCTTTCAATTACAAACAGCTTTGGATTTTGCGTCGCTGGCACCATTCAGATCCTGGTGGAGTCGCTGCTCGGAAATCTGAAGACGGTTTTCACCCACCACAGTTTGCCTGTCTGCATTTGTTGTGAATAAACACAATAAGTCCGCACATCAAACACGATGAAGAGGAATTTAAAACATGCGGCTGGAGGTATTTTCCCTGCAGCTCTACTGTGGGAATTAGTGTGGGAATAGTGTGATCTCTGTCAATTCTCACACAATAGATGAGATGTTATATTCCCTGCATCGTGACCTCGGCCTAAATAACTCATACATCCATTTTCTGTGGTGATAATTGTTTGTGAAGGACAATTAACAGCCAGTGCATCTGTGACTTCATGTGGGTATTGTGGTCATAAATAAACTGGTGACTTTAATCTGTCAGATTTCATACATTTATACAAACATTCAGTAAAACCACTGATGTCAATTATAAAACAAGATCACAGTGAGTTTAAACCTTTTGTCTTTTTGGAACACGACAAAACCTTTTGTTATCCTGCTCTGTTGCATTTTACAGTTGCTATGGTGACGCTGAGCCAGGAGAGGCTAAAGCAGGATCCCAAAATTCGATAAAAGGGGGTTTCTTAAATGTGACAGCTAGTGGAAGTTTTTATTTGACTCTGTCCTTTTCTCTTTTGTTTTCCATCACTGACTCGCACTGTGCTGACTCTTGAAGTGGGGACAAGAGGGAGAAGAGGAATGGAAAGAGCATAACGGAGCGAGATGTGAAGAGCCTTCCGGATGAAGCTGTGAAACGGAAGGAGGCGGCCGGTTCCAGGCAGCTGCGCCTGCCAGCAGAGGAAAACACCAGTAGAGTGGATATGAAGGAACACATTACTACAATGTAGACGTCCCTAGGCAACTCGTCTGGGCCTTAAATGAATGAACAGTTTGATTTATATGAAATAGATAATCACCTCGACCAAGGAGGCCATGTTGTCCCCATGTCAATTTGTTTCTTGGATGGATTTCCACAATACTCGGATGGACGGGACACGGGCCAAGAAAGAACTCATTTCATTTTAGCGTTAAACAAGGAAAAAAGGGGCAGATCAAGGCATTTGTTGGTATTTTCACCAGAAATACACATATAGACCGATATGTATGAGTATGTGCTATTTGGCGTGGATTCAAATGAAAATCTCGATCTAATGGATTTAAATGTGTTCATATGGAAGGATAGGCTTTTTCAGCCACTGTACAGTACTAAACTGTCAAACTGCGGGCCAGACTTCTTTAAGTCTACAGAAGAGTTTCACAAGTGTTTAATGGACAGAATCGTTCTGATACCAACAGCCCGACACATGTGAGAGAGAAACTCACTTCAAATTGAGCCGAGCTCTCACGGGAACAGATTCATTCTCACCAACAGCACATAAAAACCTCACCGAGGCATTTCTTCAAATTGCTTGCCTCTGTTGATGTAGGGGGGGGGGGGGCTAAGGAGAGAGGTTCGTGTACAGACGTGAGAGAATAGTGGCGAGCCCTTGTTAGGCTTTTTTGTTGATTGGGTCTGGTTCAACAACCTTGTTAGTTGGCCATGGCCGCTCTATTTCTGTCAGTAGTGTGTGTGTGTGTGTGTGTGTGTGTGTGTGTGTGTGTGTGTGTGTGTGTGTGTGTGTGTGTGTGTGTTTGTGTACTGTGCACTTGTATTCAGACTGAAGCGTGCTCGAGTCGATGAATGCATGAGTCTTTGTCATACAGCAGCTGCCTCAGGTTTACTGTATCTCCAGAGTCGTGTTGTGATTTATAAAGGGAAGCCATAAGAAAATCAGTCAAATAACTAGACCTTCAAACTGTCAGAGAGAGAACCAGTCCACCAGTCAACCAGTAAACCATAAGAAAAATGCCAGGACCACGTTATGTCTGGAAAGTCGATGCATCAGTAGATTTTGGTGGATCGGTATATTTATAGCTGTTTCAAAAGGCCACATGCTTTGTGCATCAGTCATCTAAACATCACCTTAAAGACATGATGTGGCAGTTTCTGTGTTACGAATGAAAAACAAAAGCTTGAAGGATCAATTCATTTCCAAACATCTCACCCCCCCTGCCCAGTCACTTTGTGAAGTGAACTTCAGATTGTCGGTTTTAGCAAGTTAAAGTTCAAGTTAAATCCAACCACATACTAATATAAGTTCTAAGACCAAAACAATCTCATTCTAGCACCAGTAATAATCTAAAATAGTGTGGATGTAATCAAAGAAACTGTTGTACAGAGCCCCCTCTATTGTGACTTTGGAGACATGTGTCGATAAGAGGTTCTGCGGCTCTTTGACCGTCCGACAGGCTCTTCAGATGAATCATTCTGGCCCCTTAAACCTCCACTACAAGCTGAAAGTTAGAGATCAACAGAGAGTTACAGAGAAAAATAAAACACTTCTCCTTCACACGTTCCTCTCCCCCCTCTTTTCCCGTCTACTCCTCCGTCACTCCCCAGCTCACACCTCACTCGCACTTCTCCCTCTTCTGTCGGTCTCCTCATCCCTCTCTATTTCACCTCCTTCTCTCCCATCCACATCCCCCTCTTCCGCGGCTCCTCGTCTTCCTTTTTCACCTCATCCCTTTCTCCGACCGAGGCAGTTCATCTGAAGTAATGGAGCTCTGACAGGCTGATCCCTCTGCCCTCTCCCCGGGGTGTGCAGCTGTGCCCGGGCTCTGCGACGCCTACCTCCCCAAACACACATCCACGCAGAGTGCCAGAATACACCCACCTACACACATGCATGCATACATTTATAGAGCTGGAGGGAGCACACATGTTCAGGCACTCACCCCTCCACGCGTAGAGCATGTGCGTATAGAGCTTTACATAAGACATCACATTTCCATGCTGCACAAAGGATAACCGGCAGAAACAAGTAATGTCATGGAGGTGATGGGAAATCACAAGTAAAAAAATGTCTGCCTCATACCAATATCAAGTTGTTTTTATACTGTACGTTAAGGGAGAAGCATGACTTCGCAACTAAAAGAAGATAAATGTGATTCTTGATTGAATCTTAAGATGTGACATTTGAAATGTTTTTGAAAAGTGTCAGTCCTTTGACATTTTTCTGTGTTTCATACTGACAATATCCGAACAGACTTCAGTGCACTGTGGCCAGTATGAATAGACATGTAGGTTCTTGATTCAGCAATAGGGTTGAAACTGATGTTTATTTTCCATCATCAATTAATCCATAAATAATTTTTCAAAGATTTATTATCATAACACTTTCCTGTAGATTCCAGGGCCAACATCTTCAGAGTTACTTTCTTGCTTAGTCCACAACCCAAACATTTCTTCCTTAGAAATATAAAGCAGAGAAACACAGCAAACTGGATAAATATTGATATTTCTGCTTGAAGATGACTTCAACAATGAATAAATGATCAAATAATCTTTCGAATGAGCCACTAATCGATTAATTGCTTCAGCTCTATAGGACAATTTACTGTATTTACCGTATTTTCCCCAGAGAGCGCACGCACATTTTCTCCCAAACAGCCCATCAAGCATAACCTCTTAAGGGTTTGATCTGTGCCAAGTCCATTAGCCTAATCTGAGACACTAAAGCAGCACTTTGTTTGCTCTCTCTCTCTCCAAACACACACACAGACACACTTCACATCTTCCATCAGCACTTTCACCAGTGCCCTGCTGATATCTGGGGGATGTGATGTGCCATTTTTTCTTTGAAGGCACTGTCACAGAACGGCTTATTTCACCAGTCCTCCAGACGCGGGGCTATCTGTCTCTGGCAGGGTTTTTCCATCCGAGACAAAGAGCAGAGCTGCCTGAGCCTCGCTGCCTTACTGCCTTGGCTGTCTCATTTGGAACAAGACAACACAAAAGAGACATATACACAGTCTGGTGAAAAGTGGAAAATGAGCTCAAGTCGATGTCCTACTTTTTTTTGTGCTGTATATTTATCTACGGTACAATAAGAGTTCAGTTGGTGAACAGCTGTTTTTTTGCACGCTCGAATGTCACATGGATTCTACGTGTTGCTTGTGGTCATGTTGTGAGTGTGAAATATACTGTGAGGAGCGAGCAGCCGATCATTCTGACGGCGCAGACGCACGACGAGCTGCAGTGACTTGTTTTTTTGTGACAGAATTTCGGTTTAACCACATTTCTCAAACGTCTCCATTCATCAACGCGTTTGACAAAAACAGCGAAAACAGCTCCGCTCGGGCTTGTCGGACGGGGACAAGAGAATCGCTCCCTACACAAACCTTACACAATCATCATATGTGTAAACACGTGGCTCGTCTTGCAGTTGAGGGCAGATTATTTTTGGGAGATATAAATCTGGTGAAACTGACCTGCACTGGTGGGTGAGCGTGGTTTTATATAACAATGTGTTTACTTTGCCGAGGAGACTCATTGGAAAAGCCGCGGATGTGGACAAACTGTTATTGTTGGCACTACATCATCTCAGCTTCAATTTCATTCCCGGGCTCACATGCTTTTATCGTCTGAAACCTCCAACATCTATTGTATATGAATATAGTCCAGTATATATATATAGGAATATAGGGAACATTAAGTCTTTAGATCTGGGTTAATAAAACATTTACTGTTCTGATAACATAAGCCCTTTCTTCCTCTCTGTAGTGAAGCAGCTAAATGTTGTTGAGCTCAGTTATAGTTATTAGTATTCTAGAATGGAGATACTTCCATGTAGGTCCTCTGGGGTCTCTTTATCTCGCAGGCACATTTCTGTCTTTTGTGCGAGGAAACGGTTCCATGAGCAATTTAGGAGACTAAACTACACTGAAAAGACAAGCGTGCACTTCAGACATACGTGCACACACACAAACCCACACACAAATATTCGGGTTCTCGGTTTCCCTTGACCCGTCAGCAGCTTCTGTGTGTGTTTGTGCATTTGTGTGTGTGTTTCTGTGTGTGTGTGTGTGTGTGTGTGTGTTATGTAAAGCTCATTATCTCTATCACGACACCAAACTCTTATCATTAAGCCTCTGTGAGACCATAGAGCATTTGGAGAAACATCAAAGTGCAACACAAACTGACTGTAACTCACAAATGCACGCGCACATCCAACACGGAAGCCCTGAATACATGAACACACACACACACACACACACACACACACACACACACACACACACACACTCACCACTCACCACCACTCACTCACTCACTCACCACCACTCACCCACTCACTCACTCACTCACTCACTCACTCACACAAACACAGATGTGCACAAATAACCACAAGAAAGCAAACACAACGTCATGTTTGGTGTAGATTTACGACCCCCGTCATAATCAAGATAAGTCTGGGACCTTGAGTCAAAAGATGTTTGATTGTATCCTTGAGCCCCCCCCCCCCTCCCTCACAGCAGCTGCCTCATGAAAAATGTATTTCTGTTCAGGCCACAAAGTTCACCAGTCCACCCCCTCCTCACTCTCTCGCTCTCCTGTCTGCTCTCAACCCTCGACATCTTTCGCTCAGAACAGAAACTAGTTGCCATGGCTACAATCATTAACACATCTGGCATAGTGATGTGGCACGCACATGCGCACACGGGGAAACGGATATGAGCATGGACACGCATTTGTACACACACACGCACACACAACACAACAAACAAGCGACATGCATATGAAAAAAAGCATCAATATGCATTATTTGGCTGCGCTATTTTCAGTCTCAGGGCCGCGGCCTGGTGCTCGTGTGAGGGAGATAACGGGCTGAGGCTTGTTGGGGAAAACACATCGGCACAGAACTTCAGCAATAATCCTATTGGTGAATTTAACCCCACCTCCTTTATCTTAATCGGTTGGGAAATGCAGTCGGCGATGGAGAATTGAGTCTTTATAATAACTGGGATTTTCCAAACCTGATATTTAATGTTAAAAAACTAAATTGACACAAAATGACACTGACACAAATCTCGATCAAGAGTTTGAATGTATTAAATTATCTCCTGTTTTTCTTTTTACATAAATAGGCTACAAAAATTTAAATGAGGATCCTTTGACTGTGACCTATATACATATAAACAGAAAGGGACAATTTAAAGTTGAAAAATCACCATGCCAGTGCTCTCTGGTGAAAACTATGTAGTATTATTTATTAAAATTTCTGCACTTCATTTGTGTCACTTATCAGCTGATATCTATGCCTCTTTAATCACATCCCCCAGCAACATTGTGGTTTGGGCCTGACCTTTATATATTTTGGTTCTATATTAAAGAGACTTTAATTTGATTTCCCTTGATGAAATATTTCATTTTTCATTTGATAAAGATTTCTGAACAATTTATTGAGGAATATATGAAGTTTCATTTAGTTTGCTGACATTCCGCTGTGTCAATATTTTATTGCTGAAATCAATAGTTTGAACATCTCGTCTCTTGCTGTTGTCGAGGAACCAGACTGACTTTTCCACTGAGGGTTTTACACATCACACCTGCTTTAAACTCTTTATTGGGAGACACAGAATAGATTTCTGTCAAAATAACAGACCCGCTCAGCCTTGTAAAACAGACAGTGTGTATCTACTGTAGCTGTGCTTTGCTTTGGTCTTTCATCCAACCTACAGATCCCTGATCTCAGGGGCCAACTCCAACGTCGCTCCAGCCCCAACTCAGCTCAAATGGACGAGAAAATACTGCTCCGTGTCTGAACCTGTCAGTGACACTGTTAGTGTATGATCAGTGGCCTTCGTCCTCACAAAGCATCCATCATAGGTTTGACACCATGGCTTGGGAGGGACGGGAGCGAGCCAGAGGCGTGCTTTAGTAATGCCACAAACAAACATCAGCTCAAGGTGTTAAAGGGATAGTTCACCGAAAAATGAAAATCCACTCATTATCTACTTACGACTAAGCCGATGGAGGGGTGGGTGAAGGGCTTGAGTCAACAAAACACTTCTGGAGTCTCAGGGATAAACAGCGTTGCAGCCAAATCCGATACAATTGAAGGGAATTGTGACCGATTCTTCAAACAGTAAAAAACAACAGAAAAAAAACATTAAATGCCGCCATACTGCTCGTGTGGCGTCATCCGAGTGTCTGTATACCCAGACATTCAAATTCGGCTCAAGCAGCGGACATTTAAAACGTGGTCGAAATGATGCTGTTTCAAGTCGAATATGAATGTCGACCCGAGCAGTATGGCCACATTCAATGTTTTTTTTCTGTTGTGATTTTACATTTGAAGAAGTTTTCGCCAGTTACTTCAATTGGATTTGGATTTGGCTTTTTACCCCTGAAACTCCAAAAGAGTTTTGTTGGACTCAAACACTTCACCCCGCCCCTCCATCAGCAAAGTGGTGAGAAGATAGAGCTGATTCTCTCTTTGGGGTGAACTATCCCTTTAAAGTGTGAACCACAACCTGAAAAATGCACCTATAGGTGTACACGTGTGAGCACAAGCAGCCGAACCCACAAACACACAGCATGAGTCAAAACACGTTCCTGTGGTTCCAAACACCTTCAATTAAAAATCCTTGATAACAAACTCTGAGGGAAACAACAGGACAGAGGTGGGTTTAAAACATCCAGTGCATGTGTCTAGACACACGTACAGGGAGAGACACATGCACGCACACGCACACACACAGCTGTGGAGGAGTGTAGCCTCCAACGGATTCCTATAAGGTGCGTGCATCCTGCTGCCCCCACCCTAACCCCTGAGGACATCCCCTCGCATCCCATTATACATACTCTCTCAGTCACTTTACATACCGCCGCTCCCCCAGCCAATCACCCAGAGCCAAACAACCAGACCGACCAGTCATGACGCCAGGATTATTCTCACCGGTGAGTGACAGACTCGCATCTGAGTGCGGGCTCTGGTGACATTCCAGGTGAGACTCAAACAAACATTTCTCTCTCTCCTGTCAGAGCCACACGTGAGCTTCACACCTGAGAGTGGAATCCACCAAAGAAAACAACCAAGTGAACAGTTTGTACTGGTAATAAATTGGCTTCCATGTAGTAAAGCAAAACCAACCTCTTACTTCCCAACACAAGCACATGAATAAACCCTTTGCTGAGCAACAACTGAGCCAAAGGAAGCGCACACCAGGACAAAGAAAAAGCTTTTCTCTCTCTCCCTTACCTTTTTGCCCTTCTTCTTGCGATGGACTGCTTTCCCACCGCCTGCTTTCTCCTTAGCTTCCTCACTCATGTTCAGAGATCTCCCCCTGTTCCACTCCTCTCCTCACTTCTCTTATAAATCCAGCATGGAGGAGCCTGTGGAGCGGGGCGACAGCGGCTGAAGCGGTGCCACAGAAATGTCCATTTAGAAGCAGCGGAGGGAGGGTCGGTCAATTCGGAGTGGGAGCGCGCGTAAAGAGAGGAGAGACGAGGAGGACTGAGCTGGATGCGCTCTCCTTCTTCTCCTTCTTCTTCTTCTTCTTCTTCTTCTTCCACCTCCTCCTCCTCTTTACATTCACAAACACACGCACACACTTGCAGGCGCGCTCAGCTGAGGTCCACTCCCACTTGCCGCCTTTGCCGCGCGCAATTGGCGACTCTCTCCGGTGCGCTCAGAGTCAGGGTGTGGAGGCAGGAGGAGAGTGGAGAGAGAGAGAGGCGGAGGAGCACGACGAGGAAGAGGAAGAGGAGGAGGAGGAGGATGTTGGTGTGTGGATGATGAAGGAGGAAAGAAAAGACAGAGAGAGAGAGAGACAGACAGACAGACTGAGGGAGATGATTCCCGGCTGGATCCTCACCTGGAAAAGAAAAAGAGATGGAGACGCACAAAAAAATAGGAGGAAGAGACAGTTAGAAAAAGAAAGAAAAAAATGGGTGGATTGGAGAGAAAGAAGAGAAAATGAAGGAAAAGGGTGAAATGGTGTTTCTGGTGTTAATGAAAGAAGCAATGAGACAAAAAAGGGTGTGTGATCCACACAGTCTCTCTACTCTGCTGGATTATTTCTGCTGTGGCTCCCTGCACAGACGCTGTGATATGAAATGAGACTCTCCACTCAGAGAGGGAAAAGGAGAGAGGGTGAGTGAGAGAGAGAGAGAGAGAGAGAGAGAGAGAGAGAGAGAGAGAGAGAGAGAGAGAGAGAGAGGATCATTAACACGATGCATCAGGTCCTTCCAGAAAAGGAAATCTCCCCACTAGCCTCTGCCAGCAGGATCAGTTTACTGGAAACTGGAACAGAACAGAACTCCACCCAGCACTGACTGACTGGCTCACTGACTGACAGCCTGGCTGGGTTGATCGAGGTGTGTGTGTGAGAGAGAGAGAGAGAGAGAGAGAGAGAGAGAGAGAGAGAGAGACGGGCAAAGGTTGGAGGGGTGAAGCAGAAGAGGAGACACACACACACTCACACAAATTTGCTAATATCCAAACATAATCCAACCAATAACCATCTGAAGGCCTGTGTGACGACTCCACAACCACAGAGAGACTTGGACACGTGATCACACCTTCCGAGCCTCAACAAGCAACAGCTCTCCACCAATGAAACATCCAGCTAATGAGGCAGGAGGACAGCCAGTGAATCAGGGGAGAGAAAGAGAGGGGGGGAATAAAATGGGAACAAAAAGCCCTGGGTGACACAGAGGGAGAGATCACACGGACGGGTGAGGTTATTGGGATGGGTGAGAAATCAGAGCGAGGGAAGAAAATGACAGTGGGAGAAGGGGAGGGGTGCAACAACTACAATGTGACATCAGTGGAACAGACGAACCCAGAAGACATGGAGAGGATGAAAGAACAAATGAAAAGAGAAATGAGGAGCAGGCCGAGGCTCGGACAGGCCGGGTTTGTTGTGATTCCCCATGAAACAACAGGTTCTTTATTCTGGGTGTTATATTGCCGTTAACCCTCCCTCCGTCCTGCTCCTGTCGAGCTGTACACCATCACCACCGTGCTGTTTAATGTCAATTACATCCTGGCCCCCGACAGAGAAACTCAGATCGGCATCTACAGAATTTCCGAGAAATATGTTGTTGCAATGAACGCAACAGAAACAAAAGTGTATCTGTTTGACTTGAAAATGTTTTTAAATAAAGCAGGAAATCATTTTTCTGGTGAACACTGAGCTGCCTGCATCAAACGTGTTCACATGTGTGTTGTTAGGGCATCTTGACAATCGCACACACACACACATTCACACACACAAAGTGGCAAAGACATGTTACACTTTCAGCCTAAGCACACATTGCACTGACCTATTTCGACAATGACAACTAGAATGGCACTCAGTGGAGACTACAACTCTGCTTAAGCAGCACCAAATTTCACATATTCATAAGCATCACTCCTCTAAACATGCCTGATTTTTTCATCAAGATTTATGAATTATTCTTTGAGAAATCAACAAATGCTCTATCTCCCAATGAAAAAGAAAGTGGAGTATTTTTTTTGATCTGCCCTTGGATCCAGGGGTGAAAACATAACCTCCTTGGTAAAGTGACATATCACAGTGTAGCCTGAAAACGACTGTGCATGATGTCCACCTCACTTTTATTAGAAGCTTATATAACTTCGTGGATGTGCATTTCCTTTTTCTCTTGGAGGAATCACAAAAATGTTTCTACTTTCCATCTCTCCTTATGAGCATCCATCTGGTTGAGATCTGTTTTGAATACATTATTCAGAATAAAAAAAACCCTGCTTGGCAGACGTAACCAGGGGACACTAGGTATTTTATTTCTCAAATGTGAAATGTCCATTTAATGACAAAATGTAGGTGATTCTCACCAAAATAGTTGCTCGCATAATGTGGAAAAAGGGCAAAAATTATATTGGTACATATTGATAATGAATCAAGCACCAGTTGGACCATGACGACTTATTGAGAAAGAGGCCAAAGGTACATGCAGATGTTATAACGTGTAATATTAGCGGATATAACTCACAAAGCAACTGAACATGCAGTTCACCAATAATCTCAGTCATGTCCATCTGGGTGAAACTAGTTTCACTTTAAATTACATCAACTGGTCCCTTTACCAACACAAGAATACATTGTCTATCAAATCCCTGGCACAGCATTTTCTAAATCCAATCAAATTACAGACATGCTGTAGTAAAGATGGCAGAACGTTACACCCACTTTGTAAAGCCACTGAATGGGAGGTTTAATAGTGGAGAGCATTATCCACTAAGCTCTCACTAAAACAAGTTAAATCCACTGACGTTTGTTTCTTTTCCAAAGAACAACTGTGTTAATGTGACTTTTTCCACGTGATAACTGTTTAAATGATCGTAAGTTGGTTTGGTGGCAAACAGTAAATCTTATTAGTGAAGGTAAATAGAGCTGTGACGGCTGCTGCACCTTAAAGGGGATGTTTTCAGTTTTTTATTTAGAATTAAAACCCCAGACAGTCACTTTGCTTTAGCCCACTTTATTTTTTTCTAAATTGAGTGAGTGAATTGGTTAAATTCAATGAGGTAAGAATCGCTTGCTTAATTACTTTCCTGTCAGTGTCTTGTCGTCCACCATCCTCCAGGCAACCTGGCTTTGCTGCTGTTTCCGTACAGAGACATTGTTCTGCACCAGTTGCCCTTCAGCATTTCTGGCAGATACATGAGTTTAAACCCCTGAATGAATTCAGAATGTGGGTTCAATGACAGTAAGGCTGATTTCAGACGTGACTTTGCCTTTCACGTATGAAGAGTGCAGTGGGTCAGACGGGTTCACAACAACAGGTAAATGTCCAGAACATTCAGGTGAAGGGTGGTGTCTGGGTATCAGGACATGACGTCTAAATACAGTTGCAGAAATCACTTGTTTTTGTTTCTTTTGTGTTTCAAAAATTACATCTTCGTGTACAGCACTTAATTTTCATTTTTAAGTTTTATGTCTGTTGTGTGTTTGAAACATCATCAACTCGCCAACACGCTCACCGTCTATTTTCCTGCTGAATTCTCACATGGGCTCACTCCGGCATTTTCTTGACATTACAGTATTATTTATTTTATTGGCGCTGGCAGGAGAATTCCTAGAAAATGTCCCCAGCATCTGACTCGGACATTTGCGTTCTCATATAAAGAGGCCAGAGGAGGGAGAGGGAAAAGTAAAAATACATTTTGATAAAGGTATAAGAACTCCTTTACATGTAGAATATGCACAAATTAAATCATCATATTGTAACAAAGTCATTAAAACCATCAACTCGGTGAAGGTTTCCTAACCCTTCATGCTCTAGCCCAGTCAAAGCTGACAGATTAACCAGCTTCAGCTCCAATGACATATGTCCTGCAGTCAGCACCATCATCTTCCTCCTCTCGGTCATCCTCTCTTCACTCCACCTTTCCTCATCTACGACACCAAGTCTTCAGACTGAGAGCGGAGGAGGATTACACTCTGCTTCACACATTAATCTGCAGCTAGATATGTCCTCCTCACTCTCGTTTCGTATGACGGAGAGCGTGAGAGAACTTAAGCACACGTGTGCACATGTTTTGCGGATGCTTTAAGCGGATGTACAGCATGTACCCGTGTGTATGTGTGTGAGTGTGTGTGTGTGTGAGTGTGTGTGTGTGTTTCAGGGTGTGGTCCCGCCGACTATTATTGATTGTGCCTGAAGGCAGCTCCATCAGCCAGTCATGTTTTACACTGGGAAACAGCAGAGTCATAGAGAATTTAAAATCATTTACATCTGTGTATGGCAACAAAATAAAATTACCAACATTTTCATTATAATAAAAAAAAAACACTTTGAGGATAATTTCCTGTCACAACAAAGAGATGTTACTCAGAAGTAAAGTCAGTTTATTATGTACACCAAGCTGAAAGTAATGCAGTATAATTCACGTATTGGATGATGCAGTTTAGGTTGTTGTTCAGTTACATTTCATTATACAGAGGTGTTTCTGTAGTGTAGTCTCCCCTCACTGTGCCATGACTAAATGAGCCACCGTATCGTCGTCAAATCTCCAGCTACGGTCCTGATAACACAGCATCAATAAAGAGAGGGCGAGAGAAAGACACAGATAGTAATCTGACCGACTGAAAGATAAACAGACAGAAAGAGACAGATGCACAGTCAAACGTGGCATCATTCTTTCTGCTCGGTTCCTCTCTGCTCTTGATTAGATTACATGCAACACTCTACGAAGCCATATTTTATATTTAGCCTTCAAAACTCCCCTCTAGTCCGTCTGTTACCTTTAGAAACACAAGACCCCATATTCTGACAAACTATATATGACATTCAGCTACTGAGCAGCTGCACAGTGTTCTCTTATACCTGCAGGCGAAGGTGGGGGGGCACAGGTCATCACAGTAAGGAGCCACTAAGCTATCTCCAGTACAGTAGGTTATCTGTGAGGCCATCACTCACTATGGTGATCCTTGATTACCAATCCATATTAAGAGGGTTACAGTTACATGTCCTCTTTAATTACCTAGAAAAGCTCTAATGAGCTGCTTGTAATTAAAACCTTGGTAAAACTGCTTCAAAACACTTCTGTATATATTTACACGGATACAAGGTGTACTGATAACAATGCTATGAATCTAAAGAGTGAGGGATACCTCTATGCTGAGTAGAATATTAATTTGATATAAAATATAATACAAAAAAAAGGGTTAGGGTTGGGTAAGGGTTACTCTAGGGTTAGGGTTAGGCTAACCCTCATGGCTCTAGCTTTTCCTGACTGGAGGTAACTGAGACAAACATTAAGAACGTGTACAGTTTCCATGATCTGTTATGATTTGAGTCCTGTCCTTGTGGCAAGGACCAGACAAAGTCATGGGATCAGGCGGGGATCTTAGCTGGACATTTGCCATTAGTGTGAATTAGATAATCCAAACACAGACATGAAGGGATGCACAGAAAACTAACTGTGCTCCTACTGCTTGCATGGTCAGCCTAGAACTGTGGGGGGGTTTTATTCTTGTAATGTCGAAAG
Source organism: Hippoglossus stenolepis (assembly GCF_022539355.2). Taxonomy (NCBI): domain Eukaryota; kingdom Metazoa; phylum Chordata; class Actinopteri; order Pleuronectiformes; family Pleuronectidae; genus Hippoglossus; species Hippoglossus stenolepis. The sequence continues at coordinate 17,362,418 of NC_061494.1, read as the reverse complement.
ATTTGACGAAGAGTAGAAAGAGTGAAAATGTAAATAACCAGGTGTACAGATATTAAATATAAGAAAATCTCATCCTTGGAAATCCGGGCTGGGTTCACCTTGGACAGGTGGAAAACCGTTCATCTCCTCCGCTTCACTCTAAGCATGTGTGTTGTCACGGGCTCAAGGAAGTGCCTGGTCTGCTTTGGTGGGGTTTGAACACATGATATGTTCAATATAATACAATTTTCATGCACTGGCGCTCTGTGGCAGCGGCTACAAGGACTCATCAACACAAGTGAATACATCTCATTGTGTTTGTGCATGTTTTCTGTGAACTATCCCTTTAATTACTGCAGGTCACTTTCACAGTTTCAGAAAAAAAGCTGCGACCAGCATTACCACAGGCCAAACAAACAACCATTTACACCTACCAGCAATTTGGAGGCTCCAAGTAACTTAAGCTGCATGAACTGTGGGAGGAAGCTGGGGTCGTCCAAGAGTCATGTTTATCTGAACCTGATTTTATTCCACTCCTTCACACAATATCAATCACAAAAATATTTAAAAGTGCATTGATGTGCGGAATGGACGTTTCCTATCAGGGATTCATTGGAGATTTGATCTTTCCATATTAATTCTACGAACAAAAGTAATAGAAAACATCAGCTCAGACTTTTTCTATGTTCATGGATGTCTGATGAGGAATCTCCATCACAGCTGTAACCCAGACATGTCAGCTACCCAGACTGAAGCCACCCTGTAAGCCTCTGCACTGAGGTGTCTTCTCACATCCATCATGCTTGGGATCGAACGTCTGTGATCGATATCCTGTATGCAGAGGCCAGGTAGGGCCTGACAGACAGCTCTACAGGGGGTTCCCATCCCAGGCTCACAAAGGGAGATGCTCCGTACAAATCAAGCAACCTCTTCACATGAAATCAATCATCGCATAAGATGAATGCTGCTCCCTCCATGAAAACAACCCTCCAGTGAATCAAATGGAGGCAACTTCTTCCTCACTGGAATTGGAACATCAGAATCCAGCGGTGTGTTTATCAGCAATCAATAAATTGCAAGTGAGGTTATCATTACCCCAGTTTGCCAACGAGAGCCGCTCTTGTTTTACTGCAGTAATCTATAGATAATATGCCAATCAAATGAAAATGGAAAATTCAAGACCTTACAGAGAAAAGACTGCATTTAGATTTCAAGATCAATATATTTGGTGAAATGAGTGTCCTGACACACTGCTTTGTTTTGTTCTTTGCATCTTCTGCATCTGATGAAATGAAAACTTTGGCATCTTCTGTGCCAATGAGGTAAAAGTGGATCATCACTCCAAAAATGAATCCAACTCAGATCAGTCAATGTGATTAAACATATCATGACTATTTTAGTTATTGTTCAAACTGTCTCATTAGCTCAGATAAAGTTGGAAAAGTTAAACCTAGAAGTGAATCGACAGTTTGCAGCAGCCTAGCTTTTTACATTAGCTTTGGTATAATCAGATATTATACAAAATTAAAGTTAAAATCTTCTGAATGCAGTCGCCGTCATCTTTTCCTTTGGACGTCATTGGGCCCATGAAAGTCTGTGAAATACTGATTCTGGTGTAGAACCGAACACGACAGAGAAACCCATCCGCTACATATTCAAGCATCGGTTGAGAGATTATTCAAAATACTACTACATGTGCATATATTTAGTATTTCTATCATTTCTACCACCTGCGGTCCTGCCCTTAGCCAGAAACAACTCTGAGGACCTGAAAGAAAATTGCTGATCAATTTGCAAAGCTGTCCAAACGCTGTATCTCTAAAAGACAGACGTGGAGGAGCACACAGCGTTTCCTTTTAACTGTACCCAGCCTGTACAGATAAGAGTGAGGGGCTTGTTTTCAGCTGTGTCCTTTCAGGTCCACTGACAACAATGAGGGTTGAATTCAGACCTACTTTCCTCGGTAATCAGGTCAGGTCCGGACAGGTGCTCCCTGACTGATAAAAGAGCTGTGGGATGGAGGGCTCCGTTTCACCAACCATCTCACTCCAATGTCTCCGCAGACGTTTGTGTCACTAAGAAACGTTAAACACACAATGAAGATTAACAACCAACCTGATTCTCTTCAGCAGGACGACAACACACTGAAAGTAGCTCTGATCAATTAGGATTTATATATATTTTAGGAGAGGAGAGGAGAGGAGAGGAGAGGAGAGGAGAGGAGAGGAATCTACTCTATTTTTCCAAATTTAGTCAAGCACCAGTTTCATTATCGTCCTTACGATTTGGATCCCTACAAATTAGATAATCTAATCTATCCGTTTTAGGAGACGAGACCAAACCAACAAGTACAAGCCTTTTAGTCTACTTTCCAGGGTAAATACTTAATACAGCAAAATGATGCTCATAAGGTTTGTTGAAATATTCACAGTACGAAAACGACTCGTAAGGTTCAAGGAAACATCGTGGTTTGGTTTAAAATTACTTGTAGGTCAAGATAAGGGGATCTTCATCGTCATAAAGCTATGGTCAGGGAACGATCGGGTTCATGGTTAAAGCAGTGTGCTGGAAAACACTGTCTGCCGGAAACGGGAACCAAACAGATGGACAGGAATCCTGACTCCTACAGCTGTTGGAGGGATGGAGGTGTCACCTGAACGTGAACAGCTACGACTGACACTGGCCTTCCTCTGAGGATCGACAGTTCAATCATAAACATGCAGAAACACAATGAGATGTAGGGAGAAATGCATCTTCAATTTCGACTCCTTTTCTGCTATTTTTCCTCATCTGTGGAACTGCGACATCAGACGACAGCTCACTTCCTCACTGTCACTTAATCCACTCTGCAAATAGTGGAAAGCTCCTGGAAACACATCATCCAAGAGCAAATAAACATGACACGTTTTAATTGGTGGAGACACATTCGGCTTTGAAGCAAGCACTGCTCTTAAAAATCTGTCCTGTTGCATTGTATTATTCAGTATATTGTTCCTGGCGCCAAGCACTCCCTTCAGAGCTGTGTTGCTTATTGTGAAAATTAATGCTGCATGCAAAGCAAACATGACAAAGGGACGAATATTGATTTTTGCATTTTGATTTCTCCCTTAAGGCGACATCTTGCAGTTTTATGGTCAGGATGCTGTCGCAGAGGCTTTTCTCACATGTCTCTACAGAAAGTGTCCACATGTGTAATATCTGTATTCATCTTTGTCTCCATTTGACAGAGGGAATTTGTGTTGTAAGATAGAGATGTGCAATGGTCCCACTATTGGCCTGTATCTAGTGTGAGTGGTAAATGTAGTAAGGAGTCTTGCTCTCGCCTCACTTCTGCTGACACTGCAATGTCCACAGGCCGCCTGATCGCTCCAGTCAATCCAGCTGCCAGGGGAAGCAGAGGAAGGGAGTTACTTAAAGTTCAAGAGGAGGCAGACAGAACACTTCCACGCCCACGATGGTGCATCCGACACTGCCTTATTTAATAAGTGTAATCTTATCAAATTACTTTTACAGGAACTGTGTCTAGTCCCAGAGCAAAGCAACAACAGGAAAGTGGTGAAACGAAAAACCATATTTATCCTGAAAGTGTAGAAAGTGTAAGGTAAAGTGCTTTCAGATCAAAATTTGAATCAAGCCTTTTCCTGTAACATGTGGTGAGAATTGTCTGTAAAACAATAGATACTGAAACTACCAATAAAGTATTTTAACATTAACTAATTATTTTATTTCAGACAGATAATAAAACCTGGTTCTGGCTTCATTTAAACATTTGTGTTTCCACAGAGCTCTAACACCAGGGTTTGGGTTAGAGTTTATCAAGTTATATATATATAATGTTGATGACAAGTGGTGTTTTGTGGATTGTTTGCTCTGTGACTGTTGAGTCATGGAATGATTGAATGATAACTTATCCCTGTGACTCAGCACACAGCACCATTAGCCACCATTACAGCTTGAGATAACTTTGTTTGAAACGGCACAAAATTACATTTAACTGCCTAAATGGGCGATTAATGTCAGGACGGCGTTCCCAGAAGATGGAGAACTGATGTGTGTGTGTGTGAGAGAGAGAGAGAGAGAGAGAGAGAGAGAGAGAGAGAGAGAGAGAGAGAGAGAGAGAGAGAGAGAGAGAGAGTGCTCCTCTTTCTGAGTCGGACAGAGAGAGTGGAAACAAATGCAGCGCTCATCTGTGAGGGGGTGAAAGGAAAAACATAAAAAACCACACAAACTAATTTAAATCACAGTCTCAAATAAAGATTCAACATGTGGCATTTAAGAAGCGGAGGAGTAACACATTGTTTTTTACTCAAATAAAACCAGTATTCCTTTGAATGTCTCCTGTTAAGATACTGAAATGTGCCTTATTATAGTGAAATATAATTTGTTTTCCCCCGAGGCCCTTCTACTGCATTGCTATGTCTTCATATTGAAGAGATGTGTTTGAGAAATGTGATTGTGCTGGATGTCTGTTGCCCCTCCAGCTCTGTACACGTCAGTCATTGTCTCTGTAAATATCATCCCCATCTATTATGTCAGACGTTCAGCAGAGGAGTTCCTGCTGAGTAAAACCCTATAAACATGCTCAGTGTGGAGATGAACACACAACAGAAGCAAAGTCATCATTGTTTTTTAGAAGAGAAAAATCATTACAGATGTCTGCTGGACGTCTTTAAAGAAAACATCTGCATAATTACAGGTTCTTAGCGTCACACTAATGCCAATAAAGCCTCCAATGTATTGTTTTTTCCATCAATCCATGTAAGTAAGGATTGATGATCAATGTATGGTGGATTGATGATCTCTGAATGGCAGGAGGGGGACATTTTGTTTTCCCTGTGGACAACCAACGGACAAAAGGGACAAACTGAACATTTGTTCTTCATGATATGAGACAATTTCATCTGTAAATATCGAGTTATTTTAACTACTTTGATGGTTTGTAAATATTAAAGCATTTTCCCACAGACACGACAAAAGAGCAAACATGTCCTGTCCTTCACACTCTGACAGGTGTTTTCAGTTCTTCTGGTGGATAAGTGCTGTGCTCGTGTTCAAATTGGACAAACAAGAGAATTACAAGGTGAAACACTGCCTTATCTGAGAGGAGGTCTAATCAGGCAAAACAACACCAGTGGGAGTGAAACAGGCCTACGGGGACTATTCAGGGAAAAGAGTCTCAGGTGGTAGGTCCCATCCTCCATCTATATATAGTGTGTACCATGCAAGTCAGCATTCTTTGCTAATTTTTACAAACAAGAAAATGATTTGACATTTAAACACACTGGCATCAATCAAATTCAAACATTTTTAATTTCACAAAGCATTTATTTCAATCTATATTATTATTTTTCACCCTGGATCATCACGGAGCTAACTGTCACCACCGTGTCTCAATGCCTCTTATTTCTTTGTGTTCTGCTGTTTTATGAATACACATCTTTCACATCAGACACGTTAACATGTTGAAACATGAACGGTGCAGGTACACATGGGGTTTCCCTGCTTTGACGAGTCTCCGGTGAAAAATGTCTATTTGACTAAAACAGCACACGCAGCTTTTTTTATATCTACACTAACTTCACGAAGGAGACTTTATTTAGTCACTTTTGTAGTGTGATAATGAACAGTTTTCCCCCGATGCTCACATCTGTCTGTTGAGAGGCCTTGGGCAAGTTTTGCCTAGCAGCAACAAGCCAGCAGAGAACAGCTCTGCACCTGAGCTCCCTACACTTCCTATTTTAGGTCTGGACAACACTACCAGAAACACATTTTAATTTAAATGTGCTACTTACAGACAGAAACCTGCCTGAGCAGCCACCACACAGCTGCAGGCTGCTAATGCACCACCGCCTTCAGGTGACACCGTGCAGTCACGTGTCCTCGGAAGGTCCGACTTCCAGAGTCGTGAAGTCGTTGATTCGAAGTTGACGTGTTACTTGAATAAAGATGGACGCTATAAACAAAATGTGTTGAATTTTCAATGTTTTGCATGATGATGAAGAGCAAATAAAAAGGATCAGATGTGACAAGCATGGAAATAATAAAAAATGTATGCGAGTTGATCATAAAAACGTCTAAACTGGCTATAAAGTATAATGTTATGAGCTTATAAGAGTTGGGCAAACAGTTTGCAGGTCATAAAATTCAAATTGACTATTTAAAGCTTATTCCTCACTTTCCCAGTTGTTGTTCTGGAGCGTTTGCCTGGATTTTCTCTGTTGGGAACAAATTTTTCTGATTATTCTGACACCACATGAACACACAATCACCCGAGGTAGCTAATTGCTATCTGGCATAAACGATCCACTAGGTGACATGTCTGAAAGTAACTTAGCTTCTTACTCTCTTCTGTATGTCTTAAATTAACTAATATACAACCTCAACTTTATATGTTTTCCAAGTTAACATAAGAGGTGTCACCACTTACCACCATATTTATAAATCTATAAAAGATCTATAAAATATAGAAAATGTTAAATATATATAGGCTATGTATGATTTATGGGTGTGCAGCTTTCCCCTCCTGCAGCTCTTCACAATAACAGTGGTGCGATTTAATATCTTCTGATAAAATCTGAAAAAGTGCTGGAAAAAACTGATCAAATTGATCAAAGCAGTAAAATTTCCGCTCTTTGCTGTTATCGCAACTATAATAATGTTTTAATCTGTGTTTTTCGACTTGTTAATCTACTCCACATTTGATAATACGGTGCAGTGATGTTTTTTCGACGCTGACCTGGTATAATGTTGTCTGGATGATGAAAATGCAGTGAAATCCCACTTTTTGCCATTTTAAAAATAGAATAAAGTCTTCACAGCTAGTTTTAAACCAGCATAACACTTTTAACTGTAAAGTCTATTCCCCTTTTACAACCACAGATCATGGGCTATGCTAAATATCATCATTTATAGTTTAATTCTCCCCCTAGCCTTAGAATTGCTGTAAAACATAAACCACTTTCTTCCTGTTGGAGTCAAATGTCCAACTAGTCGATTATTTCTCTGCAAAAGAAAACCTAATTGTGCAAGATGCTTCATCCCAGTATACGCAGAAAAATAACAAAGATTGAGTGATCTGGTGAGTGCAGCTTAACCCATCGATCAACCAGTCCCTCCATCGTCATCTCCAGCAGAGCACCATTCACTCATGACGCATGAACACGCACCCTTCATGCTAAACAATGACTAACGGGTCCTGCCCTCCATTTCCACCTCAGAAAATTGGCCATTAGCACCTCTTCATCACCATGGCATTCACAGCTCCGAGCTTCATTTAAAAAAAGGGGGGGGGGTTCACAGCTGGTCAACAAAACAAAGATGGTTTTAGTGGCAAATACAAAAGCCTGTCCCTCTTACGATTGCATCATCATCACTGTCGTCTCTATTGTATCTGCGACTGCAACCTCAAGGCATTTTGCTATTTGCAATAATCTGGAATTCTTTTGATACCAATGCAAATTCTATAGTCAATCAGATATAAGGCCACGTGAAGAGTTTATTTTCTCTGTGAAGAATCGTTAATCATCTCCACGGACATCAGCCGAAGAAAATGAGAGATGGAGCAGAGCTGTCATGTTGTCGCTGCAGCTCGAGAGCTAGTTGTTAAATCTGAATATGTGAGAATGAGTGTCACAAGAAATTGCTTGCACTCTCTTGCTTGTCACAACCTGTGCCATCAATCAATGGCCAGCACGGCGTCGCTTATCGATACCGGCTGTTTGCTCTCCTCCTCTGCGTTGACAGGTTTTCTTCTGAGTGGGGAAAAAAAGAAGCTACCTCGTAAACCAAATCACCCATCTTTACAGACGGAAAATATAATCTCTCTCTCTGTCTCTTTCTCTGTGTCTGTCGTGTACCCACACAAACACACACACTGAAACACATGGTTGAATCGGGACCGCTGTTCTGCCAGCAACATCATCACTCTCCTTCCCACCCTTGTCTCCATGGAGACAGGCTTCCAGAGCTGGCTGGTTGCAGACGGTTGTGAATCAGCACAGACTAAAAAGGGAAGAGGAGGAAGAGGAGGAGGGGGGGGGGTCTCTTTGTGTTTAAAAACATGACTAAAAGAACACTGAGAGCTCCACGTTATCTCCCTCCCAACGCTAAGGTGATCAAAGTATCCGACCGCTCGTGCATGCAGACGTGAAGAGACGAGCAGGAATATTTTAATAGAGGCGTCCATATTTCAGATTTTTGCATCGTCTCCAGTGCAGACAACAATATTCACAGCATCTTTGTGTTGAGTATTGTTCAGCTACTACACCATTCATCCAGTCCTTTCAAAACCCCTGCCTGCTTTCAGGCGCGTTAAATGTATTCCCCCGTTATCTCATCGACTGAAACAGAATTGACATCATCAAATCTGAGTCTTTCATCGCCAGCCAATCCCTGCTGAGCTCAGTGTGTGAGAGGAGTGAAGAGGCCAGAAGCCATTTGCCATCAATACACTTAATTCAAATAATAATTACCTCCACCAATGTTCCATGTTTCCAGCCCTGTTCATTTGGTTGTGGGTTGTTTTGTGTGTTTGTTTGAACAATGACAGGGAAGAGACCCTTTTCTCACTTTCTTTCACATCCTGGTTTTAGGTTGTTTTTCCACATTTTCACTGTTTTTGAAAAGGTGTCGTTATTTGGCAATGTAGACTTTGGTGCAGCTTGATTGAATTTCAGGAGAATGTTGGGCCTTAGCACAGATACACACTCATAGTTTATCCCATGTACATATTAAGCTGACTGAAATGAGTTTGACTTTTGTCTTTCACATGCAACATTTGTCTGTCTTATACTTTTACTCCCCATAATGTAATACACACACAAAAAAAAGCAGTATTTCTAAAAATAGACATTGTGAATTATTTGTAAGATCCATTCAAGGGCACTTGGACAGAGCATCCCTCTGCCAAGGCTGATTGGCCACTTGAATACTACATTGGAAAAGGATGTATTGAGATCAAATTAATATTATGTAGACAGGAATTTTCTGCAAATTGCTTTCAATCTCACATGTTCATAGATATTCGCTCTCCACATATGCCAGATTTTTTTCATCTTGCATTATTTGTTGAGAAATTCCCCAAAATGTTAACTCAACATTAAAGATGTTCTTCCTCGGCCCACACCCCACCCTTCCACCAAGTTTCAAGAAGATCGGTTCAGTGGTTTTTGGGGTATTCCAGACAAACAGACAATAGTACAATGTGTAGATCTGCTGACTTCTGCATCAGGGGCTGTGACTGGAAGAGGACGGTGGATTTTAGACACTATTAGCTCTACTTAAGAAAATCATGACGGAGCACAAACACAGGCAGAGTACGATGAGTGGGCTGAGAGCAAACAGAGCGTAGAGAGAAGATGGGTCTGCTGAAAAGGCCTCTCTCCTGGTTGTTGAGTCAAGCAAACGTCTTCCTGCTGGGTTTCAGAGAGACGACCACAGTCAGCCCTGAGCCTCCATGATAAATGCACCAACAGCTGGACTCTTCCACCATCAGGACAATGTCGGAAGTATTTAGCGAAGTTGGTTTATGACCGGATGTAATGAATCTGCTGGAACGTGTTTAAAGTTCACTTTGAAGAGCATTGGAAGAGAAACCCTTCATCAGCTTAACACCTTCACCTCATCCCCGAGTCTGAATGTGTGCGCTGCGCTCGTCGCATTTATAGCACTGCACACGCGGACGCCTTAAAAATAAACGCACCGGCACACGAAGCATGGCGTTCATGCCATACCGTGTGTGTGTACAATTACAGAGGAAGTGCACCTTATTAAAGGTCAGAGAACACAGGGACATTCCTGGCAGTGTAGTCGGTGCTGCACGGGGGCAAGAAAAGAGCAAGGTACGGATTATGGAGGAGGGAGGGGACGGCTGTTTCCACTCCTGTCAACGTTCTGCACGTTTAAGATTTACCGTGGGCGTCTGTGGTGCATCAGGGTTTGAAGAGGACGAAGAACGGACAGTGAGAGAGCGTAACGGGCTAATGGTGGCAAAAAGTCACCCAGAATGAATCTCCTCCTTGTCGGCTCAACACAAACGGAGGTGGTGATCATGTCTGTGTCAGAACACCTAAATGCTGTTTATGGCAGAAGGAGAGCTAGACCCAAAGCTTGCAGAATTTGTAGACTGAAGCTCAGGTGCGAGTTTGGGGTCAGTCACAGTTGACGGTCAGGAGCGAGGGCTGCTCACCTCGTGCTAATGCTGATTACAGAGCCGGAGTGCTTTACTTGTTGTCGTGCTTGTAAATGACTGTTTTCCAAATGAGCACGTTGTGGGATTGTGGGTTTCTTGTATAAATGGGTTGAGGCACGTTTAGACACCGATGTTGGGAGATCAAAGGAAACAAACAAAAGAAAAAGGGGCGCGAAAAAGAAACAAGTCTTCCATCCACAAGCTGTAATTACCGCTGCAAGATGGAAAAACAGGTCCAACAAAACCCGCAAATCCTACAAGTGCGTCTGACAAAGCCCCTAATGATTAAAAGAGGATTGCTCTCCTTTTGACGTCACCTGTACAAGCACAGACTAAACAGATCGCAAGTGGCATCCAGGAGCCGGAGAAATGCCAAACCCCTGAAGGGCCTGGAGGCAGGTGCATAGTTTTGCCCCGTTAACTATGGAGTTCCTCGTCAAAGGGATTCGGGGGAAAGCATCTGTGGCCTCCACCGCTCGCGTTCTGCCCCGAGAATGGGATGCAAACATTCCCACATGTGGTGCACAGGGCAGTCACACACATGCAGCACACGTACAAACGCACAATACCCTTCGAGTGTGAGAGACCCGGACAGACTGTGATTGTTAGAAGGACTCGAGCAACAAATGATGTCATTATCTCAAAGCACACTAGCTTGGATATTATTACCATATCAGTGGGAGGCGTTGGGCATTCTTGCCGTCCATAGCCAGGGACTTCATAGTGAGAAACCAGAAAGAGACGGCATTGTTCTGAATTTTTTCTCATACATCTGACATTTTCTCTGTCAAACATGCAAAGTCAGGGTGAGAAAGTCAAGCAGCTGCTCTGGTATTTTCTCCATCCTCTGAATTCTCGTCAGGAATACCTGAGCGTGTTTCCACAGAAGATCCCACAGGGCATTCCTCTGAGCCGCTAATGTTATTTTTTCCTTTTTTAGAATTAGCGTACGCGAGGCATACAAATGATCATGCAGAAACATGATGAGAGCAGGAGGACGGCTGTAATACCGGGTCCCCATGGCAACCACACAAAACAGCATGCACTCACCATGGCAACAGAGCTGGCGAGGGAATATAGCGGGAGACAGCGTTGGAGCTGGTGCCGGCCTCTGGCTGTTTGATTTGATACGTGCATGCCAGCAGCTCAGCATCAGCAAGTACTTTACTCAGACTGAGACACAAACACCAATATATTACACTTGTGAACACTGGCATGACAGGTACTTTACATTTTACTCAACTTAAAGCTCTGATGTGTCATGCTAAAGATGTCCCCCACAGAGACGGACAATAGACTGTATGTGAGGATGCACGATGCGGCTCCAATTCCTCTCACTGTACAAATATCCTGGAAACCACCACCGCCATCTTGTGCTTATGACGTCATTTGGAGCCTCCGTATGCAGAGTAGTGATGATGGTGTGGAATCTCAGTGTCGAGGTCCCGTCGATAAACAAGCCCCACCAGCCGTGAGTCAGACTCAGCTGTCAATCATGATGATTCAGCGCATATTTATAGCATCAAATTACTAAACATGAAAACATGCATCTCTATCAAGAACTATCTGAAATGACAGAAACTACCTTTAAATTAATTTAACGTGTATTTTGACTTTTTGGTTTAGCTCATGTCCACCAACACAGAGAAGGCAGCTTGTCTATGACCTATACTGCAGCCAGCCACCAGGGGGTGATCTAAATGAATTGGCTTCACTGCTCATCTTTATGAGACATCATCGTCGTTCTGTTATTTTTTCTGCTGCCCTCGCTCCTCTCATCTCCGCTGGGAGCGCAATGCATGATGGTACATATTGGTTAGTGACCAGAGGTTGTGCTCTACTTTTCACGATGCATTATGGGAAGCAATGAGTGCACTATATAGGGTAATAAAAAAAACTACACTAAACATTCAGACACCACAACAAAATGGCGAACTCACTATATGGTTATTAGTGAATGATTTCGGCCTATTTCTTGGCCGGGTGCAGTTTCCAGGCAACCAGCAGAGACTTCAGGCGATACTGCTCGCAGCTAAAAACAAGTAAAATATCGCAAATCGCATCTTTTACCATTATTGTTTATACAGATTACACAAACAAGTTTTAACATTGGAGATATGAGTGAGTGAGCTTAGAGAAGCTAATTAGCCCTGAGTAGAATAAAAATCCCAAACTCAGACTTTTCTTAAAATAATAGAAACGCAAGAGGAGAAACACACTCAGACGCTGGTGTAGCCACAGCAGCAGTGTGTCATGATATTCAGCTCAGTAGGCCTTGGTCAATACAGACCCAGACAGATGATAAATAGCCCAACACGTCTGCTGATGCTCCAAGGCCATAGTCTCCTGTACTGTAAACAACAATGGTTTCCCTGCCAGACAAGGAGAAATCCCCAGATCCTACATCATCATTCTTCTTCATGTAGCGACATTTTTTACACATCGTTTTTGAACATAAAGATATGCTACCTCGCACGTAAAGTCAAAATGGTTTTCCCCATCCATCGATGTGTATATATACGCTGCATGCTTGTATTTTGAAGTACATAGTACTTGTACCCCTTCAAAGCTCACAACATCAAAATCATTGCCCCCAAATGAGGCGTGATTAACTCTGCACATTAAGCAGGCACTTCACAAAAGAGTCTCCCAAATGAGGTCGGTTGTCAGCGAGGTTTTTTTTCTTCTTTTCTTTTATTCATTGTCTTTAATTAAACACTGAAACACAAAGACACACACAGATATTAATCACTACGGTTTAAGCTGCTTTTCCATTCAGACGCCATTAAAAGTTGCATCGCTTGACTGGATTCGACGTCGGCTGCAGACTGAAAGGAATCGTTTCACCGCGTTCTCCGTAGACCTTTTAGTGAAGAGAGAATATTTCTTCAGTGTTTGTGGGAGTTCAGATGAGATGTCAAGTGCCACATATCGAGTGCGAGATGAAAGATAGAATGAGGCTCATGGTATCATTTCTTCCTTTTGTGTTTCCGGGAACAGTTTGCAAATCGCATGGTTGTGAAATCCTTTGACTTGAGGATGTGCATAATTTCTCTACATTGATATTCAGCCTCCCTGGAGCAAGAGGATGCTGGAGCTGTCTGCTCCCTGGAATAATCAGAGCAGGGTGGGTGTGGCAGAGGCAAAGGGCTTCACTGGCAATAACAACACAACGGACCTGAGTCAATGTCTCCATCTAGTGTCGAAAGGAAACTTGACATCATCGTGCAAATATTGTTCAGGTTGTTCATGGTCATGTTGTTTTGAAAAATATAAATACAAAAACTCAAATTCATTTCAGAAAGTGGTTGCTCTTTTTTAAAAATCTGTTTTTTCCTAATTTCAGTTGAATGATGTTGTAAACAATTACTCAAATCCTTATATACCCAGAAAGATTTTGGTTTAATATTTTTTTAAAATTATTTTAATAATGTGTTTTCCTGAAACAAACACAGTATTATGAAAAGTAGAAAAACCTCCACCAACCAAGCTGCACCAAATTTCACACACTCATGAATATCAATCCACTAAATAAGATTTATAAAATGATTCATTGAGAAATCAACAAATGCTCTATCTCGCAATAATAAAGAAATTGGACCATATTCTTGGATCTGTCCCTGGATCCAGAGGTGAAAACATAACCTCCTTGGTAGAGTGACATATCACAGTGTAGACTGAAAATGATTGTGCATGATTTTCCACCTCACTTGTATTGGAAGCTTGTTTAACTTTATGGATGTACATTTACTTTTTCTCTCTGAGGAATCACAAAATTACTTCTATTATCCATTATGGGAATCCATCTGGCTGAGATCTGTTTTGATTACATAATGTTTTCCTAATCACAACATGGACCAAAAGAGACACAAACAGGTCCACGTGCAGGTGTTCTTTTTCAATGGGCCTCTCTTGTTCTAGATTAATCTCCGACACGTCCCTCGGACAGACAGTGAGAAAACACAGACTACAGACACAAGAATTGTCCTTTTTTTAGAGACACCAGTCACTGCCAGAAAAACCTAACTGATCTCAGGTGAGTGATAACAGAACACTCAGAAGGAAATCCCATAATAACCCCTTCAAACAAAGGCAGCTGCTTTGGAGTTTGGAGCTAAATGCTGGAAGAAGAACAGGAGATGATATAGCATTACATTAAAGCTATTAGAATATGTTACTTTGAGTAATAGATTTTGGGGATGTGGGTGATACATTAGGCAAACTCAATATACTGTGTGCACAAATAGTTAATAATTAATTTAACTGTAGTTTCCCTCCTTAAGCCTTTTTTATAACTATTAAAATGAACTACATGAAAGCATATTCTGTATAATATATTCTGGAGCTCCCGTTGCCTACCACAAGACTATTAGTGTTTATATTAAGCAGCCAACCAATCCTCACCTGGGAATATTTCCTATGGTTCCCCAGCACAAAGTAAAAATAAGGTGAGATATAGAGACAAGAGGTAAAAATATGTCCGTGTATAAAAACTCTGAATCATCCAGTTCATATAATAAATAAAATATAATCTACAAATTACAGAAAGTAACCTCGCACTACCTACTGTTATCAAGGTAATCACCCACCTGCTCCTCTGCGACAGGCAAGTTGTCCAACTGTGGCTGCTGGGTTGACGGCTGTGTCTGGGCCTGAGGCTGGGGCTGCATTGGGGGTCTGTTCTGTCCTCTGTGTCTCAAGGAGGGAAACAACCTGGTCCACTGCAACAACCCACCCTGCACACACACGGACACACAAACATGTAGAGATTGTGCAGATGACACGACTGCAAATCCTGTAAAAATTCCTGATGCTTGAGGTTATTAAAGTAATGACATGGGGGTCAGGCAGTGCAAAACAAGCAGTAACAAGTTGGTGTGTGCTGACGTACCTGTGGCTGCTGTGTGACGCAGCATAATAAATATAATATAATATATTCTGGAGCTCCCGTTGCCTACCACAAGACTATTAGTGTTTATATTCAGGAAAATCCAGCCATCATCTATATCGTTTATCCTTTTGAGGGTCGCAGGGGAAGCTGGAGAAAATCCCATCTGACATTGGGGGGGAGGCGGGGTACAGCCTGGACAGATCACCAGCTTGTCACACAAGATGATGCTAATAATTAAAACGAATATAAAACTTTAAATTCCACACATCAACTCAAATCAACCAAAGGGTAAAGAAAAAATTAAATTCTTGAGTTAACTCGAGGCTTTTTGTAATAAATAAGTCCTTTGCAAAGTAAATAATTAGTCATCAAGTTGATTTATTACACAGACCAAATATAATTCATTACATTTCATCAGAAAGTTGTCCATGCAACAACTCCCTCACCACATCCATAAACTATTATTTCACTCTCAAAAATACCGACACACAGATGACAGCATTATCTCAGTGGTCATATATTATCAATATTATTATGCACAAAATATAAAACTAGCATCTGTTTTTTTGACATCAACACATAGTGGCTGCATTACTTCTCTCGCACAAAATGTTTCCACATGTATACACACAGTCTCCATATACGTCTCTTATCATGATATTGTATAATAAATATCATCAGACATTTAAGACCAAGTTTCAGGTCTTCTTCTTCTGCGCAGGCAGAGAAAAGACTCGGCTAAGACAGAATAAATAAAACCTTGAGCAGTGTGTGAGTTTGTGTGTATGCATGAAAGAGGAAAGAGAGCATGAATTGATAAAAACAAAAAGTCCAGGGTGTGAAACGTGACCTGCTCCTGAACGCCTGCACCCATGTGTGTAAATGTGAATGTGGTTAACAGGGGAGGTCACCTGGGAGACCCTGAGATAGCCCATCTAACCCGTATCCTGCCAAACAGCCCCGTCTGTCAGCCACAGTGTACTTGAAGAATAAAAGGTCAAAAGGGCCAAACCGGTGAGCTCTGGAAAAAACCTGGCTGCTGCAGTCGCTGTCAGTCAAACTCACTTGCTTTGTTAATGCGTCCAAAAGCAGGAAAGGGTTGAGACCTGCTGCTGCTATGAAACACTGCCAAAGTAAAGAAACAACAACTGAATGATAAACCCATGGTCAACTGTGTTGCTGTGGATTCTTTAATCCTAAATCATCAACTTGTAACCATGACCTCAGCACCTCCTAATGGGATGGAATATAATGTTCTAGCAGGGGTCTGTTTTCACTCCTGTCGTCTCAGTGAAAGATGAAAATTCTTCAAAACATGATGAGGAAGATGTATCAGATCATTGACTCAAACACCCTGTGAATCTATGATCTTCTGTCATATGTTTCCTCTCTGACCAGTTATCGGCGTCTCAGATGCTGGTTACACAGTAGCCATTTTGGAAGTATAACGGCGGTACATGACAGTGGGTTATACAAAACTATTTCACATCGCCATAAGTTTGTATCCGTGTGGACAGTGTGTGGAACTCCAGTTTAGCCTCAGCATCCGTTCTCCCACTTCTATATCCTCCACTGGACTGAGGACGGATGCTCCCCCCTCGGAGCCAGAGGTCTAACTTCTCTGCCTTGAGAAATGATGCCTGTTTCACACAATGATGACCATCGGAAAGCTATGACATAAATGTCTCCTACTTTGTGCTTCACACTTCTTCATTAATCGGCCTGCTGTCAGGCTCAGTTCAGGTCGGGTCAGCCAAACACCGCCTGAGGGAGGCAGTGACACAGCAGATGATCTGTACAAATATATTTTGTCATCTCTCCTTTTCTTCTTTGTTCACTCTCTTTCATTCTGTCCGACATTTTCTCTCTGCTCTGTTTTGTCCTCCTCTGCGTTGGTTGATTCTCTTCCTGCTTTCTCAGTCCGTCCTCCTTCACCTCTGTTTTTCTCATTGAGCTGGTTCTCGCTCTCAGTGCTGCAAGAGGAAGTTGGTTGCCATGTTGATGTCGTTGTTTGAAGCTCTGAGGGCCTCCAGGGCATCAGTCCTGGAAAAGCCCATTTCCACTAAGAGTGCAACCTACGAGACAAAATAAAACATAGACTAAGAGACGGAAGCAGCCAACTAATCATCACCTGGGAATATTTCCTATGGTTCCCCAGCACAAAGTAAAAATAAGGTGAGATATAGAGACAAGAGGTAAAAATATGTCCGTGTATAAAAACTCTGAATCATCCAGTTCATATAATAAATAAAATATAATCTACAAATTACAGAAAGTAACCTCGCACTACCTACTGTTATCAAGGTAATCACCCACCTGCTCCTCTGCGACAGGCGTGTTGTCCAACTGTGGCTGCTGGGTTGACGGCTGTGTCTGGGCCTGAGGCTGGGGCTGCATTGGGGGTCTGTTCTGTCCTCTGTGTCTCAAGGAGGGAAACAACCTGGTCCACTGCAACAACCCACCCTGCACACACACAGACACACAAACATGTAGAGATTGTGCAGATGACACGACTGCAAATCCTGTAAAAATTCCTGATGCTTGAGGTTATTAAAGTAATGACATGGGGGTCAGGCAGTGCAAAACAAGCAGTAACAAGTTGGTGTGTGCTGACGTACCTGTGGCTGCTGTGTGACGCTCCTCCTGGCCTCATTGTACTGGGCCAGCAGCAGCTGCTGGTCGAGCATGTCCATCCTCTGCTGCCTCTGGATGTCCAGAGTGGCCCCCATCCCAGGAGGCGTCTCGCTGATTGGCTGGGAGGCTTAAGGCCAAAGGTAATAATGTTAATAACATATTAATAGAGCGGCAGACAAAAAAACATGTAAATGAAGAGAAAAGTGTGTGTTTAAAAAGGATTCCTGCAGAGCTGGTGCCAGGATTCAAGATCTGTTGCTTGTGACAATACATTTCATATCTAAAATAGAAACATAGCAAATATCAAACTAGCTTACTCTTTAAACTGGCTCAAATTCTCAGCACAGACTAATCACAGGAAATCACACACTCTCTCACACCTGAAAGACTTTCAATGACCGTGCAGGACATTAGAAATTGGACGGGAGGAGTAAGTTAATGTTTTACTTTGAGAGAATAAAGTAATGGGTGCATTCAAATGAAAAACCACATCCCCAGTCAGTCAAAAACTACTTTCACTAACGAATACTGGTTGACTTCATACAACTATTAAATTAAGACATTGCTGACCCATAAAGTTCCTCCGAACAATGAGCACAACTGTGAAAACGTGATTTGTTTTTAGAAGTAATTTCCTTTTTGTTAATAAGTGACGTCTAGAACATTGGGAGTATGAGCTGCTTTAGCTCATTAGCCTCAGTAAGTATAACAAATGTCCACAAAACTTTCACAAGACAAAGTGGAAAACAGGCTAAAACAGATCATTTCAACATTAGTTTTACTTGAAAAAGTAGAAAGAGAATTTAAACTGATTAAGCAAAGCAGTGTTCAAAGTGGAGATTATTATGTTATTATTCCTCAGATAGACTACAACAGTGCATCAAGCTCGGCAACATTGGTTTGCACAGGATTTGTGAATGTGACAACTTTAGGTGGGACTCACTTGAGAAGACTGGCTCCAAAATATACCGTCCAATACGAGACATCCAAGCAGGCACGAAGAGGATATTTTGTAACTGGAGAATATTGGAGTAGTACAGCCCGCCTGAGATCTGGAAGGTACATTTGCAAAAAAAACGTGCATTTAGTATGGAAATGGACGAACTGCATGAAATTTGCTGCAGTTTAAATATTGGGGGTATTCCTAGATACCTGGTAAACCACAAGAGGAACTTGGCTACTCACCAGTCCGCTGAGAGCAAGAAGCCACATGAATGGGCTGGATGTCAACAGCTGGAAGAGAGAGTACAAGAAAGAAACCATGAAGATCACACTATTTGGAGAAAGAACAGTAGAAGACAAAGCAATACAGATACACACTGGCTCACAGCAGTAGAACATGGGCTTACCTGCAAGCCCACTATGTAGATCAGAGTCTTGTTGGTGATGCTAATGTGGCCCAGGACCTGAGTGACGGGCATCTTTGGGATCGACAGGTAGAAAGGCACAAACAGAGAGAAGACTGGAGCAAGCCTGTGAGGGGAGAAGGGGAAGAGGATGGAGATGGCACAGGAACACAGAGAAGAACAAAAGAACGAGCATTTCAAACTAGTCACTGTAATTATCAGGGTTGCCCAAGGCTTACATGCTCACATGTCGAGGTGAAATAGGATTTTCTCCATAAATGACACATAGTGTGTATATGTCCTTGGTACAATATAAACCTAACTGAATACAAGGCAGTATATCCTTGTAATCGAAGGATCCTCAGTGGCCATAAGAACAACAAAAAGTTATTTCCTTTTCAGAGATCCGGCACATTCATACTGGTATGTAAAACTGTGTTTTAAAAAAAGATATATCTCCGTCCAGACGAGTGTTTTAACACTGCTTCAGAAATAATCTAAATCCATACTGGAACACATGAAAACGCACATCACATGACCAATTAGTATGCTGGACCTGTTTGCCAGTGTAAACAGGAAATAGACAGTCAACTTAGTAGTTAGTTGCATACTAGCAGAAAATTGTAATAATGAGGAATTGTGAAAAGTAAGATCCTTCTTTGCTTGGACCAATGACAGGGTTTAACCTTACTGAAAGTTTGGTTTAGCAAGATTTTGGTGACTGATAATGAAGAAGCGTGTGTAAGTGTCAGTGTTTCTGTTCCTGCCCGTCCACACCAAAATCCAACGTCAACGCTTTCAAACTACAATGGGGCCAGCAGCGTTTCCAAAAGTCTCTGGAGTCTTCAAAACTCTGGACCAGTGTGGATATCAGACAAAACAGTAAACACATTAGTGGGGATGTAGTCTGTGGCTACTTGAGCGACCGAGCTACTTACAGTCCTGTGGACAGTTCTTCGACTTCATAGTCAAATAGAAACTGGAAAGCCTGCACCAACAAGAAGTCCGTCAGCGCAGACAAACACCACGTGCCAAACAGGAAGGACTGAAATAAAGAGATGCAACACATATGATGGTTAGAAAACTACATAAATGTTTTCAAACAATTCATTTCACAAACACAAAATCATTGTCAAATTTTGGTCATGAAGCAACTACTTTGTGCCAGATGAGGAAGTTAAGTATAGTCTTCTTGAAAAAAGGAAGTTGCCAAACAGGTGAAACTTGTCTGTGACTGAGGGTTATGTATTTAATCCTGTAACATGTGTATTGCTTTTGTTCATGCAGGTAACTGAATAAGAAGTAATTCAACATATTAAACCCATCCAGTCTAGATTTTGAGGGAATTGCAGTGAGTCAAATCTGTTTTCTGTGTATCCATGTATGTTCACATCCATCAATTAGTGGATTTGGATACTCACAGCAAACTTCCTGGTGCCAAACCTCCTCTCAAAGATTCTGAAGTTGTAAATGAGCAGGCTGCTACAAAAGGAGTCCTTCAGGTCGACACAGACGAGCCGGCCACACAGCAACCTCCACACCTGCAGCACAAAGGATTTATTCACACACGTTACAGATGCACAACATTATGACCATTTGAGATTTGTTTTTAAAGTCAAAGTCCACTAAAAAGCTTTTTCAGAACTTTCAAACGCATTGCATGGTCTTCATCAGCATGGATGTAACTCAGGTGGCATTCTGTGGCCTGCTTGTGACTATTGGTGTGTAAAACAGGACAGATGCTGAAGACGTACCTGGTGCTGCTGCACGACAGCCTGTATGTTGTATGCAAACAGTTCCTGGTAGTGAGGCAGCAGGGTGAGCATCACAGTCAGCCCATTGAGAACCAGCAGGAGGCCTTTAGACAGCGGAGCCATATCTATACACAACAAGAGGGGTTAAAGGTTATTTAGTTTACTCAAGTACTGCATTTAAATAGTTATACACACTTCACTTGTTTCTTTCCATTCTATGCGCAAAAGAACAGTCTGTCCAAGTCACACTGAGTGGTATTTCAAGATACTAATGGCAGAGCATGAATGAATGAATAAATAAATCAACTGAGGGAAATTTCTTACTAGTTTACCAAAACAAGAAGGGCTGCAAATAACTCTAACTTTCATGATCTATGTATCTGCTGATTATGTTCTTGAGAGATCAATGAGTTATTGGATCTATTGGCAACTTCTCTGAGTCCAAAGTGACGTGTTAAAGTGAGTTGTTTTGTCCAAAACCCAAAGAAATGTAGTTTATTATTATCATGACTTTCAAAAAGCCAAAACCACATAATATTTTCCTTTATTGATAAAAAAACAAGTATATATGAATTGTCTGTTGTTAGACTCAACTATCAACTCAATGCAGCTGTAAAACAACATATTATTACAACTGATTAAGCCACAACGAAAACAATCAAGTGCTGTTTCAAGGTTCATTCATTAGTAATAATGATGTAATGCTGATGATTCCCTGTTTGTATGTATTGATCTACATTACAAGGCTCTGAAGTGCAGTGGTATTTGTACTCGGTCAGGGATGTAAATACTTCCTCCACAGCTAAAGTAAGAAGTGACACTTCTACTTTATTATACCGGTGATATAATAAATATAAGTGAGGAGTTGATGGTGGATGATTTGTACTCAGAGGGGGCGCTGGCTCGGAGATTAGCTAACATTCAGTCGATAGCATTTCCATATGAAGCCTTTAGCTCATTTACAACATGAAAACCTCCACTGGGTGAAGCGGCTGATGTGGAAAACAACTGCCGGGTTATTAACCAGCTGACGGGATCTGGAACAGACAGACGCAGCCTGGAGGAAATGAATGACGGCGCGATGCTAACAGCAGCTAGCCGCGCTAGCCGGCTGGAAGTGACAGGAGCCGCGGGCAGAGGGCAGCGACAGCCCCGGCTCGGGCTTAACTCTACAGCGGGGATATACTCACACAGGCCCCGGGAGCCGGTGGTGGTGAACATGGCGTCTGGAGGAGCCACGGGACCCAGACGGACACCGCGAACCACCCGGGACTGAGCGACGCTAACAGCGGGACAGCGGAGAGAAGTTGGGGTGAGGGTCCATGTTGCGAGGGGAGGGAGGGAGGGAGGCCGGGGGGAGGAGGAGGAGGAGGAGGAGGAGGAGGAGGAGGAGATGTCCTACGGGAGCCCGAGAAGACCAAAACAGGCTGATTCGCAATCCGCTAAAATAACACGGGAGTTGACCTGAGGAGGGCGCTGTTGCTCTGCATTGTAGATGTAAAACATATTTTTGTTGAACTTCCATGAAAAACATATTCACATCCATGCACATGGTCACTGACAATGAAGGAACAACAATTCATGTAGAATATCAATAATTTATTCATTTTTATTAAATTGCTAAAGATGTGCAACTAGATTATAACCCCCCTCTCTATTAAGCATTTACTGATCATAAGATAAGATGAGATAAGATAATCCTTTATTAGTCCCACAAAGGGGAAATTAGCAATATTACAGCAGCGAGAGTCAAACATAGGCATCAGTGAGTAATAATAAGTAACATGCAATACTCAAGTGTAATGAATATAAAAAAAATATAGAAAAATATAAATGGGATAAAGATCATGTATACAGTACAGTGTAAAAACGTTTAGTTCTACTGGGAGCAGAGCTGGTTGTCCAGTCTTCCCACTGCAGCAAGGAATGACCTGCGACACCTCTCCTTCAGACAGACAAAAGATAATGATCAAAATAAAATTAAAAAAGATAAAGAAAATATAATCTATATAGTGCATGCCCCTTAGATTTAGTCAAGCTGCATCAAATTACCCACACTCATATCAGTTCCCTAAATATGACTGGTTTATGTCATTATGATTAAAAGTGGATGTCACATATTTTAAGAAAGTGAGAAAAAAACCATCCTGACATTAAGTTTTGTGGGAATCTGTTATCAGTTTTGTGTATAATCTTGCAACAAACAGATGGAGGTGAAAACAATCATCTGCATTGTACAGCTACTAATCAGTCATGGGAAAAGGCCTCAGGTCCTTTATTAGGCCCAAGTTTAAGTGGCAACACCAAGTGTAGAAATGCAAAAGTAAAAGCCATGCATTAAAAATTTTACTTAAGTTTTAGCAAAATACTTTTTAGCACCAAAGTATACTTAAAACTGCCAGAAGTAAAAAGCTGTAATTTTGCAGACAGTATTTTATATTATGAGATTATAATAAGAGATGAATTAGTGTGTACATCACTTTAATGTTGCAGCTTGCAAAGGTTGGGCTAATTTCAATCACTTTACATACTGCTGAGCACATAAAGAGACGCGCAGGGGGAGAGGGAGCGTCCAGAATCACCTGAATCGGGGGGGAGCTGGTCTCACTGGATGCATTTAAAGTAGCCTCATTTTAAACGACTTGGAGACAGGCACATCTGGCTGTAGGTGTTTTGACTAATTCATTTTGTCCCCGTTTGATCCCTGATGTTGAAGACTCGCGAGGAATATCTGATGGATATTTTTAAATAAATTATGATTCTGTAATTCGCTCTTTATTTTGAAACTGTATGAATGTGTGCAGCCCTGTCAAGTGTGCTGTCTTGACCAGGATGCTCTGAAATATAATAAAATGACAGAAAAATATAAAATAAAAAGGAGAAGTAAAAAGAGATATTTTGATCTCAATGAGACTTTCCTGTTAAAATATAATAAAAATAAAAGTAAATAAAGTACCTCTCAATAATAGTATATTGATAGAATAACTCGTTTAGATGTTCTTTTATGTTTTGTGGTGGAGTAGAAGTGCAAAGTAATAATGGAAATACCCAAGTAAGAGAGTTACTATTTAAAGCAAATCTGCTAAATGTATCATGACAGATTCCACAGAAATGCATCCACACAGCGATGAGAGCAGGATCGTCTCCCATCTGCGGACGTTGTCTCCCTGGTGACCACCAAGACCTCCAGGCTGAGAACCCCTGATCTGACCCCTGCAGCTGGGTTTCCAGCGTCTTGCTCACAGATGTTTCAGCAGAGTCGGATGTTGGAGCTGGAGGATCCTCCTGATGATGGGGGCCAGTCTCCTCATCCACGACTCCACACTGCTCGTACCTCACACGCCTCCGACGGGGCATTCCCAGGCCCTGAAGCACCAGCATGTTTGACCTTCACGCTTGTCATCTACGGCCATTTGCTCAGTGTGTGATATGTGTTTATGGGTTGGTTGGATGTATGCATACAAGCAGCACATGGAATGTTTCCCCCCTTGAAGCCATGTGATCATCTTTCTGACAGAGCGCTAACTGTTAATTATCTTTGGGGCCTTGAGCAGGATGTGACTGCACAAAGTCCAGATTAATGACTTTTTCTTCTGGTGCTCTGGCCTCATGCACACAGTGTCATATCTTGTCAAGGTCCAGACTTCCTTTGCAGAGGCCCTGCTTTGTCTTACACTACAGGCTGCCAGTTTTAGTCACATCAAACGCTGTGTGTACCTTTGAGCCCGGCGGTGATTGCTCCGGAGCCATTAGATCCGATGCTTATGCTACGTCCAAGTACATTTGAAAAGATATGGCGAACAGCTGTCTAATAGTGTTGCATTTCCCAATCATCCGCAGATGCAGTGGCGTGTTAGTTCCCATTGGTTAGTTCCCACCCATTAGGTCTATTTGGCTGCCGGTGGTCAGATGTGAGTGCAAAGCAGAGCTCAGGAACAGCTTGCTAATTGTGTTTCAGACCTTCTCTGTCACTGATGTAGGAGTGAGGTCTAAAAAGGTTGCTTTGCCCCTGTTCTCAATCAAAGATAATAAGATTAAACAGCGCGGAGATGTGTGTTTGCGTGTGTTTGTATGTGTGTGTGTGTGCTTACCAATAAAGAGACTCCAGATTTGGAGACAGCCTTGACTCCTGCTGTTTGCTTTGTTCATTAAGAGGAGATGAGCAGATGGTTTGCTGGTCTGTTGTGCAGTGCACACATGCGGACACACACAGACACACGCGCACACACACATGCAAATACACATACATGCATGCTCGGCCCTGTCACCTTAGCTTTATCCTCCATTTATCTTTTCCATTACACATCTCTCAGCAGGACAATGCCACTCGGTGAATTGTAAGGGATGTGTGTCCATATGTGTGTGTTCGGGCATTTGTGTGTCTGTGTGTGTGTGGGAGAGAGACAGAGAGACAAGGGAGCGTGAAAGAGTCGAGCGCTGCTGAATGAAGTCACAAACCTTTTTAGTCAAGACGGCCTCTGAGGTGGTCAAAAAGCTGATGACTCATTCGCACGTTCATTTATGTGAATCATTGCTATTCACTTGTCAGCCGCTCTGTGTTCAGGAAGAATTGCTTGTAACAGAGGTATTGTTTTAGTCCTGCAACACAGCTTATCTGCCTATGTCCAGGAAATGGCACTCTGCACATTGAGACAGGGTAGAACGAGCAGAAATCTGGCCGAGATTTTCTCTTTTTTCTTTTGGCACAACAAAGGGATTCAGAACAATGCGAAACAGATTATTTACGACTTAAGAAAACTTAATTTTGCTTTCCACTGAGCATCCTGAGCATCCACCTTCTGTCTTAGGGGAAATTATCTGCTTTAGATATGTTCACCGGCATTTTAATCATTGACCCTCGCACATCATTTATTACATATTCATCCTTTTGCCCTCTGCATTTGTTGAGGAGCACTTGGTGTGGTGTCGCATGTCTGCAGCTACACAATCTGTTTGCTCCTCATTTCAGTTTTGATGCTTTCAAATATCTTATATGTGAAAACAGTTAACAGATTTAAGTTGAGCCACAATTGATTTGTTTCCAGACATTTACAGTGATTTAATCCTAAAGGTGCCAGTAGATATTATTCATTCATTGAATTAGATAAAGTTTAATCTCCTGCAATACTAATATTTAATAGAAAATAATATCTTCTTTGTGTCTTTCTTATCTCCCTGCAAATTAACCATAAAAGTGAATTATTACCGACACAAGTTTTTGCTTTTAAAGTTTTACACTCCTCTCTATCCTGTGGGGAAAACACAATAAGAAAACAAGAGCAGCCACGGAGCTGTGTTGCATCGTCAACATGTTTCACTAAAGGACAGTTTACACGTGACCCTGCTCAGCACCTTCCTGTCCGTCCGTCAATACCTACGTGCATGTTTTTTGGGATGGAGCAAGAATCAATCCCACCCCCCCCACACACTCCCTCATATATGTATAGACATGCAAGCACACGGAGCTCCCCCTCCTCCGTACGCACGACACAAATCTCAAGGGTTCACTGTATCACAGGATGCAGAACTATTTTTTTTTTTTGTTGCCACAGAAAGGATAAATAAATCAAACTATAAAGCCACATTCCACAGGGTCCAGTGGTGCGGTGTAGTTCAGAGAAATCAATAAAGATAAAGATTCACATGAAAACAATTAAATTAATGAAACATTGAGGGGGGGGAAAAAGAAAGAAGCAGTAACACAATTTAATAAAAAGGATTTGTATTGTTTGTATTGTCAAACTGCACTACTGCATAACATACACAATACAAGTCATTAACTGACTGTACACCATGCCATTATGTCTTTTTTTGATGATAATAATAACAAAGATGATGACTATATATGTACACGACTCTGTTACAAGTAATACTCGTCCAGCACTTGTGTCCAGATAAACAGCACTGACAAAAAAACAACTATGGTCGTCTTCATCTAGGATCTAAAAACCTCGATTGAAAGAAACACAGTGAAACACATCATCAGAATAAAGTACTGTTCCCACTACGGCCAAGATTTGGTGATAACTGCAATAAATTAAAACGAGAGAACAATGGGAAAGTTCAAATGTCACCGTTGAAATGTCGGGGAGTCAACGTGGAGACGTGGATCTCAGATGCCACTGAGCATGCCTGTCGATTGTAGGTCTCATGAAGGAGGAATCTTCGTCGCACTTCCATCCATCCATCCATCCATTCATCCATCCATTCTTTCATCCATCCATTCTTTCATCCATCCATCCGTCCATCCATCCATCCATCCCAGCTTCAGTACATCCCAGTGGTCTGCAGGAACACTCTGCCCTCTGAAATCCACAAAAAAATACAGATTAGTTAAGCACAATTTAAATTCTTAACATTTAAACTTATGAAACCGCATTTAAATTCACTAGATCTGGATTTTTATTTTATTTGGATCTGCACCAAATTTCACATTCTCATAAAATTGTGAGAATTTTTTCTTCAAGCTTCTTCAAAATCCTGGACCCGCCCCCTGATCTAGACCCACATCAAAATGAAATGGGATCTTTCCTGATCCATACCACGTCCATTGACCCGTAGTTTTTGCGTAATCCTGGTAACAACAAACGCAGACGAAAACACAACCTCATTGACGAAGGTACAACTCAGACAGTTTGATTTTCCAGTCACTGAAACAACAGGATGTAAAATGCAGTGTACAATTAATTATTCATATAATTATTGAATAAGACCCTATAAAGCCTCAGACTTAATAAAAGATCATAATTTAGTAAAGTGTGAGTTGAAAATGTTTGGGCCCCTGATCCCTGTTTTTTGTGATAAAAACTTCCTGGCACAAAGAGACCACATCCTGCCTCGCTGTCTGACAGACAATTCCCCTTTAAATGATTTATTACTGGGTGTTAATTATGCAAATGATGTCCAAACAAACTCGTCACGAGGACAATTAAGACAGCCGTTAATTAGTGGCCAGTTTTCTTCTTGCTTCACTGACATTCAATTAAAAACTGCCTTTGAACAAGCACGCCGGCTCGTGCGGCGGTCCTGGCACGGCGTGGAGCAGAGGTGGGCTCGAGCGGCGCACTCTCCTGATGAGGTCGGGGTCCAGAGATCACAGCCCTTTTTTTTTTTCCTGTCTGTTTAAGATGTTACACGTGAGAAATTATTATTAATCTATCCCTGCGAGGACAATAACGTCGGCAAATATAAATATATTAAAACGTCCGACTCCATTAAAATGGTAGCCCAGATGAACTGCCTCACGCTTCATTTAATTTTGTTCAATTTGTCAGGAGCGGTCTCTGTGTGAAATCTTTGAAAACCCTTCCAGTAGACTGGTCAGTTAAGCATCAAAAGCAGAGAGGAGGTGAAATAATGAAATCTGTTGTCCGGGCTCAGTTGACAGGAGCAGAATAAATCCCCACCAGCAGGTATATCAGCGTTTATTTCATAATTCTTTCAATGAAACTGAATAATTTACCAAGCAGGACAAGTCATGTGAAGGTACGACTGTTAATTCACCACAAACCTGGTGCAGTGCCTTTAGAAATACTGATACACACATACCTTTGTGTTTTAAAAAATGAGTCATACTTTATTTTTAAGAGCTAGACTCAAACTCAAAAGATCACTTGAGCAGCTTAAAAGACTTTTATGTTTTTACTTAATATGAACATTTATATTTTTATGTAATAGGCCAAAAAAGGAAAAATGTCTTGACATTTCAAGAACAAAGTGGTAATTCTACAGAGAAAGAATCACAGACTTTTTTGTGGAGGAGGAAAGTTAAGTAGTGGTCGACTTTGACATCCGCATGATATTCAAAGGAAACTCTGGCGAACACATTTTCTCCCTGATGCATATTTCCAAATTTTTTATTTTATTTATTTTGTTATTTCATAATATATACTTTACTCTGAAAATCTCAGAATTTTTTCTATCTTCAATATGGTCCTGTTACACTTTCAGAATATTTTCTGTTCTTAGGTGGCAAATAAATTATGAATTTTTCCTATCTCTATAATAGGGTTGTTTGTCCTAATTTTTATGTAAGTTTCCGTGATTCAGCAGTGGCAGCAGTTTTTACTCAAACTGAGGAGGCGGCCTGTTATTTGCACACCTGTACCTTGTACTGTTGCCTTGGTGTCCAGCCTGTTGTCGTCGTGGTTGCTCCCATCCACGTCCTGGGTCACGGGTTCTGTGTGAGGAGGCGCCGCCGATGATTGATGGCCTGTAGTTTGGTCATTAATTAATAAGGACACTTAATTAGAGGCTAATGAACAGTCGGGGCTATGTTGCACTGACGGCTTGGTGACATTTAATATGAAAATGAGGAACTGGCAATAAAAACGGAGTCACAACAGAAATATAATACATGAGACGTAAAAAAAAAAAAAGGTACCTGTGTGTGTGTTGGCAGTGTGCAGGAGGCTGTGCTCGGCCTGATCTCGGAGTTTGACCTCCTCCTCCAAAGCTTCCTGTAGCCTCCTCTTACTTCTCTTTTCCTTCTTCAGGCGCTTCTGGATCAGAACTAAATAGAGAAGAGGAAGAAGATGAAGGAGAGATGACAAAGGACGTTGTTGCTTTTATAATATTTCAATACATAACGTCATTTCTGTTGTTGTGTTTTTGTCGCCCTGACTTTCCTGCATCATTACATTAAGAGCTCTGAGGGACTTTTTGTTCATACAATGTGTTGCTGGGGTTTTGATGAGATATCAATAGTCATTAAGTGTCATCATATATATTTGACATGAAATTGAATTGCATTCACAGAGGCTGGTTGACAGGTTTTGTCAAAAAACGATTGAAAGCTTTTCCCGCACATGCAACAGGTCACCAGCATCATGTGACCAATTTTCATTGGCACCTTCTGCCAACGTCTCCATCCCGTGTGACCTTATCAAGGAAACAACCTTTGACTGGCATTTGCTCTCACTGTGCCGTATTTGAAAGCAACACGCCAAACCTGATTTACTTTGTAGTATACCGCCAACCTCAGTCTAATTCACCTCTGCAGATGCTTTAAGGCGCTAATATACAGTAGGTGTCCGCTCTTCCTGATCTGATTTTCAAGTTACTGGACGTCCTGTCAGCTTAGAAGTGGATTAGACCAAACTGTTTTTGCTGTGCAGCAGAATTTCCAGTGTTAAAATGTAAAAATCTGCAAATTAGAATAATCTCCATGGGAAAATCAACAGATACTGTGTCGGATGCTACCTCTGTTTTTCTGTTCGATGCTAAGCTGCCGCTCCAGAGTCTCTCTGAGCTCCCGCTCTCGGACCAGCTCCAGCTTCAGCTCCGTCCTCTCCAGCTGGTCCTGCTTCTCCTGCGCCCGGGCGTTTTCTATGGCAACCCTCAGCAGACCCTGCTTGGAGACACACAGGCACACATCAACAGGTTACACACCGGACAAAAGCCAGAAGACTAAAGCCGCAAGCATCTAAAAATGCACCAGAGAGTAATCACCTGATCTCGAGTAAATATTTACTCTTTTTAATGTGTTTTTAAACTTTCAGGATTAAAGTAGATTAAAAATGAGCTGCAGTTGTTTCAAGCAAAGAGGATGTAAACCAGCTCGCTGTAAAAATACAAAGATCACAGTGAACTTGTGTAATTAGCAGGAAAGAAGGACTTTTCTGAATGAAATCAACACTGATCTCTTAACTCCACGTTAAAGACGGAGCTGATATCACATCAGGATCAAATGAGGTTAACAACATGTGGGTTTTTTTCCTGTGTAAACCGAACCGGCGAGCGCATTCATTGTGACTCTGCCATAACAAAGACGTGTAAAATCTGAGAAGCAGGTCAGCACACGCCCATTCCAATTACTGCGTTTCTTAAATGTCTGCCTTGTCTGCTATTTATCATTTCAGGAAATCCCAAAGAGTGGCTCATCTCCCTCTCTATTCATCTCGGAGTATAATAACGATAATAATAAAGCCCCGGCAGAGCCTCACCTGGATGTTCGTGAGCAGGGTCTCTATGGAGGACAGGCCTTCGGGGAAGATGAAGGGAGCGTGGTGGAGACCTGCTGGGAGCTTCTGTCCTGCAGGGTAAGATACCCTCTCGCAGCCCTCCCTGCCTGATGGGGGTTTCTGGTAGACTTGTCTATCACAGCTCTCCCTTGTTGTCGGAGTGGCCATGGAGCTGTTATCTGGAGGGCATGGAGACAGTTTGATGTCTAGTCAGAAAGGCTAACACAATAATATGCAACAATATGTTAATCAAGGTTAAATGCAAATTTCTATAATTCACAGCATTTACTTAATTTCTTGTAAACATATCAAGCCCAAAATCAAATAGGTGTTTACACTAATTACTGTGTGTGCAAGTGCATGTACATATACAGAGAAGTCCTGGTTTGGGGTTCTGAAAATGTGGTTACCCTTTATTAGATGGCACACTGCCTATTGATAATTCATCACAGCTTGACATCTCACATAAAACAGCTAAGAAGCTGCATTATGGATGACCATCTGTTTGTAAACCTGAGAACTGCCTGTTCCCGTTTCGTGACAGCGAGGGACTTGACGATTGGCCGGTTTTTTCCACATTTTTTCCCCCCTACATCAGTCTGTTGCTCGCTCTATACGTGTACTGTCATCCGAGCCACTGAGGACGGAGACGTCCTGGGAGTCCGGGGCTTATTGGAGCAGAGACGAGTGTGAACGTGCGATGTGAGATCTGGCACTTTTCTCTGTCTGTGACAAATGACAGTGTTTTCTCCACTTAGCTGACCACAGCATCTTCTGCTCCAAATCCACCCACCTCCCCTTCTCCGCCTCGGCCACACGTCTTGGCAACTGTCACATTCAAGGTGTTTCACAGATGAGAAGCAATACCCCCCCACACCCCCCCGCCTCTCCTCCATTCTCCCTCTTTCTTGCTAAAAGCATTGCTCTGTAGAGAAAGGTAATTAGCAGGTGCTGGCGAGCTCAGCGGAGGGCATCCAACTACACTCCTGTGGCTCACATACAGACACACACACACATTCATAGGCGCTGAAGTGCGCAGTCAGCAGCGTGGGCTCCCCAGGCTCCTTGGATGTGACTGATCCTTTATTGAGTTACTGTTTTACGCCTACTTTACCTCACACTCACACACACACACGTTTGGCATAAATACACACACATACACACAACTGCCAGCTCGTTTGATCATTTACCCATCTCCGTAACCAAGGTCACTGTCTGTTTTTCTCTTTTCTCCCAACTTCATCTCTCTTTTCCCCCCCTCTCTTATCCCTCTCCCACCCGTCCCCAGGGCTAATGAACTTCACCACGTGAAGACTGCCAGTCAGCGGAAGAGAATGGGAGGGAGGGAAGGAGAGAGAGACAGAGAGAGAATAAAATTCTGCTGATGTTTGGTTAATGGGAGTGAGGTGTCAGGGATGGCCTCTGATCTCTGCTGCATGGATACGTTGTTCAAAGACCACCGAAACAGCACACACAGCCAAAACCGCCTTGCATGCACACACACTCAGAGATTATCATACAATGGATTGACAGAATGACAGCGCTGGAGTGCTCTTTGAAACTCTGTTCAATCCATGATAAACCTGTCCTGTGATGTTCTAGGTCAAATACAAAAGCCTGCAATCCGGCAAATGTACATGTGTTTCATTTGCATGCCGGAAAATCAATTGAAAATCAATTGCATAAATGTGATGTGTGACGCATGGCATTCACGTTGTAGGTGCCATCACTGTTTTATCAATACGTTCACAGATACCTGACAGCATCTGAAACCTTACCTGGGAGGCCTTTGTGATTTTTAGATTCGATTACTGAATAATGTGATTCAGTATTAGAATACATTTACACAGGCGCGTGCACACACATACAAACTCTCGGTTCCTCTCCCGCTCCCTCTCCCTCTCGCTGGAGATTTCTGCTGACTGTTTGTCCTTGAGCAGTCCTCATTAAGCTAATGCAAACCTCCCTGACAGAGAGAACCAAACAACTGACGTTGCAGTGCCGTGGCAACGCGGGGCCCTAACGACAGGGAGGCAGTCGTTATGCAGATGAGGTCCAGCTGAGAGCACGGGAGGCCGCCTGGCTCGTTAGGCCGCGGCCCGGCAAATGGCTCGCTAATGTAACACCGCTTCCTGGTCTAATGGAGCCCTGTTTTGCAGAATTATTTGTCTTTGCTCTCCGCGGGGCGCCAGGGGGGCCACCAGCGGCGAAGAGGAGAGGAGGAGGAGAGAAGGGGCGCGACGGTGAATCTTTATCGACCTGTTAGTGAGACATTTCGCTCTTGTTGAAACTGTTAGAAACCCTCCCGCTTGTAAATAAAGGGCTAAATAAACTAGTCACACGGTTGCCACAAGTGTTCAAATCCACAGTGGGAATGATGACACGGATCGATGGACTGGAGGGAAACTGAATGCTCGTTGTATTGTATTGACAAACTGCTCAAAGGCAATTGATTTACCAGAGAAATAATCATTACTAATCTTTAAATGATTAATGACCGCAGACTCCAGAAATTCCCAATAAAGAAACAAGAACTTGACCTTTGGAGTCAAATCGATGCCGTCATTTGATAAATCTCTAATGTAATGTAATGCACATTTAAAATGAGACTAAACACATGTAAAAACAAGAAAAGGTTCATTGAAATGTTGTTTTCTTAAACAGTAAATACGAATATCAAAGCTGACTGAAGTTACACAAACATAATAATGTATCTCACCTCTGTCGGTGTGGCTCCTCTTGCTCTCCTTGCTGTATTCCACCGGAGTCACATCTGTCTCTCTGGATCCCTGCACCACACCAGGAGAGTGTCCTAACACACTGTGACTTGATGACAGGCCGTCATGGTGCGAGTCTGCAGAGGAGATATTAAAAGTCAAAAAGGCCATAAAGTCCTCACAGGTGTCATTACGGTTAAATACTCCCTCAATTTTTGCGAGGACACTGCCTCGCAGAGCGTAGATGACACAGGTGAGTACGTACGTGTGGTTTCTGCGATACGTTCTATGTGAGACGGGGAACTCGACACACTGCTGCTGTGATTGGACGACATCTGGGCTTCCTCCAGTGAGGGAGAAGGCGAGGGGCTGTCACGCACTCGTTCCTGCAAAACAAAACAAAAAATTATTACAGAGTGAAAATTTTACTTCCGTGTTATGTTCCAGTAGAAATAAACTTAAAATCCAACTGACACTGAGCCTATGTCTACATGTCGTTTCAAAAATTCCCATGAATCATTTTACTCAGATAGGAACCTTTACCGATGTTTCAGACGTGTGATGGACTGGAGATGTGTCCAGGGAGTATCTTAACCTTTACCCAGCTATCATTGACTCCAACCCCAGGTGGTTAGCTCTCAGAAGGTCAAAAGGTTTAGCTAATGGATGGATTCTTTAGTTATGTTATCCTTTGATTCTGTTTCTCTTCCTGTAAAAATACAGTAAAGCACATGCTGAACAAGTTTCTGGCCTTATCTCAGTTCTGATAAAATGTAATAGCTGCTTTTTTGGCTGAATACAGTCGACTCCACATATCTAAGGCACAATCATGTTCTTTGGGACACGTAAGGGCCTGGAAAGGTAATATGGTATTGTTTGGTTCTCACATAAAAATGTGGTGTTGCGTTTCAATAACACTCTTTAACTATCTCTGGACCAAGCCCAGTGTTTGAAAAACAATGGTCTGCATCGTTAAAATGACTTCCTGCCACTGATGAGGACACGATGTGATAAAGTAGATTGTGAGGAGTGACGTCTGCAACAGGAAATATAATCCGTCCAAACCTCTTTTACTTAAGAGTGAAACCAGTGATGCAGTTTTTGAGCAAAGAGACCAACTCGGCTATAAAGGTCACAGTTTCTGTCTGCAGGGAGAATATTTTAAAAAGTTTAAAAATAGATATGGGACTGGCCTTAAGCCAAGGAACAAATGAGGATATTCTGGTAGTGATCCAGAACTTAGACGACCACCAGTGGACAATTTGTGGTTTTCAGACCAACTATGGTTGTAAGAGAAACAGAAATTCGATTCTAAATTCTGAGATAAACAATTAGATTATTAATCTTGAAATTAAAGGGACTTTTAAAATTACTTTAGATATTAAAAGCAAATTGGAGTTTATTGCATTTAGTCATGTATTTAGTTTTTTCGTAATACATTTGTTTTGAAATAACACTTCTATGTAACTAAAACTCTGATTGGATTTACAATTCCCGTGTGTCACATGACTCAGACGCTAACAAGCTGGTGGTGAGATCCACCCGGGCTGATGGTCCACAGGGTTCACCTTAATGACAGAGGTGGGAGCCCTGGCATGGTGGTTGGCATGAAGATGTGCCACGTTGGCCATGCTGGCCAGTGTGCTCAATCGGTTCATCTGGCCCATCGCCATGGAAACGGAGGCCGGCGCCAGGCTGGCAGGGATCAGAGGATGTGACATCATCATGAAGGGCAACTGATCCAGAACTGGGGGAAAGAATAGAATAAAAATACAGTAAAACTACAGATAAAGAACTGAAGGACAGTAAAGTACAGTAGAGGCTATTGTTTGTCATAAGAAACAGAAGCTCTGTTTAAACGCCATGAAAGCTGCGGTATCCGTGCACCCAACGTGAAATAAGTCTCTGTCTTCTTTCTTTTTGTTTCCTTGCTTCAGTTGTATTTATCCATCAGGCCTCTCCCTGCTCAGCCCTGTGGTGTGTACTGAACTAAAAGCCCACAGTGCCTCAGCTTCTCTGATGACACGACTGAAACTGGACGCTGGTATCATTCATCTGTGATGTCAGTATTACCTGGATGACTGCTCTGCCTCTACAGCGCGACTTGATGATATGTGTGTGTGTGCGCATGTTGAGGGTGAAGAGATGGAGAGAGTGGAAAAAGGACGCGTGCAGGAGGAGAGATGATGAAAAGGCAGTAAAGTGGAAGAAGACATGATTGAAAAAAACACTTGTCCTGCTCTTTAACATAACACAGAGTTGCTGTTGTGAAGGCTTTTCATGAATTCTGGTAAAAAACACAAAGTCAAACTAAGCCAAGTTAAGAAAACAATTTCTTTCAACTCTGGTCTTATTGATAATCCGACTTGTTTTCAGCGATTCAAATCAAACTCTTTATTATCTCGGGCCAATCTGTTGTAGGGTCTCCTGTCTTTAAGACAAATACCCACTATCTTTAAAGCAAATCCTTCCTCTCAAGTACACCCTAGTGGGTAGTTGCAGTCCCTCTATTCATGAAGCAAACAATCCTGTTGGGGGGGTGGGGGGTGGGGGGGGATGGGGCAGAAAATGACATAAATATTTATCATTTAATAAAAGGAAAAACAAAAACAAAAGAAACACAGGGAGGAAGTGGAACAAAAGAAGCTGATGGCAGTCCTGGTGCCGGGCCAGCAATGCACGCTGGGTAATTATAAACACAAAGGAAAAAATCTTGGACTCTATTCCGCACAATTGTCACAAATAATGGAAGGAGTGCATGGAAACAAAAAAGAAAAGAGGCCGATCCAAAGAGGAGAGATGAAATGGAACAAATAAAGGAGGGAAAGGAGAGAAAAGAGAGAAAGAAGAGGGAAAGAAAGAGGCGAAGTCAGAAATAAAGAGTGAGGCGTTGACTTTACGAGTCGGGCTCGCCGGACATATGTGCAGTGCTTTGTGCATTTGGCAGATTAGTCTCTCACTTGCCCAGAGCAGAAACCAATCCAAACAAAAGATCTGTCTGAATGGAGCTAAATAACCAGATGCTCCGACAATCAACCAGCAGCCAAATATTAAACCTTGGTTAGAAACCAACACTCCACTTTTGTCACCCCCCCCCATCCCCCACCCTCATAATTTCATTTTCATTCACCCTCCCTCTCCTTCTTAATTCTGTTTTTTTCTCTTCCTCTCCCCTCCGCTCCCTGTGCCCTCCCATCACTCTCTCTTATGTTTCATTAAAAAACATCAAAAGTCAAAGTGCCTCTCTTATGTTTATCCAAACAAACCATTACTGTAAACAAACAGTTACTGTAAATTTCCCAGAAGATCTTGTTAAATGCAGAAATGGCTGCTCCCCTGCTCTTCCCTCGGCCCATAAGGTGTCACACTCAGCATTTGTGAGTGTGTGCGTGTGTGTAATCAGAGACCGGCCTTTGTAGTGGTTAAAAGATCTGGTAGGGGTCTATCCTTCCCATAAGGCCGTGGGTGGCAGTATGGAAAAAACACACGTTGCTCATGTGTGTGTGTGTGTGTGTGTGTGTGTTTCCACTTGACTCTATCATTAACAGTGATTAAGCTTTACAGGTTTATAATGGCTGGTGGTAACCATGCCACCAAACTGTGCACAGATGCTGGCAGTCGTAACCGAGTGTATACAATGGTAAACAATGCTTTAAGACTGGAAGCGGGCACAGAGAAAAATGCACCACACACACACACGTGGTGACTAGACTTTCGTCTCCTTGTAATTTCGCAGAAACACAAGGACAGTACGCTCCACATGTTAAGTGTATCCCAGGTTGATAGTGTATTCCACACAGACCTCCATAAGCCCTGTCATCTGTCTAAACACACTGATGTCGCTTTAACCTGTCGATAACAGAGGGGGAGGTGCGTCCGATTTGTTTGTGTGTGCGTGTGTGTGCGTGTGTGTGTGTGTGACTGGTGTTTGGAGCGTGGCGTGCGTGAGCGTGCGTGTGTCCGTTCCGCCATCGATTGTCCAGCGTTTGTCGTTTGCATTCAGGATAGTGAATTAGAGAGAAGACTATTGATTTGGCTTCAGCCTCTCATCTTATTCATCTCTCTATCATCCCTGTGAGCTCGCTCTCTCCTCCGCTGCCGCTCCACTTCACTGCAAAGCCAGGGATCGGTGCAGTAAAGGGAACAGCTTTTCAAAACATAGGACGAAAAAATTACACTTGAACATGAACCGAGTACCTTGGAAGGATTGTTTTCTAAAAGGTGAAAATCAACTGTTAAGTGTAAACAGGAACACTTGGCTTACTCAACTCTTTTTTTCCTGTAAAAACTGATCTCATATAACTTGATATAAGCAGACTAATGCCATGAGTAACAGAGCCGGTTTAAGTTTAAACCTGATGTGATGACTAATGTGTGCTAATGATTTACTGGCAACATTTTGAGTCTGCAGAGCGGATGACCAACCAGTATCTATTTCCTGAATCTCATTGAAGTCCCAAAGTGTGCAAACAAATTGAGGCTGAGGGAAATATTTGCTTTTACAGGAATTTATCAAAACCTAGAAAGAAATTGGGAAAACGACACAAAGATTGGTGATTTATAAAATATATATACAAATAGATCTGCGCCATGTGTTTTGATAGTTTGGATTACGTTGCCCAGATGTCTATTTCTAATTTCGTCTGAAGAACTGATTCACGGCTGCGGTCGTTTGTTTTTCATTCCTCGTCTCTCAGAGGAAACGCACGTGCAGCAGAGGTGATGTCACATCCTGGTTTTAATCAGCCTGGTCCAGCAGCCGCACACAAACACAGCTGCTCGAAGTTGTATTGACTTGGCATCCCGGATGTGTACAGACAACAACCCGAGCAACATGTTATACGACCGTAATTATGTGACATTGTGTTTGTGTAGACGCACAAACAGACGAGACTCACCGAGGTTGTGGTCACCGTTCTCGCCGTTATGCCCGCCATGTTGGTGGTTACTGTGGTAACTGGCCATCGCCTCCAGCTTGATCTTCTTGGCCAGGGCAGACAGATCTGAGAGAAAGACAGATATAGAGAGGAGAGAAAAAGAAAAAAGCAGGAAAGGAAGAAAGAGAAAGAATCAATAAGAGCCAGATCAATGGCCCCGGTGGAGGATTAGAGCAATGGGTAGGCAGGAGGTTGTCATGGGAAGACAGAGGCCGGCCATTCATTCTGACTGCACCGCTGCACCGGCCATTTAGTCTGCCAGGGAATCAGCAGTGATAGGAACAAGCCAAGACATTCATCTCTCCCACACAGGGACATCACATCCCACAGCACACAGGACGACACTCAGCGGCAGCGGCTCCACCTTTTAGCCAGAAAGTCCGTCTTCATCGGTACAAATTAGAAGCATTAGGGGAAAGAAATGTGGAGATACTTTTTAATAGGGGTTGTGCACTTCTGGATTATGTGAAATGGAGAGTGACAAAACGTAGCAGCAGGGCAGAGTCACATTTTAATTTGCGCCCTGAACCTCAGACGGAGGTTTGACCCACGGAGCAACTCGACAGATAATTAAATATCTCTCGCGCTAATACAGACAAACACGGTGAATATTATTAAAGTTGGACAAACCCTGCTACTGTGCAAACACCACTGAAGAAACGCAAACAAGCCATAAGTCTTAATTTCCTGAACTTGGATACATCGTAACATTTGGAACAAACTGAACAGCCGAGTGTTTTTTTGTCCTTCTTCTTTGCACAATGAGGGGAATTGTCTGTCCGTCCATATACGACCACGACAACCACAACAAATTGTTCCTTTTTCCCTCTCATCTCCTCTTCCTCTCCTTCCTGCCCTCTTCCCTGTTCTCCTCCCATCGCCTCTCCTTACTTTACCTTTTCAAATGTCAGCATCACAGCGGGACATAAGCCACCGCGTAGCGTGTGTGTGTGCGCGAGTGCGTGAGGGCGAGAAAGAGAGACTAAGGAGGATCACATCAAAGATTTTCCCTGCCTTTTACGCTCAAATGTCCTCCCTCTCTCTGTCTCTTTCCCCCCTCTCATGTGGCCAGTTCTAATCAGTGGCGCTGACATTGCCGCCGTGCCCTCTCCTTTGGTGGAAAAAGACTCTTTTCCCACTGAGAAAGATGCTCTTGAACACTCACACACACGCACAATACACACGCGGACACGCACACACACCCTCAAACACCTTTGAACAGTGAGAGGAAGTGGAGGCTAATAGAAAATGGCTTCTTTTGAGGTGGAGAATGAAAAGATCAGGTTGCAGTGAAGAGCACAAAGCCAAGGGCAACTTTGAGAGTGGTGAGGTGCCAACAATTACTTTTCTCCCTTTCTCTGTGCTACACTCACAAACACAGGCACACACACACACACACACTCACACACACACAACACAATAGGGACTCAACTGTTTGTGACAAGAACAAGCAGCACTATAGTTATAAGAAGGCCTTTGGCATATAAAATATAAAATTTAAGAGTATAAGATCCAGAGATATCGGACACCACACATTTTCCTTCATGGACATTTTTGTACATTGGTAATTATCCTAAAACTTAATTTCATTATAAACGAGACAATTAATGGGTTAAAGTGTCATTTACACAAAGAGAACTGGAAATTTCAAGTTAGTCTTGCTCAACTTTACAGAGGACTTTGTGTACTTAGAAGTCAAGAAAAAAATTCCAAGCTTGCAAGTTATGCCTGGTTTCTCATGTGTCAGCACTATCTATGCTAATTTTATTAATCAACACACAGGTTGCCCGATGATATGAGGTAAAAATGTGTCATTATGTTGGTCTGCAGGAAAAGTAACGCCGCCCCCCCCCCCGCATCTGTATAATATCCTGTCCAAGACAAATTATTGACAGTAACTGACAGAAAACTTTATAAAATGAACATGAATGTAGTCAACAGTGTTAGTTGTGTGATACTGTCTCTAAGGTACACGTATGCACTATATGTACTGTGTGGTGAGGCCTGGGTGGTCACCTGCAGGAGGCATGATCCCAGCGTGGATCAGACCACTGTGGGACAGCATGTGGTGGGTTCCGCCCTCTGTCACACTCTGCAGCCTCTTGGGCGGTCGTCCCGGCCTCGAACTGCAGGCAGAAAACACACGGGCCAACGTTAGTCATTAGGCAGTTTAATACTTTACTCACTCGCTCAGTCGGCTCTTCATGCTGAGCCTGAGATGGGTGGCCCGGTTAGAGAAACTGTCCGTCAGTCTGTAAACCTCTGATCCTGCTGAAATGTCAACAAGCAAAACACTGAAACCTGACCGGTTCCAGGAAGTCTGCTGTACAGCAAATCTGCAGCTCCCTGTGGATGCGAGCAAGCAAAAAAAGGTGTTTCCCTATGGCATCAATAAAGCACCTCATTACTGTTCAGCTTACTCATTCATTTGTTTGCTTATTAAATGTGTTTGCTGGCCTCCTACTCCCTCCATCCTTCCCTCGTCTGGTCATTCATCCCCTCTTTCCCCGTCATGTCACAGATTTTCTGAATAAAGCCTGTGACTACAAGCAGATTCCCATGGTTTGATTGAGCCCGGCGTGCTCAATCAATCCTGGAGGAGTTACGTGAAAAACTGTCAGACATCACTTTGGCTCTGACTAAATGGTGTGAATGTCCTGACAGGGGAAATGACACGGGCCACATCAGGCTTAATGACAAGCAGCGCCGCTCATCTCCTTTCATGCCAGCCTTACATTGGATAACATGAGTCTGTGGGCAAGTGTGTGTGTGTGTGTGTGTGTGTCTGTGAAGGGAGTGTCTGTGTGATATTAAAAGACGGAGGGGAACGGGGACACGAAGGTGTGACAGAGAGCGGGAGAAACAGAAAGAACAATAAACACGAAAAGGGAGACGCAGGGGAAGATGAGGAGGTGTAAAGCCACAGGAAGAGATGAGAGCAGACACACGGAGGGAGAGTCCGAGAGGGTGAGAAAAGGTGGGAATGGATAGAAAACAAAAAAAAAAGAGGGAGAGATAGACTAGCGGCGGCAGCAGCTTCCTAGCGTGGGGTGTCTTTGAGCAGATTTTAATTAGAATCTAATCCAGCCGTCATTAAGGCCCCATAAACGAAGCTGTCAGTCAGGAGATTAATGGCGCCTCATTTGCATATTGCATATAATTCATCAATTACCCAGCAGAAAGGACCAATCCCCTGTTGACACACCCACTGGCTGAGAGGGGGGGGAGATGGAGAGAGACAAAAAGACAGAGAGAAAGATTGTGTAGTCACTAACTGTGGAAGAAAAAACAGGTAGCTCATGTGTGTGTGTGTGTGGAGGAGAGAGAGAGCGTGTGAGAGAGATTGAGAGAGAGCGCACACCTGTATGTGTGTGTGTGTGTGTGTGAGTGAGTGTGAGGTTGTGTGTGGTATGTGTGCGTATGAAGTGTTCAAAGGTTAATTTGATGAGCCGATGAGCTCCACAGTTCCTGCCCTCGGTTTTAATGAGTTGTTATTATTGTCTCTTATTATGGGCCCAGACCGACTGGGATGTGACAGCTGACATCAGATATCACACACTCACACACACTCACACACACACACTCTCTCTCACACACTCACACGAGCACATCGGCAGCGACAGAGACACACTCAGGTAGACGTACACGTATTCAAACACACACACAACATGACATAAAGACATGCAGGAATGTGCAAGAGGGACGAAGCTGTAAATGTGTGTGTGGCACTCTGTGTGTGTGGGTATGTGTGGGAGTGTGTGTTGTTCTTTCGGAGGCCGGGGTGGATTCACATCACACACAATCTTTTTTTGCAGTGCATATAGAGCAGCATACTGTGCTTGACAAAAGCAGGAAATTTATTTTTAGTTCTCAAGTTTGAAGGTAAAGCAACACAGCGCCAGTGCAACTGATGTTGGAACACCTAAAATGAAAACACACACACACACACACACACACACACACACACACACACACACACACACACACACACACACACACACACACACACACACACAATCAGGCACAATCAGGCACACACACACACAGAGGCAAACACCAGTGGGGGGAAATAAAATACAGAGAGACCAAAGTCTGTGGTTGGTTTTTACTGCAGCCGCTTCCCTTTCCCTTACTACTGTTTATTTGAACACACTAATTAA
This sequence comes from Hippoglossus stenolepis, assembly GCF_022539355.2. NCBI lineage: Eukaryota > Metazoa > Chordata > Actinopteri > Pleuronectiformes > Pleuronectidae > Hippoglossus > Hippoglossus stenolepis. The sequence goes on along the minus strand of NC_061494.1, from coordinate 17,319,849 downwards.
TGGCCTGTGTATGTGTGCGTTGATGGGTGTGTGTTTTGTGTGTGCCCCTTTGTACATGTTGCATTTTAGGGGGCGTAAAAAAACTGGAACCTAATTTTGTGTTTAGTCTGCAAGTGCGTTGATACATCAAAGTGACCCGTAGAGGGAGGTCTATGTGTCTCTGTGTGTCTGCGTGCACGCACTCGTGTGTTTTTTGCGTGTGTGTGTGTGTGTGTGTGTGTGTGTGTGTGTGAGGTTGGAGAGCACCGGTTCCCTGAGGTAGGATTAATGAAAAAGCCTTTCATGGAAAAGTCATCAAGCTGAGGGGATGGAATGAGAGAGGGGAGGGGGAAGAGAGAAAACAGTGCATTGTGTGTGTGTATAAATTGTGTGTGTGTATGTGTGTGTGTGTGTGTCTGTGTAGAGGAGGGGGTGTATGGCTTATGACCTCTTTGTCTCAAACTTTAATTAAAATCTCACCCAGACGTCCTCCCTCATGCCAACGCTCTGACCACACACACACCACACACACTGTTTAAAAAAAAAAGGGTTCTCTGCCCTCCAAACTTAGCGTGTGTGTGTCTGTGTGTGTGCGTGTGTGTTACCTGAAACATGAAACGGCAAACATGGCAGCTGGAGCTTAGCACAGGTGGAACAGAAACAAAACATAACAAAGATGACAGATCTCTCTCTGCCACGCTAACACACACGCACACACGGAGGGGGAAAGAGAAAAGTAATGAAAGAGGAGGAAGTGTTACAGTCAAAACAGTGGAACAGCTACTGGCTTGGAGGAACTGAGGTGCTGATAGGTAGCAGCTGTGTGTGTGTGTGTGTGTGTGTGTGTGTGTGTGTGTGTGTGTGTGTGTGTGTGTGTGTGTGTGTGTGTTTATGTGAATCTGTGTAGGAGCGGAAGAGAGGGGGAGAGAGAAAAAAGAAAAAGAGAACTAGCTCAAACAAGATTTTGTTTGGAATATATTAGCGGCGGTTTACAGCTCCCATCCTTTCAATCTGTGTTTATCACACGGGGTTTGTATTCACCGTCACGGTCCGGTTTGATAAATCATATCGTCGCCGCCGTACGCTGGAAATCTTATGCCGCTGGTTAGAGGAGGCAGGGAAAGATTGATGTTGTGATCTTCCTCTCAAATCGACGGCTGAAAAAGCTTTATGTGCCGCTGTTATTAGGAAAAAGGCCTGTGTGATGATGTCATGAAAGAGGCAGGCAGGACGACACAATCACAGGCGTGTACACTTACACACACACACACACAGCACGTTTGATCATTGCAAGAATCTGATCTCCAAAACTGATACCGCCTTACATTCCTCTCCCACATTCCAGGGTCAAGACGATGTCAAGACTGTGTGTGTGTGTGTGTGTGTGTGTGTGTGTGTATATGTACTCCATTAGGACCTGTCATAGTTGAAGACATGGAGGCCCACTCTATCTCATCATGCTCCTCTCTATAAAACATCAAAAGAGTGTGGAGGTTAAAGTTGAGCTAACCACCCCAACCTAACACACACACACACACACACACACACACACACACACACACACACACACACACACACACACACACACACACACACACACACACACACACACACACACACACACACACACACACACACACACACACACACACACACACACACACACACACACAGTCCTCCTCCCCTTCATCGTACTGCTGCTCTCTCTGACAGTGAGTTATGGCATGGCAGTGGGGCTCAGCTTTGAGGAGTCCACCTTCCCATGCGCACACACAAACAGTGGCTCGCCGCTGCCAGCTTGCGAGGCCGAGCTTTTGTTGCACTCCGCAGGCCACTTCATTTCATTTATCAATCATAGTTTGATTTAACAAAGTTATATTTTTTCCCAGGTCTTGTTGCGAGACCTGTTTCTACATCCACTTTAATTTTGTTTGTGTTCACACTTTTTAGGAATTGACATTTTCAGCAACATCTCATTTATCCTTCAAGAAAGAGACTCTCTGAAACTTTTTAATCAGGAGTAGGTCTAATGTAGAACTATAGGTCCTGTAGAAACTATATTTTTTCCCTTGTTTCATTTTAAAAACATAATTTGAACAAAATTCCATTCACCTCCTGTTTATTGGGCTGGAGGCAGGAAAAGAGCAAACAAAACCAAAACTATCTTCATGGCAGATTTCAAACAGCAAGTAAGATTTTTTGGGTGAATTTAGAAAAACAGCAGTGCTTTCGAGACACACATCTTCTGCTACTTTTCATGTCTTTGAGTATGAAAGATGTTGACACACATAAATGGAGAACCCATGCCTTGTTATTAACAAATTCTTTGTTAATAAGTAACGAGAACTCTGGTCTCGCCACATTTCACTGCTTTTAGGTAACATGAGAGGGGTGGCATTTCTGTATGCCACACAAAGTATGCATAATATATGTACAATATATGCACACACACACACACACACACACACACACATACACACAGTTTGACCTGAGCGAGCTGTTTGATGTGTGTTCCTAACTGAGAATGAAACTGTTCCTTTGTGCGGGAGAAAGAAAAGGACGGAGGATCAGGTTGCCTCCTACACACCATGTTCTCTCTGTGGAACTAATGTCATTTAGCAGCAAAGCCAGCAAACACACAGGCGTGACCATGAGTGTTTGTGTGTCTGCCTGTGTGTGTCTGAGTGTGTGTGTTGGGAGATGACAGAGAGAGCAGAGAGAGTGTGTGTGTTTTTTGTGCCACCTATGCATGAATTATAACTAGGCTTTGACTGAGGGTGAAGTCGGCCCTTCTTCATGGTTTGATGAGTCAGTGGTCAGGGTGGGTGTGAGTGTGTTCGTGCATTTGTGTGTGTGTGTGTGTGGCTCAGGTATTAGTCATGTTGTAGGGACCTAAATCTCACAGTCACATTATGGGGACGTTACGTAAATCATTAAATTTTAGGAAGAGGGTAGAGGTCTAGTCAGGCTAGTGAGTTTAGGGTAGGGATTAGGGTAATGCGTGTAGTTGTTATGGTTTAGGGTTAGCGTAATTCTCCAGGAAATTAATGTAAGTCAATGCAACGTCCTCAGAAGTCGCACAGTGTGTGTGTGTGTGTGTGTGTTTCTGCACAGCAGGAGCGAAAGAGTGAGACAAAGAGGAGAAGGAAAGACAATGATAACAGAGGACATTTTCATAACCTCTGCCTCACAAGGTTTAATTTTAATCTTAAAAGAGAACCGATGAATGAACAAACAGCCAAAGAGAATAAACAGCAGGAATCCATGTAAAGCGTTTCTGTTAGTCGTGTTAAACAATCCGACAGGGCTGTTATTCTTCCTCCGGCCTGTCTGACTGTACTGGACTGGAAAATAATAAGTGATGGCTGTCTTAATCAGTAACCAAAACCTCACTGAGCCCCGACACTGTCACACAGACGTAACATCATATTCTTGGAGACGTTCGTGGAACCTTTAGGTTTAGTCAGCCATCCTTCACGCTTTTAACGATAACCATCTTTAGTCCCACTTTTATTTTTTATTTTTTACCCATGATGCTCCATCCACACGAGGGATTACTTAAATTACTCATAATGCAGGAGGATGATACTAATGGCCACCACAGCATATTTGCAGCCTTCAGACAAAGAATCACAGAAGTCGTTTGAAGACTTCAGAAGAGTGATGTTTTTAGATCTCATTAACTAAAGGCTGTTTGAGTGTTGTGTGGATAATTAGAGATGGTGGAGGCTGTGGGTTTTCAAGTTGTATAACAACGTTCCCATTAACACCTGACATGGAAGAAATCCCAGAGCAGCCGGAAGATGTGTCTGGATTTCGTCTTGGTTGGAGGGGCCTCAAATGCTTAATGCAGGTGTTAATCCACTCACATGGAGCTGGAAGCTGATTCTGTCACAGTGTGCGAGTGTTTGTGGTTTTGAGCTCAACAAGTCGAAGCTTGTCTCAATAAACTAACACCTGGTACTAAAATCAAAAAGTAGCTCACAGATAAAAATAGAGCCACATTAAAAAGGACCTGAATGGTTTGACCTGCACCCAAGAAACATTAAAAGAACAGGTTAAAAATAGTTTAGACACGCTTACATCAGTTTCTATCTGCTCACATCTCGATGCCTCCTCAATCTGCATATAATGGCAGGTGTAAATTGGATCATTCATGCTCCAAGGAGCGGGGATTAACTATCAAACAATATAAATTCCCCAAACTGAGGCTAATCCACACTCCTCTGGATTCAAACCCATGCTGTCAGGAGCATGTGGTCCCCACAACAGCAGACTGAGGCACCAGGAAACCACAAATCCCATCCAATTTAGCCCCTTTATCCAAACATCTCTGTGGCGTATTGGATTGATGACCCATGTAGTTGGTCACCATCGGAGTTCTGCAAAACAGCCAATTTACATAATCGCATCATAAACACCGAGAATTCATTTAATCATCTCCTCTGTTCTGATGCTCAGGGCTAAAGAGTGTTGATATGATAAGACAGCGAGTTATTAAGGAAGGAGAGAGAGAGACGGAGGGAGAGCGAGGCCGGCGGAGAGAAGGAGAGAGGGAGAGCAAAGGGATCAGTGAGTGAGTGAGTGAGTGAGCTTGTCCTGATTTAAGCTGCCGCTTGGGGCCAAATGAAAATTAATTAATTTCTGTGAAGAATCAATTTCTCAGAATGACAGTGTCAGATTCAATGTGTGCATGTGTGTGTGTGTGTGTGTGTGTGAGTGAGAGAGCGAGAGTCTGTGTGCATGTGTGTTCATGTCAGGGAGAGCGAGAGATCTCAGCCCACGATAACATGACAAACTTTAGAAGTGTGTGTGTGTTTTAATTAGGATTACTAAAATTCATTATCATCAACACCATCAACATCCTCATCATCATCATCATCATCATCATCACAGCGTTCATCATCCTTTGAAACAGTGATTAGTAACAGGCCCGGTAGCAAGTTGTGTGGTAAATAAAAAAGGGAGTTAACTGGACCTCCAGTCAGTCACAGTGGATCGGTTTACAAGCTCCAGTACAAAGAAAAACAAATCTATACTTCAGACAGAAACAAGTGGAATTTTCATTTACCCTAGTATACTTTAAATGTGAATTCTGGAGGACATTATTACCTTTTAATTTAGAGAAAGATATCAGAATGTGCAGAAATATGACGTATTCATATTATTTTGTACACAAATCCAGGAAGCCTGGGACTTGACCTGACCTGCAGATTGATTTCACATGCACAGAAAGTAAGGTGCAAAAGTTAAAGTCCCTTAAAATCCTATCTGGGATTCACATGTTTTACACCTGCTGCACCTGCTGCCACCACTCACACACATATATATATATACATTATTCTAACAATAGGTTGTGTGACCCTGCAGCCCTCGATCACCCCCCACTCACCTGGCGTTGGTGCAGTCGCTGTAGAGCGTCTCGAAGTCCTGCCTGGAGATGAGCTTGCACCGGTTCACCCCGGGCTGGATGGCCCCGAGCCCCCGCAGCACCCGGACCTGCTCCACGTTGCACACCACCGGGGAAATGTCCAGGCGCTTGAGCTTGGTGTAGACGGTGTGGAGCCCGCCGACCAGGTGCTTGAGGAACACGTCGAACGCCTGGGGCAGGCAGATGAGCTCCGTGTCCTTCACCGTGAACGAGGCCAGCTTGGCCCCTTTCACCTCCACCAGTTTGCACTCGTTGTTCTGCGGCGTGCTCTCCACGGGCGACGGGGTGGCGTACACGGGCTTGGCGCCGCCGGACACCGGGGCTCCGCAGGTCTTGAGCGCGGCGCCGTTCGCCAGCAGGAGGTCCGCGCGGAACTGGTGCAGCAGCGCCGGGTGCGCCACCGGAGGAGCCGGGGAGGACGCGGCGGAGGTGGCGGCGGGCGGCGGGGAGTTGGTGGCCGGGGAGACGGAACTCGGCGCCGGGTGGTGCCCGAGCGCAGCCGCGGGGAGCAGAGCCAGAGCAGCCGCGGTTGCCATAGTGGTCATGTCCGATAATTACAAATATTTATCTAAAAAAAAAAAAAAAAGTAAACTTCAGAGTGAACAGTTTTAAAGTAACTTCCCCCGGAGAACGGCAGCTGCTTAACGGGGAGCGAGCATTGATTGACCCGGTAGAAGAGGAGGAGGAGAGGGGGATGAGAGGAGGAAGAAGAAGAAGAAGAAGAAGAGAGGAGCAGTGTGGGAAAAACAGATCACATAGTTGAATGAGAGGAGGATTGTCTCTGAGCTGGAGATGCTACTGTCACATTAACATGGAGAGGAGGAGCCTGGTGGTGTTCTTAGAGAGAGAGAGAGACATATCCACAGACAGGGAGAGAGAGGGAGGGAGGGAGGGAGGGAGGGAGGGAGAGAGAGAGAGAGAGAGATTAGCCCACATAAACTTTGGATAAGCCTGTTTATGATAAACGCCTTTAACGAAATCACACTTTCTCATTAACACTTGTGATGAGACTTAGAGCACATGTGGACTTAATCATGTTTGTTGCATTTATTTAAAACCTTCATGGTGCCACTGTAATCTTTACTTAACATCGTTTAGGACTAATAGTTGTGGCCTGTAATCCTTACATGAAGAAGTATGACATGGTGACTGCAGATGTGTTTATTCAATTTATGTCAATCTCTAAATACTAGTTTATATGGATATAATATGACATCACAGAGGTTTTATTAAATGTGAGAAAATACCCAAGAGGCTGCTTTAGAATACAATTTAGGATAAAATACAAATCAGAAAGTTTGTATTCATCGTGTAGACTAAACATTTAAATGCTTGTTTGTCTCCTAAATATCAGATCGGTTTGTAAAGAACTCGACGTCAATTTCTTTTATTTTCCATAATTAATTTTAGCCAATGATTTCTACATGTTTCTATATATATTCTTAGTTTTTAATCTGTTTTCAGTGTGTGTGTGTGTGTGTGTGTGTGTGTGTGTGCTCATTGTTGTTGCCTCTTTAGGACCTTTTCCTGCATAAACTTTGACCTTGTCAGGACAAGTGGTCGTCATGGGGACCAAAGCCTGGTCCTAATGAGACATAACTTAATTCTGAGGTCCTGGTTCAGGTTGGAGGTAAAATGTGAGTTGAGGTTAGGGATTAAGTTTTGGTTCGGCTGTCCATTGGAAGTCAATGCAAAGTCCTAATAAGGATAGCAGAACAAACCTGTGTGTGTCTGCTTGTATTTGCTATTTGAAACTTTTTTAATTCATCACTGCCCATCTTGACTGAATATATGTATCTCAATGGGACTTAAATAAAGGATAAATAAAAAAATATGTCAATTACATTTTTTGTTAAATTTAGTTTAATTAGGTTTAATTTGGTTTAGTTTGGTTTATATATATATATATGTACACAATAAATAAATGAAATATTCAAATTATATATGGTGTGGTAGAAACGTAGAAAAGTAATGGCTTGTATGAAAACCACACCCCTATATAAAAAATAAAATTAAAAATTAAAATCGTCATCCTTTCTTATGCAGGGGGGTAGAAAGGGTAAAAATGAGAAAATAGTGAAATACTGTGAAAGGTTGCCTGCCAAATTATTAGTACAAATATGTTTAAGCTGGATGAGCCAAGAAAATAACATGTAACGTCTTGTAGGGTGTTGTACCTTTATTCAAGTAATTTATGATGCACATCATTCCGGCTGCGTGCCATTGTTTTGTCATTAATGTAAGGATTTTTTGGGGGGTTCTTACTTTTATGGTCTTGAATCAGCAGAAAATCTGAACCTGAAGGATCCAGAAAGACTCAGAGAGATGAGACGCTGGGCAAAAGCTCATAAGGGGGCGGGGGGCAATAACCTTGTCTTGACAAATTGACCCCTTTACCTGTTCCTTGTACCGCTTCCTCATGCACACACACACACACACACAGACACACACTCCCATCATTTACATATGGAGCTCGCAGTCCTTTCAAAGTGGCTTTCACGGAACATTGTGCTGATAATGATCTCGGTCGTGAGGGAGAGGGAGAGACACAGATCTCCAGGGACCATCTCACCATAAGACAAGGGGGGAAAGAGGATAAAACTCCGACTGTACTCCAACTCAAAGGACTCGAACACTCTCTTTCCTCCCAACCAACCGCCCCCCCACCCCTCTCTCTCTCCAATAAGCCCTCTTGTGTTTTTTAATTGGCAGAAATTAATCTTTAGGATGTAGATGGTAGATTTACATTCATTAAAAGTCAAGAGAGGAAGCCAGGCTTGATGCTAATCAAATCTGCTTAATTATGCTTAACATGAGTATCTCCAGGGGAAGAGAGAGAGAGAGAGAGAGAGGAAGAGAGAGAGATAGCTAACTCGAACTTTTTACTTTTTTGTCTTTGATAACTCCTGCTGAGTCTGGCCTTTTCCTTGCCAAAAAAGAAATGTCACGACTCTCTTTCTCCGTCTGTGGAAAATACACCGATAAAGCCATCAGCGTTGAGCCGAGCTGATTCATGTTGTAAATTCTCACCTTAAACTGTTACCAAGCAGGGAAATGTTCAATTTTTAACCTCGCTGGCCACAGCTCTGTGACTTTTTTATTAAGGTCGTGGAAATCGTCTCATAATAGATCTGATGATAGATTATATGAACCCAGGTAATCTACAAAAAAGTGGCATAAACAAGGAGCTGGTGAGTAATACACCGGCCGGAAGAAATGATTTGTGATTACAACCTTTCATCCGTTTTAGTTCATCCATCCACGGTGTTAAAGATAACCCTGGAGGTACTGGAGGTTGCAGGAGGCCCTGGTGGGAAGTGACTTTTTCTCACAACAGGAAGGTCACAGGTTTAATTCATGCAGCAGCTATTGTGCTTAAAATCCCCTGAAATGAAACAATGAGCTGATACTTGACATTAAAACTCTCCTGTGACTGAACTATAAAAACATAATATGCGATACACAGGGGAAGAGAGAAACTAGGTCCTATTCATGTTACAGGGGAACTCAACTGAATTTGTTGGATTGAATTAAACAAAATATCTTGTTCAATTGCATCAATTTTGGGAGGTCTATTTTACTACTAAGTCTTAATCCTGAAATTTGCACGCCATCCATCATCCCACCTGGAACAATTTCTCCTTCTCTAAATATTACTGAGTTAATTAATATTTCATATCTTCTATAATTCCTCTAATTTCTTCACTGCAGTGTGATTCTTGCGTTTTATCCTTTTTTCGCTTGCCTCCGTCCATTGCACTGGTTTGTTGCTAGAATATTTCCGGAGGAAATAGATGATGTGTTCATCAATTTCTCCTTTTTCTGTGGGTTTCGATCTCAGGTAGACTAATTAAATTAAGGATTCAGTGGGAAACAACAAGTCAGATCTCAGTCAGATGGATTCTTCCTCTTCGCCATAGATTTAAATCTACTCTCAGACACCTTTTCTGTTATTTCTCCTCTGCCTGAGACAAATAGACACAATGTCCTCAAATAAATCTGGCTGCATTATTTTTCTCCTTAACAGTTCATATTTATCTTGCCATATCATGCCACTGTGAGCCAAAGCGGCAAAGATAATGTTCATGTTGTGTTGCTGTTTGAAAGCCAAGCTCCGGTCTTTTCCACATGTCTGTTTTGGCCAGTGAGCAGCAGAAGCATGAGGGAAATGTGTAGGTGGCTAGATCAGCCGATGAAGTGTAAATACCACTCAATCTGTTCTCATTAGAGGAGTAAAAACATACGAATCACTTCGCCTCTATTAAAAGTGCCCCAGGGCCCCTGGTTAAGTGTGTGTGTGCGTGCGTGTGTGCGCGCGTGTGTGTGTGGGAGGCCAAGAGGGGGGTCAAAGAATGATGTTTTGGCATTTGTGTCTGCCGAGGGGATCTGAAATGCCACCACCATCAACGCTGCTTAATTCTCACAAACACACTCTTAATCTGAACAGACAATCCGTTTCGACAGCCACTGTTATGATTCAAATCAACTTGGAGTGAAGGGGGTGTGTGTGTGTGTGTGTGTGTGTGTGTGTGTGTGTGTGTGTGTGTGTGTGTGTGTGTGTGTGTGTGTGCTCGTGTGAGTGAGAGAGGATGTCATTGTGTTTTGGTATGTGATTAGGTGTCTTTGTGTGTGTATGACCAAGTTATCACACATCCATTCCACATTCCCCTAAGATAATGTGGATTGATTATGGATATGATAATGAGAGGCCGGCGCGGCGTCGCGACCTTCACAAGGTCTAATTGAAACAAGCGTTGGTCCTCCGAAGCACTTATCAAGTCACACAGCACATCATTAATCACGGAGAATACAAGCTGTCACTGTAACACACACACACACACACGCACACGCACACACTATATTTTTTTTGTTTTTGTAACACACACTCTCTCTCTTCTGTCTCCTTTCTTTCTCTCTCTCTCTCTCTGTTTTTGTAACACACACTCATGCTCTCTCTTCTGTCTTCTTTCTCTCTCTCACTCTCTCTCGCACACACACACAGACACACACGCACACACGCACAATGCAAGCTGTCACTACAATATGCCTGGTATTGTCTTCTTTTAAGCAGAGTGGACAGCTAGTCCACCCTCCATCTCTATCTTCTACAAGAAAAGTTGAGGAACAGACTGTTGGAGTTAAACCTTGAAAAACACAACACACACGCACACACAAACAAACACAGATGCACACAGAACGAGAGAGGGAATGCTAAAACAATTCAACAAATATGAACAGCTGTTCCCTGCACCCAAACTCGCCTGAAATTGAATTAGCTCAAGTTGTTTTACTACCTGCTTTTATTAGAAGACAATTTAACAACCAAATGTGATTCCAATGTCTGATTAAGGCGGCATATGGTGCCTACCTGTTAAACACAACGTGTTCAATAGCAGCTTAACGCCTCAGTGAGCCACTCGAATAAACTAATAAGCCCAATATCATATTAGTCATTACATAGTCCAACACACAAAATTCCAATCTGATAAAAAAAAGTGGTTTCATTATCATCAAAGGGAAAACACAAGGGAGTTTGCATGCGCGGCATCGATGCCATCACCAACTTTGTTAATTGTTATTCAATTAACTGCCTTTGTTAATGAAACCAATTAATGGCCTTAAAACAAGCAGGGAGATATACGATTATTATGCATCTATGCAGAAGACAGCTAATTACAACTGTAAATCAATCAATTCTACATTAATCTGGTTGGAAAACGTCCAAAAACAACAAAGTCACCAAAAGACTTTGGAAGTTTTTTTTTCTTAACATATTTTGATTGCCATGTCATTATCCTGTGTAATGATTGTTAACGATCCTGTAAAGAGTTTATGATCCAATTTCCTTGCTATGAATTTAATTGGGACCTAAATAGTATAATCTTACAGTATAAAAGGGTGGTGTATCGGAGTACGCCCCAGCAAGGTCACAGAACTCCTCTCAGGGCAAATACAGTCAGTGGAGCTTCACATTACTGAAGGGTGAGCGTCAGACAGGTTCCAGGAATATTCACAAAGCTGTCACTTAAGCACCAGAACACCTACTGCATGTGATCTCTTTGTTTTAGAGAACGTGTCCAGATCCATTCAATTTCTTCATATTTTCTTATATTGTGGCCTTATGGTAAAATCGGTCTATACACTCAACACCCCATAATCCATTATCCATGCTTCTTATTTTACGAGGGTTGCGGGTGGGGGGCTGGAGCCAATCCCAGCTGACATGAGGCGAGAGGCGGGGTACAGCCTGGACAGGTCACCAGCCTATTGCAGGGCCAACATACAGAGACAAATTACCATTCACGATCATTCCTGCATTTTGAGTCTCCTCTTAACCAAAGCTGCATGCCTTTGGACTGTGGGAGGAAGCCAGAGTGGCCAGAGGAAATCCATGCAGACACGGGGAAGAACATGCAAACTCCACTACAGGTCGTCCACTAACCAGACGGTCAGTGGTTCGATCCCCAGTTCCTCCACTATGCTTTCCAAAGTGTCCTTGGGCAAGATGCTGAACCCCAAATTACCCTTTTTTTAACAAAAGGAAAAACTTAAATATCACATTGGTTCATTTACAAATGTTCGGACCAATTATTGTGACAACTTCCATCCGCAGCTGCCTATGCTGAATTAAATGACTTATTTAAAAAAGATGTTGCGATCAAATAACCAGAGGTTCCCAGAGACTGTGATGAGTGGAAATGATTAGAAAACTGAATTGACTGGTACCTGCATGTTTATCAGCTGCATGACACCTTTGTACCTCTGTTACACCAAATTAGCAGGTATATGCATTTATATCTGAGTGAGGCGCTCTTTCACCTCACTTTCTGGCCAAATTAGCACATTGGACGTGGGTTTCACGTTTCCCTCACTGCTGATCGGAGCCAGAGACCCGATTAAAACCTGTGTCTACTTCAGAGTCGTTCGACCCAGGATTGAACCCATTCCCATTGCAGACAAAAAACAGACGTACGCAGGTTCATTAAGGTTCACGCTGCCATGGCCACCCACCCCACACTAGTTGTGTCCCAACTTGGCCATCTCAATGAAAATGCCCCAGATACGCCACCGGCTCTTGATCATCTTTGAGATGCTGATTTTGAAAGGCGCACCTTGTCTATAGTTCTCGATCCCACCTCAACACAGGATCTCCAGGCAACCAGCTCTAAGAAGAGTTTCAGTTTCTCCGTGCTGTTTTTCCTTTTTAAATAAATTTGCAAACATCTATGTTATTATGTTCCCTCTTTGGGTATTGGGTGAAGACTGATGCTGCTTTCAAGAGACAATGTTTAATTTAGGATTGTACAAACATCAACAGACCATCCTTCCTTATACACAAAGAACTTCTAATCAGTCCAGTCTAATTATTTTTGATAATATCCACTGCACACACCTGGGCCGTAATTGCAACACATAGATCTTTCACTTTTAAATGAGACTGCCCTCATTTATCAGAAAAATAATCCGCGGCCTGGATAATTATCAGACGTACAAACATAAACACCCTCAGAAGTTGTGATGCGAGGACCTGCTTGCCTCTTAAGTTTATACAGTCATGTGACCTGACCAGTGCCCTAGTTGAACACCTCTTAGATGTTTATGCATATGTGGACGCTAATCTCTCAGTCAGGACTATGGGATTTGGGAATATTTTGTTTTACAGAGATCAAAGTAGCCAGTTTGGATCAGGAGAAACCCTTCAAACACATCAAACAGGGAGCAATGCATCCTAAATCTCACGCCCACAGTAGCCAATCAAGCCATGCATAACTCTTACCCTTTGTAAAATAAAGGGATTCTCAATGTGGGTCTCCCACATCAACATCTCATGCAGCTCACCCCCCACGGAGGCCAGGGGTTGTTTAGGCTTATGGGCTATCAAGGAGAGCCACTGCACTGTATCTGTATGCCTTTCATACTTGGCTAACACGATGCTGGTATTGAGGAACAGAGAGATACTGTGTTAAGAGATCAAAGCGGCAGTACAGAGATTTAGACTCGCAGGCTGTCAGTCAAGATGGCGAGACAAAGCAGGAGAAGACAGAAATGCTTACGCGCACACACTCTCCTGCTCACTCACCGGCTCTCTCTGTGGTGTGCCTGTGAGGGGTGAAGCGCTACTGTCAGATGGCTTAGGGGCTACTCATTTGTAGACATCTACGGCACTGCATGAACACCCAAACGCTCACACACACAGACGCACACAAACACACACACACACACACTACTCCTACAAGCCTCGCGGAGGAGAGGTCACTTCCAGCCTTTATATTGGCCTGTGGAGGAATGTTCTGTGCTCTCAGCATTTTCCCTCGTCCAGAAGATGAATCGAGTTATTTCACAGACAGTGAAGAAACAAAACATTGCTGCTGTTAGATACGTGATGTAGTGGCTTCATTTCTGGTTGATCAAAGATGGGTTTATTTTGTCAACTTTGCAGTATAGCTCTTAGATTTTTAGATAGGGTGCAGAAACAAGAAGGGCAAGGTTTCTGGTCATCCTGCTGTAATAAATGAACCTTGTTTATGTCTTTTTTTTTGTACAGCATGTTGACTGTAGATGGGATCCCCCCTGTCAGTTTTTATTGTAATGTATAATATTCCACCAGTATATTTAGCCCTTTCACCAAGTGTGACTGGAAAGATAATTTTCTTTGTAAAAATGCTTCATAAAATTCAGCTTCTAATGACAAAAGGATTTTAAGAATATCACTGAATATCATTGCTGCATTGTAAAAAGGGCAAATACAGACAATAAAAAATTTTCATAAAATATTTTAATTGTTCTTGAACAACAGTATTATGAAAACTCGATAGGATCTTGAACACAGTCCAAAACCCATTGAAGACCTATACCTCAGATTGGAATAAGGATGATAACACCACCTGGTGGCCGTTGACTGCAACATTTCAATTTAGATATATTTCAACATGGACAACAACATGAAATAGCAGAATTTGAAAATGCTTTGTGCTTACACAAAATAAAATAAAAAGTCTTAATACGTGGACATAGAAAAACATAATAAAACACATTTCCTCATGAAAAGTGCAACACAAGTTCAGAAATTATAATAATGATCCTAAATTAAGGCAGGATGACAACACTGATACCACTCTGAATTTACAATTTACAAATGGTGGAAGAAGAAACTCAGAGCAAGGCTAAATGTGGGGCAGAGTGTGTGCCCTCATGCTGGGAGATGGCTTATGTTCCGGAAGGACTGCGGCTGATGCCTCTACACAAAAACTCAGGCACGAGTCAATGCACAGAACACGATGCATGTTTGTTACCGTGGTGGCGCAGAGGACAGACGGCCAATACAAATCAGATATGGCTGTAGAGGCTTTGGTAAGAACAGATCCAGGAACAGGTTATGATCCTATTAAAAGTCCCACACTGTGGTTTTCACCTTCAGTTTGTGCTGTTTTCAGAAGCCTGAAAGAAAAAAAATACAGATACAGTAGTGATATTACTGATAACCATTATTTATTTTTAGATCATTATGATGTCTTTTCTAAGAATAGAACTACCCCTGCTTTATGGGCAGGTTACATCTGTGCTCAAGACTTTGGAAATATGTTTGGAAGATTGAGGGGAAAAACATGGTTGGATGAGCTCGCCTGCATGTTTGATAATTGTGAAAAACACACAAGCTTCACAACACAAATATCAGGGGCTAACATTGAACATTTGGGGGCTTTCTGTGATGATAACTCCCTGGACAACAAGATATTTCCCTTTTAGCGGTTGTCATCGATAGTAATTGGTATTTTCCTTCATGATGCTGTCACTCAGAAGATGCAAGTCCCAAATAATAAACATTTTTACCCACAATTTTGTTTTGAACTGATTTTAATAGTTCAAGAGTGCTCATAGAAAACATGCGATCATAGTCAATATTTGAAGAGTTACCATGAAAGAGGCGATTCTATTTCAACAGTCCAAACAAAACCCAAGAGAGGGGATGAAACCAGCTGGGATGTGATTCTTAAGCCAGTTCTGGTACCTTGAGGGACTCGGACGCTTTCCGCAGCTCCTTGATGACAGCCGACAGGGCCTCTGGGTTGATGCCCTGCTCACACAGCCTCACACATATGGACAGAGACTCCAGGTCCAAACCAGTATTCAGCAACCTGGAGATCTCCAGCAGCACTGTGGTGGTGGGGGGGGACAAATTAGGACTACTTGCATTACGTGTCTGGTTAGAAAACATGATCTGCTACATGTCTTGATAAGTTAGGCACAATGATAAGTTGTGGGTTAGCAAAGGAAGCTATTTACAAGAGGGTTTAAATTATTTTAATAGATACATTCAATAAAAATATGTAGTTACCGTCCATTGTCTCCCGGACGGCGTTAAGGTTTGCATTGGGTGCACTTGCCATGGCTTGAAGGGGTATAGTTAGCCGACGCTTGCTAGAAGGTGGCTAACAAATGAGACTTAAATATCCCTCTGACTCGATACAAGACTGAAATGTTATTGAAAACAACTCAGTGCGACTTCAAGCGTCTCGTATTGGGTTCAGATACCATCTCCTGATACTAGAAAGCGATTAAAACGAGGTAAACTTCACAGCAAGTTAGCCACCTAGCCTGCTAAGCTCGATAGCGGAAATGGAGGAGGAAGTGACGACACGGACTCTACTCTGATTGGCTGACGGGGACTTCCTGTGGCGTTCCCATAGGCTGAAGGATCCTTTTGGGCGAAATTGAAATCAGGGTTTGAACCTCTCGCTGCTGTTTGTTCGCTGGCTCCTCGATGAAGCTCGTTTTATAACCGTGTCGCTGCTTTTCCAGGTCCTTTAACAATTGTAAGTACCAACGACGAAACCTATATAGCTTATATATAAATGTATCTTTCTTACTTTTACCTAATGTGGTGTGTACTGTAGGTAAACTGGTGTGTAGCTTCACTCTCCTTATACAAAAAACAGGAAGCTAGTAAATGCGAAGTAATGTTGTCAACAAACCACACTGACGAAATCCAGGTTGTAGTTTCAGTTGTTTTTATGTTTCATTGACTGTGAACTGTAAATGTCCTCCTCCCTGTTCCCAGCTAAGATGGGGGACCATGTTGAGCTTCAGATCACCCCAGAGACTCCAGGCAGACCCTCCATTAGAAACCCATTTGAGAGTCCCAATGACTACCACCACCTCCGTGGACCCCTGGTGCCAAGTCCATCCGTCTTCAAGTCCAAGTCCTGTAAAGCTGTAAGACACAACCGGAATTACAACTAATGCTGTGGGACGCACCTTTCTGCAAACTTCTTTACATCGTTTTATGTCCAGCAGCTCTGCTAAAGGTTGTTTGTAGTCGTCTATTCAACCCCTCACCTTTCTGCCCTTCCAGACTCCACCCAAGTTTAACTGGTCTATTGATGAAATGGCCAGTCTTCTCCCAGTCCACATAGACCCAGAGGAAATCCAGCGACAGTCTTTCTACCTCAGCCAGACAAGGTACGTACTGAAAACACAGTAGTTTTGGTAGTTTTGGGTCATATGCTTACAGTTAAGTTACATTTTACTTGTATATGACCGAATCACAACAGTATAGAGAAACCCCACAATGAGCAAATACTCCTTTTAATGGGGAGAAACATCTCGCAGAACTGGTCTCTGGGCGGCCATCTGCTTCAACCAGTTGGGTTGAGAGGAGACAAATGGGGAGAGGAGGATGTAAAGGGGGGGGAGAAGAGAGAGGACAGGAGTTGTATGCAGACAAAAGGCAAAACCAAACTTCACACGTCCATGCATGTTAACTGAAAGAAGTAAATAGAACTCCTGCTGCAAACAGACATAAAAATAGTTAATGGAAAAGTACATTTTTGTAGACTTGAAACTTTTGCAGGTGTTGGAGTTACTTCTCCTCTCTTCAAACAAATCAACAGAATATGTAAATTCCAAAAAACTGTATGTAGTTGATAAGCAAGACATTGTGACAAAAGTGAAATTCTTTGAGTGGCTTTACTTTACTAAGCACATCTTGAGATAATACATTTGCAGAGGAAATAACACTTTTTTACATCTAGGATGGATTCTGACATTGAGGAAAAGCGTCAGAATGCTATTGAGCAGGTATGGGATGTTAATTATATTATATATTATGATAGAAAAGTCGATTTGTAATCATTTAAAGGGTCTTTTTCTAATTATGTCATATATGTCTCCCAATAAAGTTTTTCACCAAAGGAGCCATCGTGCCTTCCCCCTGGGCCGCACCAGACGCTCGCAAAGCCCCTCACTTCTTTAAAAAAGGTGGTGTATCTTTATTATTTAACTCCTGAAAGTCTTTTAAAGTCACATTCTTCTTCTGTTATTGAGTTTTATGTTGTATTCTCTTATCTTTATTTAGGCATTTCATATTCATATTGCTATTTTTTCTGTTTGTGCTTTGTAGGTTCTGCGTCTGCAATGATTGCCGAAGAGCAAGAAAAAGTCTCAGGTATGTGTGTGTCACATTTCTGTCTGCATTACTTTCACCTTCTCTTCTTTTCTAATTATTTTGTGATCTCTCTTTGTTATGTTTGTTTTACAGTTGCGTGTCAGACAACTCTGTCTTTACCTTTGGCGTTTGATATGGAGAAAGTACTAGGTAAGCCTCAAATAAACATCAGCACAATCAGATCGGAGTTTGACAGAATATTCTACCATCAAGTCATGTCTGTCTGGTTCTTCCCTCTCCTCAGGTGAATATTACCGCAACGAGGAAGCATGTGAAGCTGTGCAGGAGAGCCTCAGTTCCTCCTCCTTGAGACGAAAACTCTTCCTCGATGGTCGGGGCAGTTACAGCGGCTCTGACAGCTCAGGCCCGCCAAGCCCAGAGAGAAGCCATCCCAGGGAGGAGACGCCTTCTCTGACCCGACGAGAGAGGGCTGCAGGATGGATTGAAGGGACAGAGGGAGTAGAAGCCATGTCATCTGTATTTTCCTCCCCGTTATCCTGCGCCTTGTCTGCTCCAACTCCCTCTACGGTGAGTGTAGTGTATTGGATTCACGTAATGATTTTTTAACCATATACTTGGTACATTGTGTCAAAGCAAAATAGATTATAAATAACATATGTTTTACTATAAGATGAGTAGTATTGTTTTCTTAATACCTCGATAGAACCATTCATTGCATTCATACATGTCATTGTTTTGACTTTAGGGCCAGTTCTCGTCCAGCCCCATCCAACATGGCTGCTTCCGGGACTGCAGCCTTGGCAGCATCACCAGTCCCATGTTCCCTGATAGGTCGTCTCCTGCCGGCCTTGTCTCCCCCACAATTTCTCCTATTGTTGCACATATTGAACGCTCACCCATAGGCTCAGGTAGACCATTTGTTTTGTAACTTATCCCAATTTTTGATGATTCAAAGTCATTTTTCCCTCCAAAGAGACTCTTTCTGTAAACTAATTTTCTCTTCAACCTTAATCTGTGATCTTTTTAAGCTGAGAGGAAGCTGCCGACCAACTTGACTCCCCTCAACACTCCCCTGGATGTACACCTCACCTCCTGCAATGAGAGTCCATTTGTCGAGGGTTGCTCTCCCATTCAAAACTGCTCTCCACACCACCCCCGCTGTCACTCTGAGCCCCAGCACAATGTCAGAACTAGGCCCAGGCCCAGAGTCCGCTGCTGGGCTTCCCCTCCTCTCATCTCCCCCATCCTCAACCCTAAGCTCTTAGACTATCATGAGGCTGAGGACCTACTCCCCTCCTCCTCCTTTGCTCTCCCATCTATGGAGCTTGATCCATCTTCGCCCCTGGCTCAGGAATCTCACCCCGCTGCCAGTGAGGGGATTATCCTGGATCCTATGGAACCTGTGAAAATGGAGGAGGGCAAGGAGCCTGGGATAGAAGGGAGACTGGAGGACGAGGAGGAAGCTGGGGGGCTTTTGGGACAGCTGACCAGCTCTCACATGGGCAATGTATCAGTAACAGAAAGCTCTCACATGTTTGTATCTCTGGCAGAGGGAAGCAGTATACGCTACGATTCCAGCATGCAGGTTAGTCTGACGAGTGTCATCCACTGCGACCTATGCCACGCTATATGTGTACCATACTCTCATATGAATGTCTGTATTGGTCTTGGTCACTTTACATTGTCTAATTGGTTTTTTTGGGGGGTTATTTAGGTGGACAGTGGGTACAACACTACCTCAGCAGGCACTGCCAGTCTGATCGATGGCCTCAGCTCAGACTGTCACAGCAAAGAGTCCTTCAGTTCAAACCTGGCAGAGGAAGCCTTCCAACTCAGCAGACACACTAAAATGAAGGTACATTTGACATTTTATAAACGTACACAGGGTTTAGGAACTTTGAGCTTGTGTCTTTAGACCTAATGTAATATCAGCTCTTCATTTAAGTATCTTACAGACTTTTTAAAAACAGAACATCTTACGGATCTGGGGCAGATTGATTGTGTTTTGTTGTGCTTATATAATGCACAAGCATTATATCCATATATATATTGGACTTTTTTTATATTGCTACTGATGACATTTCTATTTCGATAGTTATTCTTTTATTACCTGGCCCTTATTGTACATGCTGAAAAATACATTATTTTCATTTGACTAAAACAAGTTTTCTTCTTTCCCAAGGCATTTTATCCCCACCACTGAGACCTCTGATCGATGTGCATTTCAAAGGGACACTTCTTCAAAGATGATGATTTTGCAATCAAATACAAGTTTACACTATGTTCCAGGCATTTATGTTTAATCGGTTAAATTTGGGTGCATGGGGGTCAAATCGTAGTTACATGATTTATGAACAGATTTAAAGGGGTTGTTGGTTCTTCTAAGGTTTTGATTAGCTTTTTTTAAGGTGCCTCTATGGAAGTTAATGCTTTATCACAGTGTATTTTATCACAAGTTAGAAGGGAGATGACTTAAAATCTATATTACAAAATAAAACCCAGTAACTGGGTGAGATAAAAAGTCAATTCTGTATCGAACTTGCTCATTATCCAACTTGAATGCTGTATTGATGCTTAAGCCATCATTTCAATTTTCTTTGGTGCTGACGTGATCAGTGTTAGAACCTGACTTTCAGATGACGTCAGATTTGTACTGTATGTTTTTATAAAACTGTTAATCATGATGTTTTATATGACAAAAGCTTTTTTTCTTTTACGGAATGTGTAAGAATTGTTATAATTCAGGATACTTGTGGATCTTACTTGGATTGTTAGAGTATTTATTCCAAAGTAAGATGCACTGAATGATGCCACTTATGAATTAAAAGCTGACTGAGCCAATTGTTTGCCATTTTCCTATATACTTTGAGAATGGGCTGGATCATTGTCACATTAAAATAACTTGAATTCTTTGTCTGACGTGAACTCTATTTTTGTTTTTGCACTGGTTGATTCTGAAATGCGATTATGTTTTACTTAATGCTCCAGATATAAGTTCTAATATTCCAGTTTGAGTTCCTAATAATAATAATCCAATGATAGTCACTCCAGGTTAACACACATTTCATAATTGTGGTTAAAAATTCTCATCAAATTAATTTGACTAAAATGTAAGTGAAAATACTTAATTGGGTTTTAAAAACTTTGATAGGTCACAATTTAAAGGAGTTAAAGTGGGAGAGAATTTTAGACATTAACTTGGTAACAAGTGAGGCTATGGACAAGCATGACTGTTCTGTCAGTGTTACAACACACATGGTATAAGAACTTCAAGTTATTAGGTTCATGACAAAATACACAAACGGGTTTAAAAAATGCACTTTAATGATTCAGTTGTCTACTTTGCTGTTGCATGACAAGTTATAGTGCATTTATGACTTGTCTTTGTCTAAATCATAAAAAAGACAATTAAAAAAAAAATTTTGCTTATTTGCTTAAAACAGTTATTTATGCCACTGCATCAAAGAGCCCAAGGAGACTCTTTTATAGACATGTAGGAATTCTTGATCTGGTGTTCTTGAGAATTTTTCTGTCACTGTTCCAGTTTTGGTTTCTTGGGCCGTGGTTCAACAACAGGGGCTGGAACACTCACACCAGGGATCTGAAATACAGACAGAGAACTTGTAAAAAAAAAAATTTTATGTACTGCAAATGATCTGCTGGAGAGCACAAACTGGGGGAAGAGAATTTTCCTCTAGCTAAAATTAAAGATATAAAAAGATAGTGATAAAAGCCCTGTCCACTTCAGTCAGTCCTTACCACAGGTTCGATCAGAGACATGCGGATCTTCTGGTGCTGAACATTGGATTCGTCCAGGCTGATGGTGACCTTCACCTTGTCAAATATGTGGAAGGTGTGCTGCTCTATGGTCAGAGAGGGGCCCTGAACACATTAAAAGAAGAGACCCTTTAAACACTGTGTAGAGTACGAAACAATTACGTAATTAAAACTCAATTGAATATTTTCATTAGGTCCAATAAAATGAAATGAATTTAATTAAGTGTTTATACCTCTTCATCAAAAACAAGCTTCGGGGCGGTTTTGTCTTTGCCGTCAAAGAAGACTGTTCCTTCCAGGCCAAACTTAGGGATGAGTACAATGATCGCGTTTTTCCTCACGAACAGAACATATCCCTCTTCGTTAAGAATGCCTCGACTCTTGAAGAACAACTGCAAAGACATCATTTGTGTTAAAAGCATGAATTGTGCAGTGTTGTGTTATGTTGTATTTTCTATCTTTCCTCAAACCAGTGTTTACCTGTGTGTGGAAGGCCACAGACGACCTCTGAGCATACTGAGACATCTTGTGTCTGTAGTTGAGGTTGTTGCAGAGGGCTGACTGCTTGTGTTTGTCCATCAAATCTGGGTAGGTGCTGTCTGCTCCTATGGCCACTGCCAGCAGGCGGTGAACTATTATATCTGCATATCTGTGTGGGGAGGGTAGATGGAAGAATATGATTGACATACGTAGGTTTGACCGAACTATGGTTAGTTGGCAATTGTGCACATTTCTGTGATTTGTAGAGTATAGTAACCTATCTGATATCATACCTCCTGATAGGTGATGTGAAGTGTGTGTAGATGGGTGAAGCAAGGCCGTAGTGGTGGAAGTCGCTGTCCATGCCAGAACAGAAATAGACGGCCTGCATCATGCAGCGAGTGGCCAAGATGCGCAGTAGCGTGTTGAAGTATGGGAAGCCGTCCACTTTGGCCCCGTCAAGAGAGTCAGCCAGCGCCTTGGCTGAATCCGTGTGGATCTCCACATCCTGAAAAGAGAAGGAAAAAAAATGTTTGTCAAATTAAAATGAAAAGACCCAGATGACTAAGAATCTTCAGACTCCTTGAGTTATATTTAGGTAAGAAGGCAAGAGCATTGTCAGCCCGCAGGTTAGAAACCACTGATTTACAGGGTTCTTTGCTTTTGTGCCTGTAAATTATTTTCTATTGTTCAGCTGCAGAGCATCATGCAACATTATTATCAGTGAAACTATTTGATAAAAGTTAATTCCCTCTTAAATCTATTTTTTCAACTTTAGACATTATCTTAACAAATTAGCATATAAGGTGAAAACCGACACTTTTCCTGCAGGACCATCTGTCTTCACTCACCTTGGACTTTGCAGCCTTGAGCAGGACGTCGTAGTTGGACGGAGGCGGCGCTGGATGTTTCCTCAACAGAGCGCACTCTGAAAATTCATCATAAATCTTCTGGGCGACTGAAATATTGGCCAGCAACATGAACTCCTCCACCATGGAGTTTGTCTCCCTAATAACCAAGAAACAAGTTTCCTTACATACAAGTCCAAAACACAGCATGACACAAAGAGGCACACTGAAAAAAAAAAAAGGATTCTTCCTTTTCCAAGGTACCTACATGAGTTCTTTGGTCTGGAGGTCAATGGGGTCGTGGGTTTCACTGTCGATGTGGAAGCGGACCTCTAAGGACGACAGCGTCAATGCCCTGAAGGACATCAAAAGGCAACTCATCTTAAATACAGCCAGTTTAAATATTTAGCAGTTATTGGAATTATCATGACATAAACTGTGTTTGCTGCTTCTTTCCTCATAATGTATCTCATAGCTGGTTTTCCAAATCCTTTTGATTTGTATTTTAAGTCCTCATTTAAGGCATAACACAAAAGCCAATAGCATTTTCTGACCGTAGCATTGGAATGTACCATCCCATATTTTACTGTCTATTCTTCTGCTTGTACGTGTCCTAACCCGTTGTCCCTACCCTTTCTCGATCCTGTGCCTCTTGAGGATTTTGGCGAGTTTGTTGAGACCCCGAAGGCTCTCGGTCGTATCGTCATTCTTGCTGGCGTCATCAATTCTCATCTGGGCCTCAGCGTAGGTCAGAGATGCCTGGACCAGGTCGTAAGAGAGAAGGGGAGATAAAGACAAATTAGGATGGCATAACAATATCACCTGGACAGCAACATATGCTTACAAATGCACATTATTTTATTATAGTCTGATATTGTCTCTGGTTGTGTAACTGGGTCTTTGCACTGTACCTTGGAGTTAATGACACTTTTTGTGAACCGTGTCTTCAGAATTTCAGCCTTGTGGTTCATCTCCCAGATACACGAGAACGCGAGCCTTGTGAAAGACAAGTGAGCAGAATGAGACACACAAAACATTCACAATGGCAAAAACAGCAGTTTGACTTTAAAACTACAAGTCTTCAGTCCTCACCTCTCCACGTTGGAGCGCAGTGAACAGAGATTGGAGCTGAGCATCTCAGGGACCATGTCGATCCTCTGTTGGACACAACATCAAACACATTTACTTTAAGATTTTTAAAAAAGATTTAAAATTGACAATGTTCTGAAAGCAACAACATCCAAAATGTCAACACAACCCAAACATCTTTTTCAGACTTCTTGTAAGAAAACTGTAATGGTGATGGTAGGAAGATTTTGCCAAATATATAAATCATAATATAGCAGCTTATGGCAGCTTATGGCTTTATGATCTGTTGTAAAACCTTTAGACAATAAGTTTAACATTAGTCGTGAGGGTTAAATTCTGATGCCCAGTTAACATTAGGAATCAGTTGGGTGTGTATGTGTCTCCGCACCTTCCCACACAGGTACACGGTGGTGCCACGGTTGGCGGCCTCTTTGTCCATAGCGTTACCAGGTCTGATGAAGTGACTGACGTCAGCGATGTGGACCCCCACCTACAGCAAACAAATAATCCCAGGAAACTCAGTTTAAATGTAAACACAAAAAAATGTATGATTTTTATTAGTCGTGCATGTTTAGAGGTTTTGTACCTCAAGGTTTCCATTTTCCAGCTCTCTGCAATGCAGGGCATCGTCTATATCTGTACATCCTGGAGGATCCACGCTGCACACCGTCAGATTCCTCAGGTCCTCCCTCTTCCCCATGTCCTGTACCACACATCCACATTCATTTACTGTTTACACACTGACCTATACATACTGTATGTGCTTTCAAAGTATAGGCTGATAGCCTCACGGATAAATGCTTGACAAAACTGGGAATAGAGTTCTTACCTCTGGTGTGATGGCCCACGGCATCTTGGGAAGGAAACTGAGCACAGCCTGAGAGAAGTCCTGGTGGGGGACGTCATGCTCCAGTAGCAAC
The DNA here is from genome assembly GCF_022539355.2 of Hippoglossus stenolepis. NCBI lineage: Eukaryota > Metazoa > Chordata > Actinopteri > Pleuronectiformes > Pleuronectidae > Hippoglossus > Hippoglossus stenolepis. The sequence goes on along the minus strand of NC_061494.1, from coordinate 17,294,919 downwards.
ACCTCCTGCTCCGTGTCCTTGTCCCCTGCACTGCCCAGGCTGCGCACAAAGTGACCCTGACAAAGAGGAAACAATATTTCTCTGTATTTGTCTTATTGTTGTGCATTTTATCACATAGAGAAGTGTGGCTTCATGTGAGCAATATAACATGAGCATTTCAAATTCCTGTCAAACTTTGGAAACTACTCACAGTTGGATATCTAAAAGTTCTGAAGAGGTTTCAACTCACATTTGGATATCTGGAGTCTTTGGGCCAGCCATCGATGGCCACCAGTATCCTGTGGCCCGCCAGTGTGGACGCCTGACGTGTTTCAATGCGAACACGTGGGATGCGGCGGTCTGCCGGGGTGAAAAGGTGACGGGTTGACTGTATGAAAAAGAAAAGAAAAGGTCAGTGCTGAGGGTAAGCGACATGGAAGTCCTGGACCACTTGTACATATGGTATGCAGATATAATTTTTACCATCTTTACAGTCTCAAAGGGGAATTTGTTGAGCAGATATGCAAACTACATGACATTAATTCATGTCTTTATCTACTATGTGCCTCATCTCACAAATCGACATCAAAATAACAGTGATGGCAGTTTCTTAAGGAAAGAGGGGACAGAAATGAGTGAAACATACAAATAAAGGACAGCTTCAAATCTTTAAACAAGCAAAAACAAACCTCTTTAATATGGGAGACATTGAGCATGCCACAGAATGGCCTCCAGTTCCTTTTGATGATGCCCACCACTTTCCCTGTGGGTTTCCTGGCTGCTTCAGCGACAGATATCCTCAACTGCTCAGACACATGGAAACATGAACATCATTAAAATAGCCTCAAAGAGCTCATCTGGGATGCAGAGTAAAGCATTTAAAAAATACTGGTTCTCTTTTTTGCGTATCGTCACACATGCTGTATACTTCCAGCAAATAGATCCCTTGAAAATAAACAAAACCAGTCTAATTGGCCTTCCATTAAATCAAAACTCACAGCTTTCTCCTCCTCCTCTTCTTCAGCATCATCATCCTTTGCCGCACCTTCATCCTGTAGCACGACTGACGAGGGCGCCACCCACTGATCTCGGGGCAGGAGCTGCACAGCTACCACATCTTGGTACACTGCTCTGTTGAGGTGCTGAAGACCCTGAAGAAGAACCTGGCAGCACAGACAGTACAGAACTTTAATTATGTGCATGCACTGTACTGTGATTATAGTGAATCCTCTTCCTTCAAACTAATGTCTCAACACAAAATGACAAGTTATCCTCCAAACCCTGATGAGGTCTAGGAGATCCTCAAATTTACACACACACACACACACACACACACACACACACACACACACACACACACACACACACACACACACACACACACACACACACACACACACACACACACACACACACACACACACACACACACACACACACACACACACACACACACACACACCTCTGTGCTGTCATCCCCCTCTCCCTGGACAAAGACTGTGGCTTCCAGGTAGTTGTCTCTGCTGGCTCTGAAGGTGCCCTGGAGGAAGGCGCCACTCTTAATTCCTGCTTGGATCCTTGACAGAGGGAGGTGCTCTGGGAATATCACCCTACTATTAGTGATTTCATTCTGCGGGGGGAAATGAAAAGAGAGAAAGATGTCACATAAGAGTTTGGGTAAAAAGAAAAGGCAGATGTGTAAACAGGAGATACAGATACAGATACAATACCAATATCTCCTGTGCCTTAAACCTGAAATAGATTTATCTCTATATTTCAATGACTTAAAGTTGTGTGCGTTTACCTTGTCATCATTGGACAATGCCAGACGATCCACAAGCTCAGGGTTTGCTATCAGACTCTTGATGTACTCTTCACCTGAAACATGAATAAATAAAAACGTGTGCTTGTATACATCAGAATGAGCAGTGGTTGAATCAGAGTGTGAATGGTAACCCTGTGTCTGCAAGTCACGTTACAATGTTTGTATATTGATGCTCTGAACTGTTCTGTAACAAATTACATTTGTACGCCAGCAGGCCGCTCTCCTCTGCCTTCCGCTTGTTGTCTTGGTCATTGGTGAGGAGGACCACCTTGAGCCCGTCCGTCTCAGACTCCAACTTCTTCAAGTGCTGGCTGTACCACTTGGCTGCCACGCGGATTGCCCGGTCGTTACGGTCGTTGGCGCTCTCACCCGGTTCCCGTTCAATAAATGTTTCTCTGAAGGGAAGAAAAACGAAAGAATAAATCTATTTGGGTAACAAGTATATCAGAGGTGACGTCTAATAAGGAGATCTTTCTGTGAGGGAGCACAGGAGTGGTTCCTTTAGGTGCAACTGTCATTACTATCATACAATGAAGATGATTGTCAGTACAAATCCATCAGTGGTGTCTTTGTACCTGTGGTGCTCGTTGGTAAATGTGTAGACGTTTTTCTCCTTCTCGTGTATGATGTCCTTCAGGCGTTTGTAGACCGGCGCGCTGCGGTGTCGAACCTCCTGCAGCACGGTCTGAAGGACGATCACATTGCGAATCACAGGATCCTCCAACACGTCAATCTGCAGGACACGGAAAATACATGTAAACAAAACGTGAACGAATAATCAGACCTATTCACATGTGAATGTACATATTTTATTGTTTTAACCTAAATTTAGGTTAGACCTCCAGTGCATTTAGTATGTTAACTAGTATTGCAGTCAGAGAAGTGTAAAGGGAAACATTATAATAACCAGTACATATGTTCACACTGTACATATTCTGTTTACACTGTATATATTACTTTTTATTCCACATTTATTTATATCTCCTTACATTTATAAATATCTCTACTTACTACTTTACTGATTTTGACTGACCTCTTGCTACTGTAACGTTGCAAATTTCCCCCACTGTCAAATAAAGGATTATCTTATTTTATAAGTAATATTCATTCATACACAAACATCTTTAGGTTTGGTAACTCCGATTTCATTATGGCTCTTTGATATCATCAAGAATGATGTACTATGTTGTATTGTCAACAAAAATGGAAAGAGGAACATGCCAGGATGTCTGCAAATCTTCAGTTAGCTCCACTTTACGGACAAATATAAAATGAAATATTCAGAGAAAATGTAAACCTCTTCTTTTTTTCACCTGGTGCAGCACCACGTTGGTGTCAGGGATCAGATAATGTGGATACGAGCACAGGTTGCTCTCCAAACACGCGTCTGTCTGCAGCACCGTGGACTCCTGTTTGCATTCGGTACAAGCTTCGCTCCCGCACCAAATATCATCCCTCAAATAATGCTCCCGCACGATCTTCACCACGCCGCCCGACCGCGTCTTCCTCACGAAGGTTTTAGACTTCAGCATGATGAAGATCAGAGGCTCAACAGGTCGAATCCCGATGTTTTTAGCTCCACCACAAGCGAGCAACTAGCTAGTTGTCCATGTGTAAGCCGACTGAGTGGGCCGAACAAAACCTTCCCCAGAGTTTAGGAAAACCTTTAATGTATATGAAAATACATTAAACGTGCTCCTTTTAAGTCAGTTTTAATCCTTTTTAGAATTAAAGTTTGTAAGTGATACCCACGTTACTCAAAGATAATATTCTGTGGTGATAATAAACCATTTTAAAATATGTGTTTAAGTTTTGGTTGACCGTCTAATTCTTGCTCAATGAAAACAGACAGAACAGGGGCTGGTTGGCCGGTTCCATGAGAGGTACTTTATCAAACAGCGCCCCTGTGTTTGGGAGGGAGTACTGCACGACTGTCCCGTGTAATGTGCATTGGATGAGTTGATGTTCAGTCAAATGACCACAGGGGGCGCTTTAGTCAAAGCCGCCACCGCACTCGAACCCATGGCGGTTATCAGGTGGCTGGGAGCGGGACCCTTGAAAATCAAAACAGTCGCCGTGGACGTTTGTCAGCTCCGAGGTGCAGCGGTAATAATGTTTGAGGCTGTGTATGTTTTGTTTCTCTCACGCTAGAGTCAGTGTGTTGTCTGTTCCGAACGAAGGAGGCAGCCATATTGTTGCTCGGTCGTTTGTTGTCGTTCCTCCTCGATGTGAACTAACGTTAAAGTTTCTCATATCGAGACGTTTGTGAATTCACTTTCTCATCTGTCGCTACAATAAACCGACAAACTCGCCTCTGTCGGTAACGTTAGCGACAAGGAACGACACATAATCCCCCCCCCCAAAAAACCTCCCAAGATGCCTCCCAAGAAGCACCAGCTGAAGCCGACAGCCGTCAACGTCTCCAGCTCCCTGGACCTGGAGTCGGAGGACATCAGCCTGGAGACCACGGTGCCCACCACCGAGGACGTGTCCTCGTCCGACGAGCAGCGGGGCGGCTCCCAGAAGGTGACCCGCCAGCAGATCGAGAGGAGGGAGCTGCTGCACAACGTCCAGCTGCTGAGGATCGAGCTCTCCCAGAAGAGCCTCATCGTAGACAACATGAAGGCCGACCACATGTGCAAGGTAGAGGGATGCTGCACAGTCTGAGGAACCGGGTTCATGTGCCTCTCGTGTAGAGGATAGGACCTGATCTCTGCTGCATGTGTGTTTCAGGTGGATGAGCTGGAGGAGAGGCTGAATGATGCTCTCCATCAGAAACAAGTGTTGACCCTGAGGCTGGACACTCAGCTGAAACTGGCTCAGGAGGAGAACAGGTGAGAAAGGTTTCACTTTCTTGCACTGTGGGAGAACCGGGATGCAATTGCCACAGTCGATTTTATAAATAGTTGTTTTTAGATTTAGTATAATCTATGATATATCCTAAATTTAAGGTCATTTGTCTGCAGCATACAGCTGTAACTACTTGTTTTGTTTGTAACATGTCAATTATAATTTACTTCGTGATAATAAAGGAGCCAAACGCGCGTCTTGCAGATGCTTGATGTGGTTTTTCTTTTGTCGTCCTATTATCATGTCAGGGTTAATGGCAGCTCTGTTAAATGTGGGAAATATAAAACTTTATTTGCAGGTTTTGAAAAGGTTGGAATTGCACATAAATTTAAAAGAATAATGAAAAAATATGGAAATAGATTAGAATTTTTTGGACTGAAATCCAATTAATTACAGGTGATTACAACATATACATCAGCCCATCCCCTCTCTATCCCATTCGTTTGTTATGAATCACAAATATGAACTGTCCTCGCCAGGAAGCAGCAGACTCTGCGTAAGCAGGAGATGGACGCCATCCTGCTCAGGCAGCAGCAGCTCGAGGAGACCAACCGGCAGCTGTGTGAAAAGGCTGGAGAGCTGCGGAGGTCACTCAGGGATCTGGACATCTCTCAGGACAGATTCCAGGAGCTCCGTGACCTCCCAGAGGACAAAATGTCCATTCAGGAATACGTCGCTGTAAGTATAAGGGTGATCTCCCTGATCTCTTTGCCCACAGAGACACAAGATATGATGCAGTCCTTGTGGAAGCTTTTATGACTTTTTGTTCATATTTAGGTGCGTTTCTATGAGGTGGTGACTCCTATGAGGACTCAGCTGGCTGAGCTCAGTGCTAAGAACGGCAGTTTGACTGAAGAGGCGGACAGACACAGGACCCAGATGAAGGCTTTGATGGAGGTACCACATATACAAAAGCATGTACTGCACCTGTGTGCTGCAGTCTGTCATTCTTCCTCATGACATGATAACATAACATGTTTTGAAGTTATAGCTTATACCTCATAATATGAACCCTCTATATATTTTGTGTATCTGTAGAGCTATGAGGAGGAACGGCGGCTACGTGCTGAGCTGGAGTTGAGGAGCCAGAGAGTGACCCTGGAACTGGCCAATACCAAACAGCAGATCCATGAAGGGGACTACCGCCGAGAGAACTATCCAAATATCAAACGGTGTGTGTGTGTGTGTGTGTGTGTGTGTGTGTGTGTGTGTGTGTGTGTGTGTGTGTGTGTGTGTGTGTGTGTGTGTGTGTGTGTGTGTGTGTGTGTGTGTTGTGTGTGTGTGTGTGTTTCTGTAGATCAGAACGAAATAAGTGAATTAATTGAGTAGTTAAAGGAGGTCAAACATACATAATATTTAATCAATTGTTAAGGAACACAATGAGTGGAATATAATTCATTCTATTTTCCCACTATATTCAAATCCTGGATATTGTTTAATTTCTACAGAGACCGTGACCACTTCGAAACCGAACTGAAGGAGTTAAAGAGAAGATTTGAGACTCTGGACCTGAGTCACACTGCACTGACCAGGGACAGGGATACACTCAGCAAAGAGGTGCTTCACACCTACCTACACACACTCCTATTGTATCATGTCCTCACTTTACTCATTATAGCCTCTTCAGGTGTACTGTCGTTGTTTTTCATTCTGCTCATCATGGCCTCCAGGTGGCAGCATTGCAGCAGTCGGTGACTCTGCTACAGAAAGACAAGGAGTACCTCCACAGGCAGAACCTGGAGCTGAGTGTTCGATGTGCACATGAAGAGGACCGGCTGGAGAGGCTGCAGGTCCATACAGTAGATTCATCAGGAGGCTTATCTAACATCAAAGGCGTTCAGTAGTAGGAAGGAGTCCTCTAACATGCTTTCACTTCTTGTTTCTGTTGTCCAGGTACAATTAGAAGACACAAAGAATGCCAGGGAGAACACCTACGAGAAATACGTAGCATCCAGGTTAGGTTCTGCAGTTTGTCACTATCACCAGTATTCTAGTCTTTTTAATACAAGCAACTAAAGCTGCTCCAGAAATATCATGTCTCCTGATAAACTAATGTTAACAGTGATCGTTTCATCTGCCAGCAGCACTTTCCATACCTCTGTTCATCTTTATTCTTTCCTCCTTTGTCCACCACAGAGACCACTATAAGTCTGAGTACGAGAACAAGTTAAGAGAGGAGTTGGAGAACATCAGACTGAAAACAAGTCAGGAGATAGACAACCTGCAGAGAACCTCCAGGGAGATGTACGAGAGGGAAAACAGGTATCTTCTTCTTCTTCTTATTCTATTAAATCTAACTCTTAACTAACTGTATGTTGGTAAAAAAAAGAGAGGAAAAGACCAGAGGAGCCATTTAAACCAGAGGAGCTTACACATTTGGATAAGAAGCAATATTAAAAATAAAGTGCTCATGAATTTTCAGAACTAATTTCATGATGTTCATTGTGTAGCTTGTGATGTTGTCCATACTTTACAGGAAGTTGAAGAGATGAAGTGATTTTCCTTTTTGTATTTACAAACTGTAGCCGTGTGATAGGGAAGTGACATCAAAATTAGTCAAGATAACATCTACAGTACAACAGACAGTCAACTGAATTATTTCATGCACATGCAAATATTTAAGAGGAGGAAGAGCGACCACCACAGATACATCAGAGTATTATGAAAACAACGGGAACATAACTTTGTATTATTTACCACATAACAGAACAAGCATCTTTTAACTGTCTGTGTTTATTTTGACCAGGAACCTGCGAGAGGCCAGAGACAACGCTGTGCTGGAGAAAGACAGAGCGGTGGCAGCTGAGCGAGACGCTCAGTCCAGATATGATCAGCTGCTGGAACAGTGAGTTTTGTCGTCCATCGCACACATAAAGACAGAGGCAGTAAACCAAGAGACATACACCTGAAAACTTAGACAAATAAAACCAAACTCAGCTCCCAATGTGCATGGCTCGATACCCCCTATTGTTGTTGTTGTTGTTGTTGATGAAGCTCTTAGTGTCCTGTTGATGGATAGATGGATAGATACAAGAGTAGATAAATAATCAAGAAGGATTGTGTCATCAGTGCATAACTGTGGGAGATATATTATGTAAGCAAACACCTTGTTAAGCAGCCCTGAATGGCTTGTCGTATTTAAACACTACGACTGCTGCTTTTAAATATGGATGACGCTCTGTTAATGCACTAAAGTTAATCAAGGACAGTCAAGGAAGTTCACCTGAGGGCAACAGTTAAACTGTCTTGGAAACTCGGGCCAATTGGAGCAGTGTTTTTTTTAAATACACGTAACCACATCATATTTTGAATTCATTCCTCGTCTTCGTTTGCCAAGTATCGTGTGTCAGCATATTGTGTGTGAGGTTGTCATTAGAAAAACTAGTGTGACTAAAATCGTTTTCAGACATGAGCGGGTAAAATCCAGACAATTGTCTACGGCGTGCAGCAGACAGAGGCAAGAAGTGACCTATTAACTCTGCTGCTGGATCATGTGATTTTGTTTACAGCCCCCCGACACCGTCGTCCGCTCTTATCACCACAAACTGTCTTCACATCTTCGTCGGTGTCTTCTATGTGTGTGTCACCGCTTTTTCCTTTTTGTGTCTGTCGCGCATTAATCAATTAAAATGTAAAATCTGTGTAAATTGAGCCAGTGCTAATCTGTTATCAGAGCAGGTTGTGGGTGCGGCAGGACTTTGGTGGCTGTGGTTTACCATCTCGTAGCAAAGAACACGTGCATATTTTACTTCAAGGAGGTTGGGGGTCAGGAGGTCATGTGGAAGTTCACTAGTACCAACTGGTGTTGCTGGCCTGGCTGCCTGCTTCTCATGTGTAAGATTCTTTCAAGCACAAGTTGAATGCTAAATAGGAGACAGGATCTCACTGTGTAGGACTGAAGACAATTCATACGTTGAAGACAGACGTCCGGTTCCTGATCATTTTCAATGAATTATTGTGACTTTCTTGTTCCCAACAAAGCTTTTGCATAGACAGTGAACTTGACTCTAATTCTTTTTAATTAAACGTTAAAAGTGCTTTTCAGTCTTTTCCCACTTCCCGCTCACTTGTAGTCATTTGTATTCAAGTTGCTGGTCACTGTCTTTCTGCTCCTGACAACACTGGTCATCTCAGTATGGCCTGGAAAGGTGCCTCTGGGTCGTGGCCTTGTAGGGAGTTTCAAATCTTGCATTGAAATTGCAACATATAAATCTGAGTCCTGCTATTTCACACACACACACACACACACACACACACACACACACACACACACACACACACACACACACACACACACACACACACACACACACACACACACACACACACACACACACACACACACACTTCAAGCCTGCATTTTTTTCTCAATGGAGGAGATATTTCAGTTCTCCTTATTTTGTACTTTATTGCTGGTGCCAACATACATTTCGACATGTCTGTCTTATATTAATAAATCATTTGCACAACACAGTCCACAACACATCTTGATGTACCTAGGACCTTTTTTTTTTTTATTCAAAAATTCAAAAAGTTTGCCCAATTACTCATTTAGGAAACTGCATTAATATCCATTCATTTTTGACATCTACCCCCAACCTTAACCATGAGCAATTCATGCCTAACCCTAACCTTAACCTTAACCACAGTTTACATCTTAGCACTAACCCATACCAGGACCTCATTAGGACTGAGCTTTGGTCCCATGGGGTCTTACTGGTCCTGACAAGGTCAGTGTTAATACAGGACAAAAAAATGAGTATACACACACATGCAAACATACATGCACACACGGAGCAGCAGCAGCAGCAGTAGTGTTCCTTTCCTGGGTTACTACTACATGCCAGTCATTTCTCCAGATCCAAACCACCAGCTGTTGATCTTTCCATGTACACACACACACACACACTTCAATCTCTCTCTCTCTGTCTCTCTCTCTCTCCCTCTCCATCTCGCTGCTGCGATCACATTGCCTCTTTGCATCGCATCACAAGCCAGCAACGACAGATGCTAGCCACAAGCCCTTAACACCTAACACCACGCATGCCCCTATTTCTGGGGCAAAGAATGAGGCAGACAAGCTTGAAATGGCGTCAGATGATCGTAGCGTAGAGAGCCGGCTTGAATCTCGGCAGTCTCTTTCAGAATGCCACTTACGGTGATCAACTCGTCCTAAACAAAGTATTGAGTTTTTCATTTTCACCTCTCTAAGGGACATAAACAAAATTGCCAGGGGAACCCACGAGTAAGGTGGAAATATTCCCATTAAAATTGGCATTTGAATGAGAGAGATAGTTAAGTTTCATTTTCTCAGGAACACGTTGCCTCTTTGAATCTAGAATGCAGCCGCCATTAATACAAGGCATAACATGTCCACCATGTGTTCATGTGTGTCACTGTGAGCACACAGCTCAGGCGTGTGCTCTATGGATGATGAAATCCTATCAGGTCAGCTGTAATCGAGAGTTATTAATATTATCCAGCTAACCTCTAGGGCTAGTCTGGGTGTGCGTGCTTGAAAGCTGTCTGAAGAAGAGCTGAAAAATTATTCTTATCTTTTTCTAAGTGCTATTGACTTTTTTTCCTCCAATTAATCAATTGATAATTTTGTATATAAATTATGTGAAATAACTTTTTCAGATTTTTTTTTTTGTTAAATAAGCAAACCAAAATACAATATTTAATGTACTGTGATCATCCTGTGATCTTTTTGCTTGTTGTTTTGTGTTTATTAGATTTGATTAGTATTTATGTTTTTTTTTTCACGTCAAGTGCTTCTAACTGTTGCTTTGTTGTTTGTGAGCTTGCGTGTTCACTCATGCATTTATGTGACAAGGCTTTGACAGAGTCGTATCATCTAGAAAAAGAAACTGCCAAAACTGTTCTGTCCCTGTCTTTCTTCTTCTGTAATTACCACACATTTAAGTGGGAACACCATGCTGTAGCTGCCAGCTAGAATCACGGAACATCAAATAAGACCAACCTTTGCTGCAAGCACCATTGAGAAACACTCTTCTGTCGCCAGATGATTTAAGACTTGGCTTTCCTCCTGGGTGACTTATTGTTATGCTGTAGTTATCAAGCTATTACGTGCAACTGAACACATCAAATCAAGAGTTGTTCATTGCGCCACGAACGTCAAATAATCACTTCCGTGCCATGTTCAAAACAAACACGTTACTATGTGAATTATCACAAAATGAAATTGTATCTGTTTGAAGGACGACATTGCAGAATTTGTTTCGAAACCACCGGCCGCATGTCTGAGCTCAGCCAGAAGCCCAGAGCTGAGTTTGCAGTCTGTGTGAGATACAGCCGCTTTATTAACTCGACATGTCTACATCTCCGTCTGCACCAAAACACATGATCTCACTTACACACCTACTCATGTTCATCTGTACTGAGGTGTGTGTGTGTCCATCTGTGCGTCTCCATCCACGCAGGTTTCGTCAGCTCCAGCTGGGCACTGACAGCCGGGTGGCGGAGCTGTCTAACCAGGCCAAGCTGCACTCCTTCGAAGCCGAACGCGCTCAGATGGTCAAGGAGGAAACGGCCAAGGCCCTGGCACAGTGCCAGGTGGAGTGTGAGAAACAGCAGAAGAAACTTGAGGTACTTTAAACGTAAAGACAAAAAGAGGAGACAAGGTTTTACTTACAAGTTACCAGACTATCATAGACCAGTTCTTGGTTTGTAGTTCAGACAGATTAATGATCAAACTTTCTTGTTCAAACAGTCTTGTGACCTCCATTTTCCCCAGAGCTGGTTGAAAATACAAAGGTTGTTTATTTGAACTATAGTTTTTAGAAGAACCACCTACATGCACGTGTTGCTAATCTGTCAAAAATGACCTCAGGGGTCATGCGGAGACAAAGAAGAACAGAAAGGATGTTTTATTTGCATGTTTAGAAAATATGGTACAGTCCAGATACTTCAAAAATTACAGTATTAGTAAATGATAGAATTATAGAATAATCACAAGAAGAAGAAGATATTTATCAATTATCTATCATCGTATTGCATTTTATTACAATAAGAGAATGTGACATTTACATTAACATTATTCCTCAGTGAGTTCATTTTGTTGTTACGCTGACCACAGAAATCAATGCTGCTCCTCTCTTTCATCTATCTCCTCTCCTCCTGCTCCTCAGCTCCTCACGCAGGAGTTTTACAGGCTGCAGACGTCATCAGAGAAGCGGGCCGCGGAGCTGCAAGCTCAGAATGCCGAGCAGGCCTCTCGCCTGGAGACGTACGAAAGACTTGAGCAAGAGTTGGACCAAGTGACCATGCAGGCGGCTGAAAGTATGAACGTAGCATCAGCTCTGTCAGTAGCCCATTGCATTACAAAACTAACTATAGATTCAGAAAAAACACGGATCCCTTTAAACACACTGAACAAGACGCTGGCTTTAGGGAATGTGCATGATAAAATAAAAGCACCGCATTGGATTAAATGAAGGGAAAATCAGTAATTATCAGCGTGGAGGTATAATCAGGCCTTTGTGAAACTGGACAGAAAAGAAGTTTTGGAGAATATTATTATATTATACAAGACAACAGATATTTACAAGTTACTATTATTTACCAAAGCCTAACGCAGAAGCAGGACACATAAAAACAGGGAATCTACAGGTCGTCAAATCCCTGAAATTGATTCCCTCAAAAAGGCTGTGATGGGCATTAAAATGTCTTAAATTGAATGTGGCTCTAGGAGGCTACTTATGAAGTGTAGAGTGAGTTAAAGACAGTTCTGTCTTTAGTACAAACTGCCCAGTGCTGTTGTTCCAGGATTTAATGTAGATTTAAAACGAATCTCCGCTCCTTGGATTAAAAGATAGTTAATACTAATTGTTAAATTATTGAATCCATCCCTTCATGAATCCAAACATTTAAACAACTACTTATCAAAGTCTTCTTTAATGACTAATGATATTATTGGGAATTATTGTACAACTGCAGGCGCTGCCCTCCCAAAATACTACTGCTACTACAACTAATAATAATAATAATTATCATAATGCTCCTGGAGATGTATAGACGCTGTGTTTCTGTCTGTTGCCAGTTGAGAATGAAGAGGAGGCTGAGAGAGTTTTATTCTCGTACGGCTACGGAGCCAACGTTCCCACGACGGCCAAGAGGAGACTAAAACAGAGGTACAGGACATGATTTCTTTTTAATCTTTGTAATCATTCCTCTGCTTCCCCCGAAGCTGGTGAATTTTTTTTATTATTATTATTATGGCTAGCTGTAGCTTTGCATGACAGTCCTCTGCAGTTTGTCCAATGTTGCGCCAAATATTTTTGCGCCTTCGTTGCAGTGAAGAATTTTTTCAAATCCTTTCCACCCGGTCTAATTTGAAGCATGTAGGCTTTGTTTGCCAAGAAAAAAAACCTTGATCTTGCTTTATGGCTTCATAAATTAAAATTAAATACTACACTGAGTTGTATACTAATGTCACCTTGTTGGTGTCGTCATGTTTTGGGTATTTCCATAACTACGTCTGTGTGGCTGGTGTGCAGCGTTCACCTGGCCCGCAGGGTGCTGCAGCTGGAGAGGCAAAACACGTCGCTGAGGAGGGAGCTGGATAAACACAAGTCACAGACGGGACAGATATCTGAGGAGGTAAACACACACAAACACAAACACACATTCAACATCCAGGTGTGGGCTTGCCCATCGGTCTTGAATCAATTGAATCAGAAATATTTGTATTAAAACAGCAATTATTACTTCTATTAAATAATGATTTATTTCACCTGGCTTTAACCTCTCTCATGACATATCTGAGTCATTGCAACAGAGCCAAGCTGGTTAGTTCCTCTCCCATCATCCACCGTTTACCTTCTCACACTATCACACGGCTCTTCTGATAAAATGATGAGAGTACATCTAATTTCTCTCATAAAGACGGACTCAACTCTCTTGTGGTGGCTGATTAGAGAAAAATTATCACAAATAGAGATTTTTATTGATAATTTTACAAATTGTAGGAGGGTGTTGGGGAAGTCACGACTTGTGCACACATTATACATTTTAAATATAACGTCCACAGTTCAGCATAAGTCAATAACTGGAATAATAAATGCATATGCAAATATAAGGGAGGAATATAAAGAAGTGGAAGAACGATCACTGCAGATACTTCACAGTATGATCATAATAAAAAAAGGAAATATCATTGTAAACTCAAGTATAAAGGTGAATAATTTTCACAGGCAATCTCTTTTTTCTTTCAGAGGTTTTACAAAAGAGAAAATACTTCTACTTTTACATTTACTTTGTGCCTGTTTTTACAATCATAAATCACAACAAAGTTGCATATTTCGTAGGCCTCAATTTCTGGTACCAACCATAACTATGATCAACTCAAAATTGTGGGAGGAATAGAAGAATTCAAGTTCTGTACCTTTTCTCTCATGTAAAATCTTGTTTTATGGGGCTGGATAAAGTCAATCCAACTCGACCATACACACAGTTTATCTTGGTGCATTCAGAGGGAATATGTCAACTTCTCCATTATATACATTTGATGAACTATGTCTATCCTGTTCTCAACTGAGGGAGCTTAAGGCTTCAGCCACTTTCGAGTTATGGAATTTCTACATGCCAACAGGATTGTGAAAAGGGCTCTGTCTTTTGAGTATAGCTTTTGTGAGATATTGAATAACTATAGAACATCAAATCTAAAAGGGAAAGTAGTTCTGAATATCTCCTCTAAGTTATGATGGATGTTATTCCATTAGGCTTTTAGAACAAGGGTCAAGGGCGTCTTTAAACTCTGTGTGTGTGTGAGTTTATTAGACCAGAAACTTGAGTGAGGCCTGAGACAAGTGTAAGTGTTAAGTTTCTTTTCTGACAACAGTAATGAGGTTTTTTTTAAAATTTTTTATTTCAGCTTATCTCCCTCATAAAACATCAGAGCACATTAAAAAATGTCCAAGTGTAACAGCTTTGAGCTGGTAGCAGGAAAACGAAAGGTTGTTTTAGAGCCGACACCGAAGACCTTACATGAGAATACTGAGAAGTTTCAGTACCTGTCACACTTGTTGACAAAATGCTGAACAGAGCCAAAAAGCGTGACGGCCACGCTCTTCACTCTCCCAACAGCTCACTGCGGCAATCACTGAGGCTTTTGTTGCGTTTCGCACACTGCATGTGTGCGTGTGTGTGTGTCCAACGCTAAGACTTTAATTATGGGTGTGTGTGTATTTTTTCTGTGGGACTGTGTGCGCGAAGTCACGTTTCTACTACTCGTGCTCTGATGTTAAAACACCATCCAGTGAGACGGACAGCTCCAGCAGCCAGTGCGCTCACGTGTTTGCCGTGCTTTTTTTTTTTATTAGAATCTCAATGAGAGGAGAGACTTTGCGAGACAGAATAAAGAGGCTGGGCCGATCTGAGACTAAATAAGCCGGCCATTCAACTGTCAGCCTGTGACTGACTGGTACTCGTGTGGAATACCTCATGATTCATCGAGTATGAAAGCAAAGGGTGAAAAATTACACTTCCCATTCACTGAAAACAGCAAGGGTGTTAACCACTTAACCACCCACACAGACGCCCTGACTAACTAACTATTGTCCTCACCCTCCCAACCAGTTCCACTCACCGTGAACAGGCTGTAAAAGTGGTTTAATGTGTAACACCCTAACTTTATCTATTGTTCCACAGGTTTTAAGCCTGATACTGACAATATTGCATTAGGCACAGAATGTGTGTCCTTATGAGGGATCATCAAAACTCTGTGAAGGTGCTTTTATGTCGACATTTACAAGAAAGATGATAAGATTGTATGTTTCATTGCATTTTCACATTATATCTTTATCTGTAATATAAGTGCACTATTGCTTTTAATAAAAAAGTATACAACTTAGATACTACTTCATTAAAAGTCACGTTTATGGCCTCTGAAGTCAAACAGAAGGAAATGTTTTAAATGTTGTTAAAAGTTCTTCACAAATATTGACAGAATTGCACAATTTTATGATAATATCCGAATGTAAAGTCTGTTAAAATCAGAGATGAATCTATCTTTATCACGAACATCAGCTTTTACAGGTGAATGTTAAAATCCTGTTCAGTACAGTGAACCCTCATGGGGACACACATGGCGTTGAGCTGTCATTGTGACTCCACAGTTCATGAGGTCGTATGGCGTCGGGTTTTAGATGCATCAACACACAATCCGATTCAAGCTGCCTCTGTGGAGGTGAAGTATTTGTTCCTATAATTGCTCATGTATGCACGTCTGTGTGTTGTTTCTCAGCTGTTGGCAGCCAACCATCTGTTACAGCAGACGCAGCAGCCCTACAGCTACCTGATTGAGACGGTGAGGCAGAGGGATGTACAGATCAGCTCACTGAAGGAATGTGTCGCCTCACTAGAGGACGACGTCAGGTACGTGCACGGAAACACACCTTTACAGACGGAAACCTGTCTCCTTCTATATAATTTACAGTCACGCTTGCGTTTTTATAGTTTATCTTGTTATCTACTCATCATGGCAGCAGGCCATCCCTCCCCGACCTTGAGATTTTTCCGCTTCAATTCCTTCTGTCGTCTTCTATCCTTATCCCACTTTGTTTATTTATTCATTGTGAAAACCTACATGTTTTTTTTATAACATACAATAAGGGAGAGTTTCACATCAGAGCACCTCCCCCTAGTCCCCCTCTGTATTTTAACCTGAGAAATATGCAAACTGACAGTCTGCAGGTTTTCTCTTGCTGCTCACTACCGCTGACCGCTCACCTGGGGCAAGCGTGAGAGCGAAAAAATATCCTTTAATGATACTCTCGAGCTTCTCAAACCTCCTCATGTGACTGAGATGTGGCTGCGCTGTGATATCTGTTCAACAGCAGAAAACATGGCTCCCAGGGGAGTCTCACGACAAGTATTAATCAAAATTCTCTTGCCACAAACTGGCTAACATGTGTGACTCAGCAGAGGTCGATCTCAGGTAGAGTTCTCAGTAAAAAGGTGTTGAGGCTGCCGAGCTGTTATTTCAAGATTTGCAAGGTGGTTTGCTTTAAAGCGCCGCTGTTACAAGCTCCTGCTTGTATGTGTCACAGCCCCAGGAAAGAATCCTCTTGGATGGTCATGTTGAGTTTCTTTCAAAAGCTATAAGACTCACTTACTTGAAAAAAGCAATTGCTTAATCAGTTACTTATTTTAAAAAACATGACTCATGTTAAATTTATTGTTTAGCTATTCATTGTTTTAAACCAGTAATTTATGCTCTCAATGCAAGTAAACCAGTCTGCTGGCATTTTGACTGACTGGTTTACAGTTCACAGTTGCACAAATGAGGCAACAACACACCTTCACATCTGATATGAGTTGACCCCACACTAACTCAAAGTAAAACCGATCCCAATCCACAGCGTACACCTACTGTGAACAACATATTACACTTTTTATTTCTGAAATCTTGACATATCCTGCTTTATTGAATCACAGTGTTTGACAGGACCAACTTGACATGACTAGGAGTAACCAGGATATTCCAGTATAATATTCATGACTTACAGGAAGTACAGTGATGTTGATTTCTGTTAACTCAAGATCTGATCTCTCTGCCTGTTTCTGGGTGTAACCTCAGTTCTCTAAGAAAAGAACGGACCGCTCTGCAGCAGGTGAAAAACAACATGGCCGCGGACCTGGAGAGACTCCTCAACCATCGAGAGGTGCACATGATGATGATGTTTATTATGTGTAGCTGTTTGAAGGTTTCCCCTGATGTAACTCAAGCACCAATAATCAGTGTCTCCTATTCTATCTCTGTTTATTGGGACATTTGACAATGGGGAAATTCCAGCAAAACCTTGTAAAAATCCAGATTTAGTTGTAAAACCATCATGTCACAGCACATTTTTCAAATTAGCAAAATATGAAAATTGTTTTTATTGTGGCAGCAACTCAAGAATATTGTCCAGCAAACTGGTGTCTGAAACATCAGAAAATCGGTTTAAAATGTCCTCCAAGTACTTTAGAACCCAAAGAAATATTATATATGATATATTTTTGTCAGACCAAAACCTAATAATATTTCCATGTAATTTCAGACAAGGAAAAGCAACAAATTCTCACATTCGAGACACTGGAGCCAATAAATGTTTGATATTTGTTTGAAAAGGACAATCAGTTCTCAGGTAGTGCTTGATTTCCCGTTGATGGTCCAATCATTGCAGTTCTTCATATGCTTCAAATTAAAGGGCTTTTAGAGTTATTGCACAGTGTTGCAATGCTTCCTTCAAGATTGCATGGGTTCGTATGTAATGCACGTGGGAGTGAACCCCCCCCGCAGCCAGCCGTTTGCTGTATGAAGTATGTGCCCTGTCACAGACAGCTGTTCCTCTGCTTGGCTGTTTGGGATGCCACCAGGGTGCGTGTGTGTGCTCGTGCATGTGTGACATGCCAGGGCTCATGTCCTCAGGGGTGATAAATAGAACCGTGAAATGGCCCAGAGTCCTCCCCTCTGCCCTGCTGCCACCCCCGCGGACCCTTGGGCTTGTTGGGCTCAGTGCGAGTTGTCCCAGGAGCTGGTCTTCAGGAGATCAGCTGCACTGGCCTGTGGCTTCGGACAAATATGTCGCCAGAGAGCAGCAATACAAAATATTTGGAATCATGGATTTTAAAGCGAGTATTTTACCAATCTTGAGAATGTATTAGTATCATCTATATATGAGGTATTTTGGTATTATTAAATAGGTTTGCATTTAGGTGTTTAAGAAAGGCCTAAAGATTTTGTAGGACCCCTCCCACACAGATAACTGCTGTTTTATTATCTTCTCTCTCATAAGAGACTGAAAAGACAAGAACCAGATTCCAGAATAGTTCTGAACACTGCAGGACACTCAGAAGGTTTTTGATAAATAGCAGTAAAGCAGATGTTTTTAATGTATTATGCACTTTATGTAGTGGGTTGCTGCTGCTGATAATAATCGCTGCTGATTATCGCCCTATGGGTGCTAGTGTCTTATCTCTACATTTTATGATTGGCTTTGGGATTTATTATTCTTTTTAAGGGTTCAGATTTTATTTATGTGTTTCTTACTCTATGATGTATCTTATGTGTGTGTGTTTTGCTTGCCGATATTTGGTTTAGCTCACCAAGACAAACTTTGTTGATAGGGCAATACTGTATTTAATCTTGATTCATTTGATCCATTTTTAATTCGTCCCTGTTGAAATTCTTGTGACATAATTTTAAGAATATTAAATTGCGATTTCTGGCCTCTTGTGACTCTACCCTCTTTTGTTTCTCTTAGAGATTCTTGATTATTGTTTTACCCTCGTTTTCACATCGCTATTTTGATGAATCATGTGATTCTCCAGGAGTTAGCGGTGATGAAGCAGGTCCTGATCAGCATGCGGTCCAGACCGGGAGATGCTCCGGACCTCTTGGAAACCGATAAAACCGGGGTCATGGCGTCTGCTGTGGGAAAACAGCAGGTTAAACGAATCAACAGGACGACGGAGGAAGAGTCACCGAACAAACCCAAACCCACTGTGTTCGTAAGTGTCTCACTCGGCAACACCCTTGTATGAGTCACAGCACCACCCGAATCTGCCTGGACAGACGAAGGGGTTAATCAAGGTTGACAGGAAGTGATTAATAGCTTTACTGACAATTGGTTTGATTTGATGTTTTCAGTGCAATCAGCTGATCTGCTGTAGTAAATATCCTTGGATCATGAAAAAGTCAAATAGTTGAATCCACACAGCAGCTCCTCATCATTTTTCCTCTTTCTCTCTTTCATTCGCAGACGAAAAAAGACGTTCCTGGCTGGTACCAAAAGCAGAAGCAGAAACCCAAATGAAATTCATTAATTTTCACTTAGGGCTTTTTAACAATTTTATGTTTTATCAGGGTGTTTTGTATTTTAAACTTGTAAATTACACATTGAAATATAAAAGCAGAAACCTTTTTTCTGGTGTTTGAGTTTTTTGTTGTTCTCGTCCTTGGTTACATATAATAAATTCTCCACGTACTGGTCCAGAACCAGAGGTAGTACCTTCCACGGGGTACACATTCCTCGCTAACTGACTGCCCAAAAATTCCTCTGTCTTGGCAGTGGTGAGTTTTATTAGGTCTGTCTATCATTATTTCCTCATCTTTCCCAGGTTTTGAAGATACTGGTGGCCACAGACAAACAGCATTGCGGGAACATTAGCCTTTGATTTGCACAAGCCGAGGCTCCTTTGGCTTTAAATATAGACATAGCAGGCATAGCTTTATCATTTCGGACCATGTTCATATCGGTGTCATATTAAACATGGCCAGAGGTCTGACTGCTGGGGAGCTGGTTTCGCACTTTCCATCAGTTTCTTTCTGAGTGAGATTATAACACTTAACAATACGCCAACTCATTATCTTGTTATACAAACAATACATCAGAATTTGCTCAAACAGTGCTTGTCACTTTTATCCATTCCTGTACACACTGAAATGTGTGTCAGATATTTGCAGTCCCCTTTTATCTCTGAGTTGCTCGTAATAAACTGCACAAGGTGTGAAAAACATGTGATTTCTGTGCTTTGTGAATAACGTTGACAACACCAGGTGTCCCCTTTGTTCATACATGACTCCTCACTATCAAATATTAAAGGGACCATCTTTGATTAGGTTGATTTTACTTCAGCCGATTCAAACTGTTTAATAATGTCCTCCAGTCCAACACATGCAATGTTGTTTTACTTTTCTACGTTTATCTTACAGCTTTAAGTTTTGATTTATTGATAAATGTCATCAATTAAAAAATTATGATAAACAATAGATTCACTTTTACAGCTGAAACACTAAAGCTAAAACTTAAATCTATAAGTAATGGTCAAAATAATATATATTAATCTGAAGTGGTTCACTCTGCATCGTGTTTTTTTTTTTGACACTTTGAGTTAGAGCCAGACCGATATGTCAGTTGGCCAATTTGAGCCTTTTACACACATATGTTTGCAAATAGGAAAACTTTTATTTTGCAGAATAAACAATACAGAGAAGACTTGCATTTGTTTAAATTTGACCTATTTTCTTATTTCAAGTTATGTATATTTAGATTTATTTGTGTTTTCTTTTCACTTATAGTTTATGATTAAACTGTAAAATATCAGGCCTCAATTACATTTCTATAAAGGTTTGATAACGACATGTTAGGATTCAATCAATGAAATATATACATCAGCCAATATATTGGTATTAGGAAAAAAAATTGCCCCCCCACCCCAAGATTTGTCAGGCTCTACTTGACTACTTTTATTTATGAGTATTTCTAAAACATTTCTACAAAGTTGTTTTGTAACTTCATTAACAATAGTGAATCTTTGTTTTTGTCTAGGAAAAGTCAAAACAAGAAAATGTTGAACCTTCACCTGCTCCATGGATGTGTGTGTGTGTGTAGTGCACAGTGTGTTGTGGTAGTGTGTAGTGCACAGTGTGTAGTGCACAGTTCATGTGTGTTTACGGAGCGTAGGGCGGTGGCCGCTGAATGAATGATCAAAGCCTTTTTAAATGGATGGTGGGCGGTGCGTGTGCTGTATTTACCCGGGGCGCCCCGCCCTACGACACGGATAGAAAAGTGTCTGAGGGCCGGTGGAAGGATGAAACAAGTGGAGGAGATGTAGCAGACAGGCGCACTAACACCACCACCAACACCCCCACACGCGCTCCACCTTGTCGGCTTCATTCCTCTCACTCTCCGCTGTAGCATCCTCCCTTTGTGTTTAATTCATTTCTCTAGCTTAGCAGCTCCGGGGTAGAATTGATCTGCGGCGGTGCACCGGGAGCTTCATGGCCGCGACACTCGCGATGAGCGGCGGCGGGCAGGAGGATCCCTTCTACCCGCTGCAGAAGGCGAGCCTCTCCGCCGGGTTCCCCCTGGAGGACTCGGCGCTGTTCGGCTTGGACTGCAAGATCCCGGAGGACAAACCCGGACACATGGACTACACGCAGGTAAAGCGACCTCACACATGATTACACTGATGTTTCATTGAATGGGCGTGGCAGACTGGTGCGTGTGGACCCCGCTGCTGCATGTGTGTGTGTTTGTGATGTTTTTGTATTTTTTTTCGGCCTCCACATTGCAATCGAGCGATATTTGCTCTTCATCTGTATGGAGCGAGCAGCAGCTGGACGCGGATCCGAGTCTGCAGACGCATTCGCCGCATGTTTGCTGCGCCGTGTGCCGGCCAGTTGGTCACCAGTTGTCCCCCCCCCCTCACCCCCTCCCCTCCTGTCCCCCTCACCATCACACCACCCCGACAACAACTGACTCCAGCCCCGGTCAGAAAAGGTCCCAGCAACTCCTGTCCTCCCTCCGAGCTGGAGAACTTGCAGATGAGAGAGGTCTCTGTAACAGCTGGTGGGATCAGGAGCCCAGAAATAGACAGCCCATCCCCAGACTACCACTGCTGCTGCTGCTGCTGCTGCTGCTGCTGCAGAGCACAGGGAGCCATGGGTGTTTCCCCCCCTTCCCTTTCATGTTGCTGTTTCATCCTCGGCTGCAGGGCTCCTCCAACTTTCACAGCACTCAGATCCGACAGGTTTTGCGGGAATTAGAAGCACCAGAGACGAGGAGGTTGTTTTGCATGAAGTTGTTTACCTGTGTGAACAGCAGTGATGTGCTGTTATCACAAGCACAAATGTGCAAAATCCCCCCAGTAGGTTGCAAGGTTTTACATCTGATTCTGAATTTCCACCAGCACATAGCCTGACCCTCAGACGCTGGCCCCTTGCAGCCCGATGGGTTTTTTGAGTTCAGCCTTGCAGGCAAAGAGGGAATGTGGCAAGCGCCTATTGATGACTACTTGATAAATGTTTTAGTGGTGACTGTGCTATCAAACCTTTTGTCTTCTCAAAATAGCGCCCCCGGAATAGTTTCGTGGCGGCTCACGAGAAGCGCTCGCTGAAGCGGGATGCACTTTATTCAACCAAAAGTTGACTTGGAAAGCAGAAAATGATCCCGTTTCTTATTTTCGTGTGTGTTTTCTCAACAGGTAAAATGTGAGATGGACAGATATCTCTCCCCTCAGCCTCTCTCCCTTCCCCATCATGCAGACAGCCAGCAGAAGTCACACAGAGACATGGATCACTTCTTCACCGACGACCACGCTTGCGCTCCCTACACGCTGAACATGAATCTTTACCTGCCCGAGGTGGCCTACCTGAGGATGGGCTTGTGTCAGCAGGTGCGGGCCCCTCAGCACCAGAACCACACAGGTCTCACCCACATCAAAACAGAATCTGCCTCCCCGTGTTTCTCCCCCAACCTACAGCCGCACTGCCCCAACACTTCGCCCTCTGGGAGCTGCGGCACATCTAGTCACGGCCCCGGCGGCATTGCAATGGAAGCCTCAGCCATAAACATGACGATAACAGGGTTACCAGACTTCACCAGTATTTTCAACCAGGCGGGAGGCAGCCATGGTGGCGATTCAGGGCCAGAAGTGTTTGTCAAACAGGAAATGTCGTCGCAGTTCGAGCCACACGCTCTGCACCATCACAACAACGACGGCTCGCTGTTTCAGCTCCTTAACTCCGGCTTGGATCATCCCCATGGCAGTGGTATGGCGGCTCAGCATCAGCAGCATCATCGGCAGCAGCAGCAGATACAACACACTTCCACTTCCACAATCCACACACCTTTCCATGATTTGCCGGTGGCTTCTTCTGTGTCTCAGCAGGAGCAGACTGCCAAGCCCGTCTACTGTGGCCTGGGTGGGGAGGCATACACACATCCTCAGGCACATCCCCATTATCTCCAGCAGCAGGTGCCCTACCTGCCGCCCTCTCCGCCCAGCTCGGAGCCCGGCAGCCCTGACAGGCACAAGGAGCTGCTCCACACCATGTCCCCTCCTCCCTCGTATGCAGCCACCATCGCCTCCAAGTTGGCAGGTAGCACCCCGGGGCTCGGCCCCAGCCCGGGACCCGGCAGCTTGGCCCTGCCCCTTAACACAGGTCCCACACCGGTCCCAGGCCAGGCTGCAGTCCTTCCCCAAGCCCCTGCAATAACCCCAGCCCTGACCCCATCTCAGACCACTGTGCCTATCCGCTACAGCCGGAGGAACAACCCTGACCTGGAGAAACGACGGATCCACCATTGTGATTACCCAGGTTAGAACAATAACACACGTCTGCCACTGTACGAGCATGCTGGTTCTTGTCACTACTGTGCGAGTGTGTTATTTTTGCACTCTGCTGCGGTCAGGTGAATCTCTGGTCACTCACGAGGGTCAGCTTTTTGAAAACCAGGGTTATTTTAAGACACCCCTGCATATTTTTGAAATTATATGTTGTGTTCTGAAGGACTTTTCCTGGCCTATGAGTCACGGAACACACCGGAGCCACGGCAGAGAATGTGCTGCTCTGGAATCCGAGTATTTTGGCAACGGAGTCGATCTGTCACTGTCTTGACAATTAACTGTGTCCATGCACATTTATTATCGCACATCAAACTTCTGCAGCCGCGAGCACTTCCACGTTATTGTGGATTTAAAGTCATTGCTGTTATGCTTGTGGAATGAAGTGTGTGTGTGTGGGTGCTGTAATTACATCAATGTTCTGGTTAAGTCATTTGATTTGTTTTTCCACACACACACACATATTTGCATACAGTCCCATTTGAAAATTTTTTTCATCCTGCTCACGCACGCACCCACATGCACGCACACACACGTACTGTAGCTGTGCGATGTGCAGCTACTTGTAGGATATGTAATGTCAACTCGCCTGTGGCAGCGTGTAAAATGGGCTTAAGCGGAGCCTCCTACAGCGTGTTAGCACACGTCTAATTTCTTTAGTCAGATGAAGCCGATGTGTCACATCCACACAAGGACAGATCCACACTTCGCCCAAAGTGTATCAGAGTATCTCCTCCCAACGGTTCTTTCAAGTCAAAATAAATATCTTTTCAAAATCCTCGACTTCCATTTCAGACTAACAGGTGCAGTGAGCTTCTTCCAAAAGAAATATTTCTTTTTTTAGTAAATAAACTCAACCAGATTTAATATGAAATCAAACTGTGTTGACCACTTTCCAACACAGTCACATGAACCTTCTCAAAATCAGAATATGTGTTAGACCCGTTTTTGTTTTTCCACAAAACAAACATTTACTGTATGCCTTTCCACACAGCCTCTGTTCTCCATTAGTTCACATTTCTAGCATACCGCAGCTCAGTTTTATTGGGCAAATACATATCTGGCACATGTGAATTATTTGGATTTGGATTGAGCCCTCTGTTTGTGTTTATCTCCCTGTCTGTCGTCAGGCTGCAAGAAAGTCTACACCAAGTCGTCCCATCTGAAAGCCCACCTCCGAACTCACACGGGTAAGTTCCTCTTCATTAAAGCAGCTTTTCCAAACAGGACCCCCCTGTCAAAAAAAGCAGAAAACGCCGCTGCCCACGCGACTCATATTTCGGTGTCTGTGCTGCCACCGTGTTGCTAGGCAGGGTGTTGTGTTCTTGGCATGTGCGTGTAAATGTATCCTGCCCCCGTTCCCATCCTCTGCCCAATATACTATTCCATCAAAACAGGTGGAAGTGACACACTTCTGCCAGGGGATGACTCCCGGGCTATGTGGTCGGTGCGAGACATGTGGTGCCATCTCTCTCAGGATCCCGTTGCCTGGTTAGACATCGATATTTAGATGCCGTGATGCACAGTTGGGCTTGTTCGACACCTTAAATATGTACGAGGTCTGTCTGCGCGGAGACAAAAATATCTTAGATGATCTTGTGCATCGGATCATCACTTCAGTCACCACCGTTTGCTCTTCACTGTCCATTTTCCTTCGTCTTTTTTACCTCTGTCCGTTTGTTTGTTGGTTCTTGAGCAAGTGTATAACAAATGAATGGATTTGGTGCAGATCTACTGTCTTTAACACTGCAAGCCAGGGCGTTTTTTTTATATTTCCCCTGTTTTCTCAGGAAATAATTCGTAGATCTACGTGAAAACAATCAGGCGCATTAAGGGAACTGCTATGTGAGTGTGTGAAATGTGGTGCAGCTTGATTGAATTTAAGGCGACTGATGGTGGAGGTATGTGCTCTACTCAGTGCCATTATTTTTTTCAATCTCTCCTTCTTTCACATTAGTTTTGGACCGGCAAAGTCAACAAACAAGCGTTTGGGTGTCGGAGCCCCACCTCACTCCAGCTAACAAAACAACGCTTCTGTTGATATCTATCTATCAGTCCCTCGCTCATCACAAAACGCACACACTCACAGAACTCACGCTCCCCTCGATCCAGAGTCTGTTCCACCTAATGAATCTGAACAACTTGCTCACAGCATTGTTGTGGGTGTGATTGCCGTGCATTTCAGCACTGGGAACATGACACGACAATTAGATCTGGCGTCATTCATGCTGCAGGCCCGATTGTGGTTATTGCAGTTATTACAGACCACAAAACGAGAACACAACACGTTAAAACAGGGATGTCGCAGCAGGTTCTGTATCTGCTCTGCTTTTTGTCCGGCACGCTTAGTTATTTTCTTCCTTATTTTTCTTTCATTCATCTAATCATCTTCTTTTTGTGCCACTCTTCCTGCACCCACCCCCATTTTTATCTTTGTCAGTTACTCATTCTACTTCTCTTATTCAGCTGCTTAAATGCTGGTCATACACACACTCATACACACACGTCCACACACACCTGTCAGTAATCTGTATGAGATGATTCCTAATGCGTTTGGGCCCCAGTGGGAGTTCCCACTCTAATCTCCATCAACATCCATTACCCTGATTGTTTGTGTGTCTGTCTGTGTGTGTGTGTGTGTCTGTGTGTGTGTGTTTGTTTTGTGAGAACTGAACACTCCTCTCAGTTGACTCTTTTCTTTTTCCCTCCGCGTGTTTTCATTGTCTGTCATTGTTTTCAGTTGCAGGTGCGTGTTTTAAGTTTGGCGACAGTGTGATTAAAATCCTGACAGGCTCACAGTGTTTGTTTAAAGGGTTGTTTCACTCGAATGACAAACATAAATCTTATTTCCTCACTGGTTGTCTCCTGACATCCAGCATGCAGATACTTGTTGTTTTCTGCTTCAACTTAAGTTCTAAATATGACATTTAACTTGATCCCCCACCCCTAGAAACAATGTCTATTTAGTCTGAGAAACCAACAAAAGTTTTTTGAGATTTGATTAAATAGATGTTGAAAACATGAAGAACAAAAACATCCAAGAAACCAGAAACCAGAGTTTCCTTTAGATTCCTTTATAAATTGCTCTGTCATGGCTCATATTTAAGGCCCAGAAGCAAAAAAAAAAACTTAAAGAGAAGATTATAACATCTAACCTTAAAAATGCAGAAAAGAAAAAAACAAAGAGACAAAACAAAGAAAGAAGAAGAAAAACTTCCAAATGGCCATATTTCATAAGCTTCCATTCTTACCAGACCAAGCTAAATACACAGAAGTGGCAGAAAAGCTCGTAACTTCAAATTTTGGGGAGGAAAGTCATGTTAAAAGACCATTTCTAAATTTAAATCACACAAATTCAATTCAAATGTCTTTAAACGTGGACAAATGAAATAAAAAATGATGTGCACAGAGAGGTTAAGGTTTCGACCTGTGACAGAGAGCTGTGTGGAGCTTGTGCCGAACGAGACAAGTCGCAATAGTTTTCACAAAGTGCCTGCGGCTGAATGTTACTGGAATGTGACAAAGAAACGCACCACATCTGTCAGAGACACACGCAGACCGAAGCAAAGGCAAACAACACAGACCAGTTGTCCGTGGGAAACTTGTGCAGTGTTGGCGTTCGAGTGCTTGATGAATGTCTGACAATCTTATGACTGTAAATGTTGATAGACAACTGGACTTTTCTGTAAAGCCTGTTTTCCCAGTCACTCCACCCAACTGTATGAATCATGTATCTCAGGGAATTAGTGTGAGTTTTAATGATGAGTGTAAGTAGAACCTATAATCACAGACTGGCAGCACCTGCTCTGACACAGATCTTGTGATCGGGTAAAGAAGTTCAGCTCTGAGGGCAGCAGCGCTCATCCCCTCTCTCTCTCTTTTTCTCTGTACAGGTGAGAAGCCGTACAGGTGCACGTGGGACAGCTGCGACTGGCGCTTTGCACGTTCAGACGAGCTGACGCGTCACTATCGGAAGCACACGGGCGCCAAACCCTTCCAGTGCGTGGTCTGCTCGCGCGCCTTCTCCCGATCTGACCACCTCGCCCTGCACATGAAGAGACACCAGAACTAGCAGCATTTCCACGAACGCCACAAAAACACAAGCACTACCCTGACACACATAAAACACTCACTCCATCTCCCACAACGCCAACATTACGAGCTGCGTGACGCAGCGTTCAGCGACACCACAGCGCCTCGTGGTGCTGCTATCACGTGCTTAAAGAGCACGATAGCCTGGCAAACGTGTTGCTCTTCACCCAGCGTGAGATGATCTGGAGGTTTTAACGTAGAAAGATGAGGGACAGATGAAGTTCCTGGTTCTTTCACCTCCAGATACACTTATTTTACAAAAATGGTAGCTCCAAAACGTGTCTCCAGTCCATTTGGACTATTTTATGTGACTGGAACGAAAGCACTTACCACTCAAATCTTTTACATGTTCTTCTCTGTTCTAACATAGAACTGGCTTCATATTTTTTTTTTATAAAGGAGAAGCTTTTGTTTGCAAAACTAGTCAAACCAAATCTTTGTTTACTCCGTGGTTTGTTAGTTTGTTTATGTAACTGGAATAGCCAGATTTAATTTTTTTTACCAAATCATTTGATTTGCACTAGAATTGGTGTTCGACGTCTGAGCCTTTTTGGCCCGACGCGTCTCTTCATCACCATTGGAACGATCATTATCACTACTGGACTGAATCCCGCCAATCATAACTGTTCAGATATTAAAAATTGAAGGCATTTATTACTCTGGAGAGAGGGAAGATAGTGCAGGGAAAAAACGAGGGAGGGGTGCAGATGTAGAGATTGAAAGATTTTTTTTGATTTTTAGAGAGAGAGGAGATCTGAGGACAACTGAGAAATGGAGGGAGGTGGATGGTTGCTAAAGAGCAGCAATTAGGTGATGAATTATTCAGATTGTGTTTGGATGGATTTCCAGCCAGAGAAATCTAAGCAGGGCCCGTGGACACGTCCTAGAATTCATTCAGTTAAACAGAATTGACTGTATTTGATGCACAAGCTTGAATTAAGCGATTTTGAAACTCGATTACCGTACATCTTTCCTCATTTACTCCTTTCAGACGTTTAACCAAAGCATCATCTACATCAACACCTTATTAAGTGCCTCCTCCTCTGGTTTTATGTGTTTCTGTTTAGTGGTTGCAGAGCTGTGATCAACGTAGGCAGTCCTTAAAACACACATGGTGCTGTTTTTATTTGTAAAAAAAAAAAAGGAAAAGTGTATTAAATTACAAGGTTAACCCATCGTTTATTGTAATTTTAACAGCTCAGCTCAGGCCACTTCACAGACATCCTGAATTTATGTGTCTCTAAAATGACAGTCGGAACTTTCTCTGAGGGTTTCGCGCTCTCGAACTCTGTACACAACTAACTTGCAAACGCAGCTCGATCAGTCAGTCGAACGTGGACGCGTTGGTTTGCTAAAGGATAGTTTCACATTTTAATACCCACATGCTCATATGTACATTTCACTCTGGCCTTAATCTCTATAAACAGATTCTGCATGTGAATCTGCAGGCGAGGGACAAGACTTTGGGGCCTTCTGGTTTCCGCTTCGAGTTTGAGCAGGATTGCATTAATGGAATCCATTAGCTAGCTTCTAATTTATCTGCATTCATGTGCAGATAGCTGTTAATAGAGATGAGCCTAAATGTTGTCTGGACCTAAAACATTTTGAAACTAGTCAGAATCAAAGTTCTTCTTTCAGTGTAAAAGGCACATTCCCACATATGCAAATGAAAGCCAATATCAGGGGTCAAAGTTCAGCAACTCTACGCAAAGCCCCGATTTGCTTCGCCACAGGAAGCAAATGTTTTATTCGCCTCCTTACCTGCACTGATTGGCATTGAACGGAAGGCGAAGGGGAAATATTTGCAAATGTGTGACCGGGCCCTAAAAATACTAATACGGGGCTTCATCATTCTGAATCAGACTGATATTTTTCAATTTGTACTGAAAAAGCGCGAAACTGTTAAGGACAATCCCATTTTAATGTACATATGGGCATGAACATGTATAGATAAATGTATCCCTATCCTTTAATATAACCCTCTTTGTTCATTTTTGGTGGTGTGGTGTAGCCTGAACTCATAACTGTACTTGTTCATTCACTGCAGGTAGCGTTAAGATAATATAGCACTGTAATGTATCATGGTAAATCTATTTATTTGATTGTGTAGAAGTGGGGGTTGTGTCAGATCCACCATCTTTCTCCCCAGCAAAAAATGCCTTAATGTAAATATATGCACTGTAAATAACTTGATTTAGTTTGTTTTATTTTTTTCCTCTTTTTTTATCGTTTTGTAAACAAAAGGGCAAAACGAGGAAAATGCCCCACCTCCAAAAATATTTGAGCCTTCTTTCTTTTTGGTTCTTTTTCCTGTCAAAGATATTTTGATGCCATTGTTTTATATATTGTCCTTCCAGCAACTTATTTTATAAATCCTTGTCTTTTTTTTTTTGTTCTGTAGTAAACGTTCCAAAGACAAAAGTTGTTATTTCTTCAACTGAGTGAAGCCGATCCTAATAAAGTCAAACTGACACTTTTACAGAGACGTGCTGACATTGATGTGGAGATTTTTTTTTCTTTTACTTTCTGACAACGGCTGAATTTCATGGCCTGAGGAAGTATGTGTTACATACTGGGTTTTATATTGAAGCATTTTGTTTTTGGAAGAGTGAGCCACGCTGTGCAGACAGTGTGGCATCTGTGCGGCATTAAAACAAGCCTCGTCAAGGCCTAAATAAAACAAATGAGACATAACCGCACATAATCTTTTTAAAATCTAGGGTTTTATGTGGAAGTGCTGATCCTCTGTGTCTGGGATTTTCTCCGGTTGATCCCGAATGCTGAGAAATTAAGTTTCGGAGGGGGAAAACTGTACAAGATGAGAGGATGTGGAGAGAGAGAGAGGGGAGGCGCTCATGTCCAGAACCTGCGAGTAACCTGCAGCACCCTCGCTGATCAACAAACAATAGTTCTTTGATATCCCAGCAAGACACAATGGACAAGAAAATAAATCTGACCACCACTCGGGGACCAGAGGGGGAATCCCACTGCATTGAAATGGACGTACAAACATGCGCGCACACACACACACTCACACACACCATATGTTCTTGGTTTAAGTCATAAATGTGACCCGGGGTCTCTGTTGTAATCTACCTCAGATGTCAGAAAAGAGGGAGGTGGAGGAGAGAGAGTGAAAGAAGTGAAATGCAGAACAATCTAAACAAAAGGATCTCTGGGGGGACCCAATCAACCACTTCCGTCCTCCTACATATCCTCTCTTTTCTCCTCCTCCAGTCTTCTTATTTAATTTCATTTTTTTTCTCTCTTTGTCTTTCCATGCACCGTATCCCCTCCCCTCCTCCTCCTCCGCGGTGGAAAGTATTGTATGAAAGTCCAGGGGCGCTGCTCTGTGGGTCAGAGTGGAGACTGTTCTCATAACCTGCTCCGCTCCTCATCTTTTCCCCGTTTTTAATCATGCACCTCGTCTCCCTTAAGTCCTCTCTGCTCCATCTTCTCCTCCTCCTAACCCTAACCCTCCTAAAACTCAGGAGGAGAAATTGCATTTCGGTTGCTCTCTTTTTTCTTTCGTCTTAACTCGATTCTCTCTCTTTCTCACCGATTCTTCTAAATAATACAGAATGTGTGAATCATGTTGACTTGTACTGTTTGAATATTTAAAAAAGTAAAAACACACAAACACACGCACACAGTGGTGATGAGTGAGTGGGAGCTACCGGTTCATGTTTTGGATCAACTAAATTAATGTCACACATCTGGAAGAAGGCTCCTGCTCCACCCTCTGCTGTGCTGCGTTGGTGTGATTCCCAGTTTCCCTTTGTGTGTGTGTGTGTGTGTGTGTGTGTGTGTGTAGGTGTAATGTTTCCAGTGCTCCTCTCTTGGAACAGACCACCCACTCAGAAGACCAATAGAGTGACCACGGGGAGCCCGGACAGACACACACACACACACACACACACACACACACACACACACACACACGCAACTCCCTCCAAAGTCAACCCTTCCCAATATTCTCAGAATAGAACATGTTGTTATCAGAGATTGAAGAGATACCAGAGCAGCTGACGCACTATTACAAAGTTAAAGATAATATCAGAAATCGAGGAGGGTTTCATTCCAAGACTCTGCGTTTATTTAAAAAAAAATGTTGCTTCAGGTGAACTGCCCAGTAGTTAGAAAGTGTGAGAGGACTGAACTCAAATATCAGGGCCAGAGTTCATACTCAATTACACTGTTTCCATACAGAGAGCCACTATACAGGAGTTACAAGCAACAAAGGGTGAAGTGACCACCCTGCAGGTGTAAGCCTTCGCCAACAAGTGCAGTTTCAGTCTAGATTAATTTGTTTTCCAAATTCATGAGGTGACTGCGACTGTGACCTCCGAGATCTAATCAGTCAATCTTTGGGTTCAAATGACAACTGAACAAAATTGAGTCCAAGTGAATGTTTGCACCTGATATAATGGAATTCCCTATGGGGGATCTTGATACATCACATTCACAAGAGCATGAGGTCACAGTGATTTGACCTTTGAACCCCAAATTCTAATCAGTTCATCCTTGAGTCCAACTGACCGTTTGTACCAAATTTGAAAAGATTCCCTGGAGGTGTTCCTGAGATATTCTGTTCACAAGGTTAAAAATGCCTCCTGCCGCTGCAGAAGCATAAAAATGAGAGAGCTGCATTTGAAGTTCACATCCATGGTTTCTTCTTTGCCTACTCATCATATCCTTCACTCCACGCAAGCCGGTGACGTTCTTGCCAACAAAGGATTAGCAGGTATAGGGCGGTTTGTTCATATGTTGAAGTGTAAAACTCTGATCAACAAATTGCTCCTGATGGTTCAGCCAACACCTTGTTCGGCCAATTGCTGCAGTGTGTGTGAATGGGTCAGTTTGAATCGAGTACTGAAGCACTTTTGATAAAAGCGCAACACAAACACAGCCCATTTGACCATTTCACTCAGCTCAACATTAGCCTCGACTTAAGATCAATTATTAACTGGAAGTCAGACCCCCTGAGGCCCCAGGATCACTTACTGTGGTTTGATTAATTGCAGATTTGTTTGGCAGTATGCACCAAGTCAACTGATTTGAGTCTCAAGGTGACCCCTGAATTTTTGGCTAATCATAATCTGTTCTTTTAGAGCAGGCCCCTGAAGCGGTCGGCTATTAGGACGCTGTGTGTGATTTCCTCTATTAAAGACAATTTGCTATTTTGGGAGAAAGCAAATGTATCTGGGTTTTTTATAAAACCCACACAACTTGATTTTAAATTCTAGTAGAGCTCTCAAAGTTCCCATCGATCCATGATCTTTATCTATGCCGTTTATCCTTTGAGGGTTGCGTGGAGACTGAAGCCAATCTCATATGGCGAGAGGTTGGGTACACCAGCGTATCACAGGGTCAAAAAAACGCAGACAAGCAACCATTCACCTATTGTTCATTTATGGTAAATGAACAATGTGTTTATATTGTAATTTTTGAGTGTTATCAACTCCTCAAAGCGCTGCACAGTACAAGTCACATTCCCCCCCGTTCATACACTATCACACACTGCCGGTACAGCCGCCAGGGGCACTCTGGGCTTCGGCATCTTGCTGAAGGACACTTGTGTAGCTGGGGATCAAACTACCAACCTTCTTCTTAGTGGATGACCCACTCTCCTCCCTGCGCCACAGCCGTCCTTTATCCCTTGTTGTTGACAACTCATAATCAATACTGAAACACCACTTTGCTTCACTGATCTTACCTCTCCGCTGAAACATTCTCTCAGTAAGTACAACACATAAAAAGAGAGAGGCAGCCAATGTAACTTTTCCCTCAGTTAGATAGTGAAGGACGATATCTGTGTTAAAAAGGAAGAAATGTTTTAAGACTCCAGCCAACATTTAGCTCTCTGTTTGTTTCAATTTCAATTTGAAATAAAAGACTTGAATTAAATAATGACCCGAGCAGCCAAATGCTCTTAATCAGTTTCAGCTGCTGCTCTTCGGGGGTTGAGTCTTGTTTTATTCACAGTCACAAGTTGTTTTATTAATCTTTTTGGTCACTGCCTCGCCATGAGAAGCATAACACCGTGGTCTCAGCTGTCAAGGAGTTTCAACATTACACCACAGTGACTAATAAGAAGAAGATGACGAGTCCCATAAACTGTAAACCAACGTAATAGTCTTAGATCAACACAGTTCCTGATAAAGAATTCAGATGAACCACGAAGTCCAACTCTGGCAGACGTGCATTAAGATAACCTCGAGCCACCCTAGGTATAATATTCCCTGGGTTGGTTCCTCCACATGTAAAATGAGTTCAAAGGTCAAACCCATTAGACTTCTCTCCCTATCAGGCAAATATCTTTGCACCTGCGAACCCCTCATGGTGACACCCTGAGTGGGCCTTCAGAGGATACAACAAACCCTTTGCACTTGACGTGTGGAGGAGGAGGCCTTTGTGTGACTTCTTATCTTGGTTTGTGGAGAGAGAGAGCGAGAGAGAGAGAGAGAAGGGTCTGCAGGCTGTGTATCGTCCCACACACACACAACACACACACACACACACACACACACACACACACACACGAGTTGTTTGCTCACCGTTAACTCCTCAGCTGTTACCGAACGCCTCCCTGACCAAACAGCTAATAGTTTCCTCTTGTTTTCTCAGCGTTATGGTTTCACAGATTAGAGGCGGTGAAGCACATTGTTGTTTGTTTAGTCAGAGTTTATTATCACTGTAATCTCACAGGTTCGGTCCAGCGTGATGGTCAGATGTATATAGTGTGTTTGAAGGCCTGAGCCAGAGCCGAGAAACAAGCTCGACCAATCACGAGTCAGTCTTAGCTGTCAATCACGACATCTCATCCTTTTTTTATAGCATCAAATATTATTATCAAAACCAAATTTACAAGAAAAATAAACACTTGAACAAACATCAGTGGGATACCTATAATAAGAGAAATCATTTTCGAAAAAATATTAATTTTAAGTGTACTTTTACTGACTTTTTTATTGCCCCATCCAATAACATGGGGAGGCTGGATTTATGCATCCAGCCACCAGGTGGCGATTGAGACAGTTTGGTTTCACTTTTGGGAGCCATCGTGTCGTCCATCTTTATGAATAAATTTAATTTATACTTCTGTTTACACCGAACCTTACATCACTGCTTTGACCAAGGTCATAGTTTTACATGATAATAATCGATCTCCGTCTTTGAGCATATGGAAAAATCACAGACTATGAAAACAAGAGTTTTTCCTCAAACCGTCTATTATTCCTCGAAAACATGGTTTTCATTTCTTCTAACAACTTATCTTGATTTAAAAGTGTTAAATAATAAAATTGATCCCGGACCTTTGCAGACACAGCGCCACATGTGGCTCTGCTTAGTCCTGAAAGTGTGTTTCCTCCTCCAAAAAGCAACGTTAAACCCACATCGGTTCCTCATTCGATTAATCAGAAACATGTCAGACATCGCAATGTGTAAGTCATCAAATGTTTATGAAAGGGAGAGTGGGTGTGTGTGTGTGTGTGTGTGTGTGTAGAAGAAAGAAGTTCTGTTATTACATGCAGTAGAAGGTCAATGACTTGTCACTCAGTATGAACGCAGTTGACTTGATCCTGCGTCGAGTGTCTAGAGTTTCATTCTGAAGAATCGGTTTTGTTCCGTTCAAACTTAAAGCTCCATGGGGAAACTTTTAGTTCTTGTCATAACACAAAAACTCCACAGAAAAGACACTGATGGAATACAGTGGTTATTGTTACGTTTGATCGCTTCTTCTCTGTAAAACAAAGGTCCTGATGAGAGAGATCTGTTGGGAGAGGATATCTGACGTTCAAAATTAGATGGGTTTAGCATAAATCAGGCATTGTTCATAAAAACACACCAAAGAGACTTGAGCAGGGAAACAGGTCAATTTTCATCATGGGAGAGTTGAAGGGTCGAAAAAGAACGTGGTGTTTTTTGGGGAGTTATTAATCCTCACCAGTAATGAGCCGTTGTTTTCCAGGGAGTAAAAAATATCGAGGTTTTGACGTCCAAAAAACACAAAGTAATAAAAGTAATTGAGGCATTTTATCAGTTCAAAAGTCTTTGTTTTGATATGTAAGATGAGATGACAACGTCTTGCCATGTTAAAGTTCAATGTTTTTAACGTGAAATCGTACCTGCACGAGTTCTTCTTCCAAAAGCCGCGTTGGCTAAATCGAAGCTCGAAGTCTCGCTGTGAAAACATCTCTCACAGAAACAAACAGATGACAGCCTGGCGCCGGGCCAGAGCTCCGGAGTCATGTCGGGTTTCGGTGCGTTCACCCACAAAATGTTAGACCTGAAGTGTAGGTGAGGTTTCCGCCCACAGTTCAAACGCACACAGGTTACATACAGTTTATTAGAAGGAAGCTGATGTCAACATCTGTAAGTGTCAGCCCTGAGATGATAAACAATGTGAATGTTTTTTTCTCGACTGAGGTAGTTTCAGCTGTACTTGGCCAAAGTGTTCACCCAAAGTACTAATAAAAGAATTTATTACACATCCCAAATATGTAAAAAAATGGGGTATTTTGTGCTGGCGGCACAATAAATTCTTCTCATATCTGAAGAGCCGCCTTTGGGTATTTTCCCCCGTCGGCCCTGTGACAGACGGCCGATCTCGGCCTGTTCTCCTGGACGCACGTTTCCCTGCAACTCTGGAGCCAGAGCAGAAGGAGGTTTAAGACGCTGAACATATAATCATCGTGTCTTCACTGAGCGTGGCTGAGGACTCACGAGCAGGACCCGCTGGCATCAACAGGAGGCGACGAGAATCTAGATCGAGACCTGAAGATTGAGACCTGAGAGTCTCCATTCCTACAGCACATGAATTTCATACATTTTAAATTAGCTGCTCAAACGAGCCCCGAGTTGACTGGGAACACGTTGTTATGTTCAGCTCTGGCCTGGAGGTGTTGCGGTGGGAGCGAGGCGCGGCGTTCAAACACTGTTATCCGGGACTCTCCAGTGTCCAACAAGGGGGCCCTTGCTGCGCTTTCCTATCTACTCGATGTATCGGAACAAATGTGTGTTCAAGTGTCATTCAGAATATATAAAGCAGCTAAACAAAAAATGACATCGAAAAACTGTGGGAACTGTCTCCCTGCCAGCATATGCGGTGCACACACATGCGCCCTCTGACAGACATGTAGTCTCTTGTAGCACAAGGATAAGCACATAATTCTCTCCATAAATAGATGTTACAAAATGAAAAGAAGTTTCCTTAAGCTTGTTTTAACCTGTCTGACCAGAGAGTAACCTGTGTACATAATGATGTGTGTGTGTGTGTGTGTGTGTGTGTGTGTGTGTGTGTGTGTGTGTGTGTGTGTGTGTGTGTGTGTGTGTGTGTGCCTGTGTGTGTGTGTGTGTGTGTGCAGCAGGTTGTACAGTTTAGTGGGTGGACAGCCGTGCCAGATCTGCTTTATGAAAAGAATCAGCCTCTCTCTCTTCCTCTTCTCATTACCCCCGTCCCTCCTCCTTTCTTCCGATGAGATAAAACATTATCCTATTATATGACGAAGGCCTCTCTCATGCCTGAATCCCCCCGCTGCAGCCAAAATATCCCCTAACACCTACACACAGTCACCGAACACATGACTCAGACACACACACACACACACACACACACACACACACACACACACACACACACACACACACACACACACACGTAAAGAGGCTAAGAATCACACATCCCCTAACTCTCGGCCCCCTCCTCCCACCTCTTCTCTCGCTCCTTTCTTCTTTGGCAGCTGCGCGTCATTTTAACTGCGTCCTATGAAACCTGGTATTCATAACCGCCGCTCATGATTCCACCCTCGAGTCCCACTAACATCATAATGGTAATAGTTTAATCTGTATGGTCCTGACCCCGTCCTGTTGTTTAGACGTGACCTGAGTGGGAGAAGAGAGGAGAGAGGCTCCCTCAGCGCACGTACACACACACACGAACACACACACAGGCAGACACACACAGGCAGACACACACAGTACAGCTGGCAGCCATTGTCTCCATGAGAAAGCAACACCCACCTATCTATCTATCTATCTATCTATCTATCTATCTATCTATCTATCTATCTATCTATCTATCTATCTATCTATCCATCCATCCGTCCTTCTATCTATCCACCCATTTATTTACCTTTCTATCTATCTATCTATCGACCATCCATGTGTCCACACACCCATTTATCTACCTGTCCACTCATCCTCCCATTCCCACATGTATGTATGTATATATTTATCTATCTGTCCATCATCTATCTATCTACAGTATAGTAGAGTGACTCAGGCAGAGAGAGAATGGTGAGTCACGGCGGAGCAGCGAGCTTCAGGAAACATGACAGTTGAGTGTTAGATCCCCTCACACACATGATGCCACCTGACTGGAAAACGACTACACGAGATCTGCAGAGAGTCTCTCCACACCTTCGTGTCAAGAATAACTCATCGCTGCTGAGGACTAATTAGCGTTTTCTCTGCCTGCAGTGTCAGAGGTCCAGCAGCCAGCAGCTCTTATCTGCAGAAGTTCCTTCTCAGAGCATGAAGGCTGTTTGTGTTCAAGCCATATTTCATGTCAAAATGAGTGGCTGACGTTCACCAAACTTTTGTTTTACTGAGGCACGTGGAACTGTGTCGCAACAGGGCAGCAGGCGCAGTGTGAAAAGAAACTCACAGGCCGAGGTTAATCATTGTAGATCAACTAGCATCAACTCCTTTATTTGGTAAATACATATATAACCACCCAAACAAAAAAAATAAAGGCCAATTGATAAAATGAGATTTCATTCTTTGCTAAAAAACGAAAAAGAAAAGCGTAGGACAGTGCAGGTGACACATCGTGACATGACCCTGACCTCAGACTGCAAGAAAACCATAAATATGATTACTACTCACTTATTCCAATGATTACAACATAATGCATACAGTAGTGGTGTGTGTGTGTGTGTGTGTGTGTGTGTGTGTGTGTGTGTGTGTGTGTGTGTGTGTGTGTGTGTGTGTGTGTGTGTGTGTGTGTGTGTGTGTGTGTGTGTGTGCAGCGTTAAGAGCTTGATTGAAAGAGTGTGGGCTGAGAATGTCATAACCTTGCACACATAGGATGGGTGGAGACTGCAGACATTGTGGAGACAGAGGTTATAAACTTGGGAAAGACTCTGGTAATGTTTTACAGTATCATTGTGCAAAAACATACGTCTGAGCCTTGTTTACATTGCAGCCTGCATCGAATGCTGTGCTTATGGGTAAAAATATTTATTCACAGCCTTTACATTGCAAACGTCGGATACGCCAGCGTGACTTTAAATAGGCTTTAATAGTTCGAGGTGTTCACATTTAGATTTATTCTTCTTTTTTAAATATTTTTAGCTGAGTGGCTGATTTAAACTGCCTCTTACTCACTTATATCAGCAGATGCATGTTTTTCCTGTGTTCATTCTGACGTAATATACGAGCTCGATTAAAGCTGCATGCTGAAACACGTCGCTCTTGCGCTACAATAGTTTGTTCTTCATACAACAAGTATTTCTGGAGTCTCGACTCGGTGCAGTAAATCAGTTTCACCTCTGCGGGAACACTGTCTGACGGTTGCTTCATAATGCGACAACAACAACAAAATCGGCCCCAGAATAAGTGGGACACGAGCAGACGCTCTGACGAGGAAATGCATCTCTTGGTTCCATTAAACTCAAGCTGCACTCTTCGCACAACAGTAAAAATTCTTCGCAGCAAAAGAAGGAAAACAAGCTGTTAGTTGGTTGCCATAATTCCTCGTGGTGGTTTCAGCTTCAGGAATTTTCAACAAATTTTCTGTCCGCAAACAAGAACAAGACAATTTAACACATTTAAGTATAAAATGATGCTTGTTTCTTGTAGATACATTAAAGTAAGTACATCTACTCAGGGACAATTTTGAGGTACTTGTATCCTACTTGAGTACTTCAATTTAAACTACATTACATTAGACTTCTACTCCACAATGTTTTAGAGGAAACATTTTACTCTTCACTGCACTACATTTATAATACTTTTTAAAACTGTCTTTAATCCAGAGGATGGTCTTTCACTTTGAGAGCAGGAATTATTGATTGGACATTCAGTTGTTGTAATGCTTCCACTCAGAACTCAAACAGCTCCTGCTTGTGCTGAGATTTATTCCACTTGACCTCAAACTTTGCACTTGCACTTCCTCGTGGAGAAGGAAAAAAAAGCTAAAATATAATTTATCTAACACCTTTAGTTACTTTGCAAATTCTAATTACTCTAAATATAATCAACCTATAAACCATGGTGGAATATTACCGATTAATCTACTAACAGTATGTAAAGTCCAGTAGCTCCACCTTTTACCACCAACACAAAAAGTTATTATCTTATAATGAGTCAGATTTAGTGATACGACTTCAGATAAATCATGATGAGTCAGCAATAACTCAAAAAACAAATTCCAAACTTTCTGAAGGGCTTGGCGACATTATAGACTAAATTTGAACATACTGTTTAGATTAATATGGAGCAGGAAAGTAGCTTTAAAACGAGATTTAGTGTTGACTTATTCATCTGTGACCCATATTAAGGGAGATATGACCATAATGTCAAAAGCACAGAGTCCCCCCCCCAAGATTTTTTAATTTTGTTAGCCCTTATCTCCCTTCATTGTGAACAGAGTATTTCTACTGCATGCGCATTAAAAGATCTGAGTACTTCTCCCACCAGTGCCTATTTATAATGGGAAACAGTGACATAACTTTACCCTACTGGCTGTTTCTTTTTTTTTTTTTCTTTGTTTTATTGTAAAAAATAGAAAAAAAGTGGCTCTTCAATACTAAATAAATGAAAGCCACTCACTCTAGTCTGTACAAATCCAATCATAATATTCCCAAATAATGATTTACATTGTTATTTGGTATTATTGCTAATGATTTGTCCCTTGTTTGTGACTTTCAGTCTGTCCCTGCCCTGATGAGGCCTCTGACGTGTTTGGC
This sequence comes from Hippoglossus stenolepis, assembly GCF_022539355.2. Taxonomy (NCBI): domain Eukaryota; kingdom Metazoa; phylum Chordata; class Actinopteri; order Pleuronectiformes; family Pleuronectidae; genus Hippoglossus; species Hippoglossus stenolepis. The sequence goes on along the minus strand of NC_061494.1, from coordinate 17,254,062 downwards.
GTGGCAGGTCCTTGTTTGAGCCCTGAAGACGAGTCGCAGCTCGCCGCTCAGCTCCACTGATCTTTCCTGATGTCCAGGTTCACCGCAGGCTGCTCTGCTGTGTGGAAATCATTACAAACGTTACCTCCAGGCCCAGGAGAGCGTCAGGCCTGCATGCTGCACTCGCCATCACTGGTTCATGCCGTCCCCCTGACTTCTGCTTCTCTCTCTCACACACAAACACACACTCATGCTCCACCACACACAGTCAGAGGCAGAGATAATATTTTCACTGTGAGCTTCTTGAACTCTGCAGATGGGAAAACACAACACTTTTTTCTTTTATTTGCCAAACGGCCTCTTCCTGGAGTTTGCTGTTTGAGTTACCTCCAGTTTTTGGAAGCTGGCCAGTCAGTGTGTTACGGAGCATGTTGCAAAGTGCAAAAATAATTCAATTACACAGTCTCACTTTGGTGCTTGGACCAATTATCATGCATTTACCCTCAGAGGATGATCAATGAGCTGATGAGGGCAGAGTGACTGGGAGAGTTGTGATGTGCTGCCCTCTACTGGTTTTGTCTCCCGTTACATCCACATTGTAACAGGCTGCTAAACAGAACATTGTGTAGTTACATCAGTTTTATTGATTCACTAATGGCTGTGATGGTTTATCAAACTGATCATTTCACCAGGCTGCCCTTTCACATCATGTAGTGTCAAACTCATCTGTCTGTCAGGGCTGAGAAAGCATTACACCTTATAACGTTTCCCCTTATGACATCATATAAGTTACAAACCAGTTCATTAGGTTGTTTATAGAAATTCAATACAAGTCCCTTAAAACACAAGAGAGGCTTTTGTGGCTGTGGTTTCAGGATCTTTTACAAGGGTTTATATCTCTGAGCTGTTTACCCAACATGCATCTGTGCGCAGCCTGATATCCTCTGGTACTAATTTCAAGCTGATGATCATTATAGTTTAATATTATATTATATATTATATTATATGATATCTTATATATAGTATGTGTATTATATAATTATACAACTTACTGTGATGATCTACCATGTCTGAAGCTCCCATTCACACCTCCCCGCCTGGTTCTGTTCAGCCAATCAGATTGTGTCCTGCTCTGGACTGATCCCGCCTCTCTAACTTTAAACATGGATAGTGAACTGATGATGGCGCCAGTTTGCCAACCGCCATTGAACACCAGAAGAAGAAGATGGCGCCTACTTGTGGAGAGGAGTGTGTCACACAGCATCTGGTACATCTGGTCTGTCTCCAGAAAAACTGAACATGAAGACATGAGGCCTGGTGCTGCAGGTGAGTCCATCTCAGATCCTCACCTTACTTCCTCATCTCAGATCCTCACCTTACTTCCTCATCTCAGATCCTCACCTTACTTCCTCATCTCAGATCCTCACCTTACTTCCTCATCTCAGATCCTCACTTTACTTCCTCATCTCAGATCCTCACTTTACCTCCTCATCTCAGATCCTCACCTTACTTCCTAATCTCAGATCCTCACTTTACCTCCTCATCTCAGATCCTCACCTTACTTCCTCATCTCAGATCCTCACTTTACTTCCTCATCTCAGATCCTCCCTTTACTTCCTCATCTCACATCCTCACTTTACTTCCTCATCTCAGATCCTCACTTTACTTCCTCATCTCAGATCCTCACTTTACTTCCTCATCTCAGATCCTCACTTTACTTCCTCATCTCAGATCCTCACTTTACTTCCTTTTTTTTTAGTCAAGGTGAGTTGTCCAAAGAGAAAACATAAATTCTGGGGAAATAATTGTCTGTGCAGTTTCTAAGTGACGTTGATTCTACGTCATCGCCGTCTTCCACACGATTCCCCATCATTTGCAACAGAGCCATGAACTTCTCCAAGAGTTTTAATGGGGACACATTTACACGACAACCTTGTACAACTCATGGCCACACACATTTTTATAAAATTATTTGGTCCAGCACACACCAGTAACTTTTACACATTTGACTCAACCCAATTTTAACATCACATGCACATACACACACACATACATCATTCTGAGCCTCCTGTGAAACTACACAACACTTCAACGTTCTGTATCCGCCATTACAAACCAGAATCATATGAAGAGAAAAAAGTTCTACTGCTTGGACATTACAGTCTGATCTGGGTTTCTGCTATTACTGATATTTCTGACACTTTTTCTAGAAAACTTTAACTTCTTTTGTCTTTATTGGCATGACTTTTTGAATATATGATCCTGGTGTTAACTATTTATTTTCCGAGGCCAACGTCTAATTCTACTATTATCTTACAGTAGTTTAATAGCACCTGTTACGGTTATTTAAGTCCATTTAGTGTAAGGTTTATGATTGAAGTATGTATATATATTGTACAGCAGTTAGTAATGAAGCCCTGAGGTCAGCCATTTTAGTTCTTTGTCACATCTAAAGCTGATCTTAGTTATCTTTAACTATGACAACTGTGTCACTCATAACGACATGAAGCACTGTACAGAGATGGCACATACATTACACCACATGGACATCATCATATACACGACTTCGTCACCACAGAGCCACTGACAGTGAGTGTTGTAATATTTTTTTGATGAGCAGCTAAAGATTTCAGATCATCAATCGCCTGACAAAACTCGATGAAAGATTAAACGTCCATATTTCCTTCCCATCTGTGTTTGTTTACTCCCATTTGCACGTCTGACACAAATGAATGGGCATGAATGGAATGCATCTGTCACCTCGGCTGTTTGTAAAAAGACAAGGTTTTTAAAAAAAAGTGAGATCCATTAAAGTAACATAACTTTTTGGGTCAATATTTTCATTTGTTTTAAAGCTAAATTTGCTGTTAGAATTTCAAAATTACTGATTTTCGGGGTCCTCGCACATCCACACATTTCCTATACAGTCAATGTAAACAAAAACGAAACCAACACCAGTCACAGGGAATTTTTACCCTTATCATTTGTTATGTGCAGATAGAATTACCAAGTATGCACAGTTTTATCTGGATCTGTGTTTTTGAGATGTGTTTTAAAAACTCACAGTCGCACTAGAAATGAGTCATTGCAGCAGAGGAACAAGGGCAAAGGCTTCATAAAACATCCTCAGCATCGTAATCTCTATAGAGGCAGTGATTTATTTCTCTAGCCTCTATTATTCACAGCATGCACGAAAGGAGTTTGATACTGTATCAATTTTGTTATGACCTGTTTTCTTAATCTAATCTCCTCTGCATTCGCATAAACTCTAAAAACACTGAAATGAACTGAAAAGGGACAAAACAAATATCTGGTTCATCAGAGAAAACTGCACAGAATCATTGTGTTAATTCTTCTAAATCACCTCAACGTGTTTTTGATTTACATGTCCTGAAATATAACTCTCCTCTAAATGAACTAAAGCCTCACAGGGAGGAACCTCTGTCCTTCTGTTAGATGATAGACGATCACACGGAGGCCACGAGAAGCCCCTCGGCTTCCTCTCCAACTGGGGTGATAACAATTTTACCTTATCACCAGAAAAACTTCAAATACCCTTTTTTCCTCTCTCTCACACGCCGAACACTCATATATATAATTTGTTGCTAAGTAACAGTGGCCTTGCAGATTCCCTGCTGCATAATTTGTTCTCATTTGTGGTCTGAGTGTTAGAAACACTACAGAAACTCTGTGGATGACACACACACACCTGCAGAAATCCCACACGTTCATTTTTATTCATGCATGACAGGACAAATTCACACTAAAGTCTGTGTAATAGCTGTATGTGCAGTCCCAGACGTTATTTTACTTCGAAGAGCTGACTTTTTCACATTTTTATTTCTGCTTCACTCTGATTAAAGCATCTATGTCCCTGACTCAGCCTGCAACACGCAGCTACACATGCATGTATCAAGGTCTTTAGTGGAGAAATTGGTTTGTCTGCCTTCGTGTGATGGATTTCTCCGTGTGTTAAACTGGTGGAACCAAATGGAAAATTAACTCAGGGACTGTCACAAGCATTCGTTGATATTTTAGTAATCTCCTAAATATCACTGGACAGTCTGCACTGGAAGCCTTTTGATGCAACATCATATTTTCTGGATTTATCTCAGCCAAGGAGTTTGTTTTCACCCCCGTTTGTTTGTAAAAAAGATTACATAAAAACTTACAGGATGGATTACCATGAAACTTAGTGGATGGATGTGGGTCATGGAAGAACCCATCAGATTTTGGTGTGGATCCGAATCAGGGGGCAGATCCTGGATATTTCTTTTTTCACTTTCTTTAACATTGTGAGATTTATTTCAATAGATTTCTTGATTTCTCGGGGAATAATTCACGGGCATTTAGAGGACTGGTGGTGGAGGTATGCGCTCTACTGAGTGCTACTCTAATTCATGTACGTACACAAGCTTCTAAGTCATCTGTGCAGCAGCTTATAAGCACGATGATTAAATGTTCTTATCTGGCGACCTCTAGCGGCTATAGTAATTATGACAGGAGCAAAGGTGGATGTCAGGCAAAAGAGTCCATGATCGCTTGAGGTTGGGATGGTTTGATGGATGTGTGAACAAAACACAGGACTTTCATACAGGAGATTGTTTAGATTAGTCTTTGTTGCTTTTTTCGTCCATGACCAATCCACAACGTTAACCATGTTTTCTTTCTGTAACCATGACAACAAATGACCTCACGTTTAAGGAAGTAGGGACTTAGCTTAGCTGAAGGAAGCTACCCAAGTTTGATCGTAGTAGTTATCGTAACCGTGGTGATGAAGGGTTGGTACACTACTGCTAGTACTCTCTGAGTATTCATTATTGTAACCATGACAACCAACGCTCTCACGTGTCATATCTGAGGGTGTGGACAAATGACCAATGTGACCAACAAGTGTACTCCAGGGTGTGTCACTACAAGGTGACATCACTGGTGGGTGTGGCTAAAGGTGCTTCTGACCACACCCATAATCAGAGGGCAGTAAAACGCTGCTATTCAACAAGGTATTTAGTTGATATCTGTAATAAGATCAGTCAAGTTTATATTCAGCAAGATTTAAAGAATTTACATCAAAATAGATGTTCGTTCCCATCCACACATGTGATTATTAGGAGATGGGAGCATCGAGTTAAACAGCTGGTGGCGCTATTGATCCAGTCAGGTGCCACTGCAGAAAACAAAAGATGACATGATTAAAAGAGCCCCAGATAAACTTCAATGGATGAATACGATGTAGAAAATGTGATGGAAATATGGATTTTATGTCTTTTTTCATGCTTATCTTAAGGAAGGTTACTGTCTTTGGCTTTTTTTTTTGAATTTTCAGCATTTACATAGTTTCTTTTATGCACAAAATAAAAAAAATTACTAATTAGGGCCCGAGCACCGAAGGTGAGAGGCCCTATTGAAATTGAAAGGATTTTTATTATATTGGTAATTGTGTCTACTTTAATTACCAATATAGTTCTACTTCTATGCAAAGTGCAGGGGCTGAATGTTTCCACAATGGCCACAGGTGTATTTTCAGTTTCACAATATGACCCAATCAATTTATTACGAGTGCGTGTAGTTTGTCGGCATCAAATAAGTGTATTAAAATCATCGGTTTACAAATACATGACATAACAGGGAATGTCTTTTAAGACTAACAGTGTTACTTCAAGGTGAACAGTGATTAGACACATACACACACACACACACACGCACACACATACACACAAGAGCAACAATGACAACAACAATGCTTTGGATTAGTGAAAAAGTAAAAAAGAAAATCACAATCTTGAGTCTCAGTGACAGAGTGACAATGGACATACACTCAGTTTTAACAAAATATACACAGACATACTCGACCTTATACTCTAAATCTACAGTGGAGATCTTTTCAACGTTTTGGTTATAGTCATTAATGTTCAGTTTTATTTCATCGGTGTCATTTTATATAATCCATCTCATTTACCTACGTACAGTTATATTTTCTTCATTCTTCTGAGAGCAGTGCATACTATCATCGGATTCAAATCCAAAACTCAAAGGGTCATCTAAGAGAGACATGTCGCCAACTTTACAAATCTCCTCAAAAGTGCAAGACTGTGACGTGGGAAAGTGCATGAGTCCTGCCAACATATCACTCAACGACACGGCTCTGCCAGCGTAGAGACCGTCGTCGTACTGCAACACGTATTCACACGTCTAACCATGCCGACGGAGCAAGCGCACATCGATACCTTGATTCCAGCGTGACGATAACATGTCGACCGCATGACAAAGCAAATTGGACTCAAATCCTCTTTAAAGCTACAGACAGCAGTGTGGGCTGAGGACAGGGAGTGAGTTGAGTTCCTCTCTCACACTTTTATCGGCCTGACAAGAGGGGGAAGATCTAAATTTGTTATGTGACAAGAAATGTGTCACTGGAAGAAGACAACGTTCACGCTAATAATTGTCCGAAAGGCATTCGTGCTTCAATTTCACAGGAAAATACAGTGGTTGAAACTGATTATTCTTCAAAGTCCATAAGTCCTCTGGTATTACATCTTGCAAATGTGCTGATAAAATAAGTGCATGTTTTTAATCATTGAATAATTTGCTTTTTTGATGAGACCAGAGGTGAGGAAGCAAATCACTGTACAACAATATTACCCCAAAGCCTTTTTTCCTAAGTTATGATTTGTTGCTTTAATGGGACAGCTCATAAACCACCAGGGATTCGTTTTTTACTTTTTTGGAATGTAAATCTTGCCAAGCGACGTTATTTGTCCAAACCCCGGCCCACTGGCCAAGATATGCACTTGTTGCCTAGCAACGCAGGCTCACTGAACATCCAATCAAGGAGATCGTGAACAAAGCCAAAGCACAGTTAGCTTGCATAGCAATAAGTCCTGAAACAGGCAAATACCACAAGTTTATCTGGCAATAAAAGTGTCGTTGGTACAAAAGTAGGTTTTAGATTAGATTTTTCAAAACCAATTTTTTCAGCTTCTCTCAACATGAGCGATGGGGATTCAGATTTTGATCATTTCATTAATAAACAAAACGGTTCCCCCTCATTTTAGAGAAATTCCCCAAAATGAGCTTTTCAGGGGTTTCATGACATCTGAAACAAAATGTCTTTCTATCTCTTCTGAAGGAGAATCTGTGAATTGGCGGCACACTGCTGGGTGTGGCTTTACATCACCTGACGAGGACGTTATGCAGCAACACGACACATTTGGGTCACAATAGCCGTACAAATACATCCTCAGGCTCAAAGTCGCACACACAAATGGCAGTTCCAACTTGCTGAATAAATACACACGAACAAAAAAACAAAAAAACACCCACCTGGAGCAGAAATCATTTTTCACATCGAACAAGAGAACATCACAATCCAGATTCTTTACGCATGCAGCGTGTGAACACACCATAGTCCTGGTTTACTAAGCTTTAGTTACAGGGTCGCGTGTGTTATATATCAAGTAGCCTTCTAGCCTGATGTGTTTAAAGAGTCACACAGGAGATTCAGGCTCACGCCAATAACTTCCCTCTTTGATAAGAGTTTAAACTTGATGCTGACATCATTTAACGGTGAATTCTTCCCGGTGTCACTGTTCCTGCCTTCGTCTGCTTGTGAAACTGCTCCTGCTGATGAATCCTCAGTAAATGTGTGTGTTGGAAAGTTGCAGCTGAGGCGGGTGTCCCATGGCTCATAATTCTCTAATGTGTGAGTGTGTCGCTGTGAGTTAATGATTATTCGCAGTACAACAAAAAACAACTAGAGGGAGAGAGACACAACACAGGCTTGGCACTGCTTCAGTATTATCACATTGACACAGACGGCGGAGTCTGTACAACCGTAATGAAGGGTGTAAATATATGTGTGGGGATTGTGTTAGTGTGTGTCTGAGTGTGTGTGTGTGTATTTTTGCTTTGCGCTCCCGTTGTCCTCCTCCTCCTCTTCTTCCTCCTCTTCACTGTGTGGGGGAGCAGTCATCAAGATCCAGCAGCTCTCTGACCAGTCTCTCTCCAAACTGTGCTCGGCTGTAGCGCTCGACCGTGTAGGCGTCCGACATCTTGTAGAGGATGTACGCGTTATTGATGGCGATGCTGATGCTCAACCAGAAGACCTGCTGCCAGGTCTTGTTGGGCTTGTGGAAGATAAAGTACCTGTGGGACAACAACAGCCACTTAAACACTTACATTTCTACACTACTAGATCTTATTTATCGAGTGGGCTCTAGTTTAGATCACCTAGAAATTATAGAAAGGGAGGGAATGCAATCTAAAATGTTTGTCTAAATACAGGCTATTTCTTTATAGTGTCAGTCACCATAAGCCAGTGGTAAATAAAAATGGAGTTTCACATACTTGCTGTACTTGTCGTCATATTTGCAGATGTAGCTGAGGTGCGCCGCAAAGGCCTCGACAGCCAGAGGACATGGGATCTCCCCACTTTTCCTCTTGATGATCAAACCTGCCGGGAAACACACAAACTGAGAGTGAGAGAGAGAGAGAGTGCAGAAGAGAGAGGAGCTCCCGCTGAGGGGATTAATGTCCTCCAGACTCTGGAGGTGGGCCTTGGTTTCTATCCCAATATCTCCTTATACTTACAGTTTGTTACATGCATCATCCTGTACCACTGCACTCAATAACCTTTAACCACTTTAACCGCATGAAAAAGGTTTATATTGTGTACATATTCTGCATTTTCATTTTTTTATTCTATTGCCTTTCTATATTTTTATTCTGCCTGATGCTGTAACACCTGAAATTCCCAGTTGTGTGGATCAATAAAGTTTTATCTTATCATTTTCTTTATTTTGCTCTTTGTTCTTCGGCCCCTCCAAGGTTGCGTTGTTTAAAGATCTTTGTTTACAACAGACACTTTCAGACATACAATGGAGTTCACATTTTTTTTCAGAGGAGCTGGAGGTGAGAACACAAATGTCCGAGTCAATTGCTTCGGCTTCAGAACTTTTTCTGCCGGCCCTCCGACTGAGATGTCTACAAACTGTCTGAGTGAGCCCATGTGAGAATACAGCAGGAAAATGCCTGTAGAAATTCACAGCGAGTGATAAAGAGGTGTCATAAACAGAGAAGATGCCGACACAGATCTCAACTTGGAAAGACAAAGGCCTGATGGTAAATATTAGCTGCAAATCAGTCGCACATTTGGATTTGGCTTCTTTATAGGCTTGGAATTGGAGACTTATTATTCTCCTTTAACTTCAGTGGTACCACTCTATTTCTACACAAACAGACACACACACACGCACACACACACATGCACACACACCGAGGGGAAAGAAAATCAATAGTGGGTAAAACCAGTTTAACGGATCTGAGGCTTGACTTCCACTCTCCTCATTCAGAGGAGCTCAGGCACACGCTGCGGTCCTCCGACTTGGTTTAACACCTAACAAAACCGTTTCATCCAGAGTGGATTAGGCTGTGAGAGGAGGGGAGTGTCGTGATGCTGTTGCCTCCCTTGAATGGGATTATCATGGATTAGGAGCTCTCAATAATGTTTCCCTGATGCGAAAGCCTAAAGATGAGCTAATTTCACTTGATGGTTATTTGCATCCATTCATGATAGTCCAATAATCTCTAAAAAATAATACGACTCACCTGTAATTTCTTTCAAATATATATATTTGTGCATTAACTCAATATTAAGCGCACCATCTCCTGTGAGCACACACTTTTTTTAAATGTGTATAAATTAGACAAAATAAACCTTTACAGCTTCGAAGGAAACTGTGATGTAAAGATACAAACAGCTTCTTGTTTACTAGCTTCTTCTGTGTTTACCTTGTTTAGTTGGGGAGTACGCGTTGCTGAGGAACCTGAAGTGTCCCTTGTTGTACCAGCTGATCAGCGACATGCCGCCCTTCATCATGACCCGTGATTGGCCGCGCTGCGCCGGTGTGGAGCCGCAGACCAGCATGCTCTGTGGTAAGCCGGTGCAGTCGCTCTTCCTGGTGCTCAGCAGACCACAGCAGAAGATGTCTGGAGACAGATTCATGTGAAAACAAAAACAATAAGTAAAATGACTAAACAAAAAGACATGTTAACATTTGGACAAATATTTTTTGGGGAATAACTAATACAGCTTAAAATGAAATGATCAGTAGATTAATTGATAATTAGATCAACAGAAAAGTGTAAGTCTATGTTAAATATTTTTGGTTTTTGCACCGACAGACAAAATAATGCATTATAAATCAAACTAGGTAATTAAGAGAATAACAGATAATACAAAATAAAACCTGATATAATAATATACCGTTTTTATCTAGAGCTGAGAGTTTGGCAAGTAATGAGTTGGACAACTGAAAAATAATAGCTTTTTTAAAAGTGTTTGGGGATATTGTTTAATTGTTTGACTCGTTTTTTTTAAGCAAAATGTTCTCAACTGTGAGAATTATGATGTTTTTCTTTATCTCGATTGTAAATGCAACCATCTCTCCTCTTCTTTTCTTGAAATCTTTGTGATATGTTGTTTCTGTCCCTCCAGCCATTTCAATTCTTTCTTTTCTCACGGTCGAGCAGAGACAAAACAATCCTGTGGCCGACTGCTGCTGATTTCTTAATGCCCTCAATTTGGAGAATGATTTCTATCTGTGTGTGTGTGTGTGTGTGTGTGTGTGTGTGTGTGTGTGTGTGTGTGTGTGTGTGTGTGTGTGTGTGTGTGTGTGTGTGTGTGTGTGTGTGTGCGTGCGTGCGTGCGTGCGTGCGTGCGTGCGTGCGTGCGTGCGTGTCTGTGTGTGTGTGTGTCCACAGTAAGTGCTGCAGAGTATTGCACCGGGTAATTAAGTCTGTTAATTAACCCAGCATGATAACTAAGAAAATTGTCAGACAATGTCTTCACAAGCTCAGAGCTGAGTTTGTTCAGCTGAACGTCTCCCGGTAGCTTCACCCAATTAGTACGACTAAATATTGATTACATCTGTGGACTTGTGTGTCTTTCATTGCTGCACTTCAGCTCTGCTCCGTTGAGGCTAAAATTGCTCTTTTGTTCGAGTTTAGTCAAAGAGCATTTGTGATAAGGGGAATGTAAAACTCTATGAGATTATATCATCAGAGGGTTCTTATCTTGTCTCATATAAATCTCTAATATTTTCTGTCTGCCTTCACTGATTCACGCTGTTGTGACAACATTGTCCCACATCCGCTCCGATGATGAAAGACGGAGGCAGGTCACTGAAGAGGATTCTACCAACTTAATGGGATTTAGCTTTCATAGTAAAAATTGCCTTTGGTATAATGAGCATGAAGATTATGGATGAAATCAAAGATGCATTATCTGCGTAAAATATCACAATTTCCAGCAAAACCATTTCCTTCAGATCTTCAGCAACGCCTTCGGTTAAAGTAACAGATAATCAGAATAATGGGTTTTTGTGAGCCGTTAACAGTTCAACTAATTCAGAACTTTTATTTGTCGGAGGTTAAACTGAGTGGTGTTTCACTTAAGCGTCCACTTTAACGATCGATTTATTTTCAAGCTGTGACCAGACTGAACACCCCCCAGTGAATCACCCCTGATTTACTATGCAGGTCAACAGATGTATGCTGCTGCAGAGCATCCTGGGGCTGGTTTCTCATTGGCTCAGACAGAATATTACACTTGATTGTCCTGTTATGCCAAACGTGAATAAATCGCTGCTTTTTAGACGTGCACTGAACTCAGGACATTCTCCAGAGGTTTTTCCTGCCAGCGCCCTAGTGAAATGTCTGGTAAATGTCCGAGTGAGCCCATGTGAAGAACATCTGGAAAATGTCAACAGTGCGACAAATGCAAAATGGAGGAATCATACACATACAAGACGCTGCAAATGAAATTCAAGAGTTTTCGGTGATAAGGGCTGATGCTGGTGTCACGTGATTTCTGCAACGGCGTTTACATGTCATGTCCTGCGTCCTGCTGCTCACCCCTCGCCTGGATGTTCGGGACATTTACCTGTTATTGCGAACACTTCTGAGCCTGACCATCACCTGCTGTGTTGTTCATATATAAAAGGCAAAGTACAGAGAATGCCGGGACCCTCGAGATATGTATTCTTTGAAATGTTGAACTCTGTAGAAACGTCCCCAGCTGAGGGGAAAACAGTAACTTGCCATTTTATGTCTCTGAGATGTGGTTACATATGTTCCACTTGGAGTGTAAAAACAGATTTTATCCTTCTTCCTGTCTGTTTTTAGTCTGGGGACGCTATTATCACAACATGATAAAAAAATGGTTCAGCAAATAAAAACTGCAAAAAGAGAGGGAGAGGAGACGACGAGAGGGAAAACAATCTGTTCACCGAGGCTGAAAGCGAGGGGGAGGGAGGAGATGACAGCTGGTTCTGTTTATCAATGCAGCGTCAATAACTTTCAGTTTTCATACCTTGTTTGCTGAATTCAGTGAAAAGGCTGAGGCTCGTGATGGACGGCCCGGTGAAGATGATGGTGTTCTTGCCGGAGATGTTCTGGCAGAGCTGCTTGGCCACGAGGCTGTGGAGCTGAGGCTTGTTCTTCAAGGTGGCCAGACCGTCTGTGCCCTGGCCGTCCTTCAGATGGACTGAGATCTGCAGAGAGAGAGAGAGAGAGAGAGAGAGAGAGAGAGAGAGAGAGAGAGAGAGAGAGAGAGAGAGAGAGAGAGAGAGAGAGAGAGCACATGTACGTTTAACAGAAACTCAGTATATATTGTAAATAGTCTATTTGTATGGTGCGTTCTGGTCTCGACCATTCACATCTCTTTACAGCACAGTTCTGCCACTTACCCATTCACAAACATATTCATGCAGTGCATCTATGTGCAGCACTTTCTCTACCACACATCAATTACCCTCTCAAGATGCAATTCTGGGTTTAGTATCTTGCTCAAGGACACTTAGGACAGGGTAAAAAAGTTCTTTATTATGCAGTAGGCGAGTCTACAGCTCAAACCAGACGGATTTTCTTTGTGTTTTTATTTCTTTTTATTTCTCATTACCTGTTTCAGAATGGTCCTATTTGTTTCACTGGACTACTCTGAGATAAGTTAGGAGCCGCTGCTCGCTAAGAGGATGCAGTTAACAGTTTGTTATAGAATTGGTAACGTGATGGATTGAGATGAATGTTAAAGGTAGATTGTTATGATCAGGTTATATTATTGGATTGACTGTGGTATTAATGCACTATCATCTGAAACAGGTATGATTACATCTCCGTATGGGTTTTGTTTTATTATGCGTGGAATAAATAAAAAGTGCAAAAAAAAAAGGACAAAATTGAAAAGAAATGTGAGTAAGTGGTTGAACTCCAAAGAAAACCAGAGTGAAATATACAAGCATCCATTTAAACCCACAAATTATCCAGTGTCGCTCTTCCACTTCCTGCTGTTGTTCATGAGCTGAACAGCATTAGTCTGATTAGCTGACATCTACGTCAGACATGTGTGTCTGTGTGTGTGTGTGTCTGTGTGTGTCTCTGTGTGTCTCTGTGTTTGCACTGGCTAATGGATTCGCATTGATTCACTCCATTGATTTGTTAAATTTCTTAGATTTTGTTTTCAACCGCAACACAATTCATTTAGAGAGAGGAGACCTCAGTGCGGACACACGTCAGAGGACTGGTAAAGACTGAGTGAATGTTGATGCTTATTTATTGGATAAATGGGATAATGGAGAATGGCTTTAAATAACAAAAGCTGTGAGATTTAGGATTAAAAAATGAAAATGATGAATGGTGAGATTTATCAGTTATTTTCTTTGATATAACAATAATAACAATATTTGTATAGCAATTATCTAAACAAGGTTGCAACATGCTTCACAAAATCCATGGCAAAAAAAGAATGAACTAAATATAAGGTATTCAATTCAGTTCAATTTCAAGCACCAAACCAATGATTGCAAAAAGAAAGAAAGAAGAAGAAGAGATTGAAATTCTCATCATGGTTGCTCCTCTCTCTGCTGATCTAATCCTGGACTCCATCCAGGCCGGGGAGGGGACGTCTTCCCTGCAGTGTGAGTGTTACAGTGATCTCAGAGGTACAGAAATGGTCGGACACGTCTGACCCTCCATCATTGAAGTGCAGTTAATCGTTTTATTCCCCACCTGTTCCCCTCAGGAGCCTGTGCACTGTACATTTATGAGCAAAGGCAGGTGACACGTTGTCACTGTTCCCGAGGGACACTGCAGTGTGTGTGTGTGTGTGTGTGTGTGTGTGTGTGTGTGTGTGCGTGTGTGTGTGTGTGTGTGTGTCTGTGTACTTCTACCCAAACTGAAAAAAACAGCAACAACAATAACCCTGATATATTGAACTGGAACTATATTTTACAGCACAATTATTCTCCCTCTGAGAATAGTGAGGTCTCTAAATAACCGGCATACTGTTTCTGGAAAGAAATGTTGATGTCGAATTTTTAATGTGACTATTCATCGCCATGAGCAGGAATCCATTCACCTCCACTGACGGAGCAGAAATCTCAGTGCCAGGATTCATGTAAATCAGGATCATTACAACTACAAGGATTCTACGTATATTCTACAGTGTGCCACAAAAAGTCTGCACAGCTAGATCCGGTACATCGGTAAATGCATTGTTTCCTCTTCAATATATCAATGTGTGTTTGCTGGTGTGAACCTGCCTGTGTGTGTGTGGAAGGGAACAACTGCAGCATCCTGGAATATGAAACAAGAGGTAGAACTCAAAGTTTCTGATTCCACCATGACCGTTTTTTTCAGACATTTGACATAAAATATTTCCGTCACGAAGTTTGACCTACACACACGCACGCAAGCACACACACACAAAGTAGTTCATGCTGCTACCTGACAGATGAATCCGGTGGAGGTGCACTGTCGAACCCAGAGGCTGAACTTCCTCTTCTTCCTCTTCCTCAGCTCTCTCTCCGTGCAGGTGGTGATGAACACGGGATCCTCGTCTATCAAGGGCTCATGAAGAACCTGGAGACACACAGACAACGTCACCGCCCACGTGAGTTTGTATTAGTGGATTTTTACAGGAGGTGAAAACAAGAAATGTTGTTTTTTGTATGATGGATAGAAGCGGGTGTGATGTAACGTTACAGCTGAGGGTGAGCGAGAATCAAATCGAACATCCTCACAAGTCCTGTATGTGTTGGAGAGAGATACTGTGGAGAGAAAAAATGGACTGAGCAGAGAATGTTCAGCTTTGTCGGTAAAACCCTTCAGAAAAATCTCTTCTTCCTCGTCAGTCTCATATTTTCATACTGGTTCCGTTGTTGCTTCGTCCTTCATGTTTGAATCTACAAGTACAAAGTGCTCACACACAAAAAAACATCTGAATGAATGCAACAAAATCTAATGTAAGAAATAAGGAATAAAGAGATTAGGCATGTAGGGATAAAGTCTTTATGTATTAAAAAGGACCTTGTAGTGTTTTTTATTTTATTTTACAGGGAGGCGATAGAGAGATGCAAATGGAGGGATGTTGCGGGACTGACGGCTCGCTCGAGTTAAGAGCCTGGCAGCCGACCAACAGCCTTCTACCGCTCTGAGGTCCAGAGCAACAAGTCATTTCACAGTCAAATATGCAGCTATACAAGAGTGAAAAATGAATGAGGCTCTCCAGCCAATGGATGGATGATATCACTCAAACCATAATGGCCTTTTAAGAAATACATCATCCTGTAGCTGCCACACATTAGCGCAGCGCTATCTGCTGCAGCTCGCTCAGATATTTCCCTCAGGCATTTAACATTTAGAATTTCATGCACCAGATTATTCCGATGAATCGATAATTAAATATCCTGAGTTTCGGTCCAGACTCGAACCACGACATCGACCTCTTTCTTCCAGAGTCGCACATAAAATGGGCAGATCATTTTTTCCACCGTCTGCAGAGCAACAGTCTCCGTCTGTGCCACTCTCACTATCTGAGCCCTCTCTCTGCCCCTGGCACTGAAAACCAACAGATAAAACAAACTGGCCTAGATACACATGTAATGACACACACACACATACACACACACCCACAGACACACACGCACGCACACACACACAAACACACAACACACACACACACACACACACAGACACGCACGCACGCACAGACACAAACACATACATGCCTGCCCTCATTGTTTCATTCACTTTTACCTCTAAGTGATTAGAGACACCATGTTTTTCCAAACCGCCACTTACACCAGCTTTGACATTTTCACTCTTTTACATAGCTGAGTGAGATGTGGACGTGATGAGGATCTGTTTTCCTAAATGCACCGCGACGCAGATGTTAGAGCGCTCGTACTGTACAAAGGCCAAAAGCAATTTAGTCGACTCCTTCCCAGAAATACATAAAATTTTAAGAGCTCGACAGTGGCTCCAGGGGCCCACAGCAATATGGTTATCCACCGCTGGTGCTCTCGTCCGAACCAGACTCTGAACACCACGGCGATTTGATCGTTGCTGTGATGGAAGAACATTTAGTAGAATGAGAAAATCCCCGAAATGAAGTGGAAGCAACGCCGTGTCGGCCAATAACAAACTAAACACAACCATTTTCGCGAGTCACTACTTTTCAAGTCAGGAATAGAAACGAATTGAGCTGGACATGAACAATCTGCAGTAAATTGCAGCCAATGCTTTCTTTTCATTTAGTACATTCAACACCAGCTGCTGTTATTTCCTCCACTAAGTAGGTTACATTTTCATCCACGCTTGTCTGGTTGAGTGTTTTTTAGCAGGATTACATCTGTCCACAACTACTGGACAGATAACCATGAAACTTAGTGCCAGGATGCTTCAAGGACCAGGGAAGAAGCCATTTGATTCTGGTGCCGATCTGGATCAGGGGCTGGATCCAGGAATTGTTCTTCACTTTCTTTAACACTGTGAAATAGGTCGTTTTCTGATATTATCGCCATGCGCTCTCAAAAAGATAAAGTTAGAAGGAACCACAACAATGATTTACAAGCGCTGATTTGATCTGAATCACGTTGTTTATGCGTGATTCCTTTCAAACCTGCAGAGCTGCTGATCATCTGGAGAAGAAAGTAAAACCAGAGTTCAATAAACTCCAGCTCACCCAAAAATAGAATAGCAGATCTGGAGCGTACTGCCCTAGTTGCATAAATGCAGATGTAATTCACACAGGGCAACTGAGAACAAGTAGAAGTTGAGTCTTCTGGAGGGAAGTCTGTTAAACATTTGTGCTCGCCTAAAGACTTGCTGCATAAACGGTTTCCAAAGCAGGACTCTGGTGGACCTCACAGGCAAATTCCTTCACATTTCTATTTCAAAAGGTAATCTGGGAATCCCTTAGCTACAGTATTAAAAGTGCATGTATATATATATATGTACCTATGAGTAAAACGATACCCTAATATCACCTGTATATCACCTAGAAATTCTTGAAATACTATGAAGTTAATGGCAGATAATAAAAACAGTAAATATCAACTGTGCAGTTAAATGTGAATGTAGCACCCAGCAGCTCCAAATCATTACAATACGCCTGGAGTCTTGTACCAACCTGTGTCTGAGAAGGTCTGAACGTGCAGCCGAACGACTGCTGCAGTGAGTCCAGGAAAGGTTGGATCTTGTACAGGCCCTGGTTGCTTCCTTGCGACGGCCGGAAAGCCACGATGTGGAAGTACTTGAGGATCTTCTCAAAGCGCGCCTGGCTCATCTTCAAGGCAATGCTGCGGTTGCTGAAAAAGCCCAAGCTCCAGATGCTGAGCACCGACTCGCAGCGTTGCACGCTGGTGGAGGTGACGAAGCCCAGGAAGGCCTTCATCTCCTGGGTCGTGACGGGACGCCAGCCTTCGTCTGAGCCGAAGCGCTCCTGGAACTTCTTGGCGTACATGTTGGTCTGGGTGACCATGTTTTGGATGCAATTGTCCGGGACGAAGAGCTGGAAAAAGTCCAAGGCTGTGGCGGTGGCCGGCATCTTCTGAGCGGGGCCTGGATGAGGACAGGACGGACAAAAAGAAAAGAAGAGTGAAATGCTGTGACAGAGATAAATGGACAGACTTACAGATGGAAAGTCCATTATGAACTAATCCCTGCTTTTAAACTTTGGCACTGATGCTTCAGTTTGAATGACTTTGCTGAAATAAAGGTTTCTCTTTTGACACTGTAAGACATGATGGATACTATGTTGATACATTGAAATTAACAGAGAGGACATCTGTGAGCTACTGCAGGTTTAAATTGTCAGAGAAACATCCCACATTCAACCATCATCACTGGGCTCTTTCATGAATCAGCCACAACAGCTTTTGGTGTGAATGTCATCGGGCCCAGGGCAGCAGGCAGGAAGTTTACACAACATGACAGCCATCACACGCTGGTGCTTGTCACAGCGTGATGTTTCCGTGTCTTGTTGCTTTGGTGTAACGACGGGCGATGAATCAAAATCACGCTCTGATGTAGTCGTGTCAGCAGTGAGTGTAGAATAAAGGGTGTCTGAAGTCAAACTGTCAGTGAAGCATCCGCTGGTGAGTGATGCTGTTTAAGCAAAGTATCAACGAAACCTAATATCATCCTTCTATCATATTACCATGTCTATTCCAAACAGGGGACCTGCACCCGGTGTGAGCTCCTGCAGGTGCACAGCAGACCTGGAGAGATTGAGAAGCTACTACTACTATTTAGAAAAAAATGAAATTACTACTTGAGTAAAAAATACATCTCTATATTAAATATGCTGCAATGCTGGAAAGTTAAATAGTGAAAAGTATAAGGACATATCGTCCTTCACATGAGGAGAAAGTGACATTTACCTTCCATTTAAAAGTCCTGTGTCATGCAGCTTTTAGGTGAAAGCAACACAGTCGAGCAGCGACTGGCTCGATGCGTTTGCTCTATTAAATTACACATCTTCTCCGAGGTTGTCAGATCCACGAGAGAAATTTGGACGTTTAGCAGAACAACTTCAGGCTCAATTTAACAGCACAATCTCATTATCTCTGCATAACAGCGAAGTCTTTCAGTCTCTACCCTTTCGTTGGCTCTGAGTGGATAACCTCAAATAATGCCTCAGCATTTTAATGCCGACTTAAAGATAACACGTACAAGTTTAATGAAATGGCAGGCAACATGTGGAGGAGGACAAGAGGAGAAAGAGACGGAGTAGAGTACGAGCCGGCCAGCGCAGCCGATGCCAAGACCGCAGCAGGAGCCGGGCTCGGCTCGAAATCCACTCATTTGCATTCGATTAGACTTAAAAGCTAAATGTAAAATCCAGCCTAGCTTCCTATGAGCGAGCCACTCCTTGTTAAAAAACCATCAGACATTCAGATGGAACGTCCAGCGAAGGACAAGTGACTCACCTCATCTCATTTCATCTCAGGAATGAAGCCAAAAAAGATATAACCTGAGGAAGGTTTTTGTAATTCTCCTTATGGATATTGGACTTGATTCATCTGCTCTGGAGCAAATGCAACCTTCCACCACAGGTTTTTTCTCTTTATACATCTCTGCCAGCTGGAGTTCAGTCCAGCCTGTCTCACTCTGATTAAACTGGATGAAAAACATTTACATATTTCTGCTTTCAGTCGACTGATATCAGCTGATTTTTGTCAATGAGGGAAACCTTGAAACATCAATATCCCACATTACTCATTACAAAACTCCACTGATGTTGAGCGTGCAGACGGAATTATCCCTGGTGATTATCGGCAGTTGAAGCGTTTCTATTGTCGCAGGACAAACATCTCTCTGCTCGAGCTTAATAGCCGTGGATTTAAGAATGAGAGATTATCGTGTATGTGCAGAGGATAAAGACTTAGCTCAGATGAAACATGTAAATCATACTGTTAAGTACTATTACTACACTATAAGAGTGTCCATGTTCTATAAAATAGCTTGACCAAAACTAATGTATTTTTATGTGCAGTTTAAATGCAGGAAATCTGGAAAATAGTGCAAAATAGTGCAACTGACATTATTTTTATACCTTCAGTATTATATAATTACCCATTTTATAGCTATGAGATGTATGTAAATCTTATTTATTTATTCATGTGCTGCTTTCTTTTTTTTTACTGTTGTTTGAGTTTGCAGCATCATGGATCTTGTGGTCATTAGAACACAATTCCAGTTATATTAAGTTATAGTTAACCTTTTAGAGTTTTTTTCCTGTCATGCACTATGCATAACATGTTGTTTGTATTATATTCTGTTTATAGTTTATTTTATTCTATTACCTCTGATAATGTGGTTATATCTTCACCCCAGTTTATAGTTAGTTTGTCTGTTTTTGGCAGAATAACACAAAAACTAAAATGTTGGACCTGGACATACGTTTGTCTCTGCATGTCCAGGTCCCATGTTGTATTGACTTTATGTATTTTGCTTTGTTTTGTGAATACGTTATTTGGACAAGAATGAAGAGTCAGACATGCAACCAGTAAATACACAGTACCTCACAGTACTCGTGCTCAGAAATGAGAAACACAGGGTCGGACAGATAAAGCGACATATGGAGAGCAGTAATCTCAGCAGAGTGAATTAATAAATAGCTCTATAATTCCCCTCGACATCTCGATAAGGTGGTTACATAATATCAGATGTGCATGTATTCTACATAATCCTCGGCTCGGTCCTTTGCCACCACTCTTTGCACTGCAGGGGAAACAATCTCACGCTGAGTTAAAGATAATCAACCTCATCTTTGGCACAGAGTTTCATCTGTAAATCACATTTTTATGCAAGCGTGGTTTTCAAAAACCCTGCACCTGTTTCACAACCGAAGACGAGTCGCTGCTGTAACTGTGAAAAAAAAAAAAGTTGGAATCTCTAGGTAGACTTGATGTTTTCTGACGGCAGCTGATGATTTATGTACGGGGGTGCGCGGTCTCAGAGGAGCAGAGCTGTCACACCAACAATGTGTCTGTGTCAGCACGGTCACAGCCGGACACTGAGGCGCAGAGAGACAGAGAAATGGGCAGGGAGACAGAGAGGAAGGGGACAAAAAGACAGACACCAGTTCATCAGACTTAGTGGAAACTGGCTTAAGCAGCTTTCTGTCCGATTCCATTAGAATTGTTTGAGAAGCATATTTGTGCTGATCCTCTGGATGCAGTCACTCCTCAGGCCGTTCACATCAGAGTAGGGTCTTGGCTACTTGTGGACTCGAGTGTGATTATGCTGCATCCATCCAGCCGGGCGACTCTAAATCATCTGATGGCAGGACCACACCCTCGCTGGCTGTGCTTGTGCAAACACACATTACACACCAGACCAGACTATACAAAGCAGACAGACACACCTGCTGCCTCCCTATTGCTAAAGTCAACATCGCAGGACCGAGCAGGATGTGAGAGTTCAGTACATCCTGTAACCCGTCTCTCAGCAGAGGACCTCTGGTGTTACCCCGGTTTAGCTCAGCTTGCTTCAGATTATTTTGGATAAGTGAAACAGGCACCGCTCCAAATCTGGGCCTCGTCACACAAAGCAGGATTAATGAAGTTAGCTGGATAACTGGAGAACAAATCCAAGCGAAGCCCGAGAGGAGGCTTTGCCCTGTAAACTCAAACTTGTGGTTTTAGAAGTGAAGCACAGAGCTGCTGTGGGTTTTGTTGGCTGTCATGCTCAGTGCTTTCAGAAGCAGGCCGACGCCGCCAACTTCAATTTGGACACCATAGATTCAGCAAGACACTCATTGTGCTTTTGGCGTTAAAAAGTTTAGCAAAACAGATTATCTTTGCACGCAAATAGTGCAGTTTTTATTCTGCCAAGGAGGTTATGTTTTCACCCTCATACCTGGACGGATTATCATGAAACCTGGTGGAGGGATGAGGTATGGGTCGTTCAATTTTGGTGTGCATCTGGGTCAGGGATCCAGGAATTTCTTTTCCCACTTTCTTTAGAATTGTGAGATGGGGCTTTTTCTTTTTTTTTCAACAAAATCAGGCATATTAAGGGGAACTGATATCTATGAGTCTGTGCAATTTGGTGCAGCTTAATTGAATTTAAGGGAACTGTTGGACCTTAGCGGATGTATAAGCTCTACTGAGTGCTATTCTATCCTGCAGTAGATTCCTGTGACTTGGCCTACAGTCAGTTTTGTGTGAGCTCTGTAATGCATGACTATGTGTTTCTGTGCTGTGTGTGTGAGTGGACTGAGGCTTGGTCCATATCTGCTGGAGCCAAATGCTAGTTCTCCTCCAAGGGTGCAACAGTGCATCTCCAACAATCGTCTTTGCTTCAGCTGAGGCAAAAGAAGGAGATGGGAGTGGAGAACGAATCCAAACGTTGAATGAAACGTTGGGCCAGAATGAAAGCCCTGCACAATAAACCCAAACCTCGCTGATGTTTTCTGGACTTATGGACAAAAACTGATCCGAGCACAGCGTGGAACACATTGACTATCACTTAAGCAGCATGAGAACAGTTTGTAAGAGACGGTGCTGTTTAACTGTCACGATTCACACGCACACACACACGCACACACTCACACACACAACCACACACCCACACGGCTGCAGTGAAAGTGGAAGTCCTGCATCACTCTTCGCTAACAAGCTGGTCTACATTGCTGCTGACACCCAGAAGCTGCAGGAACACACACACCCACATTCTACACACACCCTGCTGTATGTGTGTTGAACCAGGAGAGACATCATGCTTTCACAAAATGTAATTGTATGTCTACCTGCCCTGAAACACACACACACACACACACACACACACACACACACACACACACACACACACACACACACACACACACACACACCACACCACCACCAGCAGGAGCAGCAGCAGCTTTAAGTCACTGTAGCACTTAACCATGCAGAATCATGCTTCTCTCACTCACTACACACACAAACACACACACTCACACACACTACAATAAAACATGACCTGCACTGGTATATCCCTGCATGTCTCCATCCAACCACTTCATCCTCCACCAATGACCTTATTCATGCTGTGGTGCATCACGTCTCTCACCGTATGTGTCTTTGTACGGCGGCACCGTGACATCCTGCAGACCCTCCGTCCAGCCCTCCTCCTCCGCCTGGCTCCGGGACAGAGACCCCGGGGGACCGGCTCCGCTGCTCCCGCCGTGGCCGCTCTCCTTGTCGCCCCGCTTGTGGTGCTGCTGCTGCGGATGCTCCTCCTCGCCCACTTCGGCGATGTAGTTGTCGGAGTCGGAGTCTCCGGAGGTGCTGTAGAAGGGGTTGTCGCTGCTGTCATCCCCGGACTCTCCGAACACGTCGTCGGATATCTGCAGGCTCTCGTACCGGGACCGGGCCGCCTCCAGGAGGGACAGCGCCTTCCGGCCGCACTCCGCCATCTCCTCCTCTCTGTGGTGATGCTCTCCCCCCCTTCCTCCCTCTGTCTCACCCGTCCACTACGGCGGCGTGCGGAGTGGTCACGATTTTTTTGCAAGAGCAGGGAGGTGTAAGCCTTTAACGTAGCGGGAACACCCTCCCCCTGTCTCGGGTATGTGAATCAGGATCCCCCCGCGCTGCCCTCCAGGACTCGGATGCGGAGCCCGGCGTTTCAGGAGCGTGTGGATCCGGGGAGAGCTGTCCGCTTCAAGGGTACTGAAACATCCCCACAGCGCTGCGCACTGGGCAGGACCGTCATGGCACAAATCAGCATCCGGGTTGAAAATACAAGAGGTTTTGTGCGCACAGAGAGAAAAGCGAGTAGTGGCTGCTGCTGCATCAGCTGACACCACAGCCCCGCGCCGCCGTCCAACCACAGAGCCCCGAGCAACCTGCACCCACAGAGATGCTGCACATGATGAGGATGATGATGAGGGAGGATGAGATGGTATTTCAATAAAAATGTCTGACACAGAAATGTATAATATGGGACAGTGTTTCATAATTCCACAAGCTCCATTTTGCAGCCCTTATATGTACAATCACAGAATCTCCCTCGGGTAGAAACTGCTCTGGTCATTGTGATTTTTCCAGATTTCAATCATCTTGTCTCAATCCCCTTTTTAACTAAACTCAGAAGTATGACATAGTCATTCTCACCTCAACACAACATAACATGATAAAATGCAATAAACAATATAGCTGTAGTGGTTTTTATATGATATACATTATTTAATTTATAATATTAAAAGGAAATATTGTCATTAACATGTGTAGCAGTGACAGGGCGAACACGGGCTCTAACATAGGTTATAGGCCTTTGACCAATACGGTTATTTGATTCTAACTTTGGTCTAATACTGTATAAAGTTAAGATAGAAAAGTGACAGTGACAGTAAATTACCTTACATTACATGTCATTTAGCTGATGCTTTTATCCAAAGCAACTTTATTAGTCTTGCACTATTTATAAATATGTCTTATTCTATTATCTGTATAGTTTTATATTTGCTGTGATCATTTTTTATTTTCATGCTTGTATTTTTCTATATTTATACATTTGTCTGTACATATTGACTAGAGAGAGAAGCCTCTTACAATTTCAAATGAGCCTTCATGAGATATCGAACACCTCCGGCTTTAAATGTCTGAGATGTACTTTACAGGTGATGGCGGTCAAGAGGAGCTGTGTAAGTGAAAACATGATCAGGGAGACTAAGAACACTCTCATATAAAGTGAGCAGAGAGGGTAAACAAATATATGAGGAAGGTTTATCTGACACAGTGGTGGTGTTTCTCTGGTCCACTCTGTGTTGATGTACAAAAAATAGGAAGGATCTACATTGAAGACATCAGAAGTAAAAGTCAACATCTGGAGTCTGCAAAGGAACATCTGGAAGGGACAGAGAAGTTGTTTGGCCACAATCAGCAGAGGTGTGTTTGGAGAAACAACAACGAAACAATACAAATTGAATCAGAATGAGGTGATCAGAAAGCGTAAAAAGCATTATGATATAATATAAACATTATATATACAAATATATTTATTCTCAGGGAGAACTTGACCTTTCTTTCTTCTGTATTAAAGACTGAATCGAGCAACAGCACACCGACCTCTAGAGGGCGCAGCAGCGTTCTCTCCTCTGTTCCAGTCCAGTGACTCTTCTTCGTTGGTGCTCTTGCCATGTTTGCGGAAGCTCGGTGACAGCAGCTAACTGGAGGCTTGTCGTCTTCTTCTCCTTCTCTGTGGTTGTGTGTGTGTGTGTGTGTGTGTGTGTGTTTCTGATCCAAACATGAATCTCCCGAAGGGCCCAGACTCTCTGTGCTTCGACAAAGATGTTTTTATGAAGGTGAGAATCTGTTAACGTTTCGTTTTGTTGACGCACTGACCGGAGCTGCTGCTGTTACACTAGCTAGCATTAAGCTAAGTTGAACTGGTGGTGGTTGGTCTTACTTAAACCTCTCTTGAAGGTTTGTCCATGTAAGAAACGTTTAATCCTTAATGACAGACACGGCTGTTGCTATTAATGATGAACTGCAACCTCACTGTGTATGAATTATAGTTAAAATCTTAATGTAAAAGGTCCTACTTGGTCTGTTTGGTCTGTCACTTTGAGGCTATGTATATTTTTAGTGTTTATTTACTGGTACTGTGCGTGTCTGTCCATGTCCACAGTGGATGTTATTGTATGTAACCTCCTGGTCCGTTGTCTCCGTGTCTTCTGTGTTTGCAGGATGACTTTGACGTGGACCAGTTTGTGGCGGAGTGTCGGAAGCAGGTCCAGCTGGAGGAGATGAGGGAGGACCTGGAGCTTTACTACAAGCTGCTGAAAACAGCCATGGTGGAGCTCATCAACAAGGACTACGCCGACTTTGTCAACCTCTCCACCAACCTGGTCAGTTGTCGTTAGTGTCGCCTTGTATCGACCACTGTGGCT
The DNA here is from genome assembly GCF_022539355.2 of Hippoglossus stenolepis. Lineage (NCBI taxonomy): Eukaryota > Metazoa > Chordata > Actinopteri > Pleuronectiformes > Pleuronectidae > Hippoglossus > Hippoglossus stenolepis. The sequence goes on along the minus strand of NC_061494.1, from coordinate 17,228,366 downwards.
GTAGTTTATGAGCTTTATGCAACAATAATCAACAGGAGACAGAAATCAGTGTGAGATAGATGGTCTTATTTTGTCAAAAAGCTATATCAATGAATAATTATAGTCAAATAATACTATATAGTAATAAATAATAGATAATCATTATTAAACTATTAATCAGTTCTCCAAAAATGCATAATACACGACACAGCTTTAATTTTTAAAGGTTAGTGTCAGTGTAGACTGTTTCTAATCTCAGATGTCTGCTCCCTTGTCTCAGGTGGGGATGGACAAAGCCCTCAATCAGCTCTCTGTGCCGTTGGGACAGTTACGAGAAGAGATCATGGTATGTGTTCTGATTAAGTTAAATACTTTCACTGATTCCTGACACTGAGGCTTTATGCACGTTCCTGGATTTGGTCTGTTGCAGAGTCTGCGCTCCTGTGTGAGTGAAGTGATTCAAGCTATCGACAACCAGCTGTCCAAACAGGAGGATCTGCAGAAGAAAAAGGTTTGGCTCATCACCTCCCTGTCTGACTTTATTATTCTGTCAAATTTTGGATATATGTTGTTTCAACAAGGTTATTCAAAATTTCAGTAAATAATTGTCTGCCTTGTGGTAAAATTTTACTTTCATTAATTATTACAATCCATCAGGTCTATGTGTTGAGGCTAATTCAGGTGGTGCGTTCAGTGGAGAAGATTGAGAAGATCCTCCACTCGCAGACCTCCAAGGAATCCAGCTCTCTGGAAACCAGCAGGTGGGGAACTGGAATGTGATCAAACCCACTGGCTTGACTCAATAAATGACCACCAATGGACACATTGAATTAGCTAGAAAAGATCCTAGTTCTAAATTTGCATATCTATCTTTTGTTGGAGCTGTGGTGTGGAAGACATTATATATGTTTTGTTATCTTGTGGAATGTTTGAACTTTTGAACAAAAATCCAGAGTGTTGATAGAAATTATGTCAAAACCACCAGCATAACCATTTGTGTGTGACTTCATGTCCGTCTGTCTGTGTTCAGTCCTTTGTTAGCAGGTCAGATCCTGGAGAGGATAGCTACAGAATTCAACCAGCTACAATTCCATGCTGTACAGAGCAAAGGCATGCCCCTGCTGGACAAAGTTAGACCTGTAAGTGTTAGTGGGTCAATCGGTCGGACGGTTGATGAATCAATTCCCAGTTAGTGAAACCGTTTTTCTGTCTGGCTGCTCTTCTTTTAATCCACCAGCCCAGTAATTGTTTGGCAGAGATAACCAGCTTCTGTGCAATCATTGAAAACAACATCACTGCACTGACTCTACAGAATTAATCTCCAATATATTTGATACTAGCACACTGATGCACGATTCACTTGCTTTATGTGTTCACTAGAATATACAAGCCTACTTGTGATCATCACCTTTTAACAGTGTAAGTGATGGAGTGTCCTTCTCTGTCAGCGTATCGCAGGGATCACCTCCATGCTGCAGCAGTCCCTTGAGGGCCTGCTGATCGAGGGTCTTCAGACATCCAATGTGGACATAGTGCGTCACTGCCTGAGGACGTATGCCACCATAGACAAGACCCGAGATGCTGAGGCACTGGTGGGACAGGTGCTCGTCAAACCATACATGGATCAGGTACACAGTCCACACATGCTGGGGAATTTCAAATACTTCTTTGCTTTTAATGTGATGTATTTAAGTTAATGGATCATGTATCTATCTTAAAAAACTAGATGCCTAAACTAAGAGGCCTCTTTAGTTCATAATTATGATAGAAGGAGATTGTGCTATGTAAATACTGAGCTAGTTCAATTGAATGTCAGAAAAATCCTGCTTATCCTGCTTTAACAAACTTTATCGATCATCAACTGAAGATCTCATCTCTCTCCTCTTCTTTAAGGTGATAGTAGAAGAGGTGGTGAAGTCTAGTCCGAATGGCCTCCAGTTGATGTACACCAGACTGCTGGAGTTTGTTCCTCATCACTGTAGACTGTTAAGAGAGGTGACTGGAGGAGGCAGATCCAGGTATTCATGTTATCATGGAGGCAAATTCATTGAAATAGTTCGGAGCCCCCCCCATTTTTAAATCTTGTTCCCACAAAATAATAACTTGTGAGATAAATAAGTTGCGCACACAGACTTAATATCTGCGTAGTAACAACACTAAGATTCGTATTATGATAACACACTGTAAAATTGTAAGTAAAAATCAAGTAGTTTTTAATCATGCTTTGAAATCCTCTTAAATATTTTTTTTAAGCTGTTGAATGCACTTTGATAATTATTCATTTAGTTTTATTGATACATTCATGCAATTATCAGGCATAAGATCTGAACATTTCTGTCATTATCACCAGACCTTTTTTTTTTTTAAGTAACAACTATTCACCTTTCAGTGTAGAACTGTGTTTTATGTTTTTAATGTGCAGATGTTTTCTTTCTCCTCAGTGACAAAGCCGACACCGTGCCAGGTTATGATTTCATGGTGAACTCGGTTTGGCCGGAGATAATCAAAGGGGTCGAGGAGAGGTTGTCCTACCTCTTCAACCCTGGAAACCCTGACATATTCTATGAGGTACAGCCACAGTGACACAGTGGGTGTGTGTATGCATTCAAGTTGTGTAGTTTCACCTCTGTGTTTGTGTGTTTACTATGGACTCTGTCTTCTTTTCCAGCGCTACAGTGCGAGCATGGAGTTTGTGCGGAGGTTTGAGCGTCAGTGCAGCTCGCAGGCCAGTGTGAAGAGACTGAGAGTTCATCCCTCCTACACCAGTTTCCACAACAAATGGAACCTTCCTGTCTACTTTCAGCTACGGTACACATCGCCTCAATACAATCTGTACACATCAACCTATTTCTTGGCCAAGTACTGGTGTGGTTGCTAGACAACTGGTGGAAACTCCAGGAAGTTACTGTGGCCGGCAGAGAAACTGTTCCACACATAACTTCCTGTTATAGCGCGATGAATCATTTTTACAGCAGGTTCATTCTTTAGCAGTAGAATAGATGATTTGTTACCTTTGGATGACCCAGACCAGCTGTTTTCCTGTATTTTCACTTTTTATGCTGAAAGAAACTCATCATTGCTGTAGACCTGTATTTATTTTTAGAAATGAGAGTGGTATCGGTCTTTTCATCTCTGCAGCAAAACAAATAAGCTCATTTCTCAAAATGTCAGACTGTTCCTTCAAGATATTTTGGTTTAGAATGAGACTCGTACTAGAGTTAGATACACAAAACCCTTAGATTACAGCATTTTTACTTTCATGCAGTGAAGAATAGGTGTTCAATCTGTTATAGTTAGACCCCTCATCCTAAATGAATATGGTCAGACGTGGGTGAGGATGTAATTTCTGCACAGTAAGCATTTTGAAGAATTGACTAGAATTGCTTGATGACTTAAGAGACGAGCTTTGATTAAATTGCAGCCTGTCAGCAGTTTTTTTAGGGGAAAGAGAGAAGTTGGCAAATGTTTAACAAAGACCATTTTCATAGGAATCTGGAACATTATCATTAGAAGCAAAGGTACATTTAGGATGTGTATCTCCATCTTAGTAAACATTTCCCGTAAACGTGACACTGGACCTTGACTTAATGGGCATTGATCTTTGTGAACAAAGTATAAACAGTTGTCGAATGTTTTTCAGCCTCCTCCCTCTCCCACAAACACACTGTACACTGTAAAGTACTCGATACACAGATTGATCATTGCACCTCAAGACAAAGATTTGGCTGCTGTGTCCTCATTTCACAACAGAGGCCTGGACAGTTCAAAGAAACGGTTTTGTTTCACGTCATGAGCATGTGGACATCAGAGCTTATGCAAGAAATAAACTGACAACACATTGATTATTTTGTGCTTCCCCTCTCTGTGTGTCTCTCTTTGTTTTTACAGGTACAAGGAAATAGCAGGGAGTCTGGAGATCGCCATCAGTGATGGACTCGAGGCAGCACCAGGTAGGACATTATTTTCTGCCATTAACACCAGTGTGGACCTAACTCACAGTAACTGTGTGTCTGTGTCTTGTGCATGTCCAGCTGGCAGTGCTTACCACCTGCAGGTGTCTGAGGTGTTGTGGTCCTGTCTAACGAGATGTTGGTCTGACAAGGTCTACCTGTCACTACTGGCCCATCGCTTCTGGAAGCTCACGCTGCAGCTCTACTCTCGATACGCCAAGTTTCTCCATGAGGTGATCTTAAATGAACGGCAGGACGACGACAAAGATTTCATTTAAAGACTTGTTTTAAAAGCAGGAGTGTCAACAAAGCAGAATGCAAACAATTCATTTTGTTGCACTTTGTCCTCACCTGTGTTTGTGTCTGGACAGGTGTTGACGAAGATTCCAGCCCCTGAGGTGACTAAAGAACCAGCCAGGCCTCTGCCCAGCTCAGCGTCCTCCACCTCCAGCCGAACCTCGATGGAAGATGGCGGCAGTGAGAGTGGGAGTCCTGCATCTCTGTCCACCAAACAGCTGGTCTACATTGCTGCTGACATCCAAAAGCTTCAGGAGCAGGTGCGCACACACACCAGGGGTCCAGAGTCCAACAAAACATTTTCCTTGGTCGCACCGGTGCTCCTCACATTTACCTGGCGTGTCTCTTTATATGATAGTGTCGCTCCTTCATCTCATCTCCTCTGCAGAGTTTACACTCACACACACAGGTCTGGGGTACTGGTGCAACCAATGTAAAAAGTTAGTCTGGAGCCCTGCACATAAACTTTTATATCAGTGACAGACAATTCTTTATTGTTTTATTTAATGCTTTAAATTCATTCTCCAGTTTCCACTTGATTGTTTCTAAACTGACAGTTTGGTTCGTCTTCTCTTAGATCTCAGAGTTGTCAGAAATGGTCCGACAGCGTTTAGAAGCAATTGGATTCAAAAACTTTGCGGTTGTGGAAGGTAAGCTGCCCATTCAGATGCCTATAAAACTCATTTTTAGAGCCTGACTGAAAATATCTGCTGATATGAGCCTTTCACAGACATATTGGTATCTGCCTTTATATTTGCTGATATGTGCCGATATGAAATCTTTTATTTTACAGAATAAACAGTGCAGAAAAGATGTACATTGATGTTAAAATTTTAGTTTAATAAAAAGATTTAACAACGACATTGTTGTTTGTTGTTCGGAATCATTGACAATTTCTTATATTATTATAATATCGGCATAACCCCCCGAACATCCATATTGTTCGGGCTCTAATCATTTTAGTTTTTCATTTTAGCGTTGCCGTTTTTGCCAGAATCTTTTCTGATTTTGTTTCTGTAAGTTTTCCGGAATTATGTGTCAGTACAAAAGCTGCTGCAGATTTAATCTGATATAATGCATGCTATGGAGACACACGGTCAATGTAAATATAAATGTAATTGTCCATATTACAATACTCCTCCAGCTCATGTGTAGCTCAGTCTGTCAGTGTACTTCCTTGCATTTACTGTTGCTCTCTTCTATAACAGATGCTCTGGCGGACTCCAAGGTTTCCCTGTCAAGTAGCGCTCCCACTCTGAACGCCAGGATGACCCAGCATCTGACTGAGCGCTCCTGCCGCTTCCTAAAGAGCGCGTCTGAGGTTCCACGACTTTACCGCAGGACCAACAAGGTCAGCGAAGATGCAAACACGCACACGCACGTTTCTCCTCTTTTCTCCCGTCATAAAACATCCCTCGGAGCAATGGAGCAAATATTTGTCTGATCAAAACCAAACCTGGAAGGCTAATGCACTTTGAATTGTGTTGTGACATTTGAAAAGCAGTGACTGGTAAGATTATGAGGAAACCTGGAGGGATAATGCTTGTTGATACATGAATGACATTCAAACAAATGCCACTGGAATAATTTACTGTTGTCGGCTCTAAGCTTGAGCCTGTTAAAGAACTAAATGCACCTTGAATCTATCACTACCTCTGTTTATAAATACAATTGCCTTGCCTAAATGGTTTTTCAGTTTAGAGGCTGAGCTCAATTTGAAGAGATTTCTTGTATATGAAGATCATTAGAGTTTCAGAAATCAATGCAATCATCCAGCTTCATAATGGATCTTTGAAATGGCAAAAAACTCCCTATGCTCATTCATAGTATGCTTGTCTGCCCCCCAGTGGCCAGACGTTTTTGTAGCTGAGAACTTGTTGTGATACATTACTGTGGATTTATTTTAACTGTAAATAACTTTTCATCAAGGATAACAACATCATATTAGATGTATATTAGATTAAAATGACTGACGTCTGCACAGCTCTATTTTAAGAAAATGTAGCCTACAACATTTTCTTTTGATGCAAGATGCAAGTTTCAACTAACACACGTCCTTGAAATATTGAATTCTATACAAACATATTTTTTATGACTTCCTCCCTGTGTAGGATCTGCCGGTGCGTGCGTCAGCTTACATGGACAACGCCTTACGTCCGTTACATCAGTTGCTGATGGATTCGACAGGGCTGGTCACCCCCTCTACTGCACAAGAATGGCTGCGAGTTGCACTTTGTGAGTGCACACAGAGGTAACTTTAAACACTCAAACAAACCTTGAGGTAGTTCTTATATTGACAAATTTAAAATACTGACCAAAGTGGGGATGTAAATATATACAGCATGTGCTCATCCTTTAAGTGTAACTCAGCTTATCCAGATGGGGAACCCTCTCTCACCAATGACACTTTCCACGGTCCAGGTACTATGAGACCATCTCAGAGGTGCTGAGCTCAGTGAGAAAGATGGAGGAGAGTTTGAAGAGACTTAAGCAAGCGAGAAAGGGTGCGACCGCAGCTGCGGCGGCGGGAGCAAATGGTGGACCGACAGACGACAGCAAGATCCGTCTTCAGCTGGCGTTGGACGTGGAATACCTGGGAGAGCAGGTGAGGGCTGTTTGACAAGTACACAAACGCATTCATCATCCATGCAGACACGTACTTAAATATGAAACTTCTGAAGCTATAAACGTTGCTGGTTACATTGCTTTGTTCTGTCGTTCGTCTCAGATCCAGAAGATGGGTCTTCAGCCAAGTGACATCTCCATGTTTTCCAGCCTGATGGACCTTGTGAAGGAGGCGCGAGAGCTTGCTGAACAGAACCAGTAAAACGTTGATTCCACAATAACTGGAACCCATGAACCTGCTGCACTTATCCCTGCGTTTTTGTGAAGACACTTGTCCCTGTCCAGACCAAAGTCATGGGCTAGTTAATGATGGCCATACCACGAAGAATGTAGGATGATCTGAGAAAAACATCTCTATTTAATGCAGAATTCAGAGCATTTTACTTCAGCATTAGTTCAGCTGTAAATGACTGTGTGAAACTGCTGCTGTCTGGATCATCATGGCTTCTGCTGCAGGTTTGTGAATACGAAGGACGGCACCATGCTGAGTCCATGAAAGAGATTCCCAAAATGACTGATGTCGGTGGAGGAGGAGGAGGAGGAGGAGGAGGAGGGGTGAAGATGCACTACTCGACAGAGATTACTTTTTCTGATTTGGTCAGAAAGCTCTAAAGAGAGAATCAAACACTATTGGTCTAAATTCTGCTACTTGGTGAAGGATTAATCTCCAATAAAGAAGTGTTTTAGTTGTATGGAGGTTGTATAGTATGATACGTTTAACATAATGAACTCTGGGGGGAAAGAAGGAGAGAACTTTGGATACAGTGATGAATCTCTGTGTTTTTAATACAAAGGTTGTAAGTGAACTACAAGTGGTTGTGAATCACTCATTCCAAAGCCCTGATGGTTATAATTCTGTACACGTCAACAAGATGTTCTTACCAAGGAGGTTCAATTTGTTTGTTTGTCAGTGCAATTAAGCAAAAGCTACTGAATGAATTTCCATGAATCCTGGGAAAAGGATTTGTAACTTAGGCCACCTTTACATTTTAGTGCTGATCTGGATCAGGGAGCGAATCCAGGAATTATTTTCATGACTTTTATTTAACATCACAAGATTTTGGCCTTTTTGACATTTTCACCTAATTTCTCAGGGAATAATTAATGGATGTTGATTTTAAAATTCTGGCATATTTAGGTAACTTATGCGTGTGTGTAATCTGATGCAGCTTTACTGAATTTAAAGGGGACTGTTGGGCCTTTGCTCTACAACCAAGGAGCTTGTGTTTTTATTAGTGTTTCTTTGTCTGTTATTTAGCAAGATTATGTCAAAACTAGTCGACAGATTACCATGAAACTTGGTTGAACGATGCGGTATGGATCTGGGAAGAACCCTTTAAAATTTGAAGAGGATCTACATGAGGGAGCAGATCCAGGAATATGAACCTCTGCTGATTTCACTGAAACCAATGCTACAGATTCATAAACCACAACCACATCTGACCTGAATTTAAACCATGTTGTTATGAAAACTCATTCAGGTTGAATGACCTGTAGTGCAGCATTACTCGCTGACCTGCTTGCATGTGATGGATGTTGAGACTCATTTAAAACAGTTCAGTCTGAAACCCTGATTAAAAAACAATGACAGATCAACTCCATTGGGAAACAAATGTTTTATTTCAGCAAATCATAAAACCATAACAAAACAAAAATAAACTCTTTAGTTACAATATACAATGTATGAGTCATGAGAATCGTGGTTCCTCTACCTACTCTATACTTAAAAACACTGTACAGAACTCAGCTGTAAGATTTAAAGGAAAAACAAATTAACAGGCTGCTTGAAAACAACTCGGCTTGAAGGAACAAGTTTTCATAAATACTGAGACAGTGAGAGGTGAGAGGTTCAGGTGGGGAAAGAAAATGACAACCCTGCTGAACATGAGCAGAAACAAGGGTATGACCTGTGTGGTAAAGTAGATCATAAGGAAATGTGTCTGGTTTTGTTTGACGTTTTTCATGTCCGATGCTTTTGTTGCTTTTCAGTACCAGGCGACTTTAAAGTGTGGGATTTGTGATCTTGCCCAGCATGAGGATGGCGTTAGAATCTCCCTCTATGACAGAAAAGAAGAACGGGCGGTTGATGGTGAGTTTCAAAGGGACGCCCGCTTCTTCTATCTTGTCCTGAGGTTCTGCTCCTTCCTCCGACATCTCAAACAGAACCTTGTTCACCACCTGAGGAGAGACAGGCGTGTTAGCGATGCACGCATGCACAGCCAGTGGTTTTTATTATTACATAACAGGCTAAACACTTGTGTAGTTCACCTTATTTACTGTGAAGGGTTTGGTGTTGCTGAGTTGACTGAACTCGGCCTGGGAGCCGAAGAGTTTGGCCTCGATTTCTGGAGACATGTTGGCCAGCAGTTCATGAAGGTCATTCTCAGACGACAGGGAGAACTTTGGCAGCGACAGCTCCAACAGACTGGGTGCATGAGAGGGGGAGTAAAAAGGATTTTATTTAGACTAAACAGACAAATATATCAAAATTGGACATGGGGATATTTGAGCAAAAATGGAAATGTACCTGACCTCTTCTCTCCTAAATAATCCTCTTTAACCCTACGTGGATATGATAACCCAGTATTGACTGAATGAGACACTGATAGACAGAAACTAAGGTCCAGGGGCGTTTTTTCTACAGTAAGGGAAAAACTAATAAACTGCTGTTTTTTAATATGGAAAAATGAAAAAAGTATGAAAGTACTTTTCTTCTGGGCATGATAAGCTTTATACACTTTTTCTATTTATACATTTGTTTTATGATGTGTTTATTTTCTCCTTTGTTTATTATTTGCAAACTTATTGCTTTGTTTTTTGTAACAAATCCTTTGTGGAAAAAAAAATGTGTGGACCACAAATAAATTAAACTCAAACTTGCTCCGCTACGTATATATCAAAAAATATTTGTACTTTCGACTCCACTACAGATTTGCAATGTACTCATTGTATAATCTTTTTTAAGTAATCAATAACGAGACGGGAATTGGTCCATTGAACCAATCAGAGCAGCCAGGTAACATTAGACCCCACCTCCTGCAGCAGCAACACTAGGGATGAAACTAGTGATGAAAAAATGGATTCAACCAATGATGTAGTAGAGCGCTGTATTCGGGAATAGGCCTAACTCTGCAAGTACTTTTATTTTATAGTTGAAGTATATGTTAAATGAAGTACTTTCTTACAATGTTTGAGTACTTCCTCCACTACAGGTTAATAATGTAACATGAAGTTTCACAATTAAACAAAAAATCCTTCAGATTTCTAGTCAAAAGTTGAACGTGGTCTTGATATAGTGTTTTTAAAACGAGCATCACTCACCCCTCCTGGAGACTGTGGTGCCAGCCGGACATGACCTCTGTGCGCAGCTTGGACTCGATGTCTTGGAGGTTGATCCCTTCGTGTGGCAGGACCAGCAGCATGTATGAGCGTTTGCTCAGAGACAACTTCACAACAGTGCACCGCCGCATCTACATCGTCACAGAACAAACATTTGAGATGAGTGAAGTCCTTAAAATTCCAGCTCGTCCTCTCGTCACATTTTACAGCTGCAGATGTGTGGTAAACAGTAAAACAACACAGTGCTCCTCATCTAGGTTTTACCTTATCATTCAGGTAGTAGAACTGACCCGTGTGGGTCATCAGCGGAGCCATCACTGTTGTCGTTTCATCCACATGAAACTCCTGCAAGGTGGTCCTCTCCGGCTGGAAGGCTGTCCTCCAGCTGCCTGAACCCACACAACCAGAGAACACAGTCAGGCACAGCAGGGGGGTGCAGGAGGAGACACTGATAGAGTTTCAGTATTGTTATCTGGGTCGATGCACAAAATAATCAGATACTTTTAGTCTGCATTAAAAACTCTATATTCTGAATTAAGTTGGTTTCATATCATCTCCCCCGGGAATAAAATGTCTTAATGTGCGATATCTTTACTCCATCTACTCAAAATCAACTCAGCAGAGACACAGACCTTGAAAGTTGAAGGAGGTAACGAACAGAAGGTCGCTGCTGGAGTTCAGCTCTTTAAAGACGCTCTTCACCTTCCCGCCCGACGTCTTCTCCACAAACTCGTTCACCAGTTGCTTGTCCTCCTGAGGTTTGGAGAAGTCCAGGCTGCGGATGAACGACGTGTCCGAGAAGTCCTGCGTTCCCTGAACAAAGTCCTCGGACAGCTGGACGTCCGGACGAGTGAAGGCCCAGACCTGCGTAGTGATTTCATCCTTGGGTCCATCGTCCACCAGAGAGTTGATGCTCTGCAGGGTCTTGAGAACCTTGTGTCCGTCCACCAAGGACACGCAGTCTTCTCGGTCAGTGCCGCTGTTCAGGCCCAGAAGAAGCTGCAAAGATAGAAGAGGAGTAAGAAAGGTTGGCTTCTTTTCAGTTAAAGCTGAAGACCTGATGGTCAGTCATCAGTCATCAGTCATTACTTCACTCAAAAAAGGAAAACGTCAGCAGGGTCTGCTTTTCCTAAAACCCTCTGGCACACCGTCTATAGTGAGAGAAATTACCTGGAAAAAGCTTGCTGTCTTCTTGGAAGCTCCCAGGTAGAAAGTGACGAGCGATCCGTAGGCGTTGAGGGGAGAGAGCAGGGTGTTGGTGCTTTGCTCTTTGCTGCTGAGAGCCTGGTACATCCTCAGGCCCAGAACGTTTAGCAGCTCCGCCAGAACCGCTGTCCTCTCCGTGATGTTCTGCCTCTGTGCTTCCAGCTCCGACTGGTCCCTGCTGTCTGGTGTCAGGACCTCGGTATCCAGGGGGGTCACGGGAACGGTCTCCAGGGGCTTGGACGGCTTGGTCTGCAGGGACACGCAGATGACGTTGTCGGCAGCAAAGAGTTGGAAGGGGTGAATGTAGACGCGGTTGGCCTGAGTCGCTGTCAGGCAGCAGCAAAGCAGGAGGAGAAGAGGGGATCTCTGCATTTTAGCTTCTGTTGGTCGTCACCTTGAAACGATTCCTTCTGCGGAGGGAGACAGATGTTTTTAGTTTAAGATACAAACTTGAACTGCCTCTTGTTGGTGAGTATGGGGCGGTCTGTGAACGCTGAATGACCATAATGATGTCAAAAATCTGGCTGAAAGTGGTTTCCCGTCTGTGATAGGATTGGCTGACAGGAACACTGGGCATAGAGCGGGGTGTCAGTGATCGATGGATCGCTTTTTGTGTGGCGGCTCTCCTGCTGGTCAGTGAATGAGAGCAGGCAACAGAGGTCGCATAGATAATGAAGACCCGTCTGTGTGTGTGTGTGTGAGCACAAGTTTGTGTTTGCTGAGACAAAAAAGATGGACGCTTCAGCCGCCCGTAAAATGAAGACAAAATATGCACAAGTACAAATTTATACTCTCAAATCGTCAAAGACAAAACTGCAGATCGGAAAATATATCAAACAATATTTATGTTGTAACAAATATCTCGGATTAACAGATAAATATAAGTTGTAAACAAAACTAAGGAATATAAATAAAATATAAACAAGTTTATTGACAAGTTCAATAAGATATTTCACATTTTCTCAACGTTGTTGAGACAATGCAAAGTAAACACAGTTGGTCATCATAGCTGAAATGACAACTTTCTCTTCCTTAGGAAAACTCTGTATCAGACTAAATGTCTCTGAACAAGAGGAACTTGTGTATTTGTTCTTATGCAAAAATAGGACTTTATCCTCTGAGTTGGAAATGTGGAAATGTGGACTGATGGACTGGAGGTTAGCAAACACTCGACTTCTCCTCTGTTTGGACGTGCACCGCAGGACATGGCCTTGGTTTCTGATCAATAACACCGGTGAACTCAAACGTTCTCATACGCAACCTGTGTAACAACCGACTCCACACACGTCAAAGTGGCTGATTCCTGATGTTTCTTGTCAGTCTCCTGATTTTTTGGACAAAACTTTTGACATAATCAGCTGCACAATAACCTTCGAGTAGCAACTACACAAAGTAAAGTAAAAAATACCTCAAATTAAAACAAAAACTTTTGCTAAAGAGACAGTTTTAGACACAATCTTTGGCTTTGAAGAATATAACGAGACATTATTTGAACTTCATGTTTACCTTCACTGTGGTGCACAATCAAAAGTCAATCACTGAGCTGCCGTTGGCTCTTACCGTGTGTGTCTTCTGCTGCTGAGTGAGGTCCTGACTCCCCTGCTCCCTCACTTTAACCCAGCCAGCCTCCCACGGTGCCCCCACTCTGGTTACTGATTAACCAAAGCAGCATTGAGTCATGGCCCGCTTTGTACTGACGAGCTGCTGCTATAGGTCTCTGATGGAGAGAGAGAGAGAGAGAGAGAGAGAGAGAGAGAGAGAGAGAGAGAGAGAGAGAGAGAGAGAGAGACCACCCAATGTCCCTCTAACTGTTGACTTTAGGAGGATGATGCAAGCACACCCTGGAGGGGGGTGAAAAAAGGGGAGCACGGCCTCCACAAAGGAGGAGCAGCAGCAGAGGCACAGCCAGGCTTGTTTGTGTTTGCAGGCTGTTCAGTGACTCACTGAAATGACGGCACATTGTGGAGATGTTTATTTGTGTTCTTGATTACTTACGCATGTTCTTTGTTAACTTGCCTAATGGGGTCAAACGACCGCTGAGGGGAAAAGGAAAAGTCCCAAACCTGAGTCACTTCAACCTGTATCAGAAAAACAATAAAAAAGAAGAGAGAGGGAATAATGACCTAGTACTTACACTTTCATATACACTAGTATTTTTGTTCTTCCATTATCTTATTACTCATGTTATCCTGTCTTCATTTCTATAAACATTTAACTTTTTGATAGAATCTAAATATATAAGAATCACTACTATACAATAGTAGCACTGTTCTCAGATAACATCCGGATGTGGGGCACTTCCGGCAGTGATGCAGCACCTCTGGTCTCCTTGTGGCCTGGACAGAAAACAGATGTGAGCCTAAAGTTGTCCACCTGTGAAATAGCAAATGTGGCCCAAATATGGGTCTAAAGTGGCCCATATGGTAAATGGCGAATATGGTCCAAACAGCACAAAGCCAACTCGGGCCAGCCTTTGACGCGTTGTATTACCTGTGACCCAGAACAGGAAACACCTTGCATAGAGTACGGCATGTTTCACAAAGTGCCATCAATCCAGCCAGATGTGGGCCGGATGACAGTGTGGGCCAATTCTGGGCTTTTTTTGCTATGTGTGTTGCCTCACAGCAAGAAGGTTGCCAGTTGAAATCCCGGGTTCGGCCGGGGGTCTTTCTGCGTAGAGTTTGCATGTTCTTCCCGTGTCTGTGTGTGTTCACTGTGGTTACCCCGGCTTCCTACCACTGTGCAAACACATTGGTTGATTGGAGTGAAGTTAACTGGACACTCTAAATTGAGTGTTGGTGTGAATATGAGTATATGAATGGTTGTTTGACTTTGTGCGTTGGTCCTGTGTTTACTCCACCTCAGCTGCCCCTGTGACCCTCACAGAATAAGCTGTATAGATAATGGATGGACTACTTAGAATAATGTTCATTAAATCTTGTTTACTGTAGAATCGTATTTGGCTGACTCGTATTTTAAAATCTTTGAGTGAGAATAACTAAAGTATCAGAGAAATGTATTTGTATCCTGACTTCATCTTTCTGTCATGCTGCTATCAATCTTTTAAAACGACTAAACGTAGAGGCACAACGTGTCCTGGGAAAAGTTCAAACAACCTCCAGTATGAACTCTATTTGCTAATTCTTGACATCCGTGAACTTATTGGATAAATCCTACACACACACACCTGAATCAACAGGGCACATTTTCTCATGAGCAAGGGAAACGTCATGTGAAGAGTTTTACAGCTTTGATTTTATCTTTTATTCACATTGTTCATTAATGATAGCTGATAACAGGGAAGTCTTTATGTGACGCTAACAGTAAGAGGGATTGTGTTACCAATGTACAGATATGAAATGTAAAATAACTAACATTCTGAATTTATGTGAATTTATGTATGTTTTATATTGGTAAAATGTGAAATATCTACAGAGGTACTAAACATCAACAAAGCTTTTTAACAAATATGTCATTAAGTGCATCTTATACTTGAACAGTATAATTTAAAATCCCAGAAGACAGGAATAGTGTAAAATGACTAAATGTTTTTAAAAGACTATAGTATTCAACTTTATATCTAATTTAAAGTTGAATAGTTACATTTATATACACTAAAGTCCAACTTATAAAACATTTACACTAAGCAAACTAGTACTATAAAGAGACTGAAAACTACTGCAGAGAGACGGAAAACTACTGCAGAGAGACGGAAAACTACAACAAAAAGATGGAAAACTACTACAGAGAGAGACGGAAAACTACAACAAAAAGATGGAAAACTACTACAGACAGATAGAAAACTACAACAAAGAGATAGATTGTTACCACTAAGAGACAGAAAATTACCACTAATAGACAGAAAACTGCCATTTAGAGATGAAAAACTACTACAGACTACAATGAGACAGAAAACTACCACTAAGAGACAGAAAACTACCACTAAGAGATAGAAAACTACCACTAAGAGACAGAAAACTACCACTAAGAGACAGGAAACTACCACAGAGAGATGAAAAACTACTACAGAGAGGCACAAAATGACCACATAGAAATTCAAAAGTCTGTGAAAAAAAGGGATATTGTCAATGTCAATGTCAATTTTATTTATATAGCACATTTAAAACAACTTGGTTGACCAAAGTGCTTACAGGTGTAATGGTATACAACAAAAGGACAGTAAAACGTAATACATCATAGTGCAAGTAATACAAATAAAACTAAATTATTATTGTAAAATAATTAAAAGAATTGATATGATTCATGTTGTACTCATACATGATAACAGGACAGATATAAGATACTGTGTGTGAGGTCTTATTTGACATTTTACTGTGCATCATTATTATTATAGTATACACACATGTATATTACTTTGAAAATAAAAATGCAGACATGTTTGATGTTAATACTGCGTTATTGTGTCTGGATACATCAGTTATGTATAATAAAGTATAATAAAGAAGTGCAGCAGATTTCAGTTCCACATGTAAGATCATCACAAGAAAGTCTGAACAAATATCTTAAAACACACATCCTGCAGCTGGAGGTGAACGATCTTTGCACAACTATCTTTATGATGCTTCAGCATGTGTGTGTTTCTCATGAACGATTACACAGCAATTCATTTATTTCACATTCGGTGACGTCCGACCACACCACAGTTTGTGAGCGGGCTGCTGGGTATATAACTGTGTCAGCACCTGAAGCAGGTTAGGAAACGAACGAATTCACCATGTGGACTCTGCTGGTTCTTTGCACCGTGGTCACCGTACATGGAGCGCCAGGTATTGTGCACCAGCTTCTTACCCTTGTGTCTCTTTGGATTTGGATGATGTTTTTCTAATGTCCTCTCACAACACGTTTTGCATTTGTGTTTTGTACACTGACGGGATCAGTGGCTGTTGTTACCTGTGCTGTCGCTGACCTTTTATTTTGTATGTTTACTTGTATTCCATCAGGTGCTGGTCGCTACTACTACACAACTGTACCACATGACTATGGAACTTCATATGGTACAAAACTACCTCTTAAATCAATAGAATAATGTTGCTATTGTTGTTGAGTGTTAACCGTCTTATATACGTCCACAATACATTTCGCTGCCAGTTTCAATGAAAGCAGAGTTATTTACTATGCGTGTTGAAGCTTAAAAGATAATGTATCCTCTTGTGTCTCCGAGATCGCACGTGCCGTAACTACTGTGGCTGGGACTTCGGATACTGCTCCTGCACAAGCTCCTGTCAGTACTATGGCAACTGTTGCTCTGACTACAAGTGTAAGTGCCAAGTCCAACAAATCAACTGTGTTAACTGGCTCTGCAGCCGTCGCTTTCTGAATTGATCAAATCCCAGTGTGATGCTGTGCCAAGAGTGACAGATGATATTGTCTGTTTCCAGCTAATGGTGTATAACAATCAGTGGAAGAATTAGAAGTTAAGAAGTTATTGTGCAGTTCTTCTTCTTCATTTTTATTGTTCTTCTCAAACAGACCACTGCTCATCAACAAGTGCGAGCCAAACCACAGGTAGGATCCTCCGTGTGCACACATGAGTTAAATGTTGCTACATATATTTCATTGCAATGACAGTTGCACCATCTTATCCACTTTTAGCGCAACCCTGTGGAAGGCAACTGGTTGGCTCTGGGACGTTCTCCAGCCCGAACCATCCCAACTACTACCACGATGGGGCCAACTGCGTCTGGCAGATCAGAACCACACATGACCAACGAATTCTCCTGACATTCACCTACCTGCAGTGAGTAAAGAATAACTTGTGTAAATTGTGAAAAAAAACTAAAACAAAACATAGAATTAGGTTCTAAACATGCAAAGACTTTTTGAGTTTTGCTTCGGTTAATCATGTTTTTCTCAACAGATTGGAGAACTGCTGCTCATGTGACTATATTAAAATCTACGATGGGCCATCTGTTCATTCTCGATATCTGGGGCAAGTGTGCAACAACACTCTGAACTCGTTCTACTCCACGTCCAACTACATGACCGTGGCCTTCAGAAGTGATGGCTCCGTGGTTGGTCGAGGGTTCAAAGCCGACTTCGTAAGCTCTCTGCCAAGAAGTGCAGGTAAAACTGTGGCACATTTAATAGCCTGTGTAGGAAGTTATAGTCTGGATCTTATTTTATTTGTTGTAAACGAGTGGTGTGGGCTGACGTCATGTGTGAAGTCGTGTGAAGTCTGCTGTGGCTTGTAAACTGTCACAAGGGATTTCTCAGTTTGGGTGGAAGATGATAAGTTTATCACAGAACGCCTCTGCTTTAAACTGGGGGCATTTACCAAGCTGCCGTTGGTTGCATGCTGGGTAATATAGGATCTAGCAAACGGCTGATAATTGGTATATTTTGGCCTCTACTTCTTAAAATTTTACAATTTTCTCCTTTTAAATTGTCTCTTTTGATTCTTTCAGTTTTATGGAGGCGCATAACAATTTCTGCAGTGCACCTCAGTCCTTGAATCTGTGAAATGATGTATCCATTTCTTCTTCTGTCGGCCGCCATCACCATCATGATCACGATCCTTGAACAGATAATCCATCTGACACTTTAAATTTTCAGTTCTGTGAATGTCTTCGCAGTTCATCAGCTGGCTGTTAGAATTTTTCAGTCGCAGCCAAAGTGATGGGCCAAATAACCCCAGAGCCACACTCGGAGAAAAACATAAATACTGTTACACCTTCATCCTGACAGTAATTCAGGCTGTTGTTCCTTTGTCAGGTCGAGTGGAATGTTCCACAAGCAGCATGAACATTGTGCTGCAGAGGTCTTACCTGAATTCTCTCGGCTTCTATGGCCACAATCTGACCCTGGAAGACGGACGATGCAGACCCCAGGTTTCCAGCTACCAGGTGTCCTTCCGGTACCCCATCAACGGTTGTGGCAACACTCGAGAGGTAGACGATTCATCACCCTCTGGAAAACATTAGTAATAAACTGTTATAATTCTCCCACAAATGATATTTTCCACCATCTTCTACCCTGAACAGTTTACGGACGGCACAGCTACGTACAACAACATCGTCACTTCCTTCACCTCCGAGACAGGAGAGATCACTCGCCAGTCCTTCTTGCAGCTGAAGGTGGCCTGCAGAATGGAGAAGGAGTCAGTGTCCCAGATTATGTACCTTGTGGAGCACAATCACAACAGTAGCATTATAGGCTCAGGCAGATTCAACACCAGCATGAAATTCTACACGTCCTCGAGCTTCTACTACGAGGTGCGTTTGGGTAGTGAAGCAGTGACTGTTGGTACAGAAGATTCCAGTTGCTTCCACAAGCTGCTGATATTTTACTTTCACATTGGCAGGTGACTGAATTTCCATATGAAGTGGCGCTCAACCAATACATGTACGTCCAAGTGAGCCAGACAGTGTACGACAGCAGCCTGGTCCTCTTTCTTGACACCTGTGTGGCCTCGCCATCTCCCAATGATTTCCAGACCAGAGCTTACTACCTGGTCCATAACGGGTAAGAGTTCTACAAGTATAATCAGGCTGCTCCAACTCATGTGGGCACAGACTTTGAGTCTCACACACACTCAGCAACATCCATTCTAAAGCGGATCTTATCACTGGTCTGTCTGTCCACTTGTCCTTTTGAGGGTTGAGGTTGGATACAGACAAAAGAGCCATTCACTCACATTCACAGCAAAAAATTAAAATCTCCAATTAACCCAACCCCTGATTCCCAGTCTATTACATCATTTTTGTTGTAAATACATTATATAGTTTTTGGCACAACCATCTGGTGACCCCCAGAAATGATCCCTGGACCCCTGGTTGAGAATCACTGGATGAATCGAGGCTCCCTGTGCCTGAGGTTTTCTCACCCAATGGTCATCTCCCAACCAGATACTCAGCTTTCACTGAACTATCAAAATCAAAAGTAGTTAAATCTTCCTCTTATGCTACTTATGCATTGATTCATCAGTATTAAAGATCATCACCATCATGTCCCTGTTTCACTTTCAGGTGTCCTATGGACAACACCTACAGGGCTTATGTCAGCGGCACCCAGCACTACGCCCGTTTCTCATTTAAGGCCTTCCAGTTCCTGCGAGGCTCAGAATCAGTGTACATCCAGTGCAAGGTCCTGGTATGCCAGGCCCAGGACTACAATTCCCGCTGCCGCCGTGGCTGCATTGCGCGTACGTCCAGAGACCTGGGGTCAGAACATCACAGCCAAACTATGGTCCTGGGTCCCATCAAACTCCAAGGTCTGTAGCCATTTGTACTTGGTTTTCATATCAATGATGGATCAATTAAAAAAATCATATTAGCTGAGCTTAAAGAAAACTCATTGGGATCTCATGATGTTTCACGATTTCTCTTCACCAGACCCTGAGAGAAACGAAGAGGGAACTCAAAAGCAGGAGAAGGTTTAACCTCTCCAGCCTGTTCATTGTGACAGTAATATATATATTTTCTTTCTCTATCACAGTACCTGATTAAAAGCCTCATCAAAAGACAATCTGTGTTTGTATACTTTCTTATGTCATACTCTAAAACACATATATAACAGCTTATAACAACAATAATAAAATCAATAATGTCACTTGTTTATTTCTCTTCTTGAGCACAAAGAAGGAGGAGAAAAAAGAAACAGAAAAAGTGCAGCTCAGTTAGAAAACACTTTACTTATAAATTAGTTTATCTATCTCACATTAAAATGATTTGCCATCCCAGAGGGAGAGTGATCGCCAAGAGGCTTCAACATTCACCTAAGAACCTACGACACACAGAGAGCATAAGGCAGTCATTACTGGATGCTCTTATTACTGGTTAGCATGGTGACAGAGAGGGGGTCCTACAAACAGTAACTATGATCTCCACGCATGTTGCTAAGCAACAGACAACAGTACCCGAGACAAAGAACAATCTTGCTAAAGAAGCAGTCTTACTGCAACATGGTTTTGCTTTTTTGACACTGAACATCAATCCAACCACTCAATACAATACTCAGTAAATATTCAGAAAAGCACTGGGATCCATATGATAAATGGGGGAATCTCACAAAGGCTAAAACGTGGTATTCCCAGTGCTACGTGGCAATTCTGAAAAAAGTGATCACATGAGACACAAGACTTGGTGATTCTGTCCTAAACATGGAGATACTGGATATTAAAGTGACTTCATACAATATCAAAAGATCAGAATGTAACATGATGTGATTCAAAGTGTGTGGAGGAACTTCAAAACAACACAACATCAGTAAAATCTAGTTAAACAACTTTGCTGGCTGACCAGAATCACTGGTACAAAGTTTGGCCAGGTGTTAACATGGGTGTCACCTGTGTTGTACAGCTGGCACAGATGATTTTAAAGTTTCTTAGCAGCATTTATTGAGCAGAATTTTGGCAAAAAGAAAGAAAAATAGTCACGGCCGCCATAGAAAGTGACGGCCAAACTTTGTTTTCTAAGGTTCTGGGCCTATCAGTTACAGTAAGAAGAGGTAAGTGTAATAATAATCTTAAAAGTAACAGTCCTCTTTATCTTGGACGCACAAGAAAGGTGACTTTGTCAGGCACTGCAAAGAAATAGTAGTAATGCACCAAGCACTGAAATAACTTCAACAAGGCTTAAGTTAGTAACTCAAGTCTGACAGTTTGACTCCTGTGTGAGAAGCATTGGAGAAATATGTATCTATAGGTCCGGGAGAGTTGAGAATTTATTTGAGTGGTCCAGTCAGATTTCCCCTTTGTTTGTAAATCTGAGAGTGAACCTCCCACTTCACTCTCTTGACAGGCACATGTGAGCTACAGTCATGTTTCCTCTGGGAGGTGATGTCAGGGTTTCAGTCGGCAAAAACATTACACCTAGCAACTACAAAAAAAAAAAACAATAGCCCTTTGCATTGGTGGTGTCCCTTGAAAGGGATGTATTGTGTTTGGACAATCCTGATTCTAATAAAGGTATATGAAATATAACAGTGGATAAGATTCCTGAATAATTTCCATCTAGCAGTCCCTGGTTTTCAATCAAAAAGTCAAATAATCTGTAAATCGGTTAGTGATCTGCTATCGGATCGCATCTTTGTGAGTGAATGCGTTTCATTTTAAAGACAAATTTTAAAAGTCAGGCAATCAGTTAAGCTCACGTACTTCAGGGAAGCTGCAACATAGCATTATTTTCTGTCAAAAAAAGTCAACTAACGTTATGAATTGGCTACTTAATCATTAAATAAAGTGTAGTAGTTGTTTTTTCTGGTTCCCCTTGAATATGACTCTCTCCACCACCACAAATAAATTCTCAACCTTTACGAAAAAACACTGATCATCCCTTAATAATACACTTGAATGGGCACCTTTAATTATACAAAAAGGAACCATCTGAATTTTGCCATTTTCCTGTATAAGTACAACGGTCAAAGGCTAGGCTACATCAAGGCCAAGTAAAAGACCAATAAATAAAGTTACTGTGGAATTAATAAAAACAAAGCTGTCCGTTGAAAGTTCGCTCAAATGTTTCCTCATCCATCCATTACTTGTGCTGCCCGCGGGCGAAGTGGCAGGCGAAGTCATACTTGCTCTTGCATTTGTAGCCACAGATGTTGCACTGAAACGGTTTCTCGTAGCCATGGCAGCCCATGTGGATTGTGTAGAGGATGTTGTCGGGGAAGTAGATGTCACAGTGCTGGCAGTGATGCAGCGCGTGGTGGTCCTGGAGTGGGGCGGACAGGCCTGGGGCTGGCGTACTGGGTTGGCTGTTGGAGACGACACTAGGCGTACTGGTGCGACCACTGTGCTCGCTGCAGGGTCCTCCTCCAGGGCTGCAGTTGCTGTGCGGAGGAGCCCGGTGCTCTGGGGTGATTGGGGATGAGGAGGAGGCGTGAGCCACGCTGGCTGTGACATCTACAGGAGCTGTGGAAGGGTGGGGCTGCTGGATGAGGAACGGCTTCTCATCGACGATGGATTCTGCTCCTGGAGACATGGGAGGTTGAGTCAGGGCCTGGGACTCTGACGGGAGGCTGGCCAACTGGCCTGCAAGTGTGGACAGCTGGTTCAGGGGGTTATCCATAATCATATCATGGGGAATATGATTTTGATTAGTGGCGAGCCCGTCCTCGACTGCCCCGCTCTGATTACCATAGGTCTCCTGACGTAAGTGGGGCAGCTCGTGAGAGAAGTCATTCACATTATCCGCCTTGTGCACCACCATAGAAGGGGGGCTGAAGTTGATGAGCAGCCGGCGACCGTAACCCAAAGAGCTGGCCTTCTTCTGTAAAACACTCAGCATCTTCTTGTGGGAGAGTGAGCGAGCGCCTTTCATTGGGAGGAGTTTGTGGCGTCTGCGGCGGTGGTGCGACAAGTTGCTACGGTCACTGCAGCGGAAGGAGCACAGCTCACACTTGTACGGCTTCTCGCCTGTGTGCGACCGCATGTGGGCCTCCAGGTGGCGCTCGTAGGCTGAGGCAAATGGACAGAGGTGGCAGCGGTGCGGCTTCTCTCCTGTTAAATTGAGGAAAACAGGCTAAATAACAAAATATTTGTCAGCAGCGTCCTGCGAAGGTTAACCACTAACACTCACCTGTGTGAATTCGGATGTGCTCGATGAGTCGTGCTGTGCCTCTGGTGGCGTAGTTGCAGTAGCGGCACTTGAGCTTGCCGTCGTAGGTCCTCTCGAAGCCATCCACGAGGATCCCTGAACTGTCCTCCAGGGACATGTCCACTGTGGGGTGATCCAGGCCATTCTGACTGCAGTCTGTGAACATCAACATTAGCAGAACTTAGAATTCATACAAGAGAAAAATATAAAACCTACAATACAAACTCAGGTTATACTTTATAACTATATAATATCCCCCACCCCTCACCGAATGTCAGCTCTGATCCTCAAATGATAAGTGTATAGATAATGAATGGATGGGTTATTCCAGTGGTTGATGATAACAGGTAACAGCAAAGTTTGTCCCAAGTTATCAGAAACAAATCAGTATAAAACTGCAGCAAAGCCAGAAGCCTACATTTACACATCAGGGCCATAAGCAGAGGTTAACAGGACCTGTACCTGCTGGCAGCTCGTCCGCCTCCTTGACGCCGCTGACGGAGCCTGATATCATGTTGACATGCTGGGTCTGCTGGCTCAGATACTCCTGGAAGTCCTTCACAAAGTCCAGCGTGTCCGGCTTTTCCTCACCCATCGAGAGAGAGAGGGAGTCCGACACTGAAACGACACGTCAACAGGAAACACCATTAACAAATACAGAGAGAGAGAGAGAGAGAGATAGAGAGAAAAGTCAAAGAAACAACATGGAGCTAGTTGGTGATCGGAGCTGCACACACATACCTGTTCGCCGGCTGGATGTTAAACACTTTCGCTCACTTCCAACACGGGGACGGGTCAGTGCTGGAAACCAGTGTCCGAAGAACAGGAGCCCAGTGCGGTCCGGTGTGAGCTCGGTCCCCGCTACACACAGCTCCTCGTCCCCGTCATGTTGGAACCGGAGCTACGTACGCTGCGTTAGCCACCGCGGCTAAAGTTAGCTTATCTCAGATACATCATCTTTATCGACAGGAAGCCCGTTATCTGGTCCACGCCGTCATTTTAATGTGTCACGTTCGGGTCTGAGATTTAAAAATAAAACCATCAAGAGAACTGCTGGTTTTATGTCTCTGACGTCGACACGTTAGCTGCGAGTGTAACGGAAACACAACCTGAGAAATCAAAACAATAAACCAGTTGGAGGGGTGAAGGTTCAACACGTGTGCACCGCTGAAAGGCGTCCTGACACCAGCGAAGAGCAGAAGAAAGGTTCCTACCGCTGAAGCTGTTTACTAAAAATACTGAAAAGTGCCACAAGCGTCTATCCTGTGTGAAATCACAGAATCCACAGTGAAGCAACGGAGAAGAGCAACGCGAATGGACTATGCACCTGTTTGTCTGTCAATCTGATGACCTACAAGGCCTGAAAGCGCTCCAGAGGATTGGGTAAGATACTGTATAATATCATTGTTGTGTTATTTGCTCATCCTTAAATGTGCTCCATCCAGCTTACGGCCTGTAATTAAACATCAGAGTGGTTAGTACACATCTTTAAAATTATAATGTATGTTATAATAAATCAAATATCTATAAAAGAAACTTTATCCAACCAGCTACAGGAGAAGGAGAAGTTTTGCCGATTTGTTTTTGGCTTTCTGACAAAACATGCAAACATGCAACCCTCTTGCTTAGTTTTAAATTGAATATGAAGACCACAGACATAGCATCAGTTTAGATTGGCACAGCCCTCATGATGGTTTCCTACCATTAAGTTAGTGAATCTGAGGAGAAAGGTTTCCACCGGTAAAGCTAGGGATTTGCTTTCCACCTGGTTTGAAATAGTGAAAGAAATGCTTGCCCTTTTCTCTGCCTGAATACCGAAGATATCAGTTTAATACAGCACAGGCCTAAAAGGTTTAAGTAAAAAAATACAGTAGATTTGGGTACGTTACTGTTTAACATTGATGTATTATTTAATAATCCTGTATTTGACCACATTCTGCCCATAGTTAGACACCAGATTGGGGAGGTCACTTACTTAAGATGCAATTTTTCATAATAAATCAAATACCTACAAACAAACTTTATCCAACCAGCTACGTAAAAGTTGCCTTTGACAGACAGGAGAACATTTTTCTGGTCATGAAAGTGATTAAACAGTTTGTTATCGACTTTCTGATGAAACATACAACTGTTTTTTTCTTGCTTAGTTTCAAATTTAATATTAAGAAATAAACCAGTGTATAATTTGAGATTGGCAAAGCCCCTATAATGATTTTCTACATTGATGATCTTTCATTTCAACATTTAACTCTTATGCAGGAGGAACTTGTTTTAGAAATCTTGCATGTTCCTAATTAAAAAATGATATTGTTTTGTAATTATTCCAAATTGTATCAGTTTTGAACAACAATGCACTTAGAGACAGTAACTTTTTTTGTTTTCTACAGATGTGTGAATTTAAAACACCCCTCTCTCGACACCAGCTAATGAAGTTAACTGATAGCGTGTCCATTCATTCGTCGCTGACATGACACACTTTCTAGATGTACAGCTTCCAATTAGGAGCAAGTGGCAAATGAGCCACAACAATTGCATTACTTTCCAAAGCTATTGACTCATTCATGTTTTATCATGATCAATAATTCACCAGTCGGGGCTTGGTGAAGATCGCGTTGCCCCATTTGTGTCAAAGTTGTAGGAAAGGCACTGAGGAGAAGATGATAAACGACCAAGTTGAGGGAGGCTGCTGTATCCTTTTACCGCATTACAACTGCCACTGTCAGAGCTGCGGTATTACAGCAGTAATGTAAACCAGCTGGCAGGGAGCTCCTCACTTTGTAACACAAGTCGATTGTTTGGTGTTTACACTTTATCTTCCTGTCTATACTATATTCTCTAATAAATATAACTTGTGTGTCCCTTATTTTAACATATTATCACATATTTCAACTTTCCCCCCATAGGTCCATCTTGTACACCTGCTGCTGCTTGTCCTCATGCGAGCACAGTTCAACATCCAGACACTGGATGGCGCACATGTCTCAGTGGTGGAGCAGGTACTGCCCATGATTCTACCACACACTGGTTTGAGACACATGTTCTCCACACATGACACAAGAGACAAAGCTAAGACATGTGGACGAGTAGGGTCCACGAGGACGAGGTCCCAGGACGAGGTTTGACTCCTCACGAGGTTTGACTCCTCACCATCACACAGGTTGTGACTGTCACTGTTCACACAATGTTCAGTCAGATAGTTGAGCCCTGTGTTTGTCAGCTGCCTATCCCAGAGGACACAGGAAGTGGGGGGGGCATGACAGTCGACCTCACCGGTTGAACCATGACCGCCGGAGCAGCCAATTACATCAGCTCCTAACAGCCTGTCCACACTAATGTTATTTTATTGCAATTTAATTATTCTCAGGTTTCCACCGGGGCCAGGTCCCGTTGAATAATTCACACACAGCCACAATGATTTGTCGGCAGCAAAAAGACAAAGTGCACACTTCTCTGCGCTCTCATTTGTTTCAGCGCTATTGTTTTTAACTCCCATCATATAAATCATAGAAACAATAATCTTATGTTGTGTTTCCCACTAAGCATGTCCCGCAGTTAGAATCAATGCTGCATTCGGTTTAAAAGGATAGATTTATTACGCCTAAAAATACTTAAGGCGAATAATTGGTCATACTTAATTTTGCATTAATGACATGTCCACGGCGCAATATATTAAGCTGTTCTGTTAAAGGGCATTGGGCATGTATTAATGAGTGGGAGAGCAGGTAATACTCAGATAGGGATTAGTGAGGCTGGCATTTACACGTTATAATGCTGTGGTCACATTAGTCAATCAATCAATCCAATAGAATCTGATGGGGACTTGTATAGAAATTACTTTATATAGTAAACCTTCTTTTTCAGCCATGGGTACGTTTACATCTAACGATAACACACTCATCCAAAAATGTTGTCAATTTAACTAGGAAAATTGAATGTACATATATTTAACATTTTGTAAAGATCAGACTTGAACTCAAAATCTTCAACCTCAGGACTAATCAAATTCATATGAGCGAGTTTGAATACACACAGTGGCACATGCAGAATGGGCTCTGGGACAACACCTGTCTTTGAGAAGGTTGCAGTGTTATCCACTTGCTCTGATTCACATTTAAAAGGCCTGAATACAAAAAGGTTCCCTCCTCCTCTTAACTGCTTGATTTACAGGCTGTTTGTGGTTTAATGCCACACAGGACAATTCATTTGCTCCTCCTTTACCGAAAGAAATGGGAATTTAATTTAGAGAAGGTCTTAAGCAGTTTTTTAAGACTTGGTGTCATTTGTTGGGCTTGTGTAAGAGCTGCATTAGAGATTACCCTCCTGGAAAAGCTTTTTAATCCCAGACAAGTGCAGCCATAGTAACGGCACACAGGAGCCTCTCGGAGGCAGAAAGGTGAAGGGGGACTTTGACGAGATTTATTCTTCTTCTGCTGAGACTGTTTCTTTCTTGAGGTCTCCCGCTCCACGTGGAGCATTTGAAAAAGAACTGAGAGGTGGGGGATAGGATAAAGGAGGTATATATTAAGCTTTTCTTTCCTCTCACCACTTAATTTCCTTGCAGGCGCGCCTTGCGCCGTTGTAATGAATGTAATTGCCGCCTTTGATGAGAATGCTATTATCTGGATCACACTTTACATGGGCAAACAAGACTGCCCCTCCTTCCACCTCCACCTCCCATTTAACTCAGCAATGAGAACCCCCAATTATGCAGGGAACAAGTGGCTTTTCATAAAGCCAGCGTGTCGCTCTTGATTGGTGAGGCTGGGAGCCGGCTACATGTGGACAAAGGATAGATTAGATGTGATATAGGCACACCAAAAACCCCATTTCCTTGATTAATTTCCTGCATGCCTCACAGAAAGGGCCCACTCTCTCCCCACTGAATTCTATCTCTCCTTAAAAGACAAACTTTCATCTTTTGATAGGTGTGGCACCTCAATGGACAGACGGACATTTTATTGACCCAAGTTTGACCACAGCTGCCTGGATCGCAAGAGAGATTAGGAGCGAAAAGAGAAATGTTTCACGTCCACGTGGGAGGACGGGATTATTTTTCTTATAAAAAGCTCAAAATCATTTTTCTGCCCTCGGCCTGGATCAACTCACTTTTTGTGCTGATCTGTTTGCATTCTCTGCACACACACACACACACACACACACATACAGCTCGCTCATTCTCTGTCTCTTTCACACACCCACGCACAGACACACTGAAGCACGCTAAACACCCATTTGATAATAGTGGCGAACAGATATGATGGTAGTTTATGAGGCGACACGCGATAAAACTGCTGTCACCTCAGGAAGTCTAAGTGTTCTTCTGACTGCCTTATTACCGTATTAAAGCACGACTCGACAAATTCACACACACACACACACACACCTCAGCCTGGCTCCGACAACGTGGCGTGATTCTCTCTAATATTCCACCAGGCTGAAATATCGAGAACAATCAAATCGACTGTCACAAGTGACAAATTATACTATTACTCCTCAAAGATTGTCATCCTTGAAATGTATTCATAGCCATTTCTTCTTTATCGGTGAGTGATTATTCCTCAAACCAAGCAATTCTCCTGTGATGAATTGGTAATCAATTCATTTGACTGTTATGCTTTGAGAATGGCTGCGAGGAATCGGCAGCATTGGTCACTCTCATCCACTTGCATATATATCCCGCACTCACCCGTGGTGCTGTTGGGCCTGATGGATGCCAGCTGCCCGACCACCTGACTCTTAAAGGTTTATACCATCAGAAACAGCTTGCCATCCGCGCCCAGTCACGACAGAGAAAAGAATTGGCCAATATTTTTGACTGAAGTGGCATTTTAGCAGTATTTATTTCATGGTCCCACTACCAAAACCAAGGGTCACAAATAAAGAAGATGGTATAATAGCTTTTGACTGGCTGGCGAGCTCCCGACTTGAAATGAAGTGTCCAGTTGTGAGTTATCGTGGCCAAACGTCATTTGTACAGCCTGAAAAGTGGGGACATTTTTCTAGCCTGTCACTCTCTGGCTATAGCTCATTGTCCTGAATGATGCCTCTGAACGCACAGTTGCCCTAATACGAGCATTTCACTCGTGCAGCAAGAAGCCTGGCAATGGATTAGCCTGTCAATAGCAAGATAATATAGTGCATCCACTGGAACATCCTTAAACTCCAATGGGACACTCATGTAGAGCATCGACTCTCAACATGTCTGCCACACTGCACACGTTTGCTCTGCAGCTGACTGAAACTAAACCAAGATCTCTGTTTTTTTTAAGCTCGCACGTGTTTTCATCAATTGCTAATTATTGTCTCCTTCTCCATTGAATTAATGGTTTGGTTCATGCAATGTCTAAAATAGCAGGTTTTCAAAGTGCTTGTTTTCTCCAAATTAAATACAAACAATATTTTGTCAACCATCACATGAGACAAGTAGCATGTCTGGAGCTTTTTCTTGAAAAATTATTAATCAAAATATTGTCTAATTAATTTTCTGCCAATTTGCAAATCGATGAATCAACTAATAATTTCAGCTCTACTCTTCTTGTTTAGCCACGTCTCTTTATTTTGCTGGTAGTAGCTAAATAAACCCCTGAACTTATTTATTTTTGTGTGTTGTCTTAATACCTTTTTAACTGGTCATGTAAAGCAGTTTGAATCACTTTGTTGCTACAGTGTACAAAAAAAAAAGTTTCTTACCCCAATAATGACACAAAGGTTTAATGAAAACAAAAGAAACAAATAGGCAAATTGTTTTGATATACAAGCAAACAAATGGACGGGAGTGAAATCACCTCCTTTGCTGAGGTAATAGAGAGAAAACACAAATTCAACCTAATATTAAGAACATAATGGCAATTATTTCAGCAGTAAAATAAAAGTTTTAGTTTATTTTGTAAAATAAAACTTTTCATATCGGCAAACATAGTCTGTGAGAGGCTCACATATGCTGAATGAATTTGTCCGATTTATTGGTCGGGCTTTTATTTTGAATCATAGGATAAAAGGTCTCTAAAGGTAATAAAACATTCCCCTCACCTTTTATATAGATTTTTCAAGAAGTGCTGAATAAACGCAACATCTGAATCAGGTAAAACACATTAAAAGGGATGTTTTTTTATAAAACATCTTTTTTTATCTTAACAAATTAAGATCCCTATCTTACAATTCATCAATATGAACAAAGCTAGTCACAGAATTCATCGGGGGGCTGGCGGCATTAAAAAGTCCAGTGCTCTCTAAATTAGCTGTTGAGTTTTGATCTCTGTATGGATCTCCTGGAGTGGCTATTGAGTCACAGTAAAGAGTGGTCTAAATCGGACAGTCCTGCTAATGTGAGGGAAGTTTTAGATTAATGAGGCTTCTGCCCTTTCAGGATATTGATCAAAGCCAATCTGGCCAGGAACGATTTCCCATGCTGCCCTGCTCTAATATTAATAATGTATCAACATCATGAACAGAACTGGGCACAGAATTTCTCGGGGGCACCTACAGGATTAAAAAAATACTCAAAGCTCCAAGAAACGTGAGGCCCACTTTAAATTAGCTGTTGAGTGTTGCTCTCTGTGTGGTGTAGTGGAGTGACTGTTGAGTCTGATGAGACTGAAATGGAGGATGAGGGAAGTTTTAGATTAATTTACAAAATGTATTTAATTTTAAACCCCATTATAATATCAAATTCTTTGGGGTGTATAGCCGTATAAAATTGCTTACATTTTTTTTCCCTCAAAATAAAATAATCATCAACATAAATATGAGCATCTGTACAATTGTAAATAAATCTTTGATTTCTGTACACTGAAAAAATTGCTCATCTTTAAAACCATTTGAAAATTGGTAACACACAAGTTTTTTTTTCAAATTAAAATGATCAATTGTGTTAATATAACTTGTGAACTGTAATTTGAAAAAAATGTATTAATTTCGGTGCTCCCATTTAAAGTAATTTTTTAAGTTGGTCGAACAAACCCAGGAACTCTGGGCAAGAGAGCAAAACAATTCATTTTTAAAGATACTGTAACATAATGAGTTTTATTTTTCAAACTAAAACACTTAAAATTATTGATTATTAAACTATTTCCCATGCTGTCTTTTGTCCGTTTCTAGTCAGTGACAGTACTGGCACTATAGACAGAGGACATCTCTGCAGATAGCACTGTCTTGTTATGTTTGTTATGATGAGATCACTCTTTTGAAAAGATGCTGTTCACTGATGATAATAGAGAAATAACGTACAGACTGTCATGTAACGTAGTGTGCAGCTTTCACACTGCCTGTGCTGCTGCGTTTATGCTGCTTTAAATGTGTGAAAATGTAAACACTTCCAGTCAGAAGTGTGGACTGTGTTGGGTCTGTGGACTTTACTGGCAACAACAGTCAAATAACCTTCCAAAATGTCTCAGAAAAACAATATGCAGAGTCTCCAACCACAGTGAACCTGGTTGGATGCTCCGCCATAGATACAAAGACAGATGTAGGCTTCATCTGCAGAACAACAGCCTCAGTTTAAAGCTCCAGAAGCTGTGTCCTCTCACCACAGCGGCTCCGTCGCTGGCCCTCCTGCAGGCATCGTTAGCCAGACGATGATGGGAGCCAGCCTCGGCCATAATGGGAGGGTTGACTGACCCCTGACCCCGTATCGATCCACCGCCTGTGTCCAGCTGGGCCTCCCCAAACTCAGTCAGCTGGAGAGGTGTTTAAAAGCTAACACCCATGGTTCCCATCCACTCTGCTACACACTCATTAATTACATCATTTACCTGTGACAGTGACAAACCTGCCCGGCCACGCCGCAGTTTATTAGGGTCACTGTATAAAGACCGGGCCAAACCCAGATCAAGAGTGTGTGTGTTTGTGTGTTTGTGTGTGTGTGTGTGTGTGTGTGTGTGTGTGTGTGTGTGTGTGTGTGTGTGTGTGTGTGTGTGTGTGTGTGTGTGTGTGTGTTTGTGTGCAATGGAGAGTAAAAGAACCCATCTTATACAGTTTGGGATTATGAGTATAGATGCGGGCTCCAGAGGGGGAGTGTAACTGTTTTGTCCTGGGCCGTCAAGCTCCTTAGTGGGGAAATTTATTTTGATTTATTTAATATGTGGAAAGACAAAGATTGCCAATTTCCTTCTACAGATGAGAATATGAGTATAGATTCTAGAAATACAGGGGAAACCAGCAAAGTTGATCATTGTAGTCCTTGTAAAACAACACGCAGGGAAAGGAATTTGACATGTTTTTGGATGAAATATAAAATCTTGAGGATTTAGGAGCAATTTTCCTTTTATGTCCTTTGTGTTTTTACTTTCTGGGCCAATTCGCTGACTCAGTTCTTGGCCGCTCTTTGTTGTCTTTGCCGCTCACAAGCAGTTGGATGTTTGTGGCCCATTCATTCCTCCAACTTTTGTTGCTGCCTTTGCATTCCCTCTTATTTCTGCAGGTGTCTCCGATTTTATATCCGCCTAAAAATCACCCCCAAGTCCCCCCCACTGCCTTCACCCCTCCATCGCTTCTCCTTTTTCAGTATTCCCCTTCCTGTTCTCTTTACTATAGCCCTCCACACAATAAAAGACTATTGGTTTCCTCTTGCCATACCTTTCCCCACTACACGCTGGTATTTCAATCTTGACTCAATCGAGGAGGCTGACCTGCAGACATAAAGAATTGGCTTTAAGGCTTTCGAAATGGAACTAAATCTGCAGCAGGTCACACTGGGGGAAAATAAGTGGCAAATGTAAGTAAGCATGAAATAGTTTTTCATAAATAATCCAAATGACAGCAGGCTTTCTAATGGTGCCAGGGGGCTGTAAAAGAATATGTTGCCAATTTCTCCCCTATTAAAGTGAAATAGAAAGCCAAATACATAACGGTGCTGACGGAAAAGTTGCATACCTGGGCCCGTTGCAGTGGAGATTGAGGACACATTTGGGTGTTAGAGGTAGTTGTAGTTGGGGGTAAGGAGGTGGAGTGATTGCTAGCCTTACAGTCAAGGTCTTCTCGCTGCGGGAAAACAAATGCCCCTCCTTCACATCAAATCAATTGGTCAATAACTGGCCCCCTTTCCTGTGTGTGCACAGGTAGGCAGCTCTCATCTGTCCCTGAGCAATGTTGATTTGATTTGCACTTATGTTTTTACAAATAATCAATGCTCCATTTTGAATAATACAGGGGCCGGTAACAATATACCTCGTCAGAGATGGAAAAAAGGAGGGAAACAAAGAAAGAAGTAGGAGGTTTTAATGGGAATGCCATTAAGATAGATGTAACGATTCTGTGTGGGTGTAACAGAGTCCAAAATAGCACAGATCATCTCTGTAGTTCTTTAGATCAGTCAAGGTAAACGGTGGTAAAAGAAGTATTCTGAACCATCACTGAAGATAAAGCCAGGCTTAAACACCCATTACATTAAAGATGTTTTAAAAAAGTAGAAGTATGTAAAAAATATTTGCATCATCATAGCATTTTTATTCAGGAGAAGTTTCTGTTGTAGTTGGTTGAAGTAGAGCTGCAGCAAGCTAATACTTTTATTTACAGTTTATACATTTTCATCTCAGCGTATCTTTCTAAACAGAATCTTATAAATCCTATATAAATATAAAAAGTAACTAGTAGCTAAAGCAGAGTATAAAGTAGAATCATACAAAAGTTTTCAATTAAAGTAAAAGTACCTCAAATCTTTGACAGTTACAATCCAGTACTGCCGAAAACATCTTTGTGTTCATGTACACACTACCCATGGTGTGTATGTGAAAACAAGGATTTTACCTACAATCGTGTGTGTGTGTGTGTGTGTGTGTGTGTGTGTGTGTGTGTGAGAGGGAGAGAGAGGCTGATTTGAAGTCCCTCTCAGTCAGACTCTGTTATTTATTGCTATTAAATGGTTAATTTTCCTGGGTGCCCTGAGGACCTTGGGGTGTGTTCAGATGTAAGGGAGATAGAGTTGTCAGTGGCTGCTGTGAATGCTTGATGTATTAAGGGAGTCATTGTGAGGGATCCATTAAGGTCCCTCACATGTGTCCCATTTTTACTTAAAAAGATGGAAAATAACATGACGTTTATTTAAATGTATGTTTGGGTAGTATTTGACATAGCCTCTCTGGGTCGTTTTAATATCACATGTAACATGTAAATGGTCTGTATGTATATAGCGCTTGAGTCTTTGTATATCCATATTTTCTCTATGTATCTTTGTCTATACCCAGTAGGTACTTTATTAGGTACACCTAGCTAAGAATGCACATGAGAGGTAATATTGCTAATATGATATTGAATTAACGTGATGATGAACAAAAACAGTAATGTTACAATATGTACCACGTTGCAGAGTTAAAGTACACATCAAATATATTTTACCCAAAGATGGTTTCTGTGAATTTAGGCAGACTTTACCACACTGATGCATCTTTTAACTGTTAGTTTTTTCTGCTAAGTTTGATTTTATTTAGAAATCTGATGCTATAAAAACAGGTTGAACCGGAGCACGTGTATCAGCTGGACCTCGATCCATGCCTCGTCCATCTTCGAGTGTATGGGTCATATGTTTGCAGGTCAGTGAAGTAAACTCACGTTGTGCATGGAATCATTGTTATGTAGAAACAATCAAGTGTTTTATTCAAACTGCTGCATAAACATTGGTTCGGTATCACAACACTAAAATCCACTAAATAAAAAGATTGGTGCATTTAGGGTCGAATGATTCTCTCACACTCACTCTGCGGATGTTAAATTCATTCACTCATTCAGTGTCGGTGTGTGTGCGCTGGCCTCACTTGTCTCTGCTCAGGTTTCCTCTCATTAGTGCGTCCTGACAGCTGAAGGAAGAGGCAGAGGAGCCACACTAATCAGCTGACAGTAATAACACTCTTTACCACCCCGCGACACAAGAGAGGGAGAAAAGAGAGCAAACAAACTCCAATTACTGTCCGTCACAAGGAGGGGGCGCAATCATGTTTGGCCGCTCTCTCTGTAATCATCTGCTCCTTTACTGAGCTCACAGGCCAAACAATTGGGTCAGTGGAGTTGTGTCCACAGAGAGGAGATGAATATTAGTGTCAAGTAGGAAAACACCAATTTTGCTCTCTGACTTGGAAAGTGTGAAGCTTGTTGAGTTTAATAGTCTTGCTCCTGTTTTGTGTTTGGGTATTTCCTCCTTCCCTCGTGTCAGATAAGTGCAGGTTCTCTGCAAACCTGATAGAAGAGCAGGAACAAAGAGGCAGTTAAAGTGCTATTAGTTTTGATTGGTTAGTAATGGGCTCTTATTCATTAGCCAATTTATTGATCCATCTGTAATCAATTTTGGCTCATCCCCAAACCCGTGAGCTGAATCTCAATCCATTTCCTCCAAGTGTCTGAGTCACAATGAAAATTGACCCCAGCCCTTCACATACTTAATTCTGAGGGAGAAGATGTGGCTCCTCTGGTTAATGTGGAGTTCTGCCACATTACAGTGGAGCGCACACATCAGTCACATGTGTATGTCCCAGCCCGCTGGCCTCAGAGGACTGAGGCTGTGGAGAGGAGCTCTGCCGTCTGGATGCTCTCTGTCCGGTGCGCACTCAAGTCGCTTCCTCTGCTCTGCTCACGGGGGTCGAGGGCAGCACTTTCTCATCCCTCTCAAGATCCCATCTTTGATACCAACAGCTCCTCTATTATGCAGCGGCACAGAGGGATCAGCTGTCTCCTTGGTTGTGGACAAAATAATGTGGTGGCACTGAGTGTGCATTACACCAGTTCTCTGGGTCAAGGCTCTGGGTTCCTTGCCAAGCTCTTAACAGGACAGTACAGCCAGTTAACCTTATTTGAATGTGTTGTGAATGAGCCATCTTGTGCAGATGATGCCCTTTTGGAGACAGATTAAGTGCAGCAGTGATCGGGAGATGGATCCGCGGTATCGAGATCCCACTGATAAAAGCACTCGACCAATCCAGAGTGAGTCTCAGCTGTCAATCGTGACGTTTCACCCCGTTTTTACTGCATGAAATAACCAACTAAAACCACTACACAAACTACTGGTGAAACAAACACTTCAACATACATCAGTGTGATAAGAACTACCTAAAAATGACAGA
This sequence comes from Hippoglossus stenolepis, assembly GCF_022539355.2. Taxonomy (NCBI): domain Eukaryota; kingdom Metazoa; phylum Chordata; class Actinopteri; order Pleuronectiformes; family Pleuronectidae; genus Hippoglossus; species Hippoglossus stenolepis. The sequence goes on along the minus strand of NC_061494.1, from coordinate 17,192,366 downwards.
AATCATCTTTGAGAAAAAATTATTTGATGTATGTTTTTTTCTTTGTTGTTAGGCCTATGCCCCATCCTCTAACATGGAGGAGGCCGGAAGTACCAGGGCCCGCAATGTGTTAAAGTCATGCCAGATATTGCCCCGTTCCTAGTCTTTATGCTAAGCTAAGCTAACTGACTGCTTGCTGGCTGCAGCTACTCCTCAAGTCTGAGGAAAGCAAATACTTCCCAAATCAAAGTGTTGAGTGATCCTCAGATATTTCTGCTGATGAGTTTCCATGAATCAGCGGCGGGATTAATGAGATATGAAACAAACAAGCTCCTTTTTTTATTTTTCAGACTACATTCTTGAACGGGTCACTCAGGTCACATTTAGATATTGTTAAGTGGCTTTGAATAGCTCCCTTGATTTCACAGTTCCAAATGACCCGCGATAATCAGGTCATTAAAATGAGCCCATTCTCCACATCTGACACACTTCCACTGCCGCCTCATCTGAATAACAAATCAGCTCTGGAGGGCTTTCTCAAACAGAAAGAGGGGGTGGGGGAGGGGGAGTTGAGGGGGGGAGAGAACCGGTTTTCTCTTTATTTTCAGGTTAAACTTATCTCTATATTTGGGAGCAAAGATAGTAAGTAAGCCAGAGGGAGGGGAAAAGGTCCTGTCAAAAGTGCCAGTGCCTGTGTGAAAGTACCCAGTTTTCTTAATTCATCCCTTAGGACCGGATAAGTCTATCAATCTGTTAAATTGGAAAGCCATTAGGTGCCCTGGTTTATGTGTTTCAAGCTGTTAACTAGAGGCTGATTGATTGTTGTTCCTTTGATGGGATATGCTGATCTAATCTCACTGTGTGCACGTTTGCAATAAATTACACAATTCATTTCCCCCATTTAGAGCGGGGGTGGTGGGGGGGATCGCACCTCCAGGCATGCCTCCGCTCTGCAGGCAAAAGAGCAGGGAACCTATTTTATGGTGCCATTTAGCCAGCAAGCTTTCAGCAATTCCAGCCTTCTTTCAAACCCCCCCCACCCCCCTCCCTCCCTCGCCCGCTGCCCCTCCAAAAAAAAATCGAAGCATAATCAAGGTGTATGTTTAGAAAATTTATTGTTATAATTTCCCCCCATAATCTCTTCCATTTTCCTGCAGCCGCGCTGACATAGATCATCATCTAAGAGGAGAGAATGGATAGCAGTTTAAAATTTATCGGTCTTTGATTCTCAATTATATGTGTTTATGACTTCATCTGTCTTCAGTGACTTCAACCTTTTCCATTATGGTGGAATATTATTTGTACGGAATCCATTAAATTCACAAGGCAGGACTCTAATGGTCGGGCTGCAGCGATTTGCAGAGGGAAAAGTTTTGAAAGGCTGGCTTTAGGAAAAACGCGGCTGTTATGACACAAGAAATTGCTTTATTGATGGTCTGCTCTGCTGCCTGTGCATTCGGCCATTTGTTACCCGGCCCATGTCTATATCTCAGCCTGACACTGATGAGAACTTTTCTGTTGCCCTCTCCAGATTACCCAGTTGTAATGACACATCCAGGCGGGCTGGGTAGAAGCTGACGATCCAGGGCAGAGTTTTTAGAGGTACAGAGGGTAGATATTGAGGCTGGGTGCCTGAGGGGGCTCGGATGAAGCTGCTCATAATAGAGAAAAAGGGCTACATCGCTCCTGTGACTGCTTCCGTCCAAACCTTACAGAGGTCATCATCTCTGCTGAGAAACAATAAAGCCAGAGAAGGAGTGATAAAATGTAGATAAAATGAGAGCAGGGGAGATAAAAAAAAAGGGAGGATACATCTTCTCTGTGCCCATACGGTACATGCTAAGTGACATGTTTTCAAATTATTTCTAAAAGTGATTGATCATGCACCGAGGGAATATCACAGCCTCATGTGACTGAGGTAGATTTGCCAGGAGAGCTGTCATCCTCATCTTAAATACATGTTGTTTCCCGTTTGCACAGAAAGTAACAAGATTCCCTCCAGTCAAGTGGCCGCTGAAGTGTTCCAACCTGAATGACATTGAGCTCCTTTCGACTGGTTGGTGCACGGGGCCGAGTAAAAGCTAATCAGGCCGTAATTCAAGATTCGCCAGGCCACTTACAATCAATACCGGCACAATCCCAATTAAAGTTTGCCGGGTCAGTGGAGGGCCACCAATTCCTTTCCTATACTTTAAGAAGCAATGCTTAAATCCAAGTGATCTCTGCGTGGCCTTCATTGGTTTAATGTCTCGTTCCCAAACACAGAGTGGCCACTTAAAAGTGTGAGAAGGACACAGGCTGGACAGGCTTCAGTGATAAATGTAGCGTCCGTGTGAAGGCAGTTTGACACAGAGAGCTTGTTGTGGAAACTCTCAACTTCAATTCCTCTCACCAACAACAAATAACACGTTCAGAGAGGGAACGTGCAAGGATTCATCAAATTACATCCATCTTTACCTCGGCCACAGTTATTGTGTACAGCTATAGATAATGTTTAGTCTATCATATCCATAGACTGTAGCACAGCAGAATGTGATCTATATGGTTATGAAAATTGATGGTACTAAGTGTACTGAACCACCATTTTGAAGTACTTGTACTTGACTTGAGTATATTTTTTCCATGCTGCGTTATCCTTCTGCTCTACTACATTTTAGAGGCGGATGTTATGTGTTAGTCATCTACATTCATCTGAACTTTATACTTACTATATTACTTATATATAACATATTATAAAATGCCATGTATTGTGGTACATTAAACATGTTTCATGTTTAATTTTGCACATGAAGATTTCACATACAAAATATCTACATATCATTTTTGTATCATTCGATGCAATGTTATAGATTAAATGACTTCATAATAATACTATGCATTGAGTACTTTTGACACGTTATGAACAATTTGCTAATAACACTTGCATACTCCTCATACTCCTCCGCACAGTTCTGTGTATTTGTTTGTATTTGTGTTTTCTTTTTATTTACTGTTAATAATAATGAAGTTAATGGTTGAACTGTAAAATATCAACCCTCAATTACATTTCTGTGTCATTCTGTTTTGATAACGACATCTCAGGAATCATTGCCGATTTTATTTCAAATCTATCCTCGTATATATCAGTATTGGAAATGTTTTACTCCCTTTTATCTGTATTGGATTCAGCCCCTGAAATGCCCAATCTGTCAGACTCTTCTAGTAATAGAGAATCTTTACTCCTAAGTAAGAGATCTGAATAAATTGATCAGACAGCATTAGATACCAGTTACAGATTAAAAACACTATATGATCAGAATATGATTTTTTTGTAGATTACATTACAAAAGTTAAAATTAGATAAAACTATGACAACAAAATACTAAACGTTAATGCATCAGATGTAATAGTATCGCATAGGCTATACAGAATCTCTCAAGGTATTACATACTGTAAATATTAACACTGAACTATTTTTACGTAAATAACATTTTCACTGCATGACCTTTGCTTGCACTGGATTATATTTGAATTGCAGAGTTGCTGCTTTAACTGAAGAATCTGAATATTCCCTTCCACCACTGTCCAGAACTCAAAACAACAGACTCCCCGTTCCACCATCAACATCTCTTAACCCTCCCATTCTCCTCCCAGTTTTCTCCCTCCGAGCTCTCGCCATCGCATCCATGTCTTTTATCACAATTTTGACCCACAGAAAGGAATTCTCACAAGATATCAAAACAAAAATCTATATTTAATATGGGAGCAATTACAAAGTGAAGTTGGCTGCACAGGGCCGTTGTCACCACAGCGCGTGTTTTTCATCAAATAGGTCATTAGACGATGATGGATGTAAACCTATAAAGTATCTAAACTGGACCTTTTAACAAACCACGAGCAACACTATCATTTCTCTAATAGAACCTGCTGACCGTGTCATTCCCTCCTGCCATTTGTCATTTTTCCTTGTGAAATAATCAATATCTGGGCGCTTTGAAATAAATAATATAAAAGTCATAGTAACCTACCCGAGGAGCAACAAAAATAGACTTATGGAGCATTCAGAAGGCCGTTGTAGCCTGTGGGCAGCGTCTGCTGCATGTTTCTTATCAATGCATAATATTAAATGTATTTTTTTCAAAGCACAGGATCATAGTTTGTTTATTTTCAGGGTTAGCGTCTGTTGTGTTATCATGACACCATGTTGGACTGCTAATATTTGTGGTGTAAATATGACTGAGCTCCTCAACAATCTCTATTTCACTATTCAAAACCAAACAGGCTAACGTGATAAATACAGTTACTTTTACTTAAGGTTTAAAATAATAGAGAGGAGAGTAATGATATCTGCACACTGAACAGCCCCCAAATAACAAACGACATTTAATTTAATTTTAAACATTTGATTCCATTTCTATATTTATCAGTCATATGCTGCTCTGTGTTTACTTTTTAAAAATTGTGAATTCATTTATAAACTGTACATTTTGGGGTTAAATCAAATCAGGCATGCCTAGCCTCATCTTCAAAGGGTTTTATTTACTTGCCAGAAAGTAGTCACGTTTCGTAATAGTACTCTAGGGAACACAATGGGTCCCGAACTGTTTTTAGACACAGACCAGTTTGCCATATTCCCAAGATATTTGCATTTATCAGGCTAATGTGAATTCTCTGGATTTTGTAGAAGCTCCTAATCAAAGATACACATTTGCACCTGAGTGTGAGAGCACCATGAACTAGCTGTTGGGATGAGCAACGTAAGCAAAGTCAGTAATTACATCACAGTAACAGGATATCGCCACTCGAGCAGCTCACTAAATGAACAACATGTGTTAATTGCATGGAAAAGCTGGTGCATGTAAGAACTCCACATATGACAGGGATGAAAACCAGAACCAGTGAAACCTTAACCTTGACACCTACACTCTGCTTTTCACCCCCTTCACCCCCAATATACACCAATGTCCACACACTTGCATTTCACCCACATGGCCCACAGAGGACGCTGCCTCCCCGTTCTACCTCCTCTTACACCAGCTTTCCTACTGCTTCTTCTTCTTCTTCTTCTTTTTTAAACAAGTCAATTAATATCAATGAGTGAATATACATAGCACATTTACAAAGAGTGCAATCTGAGGGATGAATTAACCAAATCGATTAGAGGGGGGAGGGGGGATAAATGACCGTGTGACCCGCAGACATTGTGGAAGTGTCCCTCTCTGAAAATCGATGAATTAGAAATATGAATCTAATCGCCCATTGGTGACACGTGGAGTAGCTGCAGCCTGATCTCAGGCCTGTTTCATATTGTGTCTGAGGAGCGAATATTTGAAGAGCAGCTATTTGACATTTCCACAGCTGGCATCGTGACTCTTATAGATATATTTTATATGATCTATTCATATCTGAATTCAAATTTTAACACAATTGAGACCTGTGTTATTTATTGGAATTCTTTTTTGCTATATTTAAATTGACTGTTACGTTAGTATTATTATTATTATTATTGTTGTTGTTTTTATTATTATTTAGAAATATGTGCTTGGTTATCACGCACACTCAATTTTCTCCTTATTAATCTTAACCACTTTAAACTGACCCCTTGTGGAAAGGTATCACCGTAAGGCCTCAGATGAGTTTTGAATACAGCCTATATTAAAATGCATATATGTTTCGGTGAGTTTTTAGAAGAGAAATACAGTCTAACATCTCCTAAAATCTAAAAACACACTTTATCCACAACCCACACCTGCAGCCTGAGTGAAAGTAGTTCAAAAATGTGTCACTGAATTTATACAGAGATAAAAATTATTTAAAAATTATTAAATTAAATAAAGCAATCTGGATTCTGAGTAAGCTCGTGAGTGATTGACTGTTGTGTTAGTTGTGTGTTGAGGCGCTCATCCCAAACCTTCCTTTTTGGCGCAATAACAGCCCTGTGTTCATTTGCTGCCTAATTGGACTCTATGAGACCAATAACAGGCGAGAACAGCGCGGCCACGAGCCACAAAGAGGGAGGATGGTCTCTCTCTCTCTCTCTCTCTCACACACACACTCTCTCTCTCCCTCTCTCACACACTCTCTCTCTCTCTCTCTCCCCTCGCCGTCTCTCCCTTAATCCCATTTGCCATTGTACATGCCCAATCGCCTATACTTTCCGCATTTAACTTGGATGACATTTTTATTTCATCATTAGCATCAGGCGCTAGACTGACTGACACGGCGGACACACTTTTGCGTGTTTTTTGACGGGGAGAGCGCGGAATGAGACATCTCCACGTCCGCGCGCTTTATTTATTTATTTTCTACCTCGCAAACATTTTTTATTTGATTTTTCTAGCCGAGAAGGACGCGTGCTGTGACGCGCTCGCCCGGGTGTGAGTCCAGTCTCCGCGTTTAGAATAATAATAATAGTAATAGAAGAAAACCAGGGGCTCCTCGCAGTCCGGATACGCGAGCGTTGTCTGTTTTTCTTTTTTTTGTGTGTGTGCGTGTTCCTGCTTTCGTGGTGCTCCGCTGTTCACACCGCAGCCACAGCGATGCCAGAGACAACGCCAGAAACGTGCGCTCCGGCCAAGGACTCGCCTTTCTTCATCAAGAACCTGCTGAACTGTGACAGCAAACCGTCCAAACCCAGGCCCATGCTGGCGGCCACCAAGGCGGCCCTGGAGGGAGGATTTTCCTTTTCCCAGGTCGGGGACTTGCACTTCCCACGCTTTGACCTGCCCGCGCAGAGGTTCAGTCTACCGGCTCACTACTTGGAGCGCACCTCGGCGTGGTGGTACCCGTACACCCTCGGCTCGGCCGCCCACCTACACAGAACTGAAGGTAAGGCTGAGTCGTGAAGTGCTAATGTTGTATTATGGGCACCGATGTTGATGTTTTGGAATTTAGAAGAAAGAGGGGGGGGGGACTATGTTTGTTTTTAAAAACCAGGAACTCTCTGGGCCATTTCCTCTGTGCGTAACTATCCTCGCCAAACGTGGATTTAGCGCGTTTTGGTGATGCACCCTGTCCTCGCCACAGAGTGCATGGGCTACATAGTGATGTGACGCCTGGTCCTCCACGAAGGCCCCATTTTGTTATGCCACGACGCGGGATAATAGATCAATAAAGTGACACACTGTGCATAAAATGAAGCAGACATCGTGAAATCATCGGATACGGGTGACGATGCGCAGCGTGCTTTTGATTTGTCTATTGGCGCTCAGCATGAACATCTTACCCCTGAGGCTGGGTCACTGACAGCCTGTCCCTGTGTGATTTATCCATGTGCGATTTAAAACACGCTGATGTGAATGACACCATCATTCATGCAAAGAAACAAAGAGGGTTTTCTGAAAGTTGGTTGTAAAACCCTGGCTTGTTCAAATAAGAGTAAGAAGTAGAGCAGGCCTATGTTTTATTCTTTTAGGCTGTTTTACTAGAGCAAAACAGTGGCTAAATTTGTCCATATTTAATTGTGGTGTTGTCAGTAATGTGTAACTATAAATAGTCTATTTTTATGTCATTTTGTGGCACTATTTATAACCAGCACAGTTTCCCAAAGCTCCCAGTCTGTGCTGAGTGCAACCTAATAAAAAACCCAGAGCATCAGTCCATCAGTTAATGACCACATCCCCCTGTGTCCCCATTTCAGTCACCCACAAACTAGGCGTCAGAGACTCCTCTCCAACCTCGGGCACGGACAGAGACTCTCCGGACCTGGTGCTCAAATCCGAGCCGGACGCCAAAGACGACGAGGAGGACGACGAGCACAACCACAGCAAAAGCGGCGATGAGATCATCCTGGAGGAGAGCGACACGGAGGAGGCCAAGAAGGACGAGCTGGAGGAGTGGAAGAAGAGAGACGACGACAAGAAGCCGTGCCGCAAGAAGAAGACGCGCACGGTGTTCTCCCGCAGCCAGGTGTTCCAGCTGGAGTCCACCTTCGACATGAAGCGCTACCTGAGCAGCTCGGAGCGGGCCGGCCTGGCCGCGTCCCTGCACCTGACGGAGACGCAGGTAAAGATCTGGTTCCAGAACCGGAGGAACAAGTGGAAGCGGCAGCTGGCCGCGGAGCTGGAGGCCGCCAACCTGAGCCACGCCGCGGCGCAGAGGATAGTGCGTGTGCCCATCCTCTACCACGAGAACTCGGCCGGGGAGAGCGGAGGCATCGGGGGCAGCGTGCCCGTGAGCCAGCCGCTGCTCACCTTCCCGCACCCCGGCGTCTACTACTCCCATCCCCTCGTCACATCCGTGCCGCTGCTCAGACCGGTCTGAAAACTGCTGGGTCCTGAGTCCAAAATCAAGTAAAAAAAAAAGAGAAGAGACTTAATATTTTTGTACAACTGACAAAATAAAAAAAAACAATAAAAAAAAAAAACAGACATAAACACTGTCAAACCATGGAGCTATTTTGGCAAATATAAATTGTGTCATTTTCCATGAGGGTGCCGTTTACAAGTGATTTGAACATTCAAATCTGATTCTTTATATTATTATTAATTATTATTAATATTATTATTAAATGAAATGATCACTTCTGGGGTCCACCTGCTCACACTGCCTGATGTGTGTCTTTTAAAAATGTTCCCTTGGTCTCTACACCATGACTGTTGCTGGACAGGCCAAATTTACAGCTCCACAAAACAATGTACCTTGTTTACAAAAAAACAAACACACAAACATGGCGGCCTAAAGTCGCAGGCTTGCTTATAAAGAAACACACTTGTTTGATTTTTCTTCACATTTCCAGAACTGATAAGACGATGATGTGCAATACACTGACGGTGTGCTGGGATTTTCTTTTTTTTTTTGGTCACCTGTTCACGGTGGAGAACCGATGATGCTGTTATTGTAATATTTCCCCTTTTAAATTTTTTATTTTATTTGCCGTTTGAAGCGTTTGACGGGGACAATCAAGACTCTCTCAGCTGTAAACTGCTCCTGTAGCTTCATGTTTAGTTTTAGTGACTCTCTCCACAATGGACACGTCCTTCAAGCACAAGCGTCATGAGCTCCAGCGTCTGCTTCATCCACTTTGTGTTTTTGAACAAGGAGGTAAAGAAAACACCCCCCCCACACTGCAGCGTGGTGGGTGTTTTGTTGTATAAAATATGTAAATGTATATATTTAAGGAGATGCGGTGGAGAGGAGCTGCCACGTGCTGCTTCTCCTTTGTACAGTAAAAAAAAAACAACGTTTTGATATTGTATTGCTGAACCATGTTGTGAAATAAATGGAGAATACATATTCCTTACATTTTAAGACATTTTTGTACGATTTATTTCCTGTGGTTTCTGTGGTGGTGGATTATAATATTTTATAAACGACCTGAGGAGGTTAAATTGAGCTATTTTGTATATTTTATACATTGAGTTCAAGCATTTCAGACATTTTCACGCACCAAGAAAAGTAAACATTATGAAAGGTAATGGCAGTGATGAGACAGATTAACGCTTAATCTGATAATAGACACAGACACACTTGCACGGGCAGGTGGGTTCCTGTAATCATTTTAGTATTATGCACTTTAAAAAACGTTGTTTTACATAAAAAGTGGCTCGGTCAATTAGATGCGTAATTACCACCATCTTGCCAAAATTATGGATAATGTATTCAGAAGAGGACATTACTCCCTGAGTGTGAGCTGCTGTCTTTTAACATCTCTCTCACGGCCGTGTGTGTGTGTGTGTGCTTAGTTACAGGTGAGCTATAGAAAATTCACACTATTTTGGCGCTGCAACAAGCTGTCAATGTGACTGTCAACACATTTTCATGTTGTTGTATTTTAGTTTTTTTAATTTTAGTATAAAACACATTTCGAAAAAAATATTTGAGAACTTAATAAAATTGTTCTTATCTATTTATTCATTTAATTTTTGTAATTTTTAATTTTTGTATACCACATTTTTAAGGAAACGTACTACATCTGGTGCCTTCGATCATTCAGTTTGGCTAACTGTCCAATTTTTGTTAACATGTTAAAAAACACTTGAAAATCGAAAAAAAATTGAAGATCATCCCTATATTGTAATTTATTTACAGAACATCTCATAGTGTCTCTACATGGAAGCATTTATCCTAGATTAATGGATTACCTTGTAAAAATTAAGTAAGAAAAAAAAGTGTAGAATTTAGAAATAAATTATTAAACTGGCACTTTGTAACACACATGAACCTACAGGTGTCACCGGTCACTTTCTGCGACTAACTCAGCGAACTCATGCATTCGTTTTTATTCCATTTGATGAAACAATACATTTATAAAGAAAAACTAGATAAAAAATAAATAGGATGAGATGATCCTGCTCGTTTTTTCATACTTCAATACTTCTCTCAAATCAGGGATCACAATGTGGGCAGATTTTACTTTGAAGCCCTTCAGCCCTGGAAAATAATAAAAGCAAACTAAGTAAATTCCATATCTGCACCATCCCATCAGTCCATCACGATGGTTTTGCTTTTTGATGCCACAAAATTGTTCAGAAATCAAATATTGATCCAGGTGTTTTTTTTGACAGGGTCCAGGCGAGACATTATGTCCAGGATGAAACTAAGGCTGACATTTTACAGTTGGTGGGTTATTTAATTTGATTCAATTTATTTAATTTCATTTATTTAGTTGAGGTAAAGTTACAAGGGAGCAGTGCAGACCCAAGGGGAGGAGGCTGCAGTGAGGAGAGGGAGGGGACACTCCTCTCAGCTTCTGTTCAGTTTGATGCAGCCAAAATAAAATAACACTGATCAGTAATAATTCTTTACAAATTAAATCATATTTTCAGTTATAAATAATCACTATGATGCATTTTTTAAAAATTTAAATAAAGGTTTTAATATCAGAGGTTGTGAGGAGGCTCCACCTTCACACTGTCATCAGGTGACAGGGTCCATGCAGGTTGCAGAGAAACTACAACCGTGATCCCTTTTAAATAAAACAGCAGAGCTCCACGAGGCCTGATTCACTCGTAGTTTATTCATCGTGTGTTTTAGAGGTTCAACCTGTCTCCAGTGATAATGGGCTAAAAACACGTGAAAACACTATTTACACCATTCCAACAGAGCAAAATGTTGAAATTAAAAATTCAACAAATGAGATTTTGAGTAAAAAATCAACCATAAGGGACGCACGTGGATTTCTCAGTCAGAACAACCTTTGGTTCACGGGCAATTTTCTATTTTCACGAGTGGGCTAATACAGTTATCGGAAATGAATCAGTCAGCTCTAAACTCTATATGATGACCTCATCAAGAGACAAAAGGTTCATCCAAATATCGTCAGATCACCCAAGTATTGACGCGCACCTACCATTCACACTCAACACGGCCCCATTACTGCAAATTAATAGATTAGTATGGCATTATTCCTCTGGCACATATCGATCCGCAAACGTCTGCAGCGCATTGCGTCAAGTAAGAGCAACGCTCGCATGCTCGCCGCTTTCGGATCAGCTCATGACCTTGATTTGCGCGCATAAATTGAAAAAATTACCACTCGATAATTTCCATTTGTGCGACATCTTTATGTAAAGGAGAAAAAAGGGAGCGGGGGCCAAAATCAGATAAAGCACATTTGCAGGGGAAGGGGGCAAACGGACGTGACCGAGGACTTCGCTCAGTGTGTTGCATTAAAATGGAGAGCTGACTGGGTAATGTTGAGCATCCCCCTCGTGGTTTTAATGCCAGTTTGGAAACACACAAGTGGCCCTGACCACCCTGCGCAATGCTGGTCTCCTCTCTGTCGCTGCTGGGCTCTGCTCACATGAGTGTTGGGCGATAATTTTTTCGACAGAGAATATTAAAGGCTGTGTACACATATTAAAACGTTTGTGTGAAGAACAGATTCTGGCTGTGCGTCATGGAAAGAGGTTTTTCTGAAGTCCCTGGGGGTTGACAGAGGGTTCCCCTGTACCGAGACTGAAACCATGCGAGTCCAGTGTTATCAAGAGATTGATAAGCTTAAATGCAATTGCACATATTCAACTTTTAACAAATCACATCCAAAAACATACGATCCTCTAATCCCTCCCTCAGGCAAAATGGTGACATATGCGTAAAAGTTCATTTAAATCCCCTTTCACCTTCCTTCCCTTTGGTCCTTAGCCTGCCCACACCCACCCTGCTATAAATGATGCTATTTTGTTGGTGCCTCCTGGGGATCAGGGGCCACACAGGAGTGATCCGAGCACCTCGTGTGTCCCCCAAAGCCCAAAGTGTTTGAACAACTCTTTTTGACACATCTCGAAAGAAGGAAATCTCGCTTTAAACCCATCCCATTTGCTTTCCTGATTGAATGCGAGCATCAGATTTTCATCAAAGTTCTATTAAGTGAAACATAGGTTGCGGGGCACCGTCTGATTGGAACAGTTTAAATTTTAATTGTGTTTTTAATTTGACATATAGTTGCTGTGAAGAATGACACCGAAACGCCGAGGGGCGGTCGATTTTCTTAATTTCTCCCCGAGGAATTGATGAGTCTATCAGGGCAGTAGATTGGAAAGCCATTAAAACTCAATGGTTAGGTTGTTAATTGGAACTTGATGGATAGGAGCCCTTGGATAGGCTGTGCTGATCCAATCTTCCTGACTTTGTGTTTTCCAATAAATTACCCAGTTCATTTCCACACTTAGATTACATAAATTGTACACCTCCAGGGCTCGGGCGCTTTGCTTGCGTTTACAACTCTCTCTCTCTCCTCCCCTCTCTCCCTCTCTCCCTCTCTCTCTCTCACACACATGCGCGCACGGACGCACACAAACGCCCCGTGAAAAAAGAGCAGGCCTCGCTTTCCTGAATGAAAATCGAAACATAATCAACGTTTATACTTAGAAAATTTATTGATATCATTTTCTCTGGTAATTTCCTTATTCTAGACCTGGACACGCCATATATCATAATACACGCGTGTAAAGGCTCTTTGTTTAATATTTATCGAAGCTTGATTCCCAGATCAGAGCGCCTCATAACTTCATCTGTCTTTCTCAGACCTTTCTCTGCTGCTAAAGATCTTGTTCTGTTATTGCGGTAGGGCGGCCCATACACCACCTATCACTGTGATAGAGCACGGACTTAGGGCCTCGCTCGTTTGGGCCTCACCGTGCAGCCAGGGCCCCGGTGAGACTGCAGGGAGGGACATTTCCATAGAACACGGGACGCCGCTGCTCGGCCTATAAAAACGCCGAATCTGAGCCCCTGACATAAAAAACAACAACGCGTGTAAATCACGCTCTGCAGCCATGTGGTGTCCACTGTCTCTCCGCGATGAAGCAATCTCACTTTGCAAAAGTCGTCTGAAAGTGATGAAGGCGGCTGCGCTGACAAAGGTCTTTGTTTGAAAAGAGCGGCATATAAAATAAACCCATTTAACTGTCATTGCAGATTTCACGCCTTATGTGTAACCACCATAAATCCAGCACCCGCACCGACTGCCCTCATATATTTGCCCCCCTTTCAGTAAAGCCTCCCCTGCGTGGGCGTTTTGTTAAGATCGTTTAGCAGCTGCTTGGCCCCGCTGCCAGTGCGCGATATTTACGCACGGATCCAGATGCGTCTGTCTGGCTGTTACGGTGATGATGACGACAGAATCCACCGTCAGCATCATCACCACCACCACCGTCATCATCATCATCATCGGCGGCGGCGTCTTCTCCCTCTTCCAGCCTGATTCCGCACCGAATGCCGGTTGTGTGGCTACCGGGGAAAGAGCTGACATGATGATTAAAGCTGACCATTTGTAATGTGTCTGGGGCTCCCGCACAAAGCAGTAAAAGAGGGATAATGTGCCCGAACCGCCAGATCAAGCCCCGCAGCTGTCCCGCAGACACACACACACACACACACACACACACACACACACACACACACACACACACACACACACACGAGAGAGAGAGAGAGAAGAGAGAGAGAGAGAGAGAGAGAGAGAGAGAGAGAGAGATATAGAACATGGGTGGTGTGGTGGGAGGAGGTGGGATGCGCGCCCCCACCTCTCACAACACGCGCACGCAGCCCCCACCATCTCCAATCAATTAGTCAATCAATTAGCCGGCCTCCACTCCACGCGCGGCCATCACGAGGCAGATTAGCTCAGTAATGATCAAATTAATTCTTAATCGCAGATAATGGACGCGGAACGAGTTTATTATTTCCAGGGAAAAAGTAGTCGGGCCTCTGTGTTAGTTCCAAAGCTGTGCGCGTGTCACCGTCACTCAATTTAGGATATTGGTCTGCATGCATGAAGTCACCATCAGTTGACTGAAGCTTTCTCTGGTTGTACAGGTGACATGTTGCACATGAGCAACATTAGATTAAACAAACTAAAACTGTAAATCTGTGCCATACCTGTGCCACATGAGCTGCAATATTCTAAAAGGCAGATTGAGTAAAAATCTAATATTATTATACATAATCTCATATTTTTTTAAGGAAAAATGTGACACTTAAAAATGTAACAGCCACGTTTTAATTCATTCAAAACCATACTAGCTTTTGGGATAGACAGATTTAATGTTGTAAAAGTTAGAAAGAGGTAAATATTATGACCATGCTTATGTTCAAATTAGAAATATTACTGTAACTGTTCCAAATGCAGGGCAGAGCAGTGCTGGTCCCCCTCAGTCCCCTCGCTCTCCCCTTCCCATCTCGAAACAGTGACAGGAGTTTGAAATTTCCGGGCTTGTGTCGGAGGCTGCCATTGGCCCATGGAGGAGGTTACCTACATGCAAATGAAGCGACGCAACCTTGCTGCCTGCGATCCAGAGCGTGAGGAGGAGGACCAGGAATACACTCATGTTCCCCGAGCTCTAGAAAAAACAAGCTCAATGTTAAAACTCCACAATTAAACAGGCGAAGGGGGAAAAGGGGAGAGAGGGGGGACAAAAAGGCGCTTTCGTAATTGTTACGCACCAGAAAGCAATAACGGAATACAAGGGGGACAGACCGATTCAGTCAATACTTCAATACTGTTATGAAGCGAGAATGAGCAACGCAGAAGACAGCGGGAGCAAGTGCTCGTCGGGCCCGATTTCCAGCTTCACCATCCAGTCTATCCTGGGCACGCCGTCCGATGCGCCGCGCTCCGGGACCAAGGCTCTCTCCAAGGGTCCGCCGCCTCCGCCGCCGCTGCCTCTGCCCCTGCAGCGGAGGCGCTCGCTGTCGGTGTCCTCCTCCGAGGAGTGCAGCGGCGGGGAGGACTCGGCGGACTGCTTCTGCTCCGACACGGGTCACAGCGAGCCATGCAGCCGAGCGCACAACTTCTCGTGTTTAGGTGAGGATTACTATTCTTTTCTATTTGACTATTATTGTTGTTACTGTCACTGCCAAATTTGTGGAATAATATTATTATTAGGGAATGAAACAAATGGTTAAAGTGATACATAAATAATTACAAATATTTCTAGCACACATTTGTTGACACTTTACAGTTATTTATTTACACTATAAATGTCATGAAATCAGGCCCAATTAGGTGCCTTCTTTTTTTTATATAAATAAACAACCAGGCCTGTTTATTGTTTTTGTTTGCACTTGAGCTCACATTTCATCAGCCTGTGTTGGTGACACTCACACGCAGCTCATGCACTTCCACTTGTTTGTTATGTGCAGACACTATCGTCCTCCTCATCATCATCACAGCGGCAGAGGAGTGGAAGGTCGAATAATTACCTCCCCCTGTCTTTCCTCTCGTTTCAAATTTAATTGAGCCCGCTAATTGATGAAACCTGTTTCCAAAATGGCTGCACTACACGTCGTCAATTGAGCGTTAAATCCACGGAGCGGGGGTTTAATTAATAGCTTATACTGTACACTCTGGGTTGTTTATTTAAAAAAGTCACCGGCTCGCAGCAGCAGTCGATTTAACAAGTCAGAGTTCACACTTGACGAACTCTCCAACTGAGTATGTTAAAACAATGTAATATGATTATTCCCCCCTCTCAGTAAAAAGCATGGTGGAAATATATTTATTGTGCCTCTCCCCTGGTGGTGCGTTCAGGTTCCGCTAAAGGACTCATGCCTGGGAGCGGCGCGCTGGCACGGCGGCCGCACCTTGCGCACCAGCCTCTGCTGAAGGACTATAAGGAGGAGCAGGACCGGCCGTGCCGCCAGATGTCACCGCTGTCGGAGGAGAGACACTCGGACGGCGCGGACAAGCAGGGCAACTCGTCCAAGAAGAAGACGCGCACGGTTTTCTCCCGGAGTCAGGTGTACCAGCTGGAGTCCACCTTCGACATGAAGCGCTACCTGAGCAGCTCGGAGCGGGCCTGCTTGGCCTCCAGCCTGCAGCTGACGGAGACTCAGGTCAAGACGTGGTTTCAGAACCGGAGGAACAAATGGAAACGGCAGCTCTCCGCCGAGCTGGAGGCGGCCAACATGGCCCACGCCTCCGCACAGACACTGGTGGGGATGCCGCTGGTTTTCAGAGATAACTCCTTACTGCGCGTCCCCGTCCCGCGGTCTATCGCCTTCCCGACGCCCCTGTACTACCCGGGGAGCAGCCTGTCAGCGTTACCTTTATACAACCTGTACAACAAGATCGAGTATTGATTGACTCTGCTGTATGTGCACCACTGCAGTCCACGTAAAAAAATACACACATTACTACAATACATTCATATAAGTGTCTCCACATTAACCCCTGTATATCAATTGTACCACTTTATTTGTTAAAAGAAAATTATTATGCAGCAGCTGTGCGTCTCACGAGAAAGCCACCAAGCTTCCCTATATGTATAAAAATACACCATGTGTATAATTAATTATAATAATTTTGTACTTTTATTTTATTTTTTCTTCTTTAACTGGTAAAACACTGGAGTTTAGGATTCATATCACGGTCGAGAAAATGTTTTTATTATTCATCACTGGTTTGTCAAACAAATTGCAAAAGACCAGTCAGTCATTTTATTCCACCTGACAGGAACTAAAACTGCTGACAGGAAGAGAACACTTCTTCCATTTAAAGGGGAAAATATCATTGTTTCTATTGTAATTTAGATCTTCAATAATAACCTTCTCATTCAATAAATTTTCTATTTCAGTGAAAATTGGGCTGGCTTGGTTTTATTTTATGCACTGTTCATTTTTGTGTGCTATAACTTTACTATTAACACGACTGCAATTTTCACACGGAAGGTAAACATTTTGTGAAAAAGGAAAATGTTATTTTATTACTCAATTATGTCACAATTTTTTTGTCCCATAAAGAATCATACAAACACATTCTAATATGAGACATTAATAACCCATGATAATCTGCTATATTAAAGGACTACTATACTTTTATTAGCTGCACTTTTCACTAAGTACAAATTAAGAGAGGAAAAAGAGCTGGTGTGAAATTATATAAATATTGTATTTTACATTAATGTTGGCTCTTCTTTACATCTTATCTGGTTGTTGACAGGTGTATTTCAATTTCATCTCTGGAAGTTTTTAAAGGGATGTAATGTTGAACACAGTCGTCCCTCTGCAAGACTCGTACTGTAGCTTCCATATTTGTTTGACTCCTGAGCAAATGAGCCTGCAAGCAGAATAAAATATGTTAAATTGGGTCTGAACCCTGCAGATGTTTTCATTGTACAGAGACTTTTAAAGTCCTGCTTTCAGATAGATTTTGAATTTAAAATCATCGCAACTGAACACGGCACTCTCTAAATCAAGAGGTTGATAATATGAGCAATTTTTCCGTAACACATTTATAAATAGAGGTATCTAAGACGTAGATGAAGGAGGGAAAAGTCAGGCACATACTATCACAAGCCAATCGTGCCTTTGGGCGGGATCTTCTCTCATTTGAAGTCTGCCTCCCGCGGCTCTCCAGCATCAGGCCTTGTAAGAGGAAACCTAATAAAGAGGCATATTGTCAAAGTTCAAGACTCTTGCTGTCATTAATCGAAGCCGTTCTCTCTTCTCCATCCGCGTAATGAGTGACTGTATCAGTTACACTTGTGACTGTCCTGCTAATTCAGAAGCCAGTTGAGATTTCCACTAGGGTCCAGCGCAGCGAATCAATTCACACTGTCAAAGTTTAATTCACTAACTCATAACAATTCAAACCCATGCAAATACAAAACAGCCACCTATAGACTCATGCACTCACTGCCGAGCACACACACACACACACACTCACCAATGTCCCGTGGTTGATGGGGAGCGATAAAACTGTGTCATGTGGCAGCTTTTCTTGGGTGTCACATTATCTACAAGGGACCCCCACCACCAGCAGCAGCAGCAGCAGCACCCCCATGCAGCACCCACCCAACCCCTTCAACGCATCCCACCAATCTCTCACTGTGTGCTAATGGCTACATTACCTAGCAGAATCATGACTAGCTAGGCTCCGCTGCCCTGCAGATTATGCCTGACCCAATTTCTGCAACAGCCGCCCTGTGTTTCTGGGAAAATGGATAGCGTTAGACAACAGCAGTGATTTATGGGTAACTCCGGCAGCACCAGCGAAGAGGTGAGGTGCAGGGGGATGAATATGTGACAGATAGGAGAGGGAGAGAGAGACAGATAGGGAGAGGGATCGGGGACCGTAGCGCTTATGAAAAGGAGCAATAGCTTTGGTAGAATGAAGCTGTTTATTAGTTTCCAAGTGGTCATTATGTCATCAGGTGTGACGGCAATGCGACACTCTTTTGGATGGATGTTTACACCCCGCTGACTTGTGGGAAATCTGCATGACCTGTCACCTGAGGTTGTTTGATTTACAAGACAGGGCGAGAGAGACAGGGAGACAGAGAGAAAGGTGTGGAGATGAGCAAATAAGAGAATAAGAGAGAGAGAGAGGGAAAGTGAAAGGAGGAATACAGTAGGCGGGAGGTATATAGGGGGGAAGGAGTTCCATGTAACTATGTATCACTGCAATGGCAGGTGTGAATTACAAATTTTAATAGCCGGGCAATGAAAATGATTTGAAGTGGTTTAAACTGCAAAGAGACAGCGACTGGCATGGTGATGAAGATTTGTTGAGATGATGTGTTGTGCCTTAGGATTCATCAAACCTGCCTGGTAAGGTGAAAAGCAAGTGTAATTCACTCCACGCTGTAATTTATGATGGGAGTAATGGAAACTGTGGGCTACACACAGTGTGGAGAGGGAGCCGCAAAGACGGAGAGCACTGGGCAAATTGATTCTCGGGACAGTTTTTAGAGCATATTTACAGGATCATAATGAATTATACTAAAACCTGCGGATATCACCTCTTTTTACATCTTGAGATAAAATGATGGAGATCAAAACTAACTTAATAGAGATGCCATTACATTTAATCAGGCTGCAACAACATTATATATCACTTTGCTTTTTTTTAATTTATAATGTTCCCTCTACTTTATGAAGATCTCATTTTTTTTACATGTCCCATCCCTTCATCACTTATTTGGCTGAGGGCTTTTCAACTGCCTCCCAACATATTTACAGCCATTTGATTTAAAGAGGGTATACGGGCGTCATTTTAGAGTGGGAGGTTATGAAGTTTAACACCGAACGAGCAGATGCAGAGCCGCGGATCTGCCCCGAGACAAGAGTTTTAAAAGCGATCGCGATGCATTAAGCCAGACAACTCTCAAGACCTGTTTGCTCCCTAAATGAATTTGAGGGGAGCGTAACAAGGTTTTTGAGGCAGGCCCTGTCATCCACCGGCTTTAACCAGCTTCTGTATTTATGGGTTAATGGTTAAAAAGGAGAGCTTGGACCAGAAGCGATTTTTCATGATTCTGTTTTATATCAACTGGAAATGAAGGAGCTGAAGGGAAATTGTGTTTGCCCCCTCCTCTCCTCCTCCTCCTCCTCCTCCCAAGCCCAAACCCTTTCTCCTTATCAGGAGAGGAGCATGCTACTGTATATGAGGAGAAGGGAAATGGTGAATGCAGAATATGGATAAAAGGTTTAAGGCTTAAAAACTTTGAGAAGCTTTGAATGAAAACAGGTTTTAAGTTTGTTAAAAGGGGGAAACCAAGTTATCTTAAACTCATGGCTATTTTGAGATGTTTGTAACTCAAGATGAAATCCAAGCATTTGCATCCCCAAGTTAAACTCCCCAAGAACAATATTTAACCCAAAAACTGAAATGGTGCTTTAATGGCAAAATGCATTATGCTCCATTGTTAAATTACCAACCATTTCTTGAACTGCCCGATTTGAAGCCCCATTCGGCGTCCAATATGCATCAAACTATTTCAGGCTGCAGTGCGTGTGGAGAACTCGGCTATTACTCTAGAGATAAGTCCATTAGCATTACCTTTGACGTAATAATGGATGTGAGATACAATTTTCTGCTCTCCATTTTGTATTTGTAAGGATAATAGGGGGATTATCTTGAAGGCCTTATGCTACACACTCAAGAGGGAGACCACATGGAGGACAGAGAGCTCTGCAACAGTTGTTTTCACATCCTCCCCTCGCTCCCCCAGCCCTTCCCTCTGCTCCAGAGAGAGGCCGGGAAGATAAAGCATGTCATTATTCTATTAAAGACCTACAATTTTTGTAATGGGACTTGCAGCGGTCGGCAGAAGTGCAGGCAGCTTCTTCAATATCCTGGACATTATTTGCTCGTTTAGTTAAATGATGTTTCTAATTCCCTCATAATTACTTGTAATGAGGCTGTCTCCCTCATTTTGACATGGCTACATCTTAATACAGCATGGCATTCTCTTTTAGGAATAATTACCTCTCATGAGGCCGGGGAGCGAGGCTGGGGTTTGTTGTGCGCTGCACATGTGGCAAATTGGCTTGTTTCCTGCCATCTTCTCTTCCCGCAAATTGGTAAATTAAGTTTCTCGGCTGGAGCATCAGAACTGTTAAGTTTGCTTTCTTGGCTCCTTCAAATGATTGGCCACACTGACGGGGAGATATTCTGGGTTTTGTCTCATTAAATGTCGACTGTTTATTTACACAGTATCCTGTTTATTTATAGTATACAGCGAATGTTACGGCAGCAGCTGAACGAAGGGAACATTTGTAAAGGGAGCAGTTTTTGAAATGATTACCTCCTTATTCAGTCGTGTATTCC
This sequence comes from Hippoglossus stenolepis, assembly GCF_022539355.2. Taxonomy (NCBI): domain Eukaryota; kingdom Metazoa; phylum Chordata; class Actinopteri; order Pleuronectiformes; family Pleuronectidae; genus Hippoglossus; species Hippoglossus stenolepis. Next base: position 17,171,413 of record NC_061494.1, on the reverse strand, counting down.
AGATCACAGAGCAACAACTATACGTAGAAGAATTATAAAACAACTCTTAATCTTAAATCTTTTTTTATTTTGGACAATTTTACATGATTCATTTTTAAAGAGAAAGGCTTAAAATCTGAAAGTTAAAACTGTAGTTAAATGTGATTTATAATAAATTAATTTGCAAGGAAATCCACATGGGAACAAATAAGGTTCCTTTATCATAGGCAGGTAGAGCCATAAAATACAGCTGCACGGCTGCTGTGTCAACAAAGTCAGCAGAGCCTAATTTCCATATCATCAAGGGAACTTTTTTTATTTTTTTATCTCAGAGATAATACAAAAACATTTGCATATCAAGAAGTTTGAATTTGAAAAGGTAAAAGACAAAGTATTTATCATCCCAGCTTTATAATGAATTTCCCTCTCCAGTTTGCTGTACGTAAGCAGACCTGTCTGCGATGTCCCTCTGAAATGATCCTGCTGCCGTACTCCAACCGCAGCCGTCGCGGGGTTGGCTGAGGGTTTTTTATTTCTAAGTGCTGATGTGTCGCAGACAGTTTGGCTCTACAAGGGCCTGTTATACGCCGATTAAAGAGAGGGAAGGAGTGCTCCCGCAGGGCGGCCTTGTACATTTACCCTGACCACAAAAAGGTCTAACGTTTACGCCCCAGTGCTGACATGACCTTCAAACAAGGTCCCTCTGCTGCCTGGGTAGATACTGGAACTGTCTGGAGGAGACCTGCAGTGAAATGAACAGACAGACAGGAAGAAATCATATCTTTTGTATCAGGAGTGACCTGCCATATCCTGAGAAGTCAGAAGATACGGCTTTCATTAGGAAATACAGGAAAGGGTAGTTATTTTTCCCACTGATAAGTAAAATGTGATTGTGATTTTCCAAAAGGCTCTTGTCAGTTTCAGTGAATTTCGGGAACATGATATAAGAAAGATCTTTTCTCCATTAAAATTGGCTGCGTTGAACAAACTGATAAACACAAATGGCCACTAAATAATTCAGAACTAAATCCAGTCATCAGTTGGTGGGAGACAAACACATCACTCGCTTATGTTTTTATTTTTGAGAGCACAGAGATTTTCAAGTGATCCTCTTGTCTTCGCTGGGTCAGTGATCTGTTTGTTATGAGATTTGATATTGAGCTCTTTTTAATATTGAGAGTTTGGGATCTCTTTGTAAAGACCAAGTGGTCTCTTTCAGCTGCAGGGGTCTGGTGTATAGAGAGATGATCTGTCACTTCAGTCTGAGGCCGACTGCTGACCACATAGCCTGCAGCACAGCAGCAGGGAGCACAATGAAAGCAGCACACTATCACCTGACAGCTAATTAGGGATCACTCCCCTGGAAGGGAATACATTGTCTTTGAGGGAGTGAGAGAAAGAAAGCAAGAGGCTGCTGAAATCCATGTGAAGTGTCAGTCAAAGCCACATGGCACCTGCTATTTGTAAGGGAAGAGAACTCTGTGGATTTGCTGATATTTCTGGTTACAACTTGTACATTGTTAATGCTCTACCACTATGATAGTAAAATAAGTGAGCTGGCTTTAGATAGTTCAATATAAACTGGTTTGGTCCCACAGGTCCCACAGGAGTAAACTAAAATATCTCAACACTCATGTAGTCGTCTATTAATCTCACACCAACTGTCCCTAATTTTGTCTGTCACTGTGCCCAATTTGTGCACAATAAGTGTGTGTGTGAGTGTGTGTGTGTGTGTGTGTGTGTGTGTGTGTGTGTGTGTGTGTGTGTGCACATATATGCACAACCAACATGATGAGTCTATGGTTTATCCAAGAGACCTGGGATTTCTTTGAAAACACATTTGTAACCATTAGTTGAGTGTAAGGTTTCATGTGCAAAGTGCATCCTCTGGACTGGTGTCAGAGTTTCTGCGGGGCTCTGCAGCAGCCTCTCTTGGAGGACAGTGGCAGGAGAAGGAGGAGGATGGAGGTGGCGGTGGTGGTTGAGGAGGGGGAGGGGGACCACTGGAGCCGAGGCGTCCCACCAACAATGCATCATGGCAAGCAGTGTGTAACCTGAGCCCCCCCTCTGGCCCTGGTGAGGCCTGCCCCAGCGCACTCCCTCCTGGCACCCTTTGCACCCCCAAGATGCTTCTAATGAGATTTGGTCAGCGAGAAAACAGCTCTTCAAAAGAATCGTCGTCACATTAGAAAGTAATTAGCCCGGCCTGAGGCCGAGGATTCCCTGACCTGACTAATTTTGCACCCCTAAACAATCTGTCTTGCTGCTGGGCGGCTGGTGAGACACGTTCTCGGTGTCGTGGGGAGGAGGTACTTCGGCAGGGGTGATTCCCATGGTCCTGCAGGTGAACAAACACCACAGAGGTCATCGGGAAAGGTTACTTGGTAATCCATCTGAGGTAACGGTCTGCAGGTACATTTGAGATATATAAAGGTAATATAAAGGTAATTGTACTTGAGATGTGAGGAACAGGATGGATTATTCATCAATTACCAGATGCTTTACTCTAAAGCGATTGATGACTGATTTAAGTAAAATTGTAAATATGAAAATTAGCTACAAAGTTGTAGAGTCTCATACGTATAGCTGTTCTAACTTTGTCATTCAGGAGTCTAACATGGATGCAGCGTTTTTTTGCAGATCAATGCAGAGAAACCATTTCAGCACTTGGCCACCTGTTCCTTCCAAGCCTGCAGGGTCCACTGGCAACAACCATTCCTCTCACTATTAGACAAACTAATCTGATTGGGAAAAAAACAGAGGTGGGGAAGGGCAGAAACTTACAAGCCACATGCTGCAGGGTGGGACTCGACACCACCACTCCTCTCTTCCAATGTCTCTGATGGTTTAAGAGCTGCTGTAGCCTTCAGCACTATCGGACTAACACACAGCAGGAGGTAGAGTGAGACACACAAAAGGAAAAAAAAGAGAAAACGTGGGACTCCCAATGAAAAACACACACAAATAACACTGATTTTAAATTGTTAATTGAGTTGTAAGACCCAATCCATTTATCTGTTTTCCAATAAGAATATGAAGGAGCTCTACATAATTTGAATCTTACATTTCTTGTCATTTCTTTGCCATTTGAACCTTTTCCATAATAACTCCTTAGAAAAGTGTATGAATGTATAAGCTGCAGAGAAAGACTCACTTCAAAGCCATCAGTGCTGATGTGGTAAGACATTAGAGAGGGCGAAGGAAAACGTTCACTTGTTAAACCAGCAGGACTCAGAAACACTGTGGAGCAATTGGCCAATTAGGAAGTGGTGCACCATGTCAAACTCATTTGCAAAGGGAAGGCTTAACCCTAAGGGTTCGAAGGTCGGGATCAAAGGGTGTCCCCCATGGGACCGCACAGGGATCCTTGAAGAAACGCTGATCCCAAGCTTTTGTAAAGGAATCTTCTAATTACAATAAATCTCCACTGGAAGGTAAAGACAGCGGTGCTTGGTACAGTGGCTATATGATAGCTCTTGCCCAAGGGCCTGCAGGTAGCCTATAGATGTCTGCAAAGAAGACTGATGGGAGATAGTGGTTGCCACTAGGGTAGTGGCCTCTCATTTGCCCAGGTCAGAACCTCAGAGAGCAATCACAGCTTTGGCGGCTCAGGCTGACCAGCACCTCTGAGCCTTTGTAGCCTCTGGTGTGTAACTGGGTCTTTGACCTTGCCCACAGATTAGTATCAGTATCAGTATTAGTACTGGATTTAACTCTCCCATTCTCAGCCCTCTTTCTTTCATTGTCTTGTTTTCTCACAAAGGCGTGTCATGGTTGGGTTCCTTTGAAAGGATCACACTCCTTAAATAAGGATTTAAGCCCTCCACTGTGAACCTTTGAGAATAGTATGATTTTTGGACTCTGATTTCTTTTTTTATACTGTAATAGATGTCTTACTTCTGCTAATACTAGCATTATGTGACACTATTGACATTTCAGCTAACAACTTTAAAAATTGAGATCTGTGATAATGACATCTGCACAATAATAACAGAATCAAATGCTGAGCAGATCTATTGAATATAATTGCATCATCTTAGGGGAATATGGGTTTCAAAGGCTGGTGTTTAAAAGGTGACTAATACAGTCACAACATTCAGTATTTTACATGGCGTGGTTATGTTGAAAGCGATGCCTTAGCGATACAAAGGCTTTTCACCAAAATGTCCGGACCCAATTTAAGGGGACATTTCCCAGAGTTCATGTGGGAGACAGGACATGACGCATTAATTCTGCTGCTGAAATTCAACATTTTTGTTTACAACACATCCACACTGGCATAGCTAAGTTAGAGAATCTTGTTGTCTTTCTCTATCTTTTTCATCCTGAGATAATAGTATCCTTTTTGTTTTGTTTTTCAGTTTGGGGTCCGTCTCATGTTAGAATGTTTTAGGGTTAGGGGCTGCTGTATTCTCACATGGGCTAAATCAGACATGCTTCAAACAAGGGGCTGGCAGGAAAAGTTCAGGAACATTTCAGGAAAGTGTCTGGAGTTCAGTGCATGTCTGAAAGCAGATTAGTTAAAATGACATGTTCAATTTGAAACCAATATCATAGCTTAAAAAACCCAGTGTACAGTTGGTCTGCTGAGTGAATCCTCAGCTTGCACACTTTAATAGCGTCCATTAGGACCCCATGATGGTTGTGAGGAAATCAGCAGTTGTATGTTCAACCCTCTACATATTGAATCTCCCTTGCAGAACAACCTTCTTTGTTACCGCTCCGAGCGAAGCTGTGTGACGCTCTCTGTGCCTCTCAGCGGGCTCCACCATCGGCCAAAAGGGGGAGGAGAGGGGAAAAGGAGGGGAGAGTATAGCAGTTTGCTCTTCCTGCAATTAGCATTCACGGTTAGCTAAGCAGAACTAATGCAGCGAATCTTTGAGTCTCGCGTTACCTGTCCTCCACTGCCGGAGTACCTGCAGGCCAGATTAAACTGTAGCAGTATGACAAACCCCTATGTATCTGTTACAAGCCTTTTATTATTAGCTGTGTTATTGGTAATTCCCTTTGAATGGCCATGACAAAAACTATGCATTGGCTAAGGCGGACTTAAAAAAAAAAGAAGCACAGGATACTGCATGGGTGTGGGTAAATGGGTTTAGTGATACTACAACAAACAGAGTGAGAATTACACCTGCATTGAGGGAGCTTTGTTTGGCAGCACCAGCGGATAACGGCATCACTCCCAGCGGCACATTTTGATCCGACCTGTTTTAAGTTGATGTGCTTCCCATGACAACAGTTAGCCCTGTCACGTGTCAACATGAGAGGCTTCTGCCCTCAAACACTACTCCCAGTCCGTTAGTGACTTTAATTTTGTTTAATGGCCTCGTCTTTCAGAAAAAAAAAAATCCTTTCTTCCTCCATTAAAAGGTCATCGTCATTCAAATGCTCCGTGCCTCCATTTTTATATATAAACCGTTTTGTGTCTGGCAGGGTCATCTCCGGTATGTTCTTTAGCATCTAGGTCAAGACTGAATGATCTCATGACTCCCTTTTCAGCTGGGACCGGATCAGGATATGGGCTCACCATGTCACCATTATGGGACGTGGAGGAAACTACAATGATCTCATGAGTCTTAAGTGACACAACAACACGGCCACTTAGTCGACGTTGTCACGCAGTCCCAAGAAAAGGTCGTAGCCCATTGTTGAGCAGCAGGACTTAGGTTTCTGCTGTTGATTGTGAATGTTTGTCTGCCATTGAGTATCTCAGAGTCTAATTTGATTGATATTTGTGAGTAAGTGACTGAAACACAATCGCACAGCCGCTTTATTTTGTGTTGTAAAAACAATGGATAATCCATATTTTCCTCCCTTTTCTTCTCTGCAGCAGGTTGATTTGCTGTGTTTATCCTCAGCTAATCATTATCACTTCTCTGATGTGTTGTCTTATCAGTTACAAACAGGTACAAGTGGTGCAAGTGCTCCCGATTGATCCGCTAAAGACTCCCACCGTGATGAGGCCACCGTCTAGTCGCACGGAGCCCAAGGAAGACACTGCTCAAAATCAATAAGTCTCCCTGTGACACTGGTTCTGCTAAAGTCTACACTTCTTGGAGCTCATCGAAGGGCTGTGTAAGAAATCATTGAGAGAGAGAAGTGATACTCTGTGCCACAATAAAGCCGCATTGATGATTTTTAATTGCACAAGTTCTGAAACCTAACCAACCGCAAATATACTTTGAGTCCATTTTGAACTCGAATCACACTCAGTAGAGCGCATACCCGTACCTCATGGTCCCCTTAAATTCAACGAAGCTGCACCAAATTGAACAAACTCATAGATAGCAGTTCCCTAAATAAGACAGATTTTTTCCATCAAGATCTATGAATTATACCCTAAAAATCCATATCTCTCAATGTTTCAAAATTTATAAACATTTCCATGATCCGCACCAAAATTTATTGGCTTCTTCCCTGACCCATACCGCTCCCTTCCACCACGTTTTATGCTGATCAGTCCTGTAGTTTTTGGGAAATCTTGCTTACAAACAAGCAAACCAACAGGCAAAAGGACAGAGGTGAAAACATAACCTCCTTGTCAGAGGTAACAATGGCTTTTGTTCTGGAAAAAAAATATAAAAAATCAGGATACAAGTAAAATTTTTCAGTAGTTTGCATTCCACATTCATTTTTGTGTGACCAGACAAAAGTTAGACTTTTCTCAAATAAATCTGCTGCTTGGCTTCACTTCACCGAACTGTAATTCTCTCATCTACACCGTGAAGGACAAAAATGTGATGCTATGGTGAAAAAAAAATAAAAGTAATCAAGGCAATCAAATCAGTCATTTCTCGAAAAGGTTGAGGCACATTCTACAAAATGGTTAGAGGCACTTTCATTTAATTAATGTTGTATTTCTGTGTTTAACTTACATGGTTTTAGCAGAAAATTGATAATGTTGCCAGACAGAAAACTGAAGCTATTTGCAGGGGAATTACACCAGAGTGTCGTAGCAGGATATGGATTTAAAAAAGAAAGAAAAAAACACATTTCATTGCAGGGCTTTCATCGCCTGGTGGACACAGTCTGAATCTGACTCAGTGCTTCAGTTTAAATCAAAGCCAGAGTGAATTATCTTAACTAAACAGACATTTCTGACAGACAATAGACAGAAGTATTTCATGAATATATATTTCCCGCTTTAAATCAAGCCACAAACTCCGAGTGCTTCTGCCTCTCACGCTAATATTTCTGTTTGTATCCCCCTGTCTCCTTGTTGAACCGCAGCTACTTGCCTCTACTTGATGTCCAATCTAAATAAAAAAGATTGTAATATAATAAAGGACCCATAGTCCCTACTTATACAGTACTTATTGAGTGGAACATTGAGATTTATGTAACTCCTCTCGATGACAGAGAAAGGGAGAAAAGGAGAGGAAGAGGGAAAGAGAGTTTCTCTATGATTGCGCGGAGGGGGGAGTTTAAGGTTACCAACTAATTTCTTAGTCGTTACCTGCCGACAGCATCACATCCGGTCTCCTCTGTGTTTTTGAACCTGGAACAGTACAATCTGTTATACTGTAGTGATCATCAGCTCTTCCTCGACCAATGATTACCAGTAATTACCTGTTTTTCTCTCCCTCCATCAATCCCTCCTCCTCCTCCCGCTCCCTCTCGTCCCCTTTCTCCCTTGAGCTATTACCCTAACTGGCTGTTGTGGAGCAAAGAGGAGGTGTGTGGAGAACAAGGCAGGCTTTTATGGACTCCCCACCAGCGCCACTCCACACCGCTCCATTTTGAAATTATCGGGTCCCCTTGCTTTTGAAGTCTCTGTAAGCGCACCCTCCTATTTACGAGATGGCTATGTACTTAAAGGTCACAGATTGATCAAGAGGTCCTAAAGATGGCCTTTTCACTGAAAGCACCGCAATACCGAGGCTTTCACAGGCCACATCTGTGGGGGGGAAAAGAGGGAAAATAAAATGTATCACTCCCCCAAAGTCAGGCATATTCAGACTGTAATGCACAATTCAATTTACCCTGGAAAATGCCACAATTGAGTATGGAATTGACAATGAGCTCAGCAATTTATCAGTGCTTTTTTGTCCATTTCTATTGGCTCAGGCTTAAGCTTATTTTACTTCCTGATTACCCACAGGTCATTTCACAAACGAGTCGGACTCTAACTTTGTTTAAACATGAGACCTACACTCCATTGCTTTGTCCATTTCGAAAAAACACATTTGACAAACGCACAGAAAGAAGAAGCATATTTCGACAGAGTCCAGGCGGGAAATAACAATGTTAAGCTGACAGTATACTGAAGTCCAGCAGCAGATATACAAGGAGTATGTACACAGTGCATATTTTTTCGAATAACTTAATTTATATCATTACGGGAGGTAAATGTACATATTTATTTTTCCCCGCAAGAACCATTTCTTGCTTAACAAAAAAACCCATTCGATACAACACCACAACAACTTTCACTCATTATAACACATAATACATTTTGCCTTCACAGTTTGGTAAAAGAAACATTTTCGTTTGATAAGATAATCAAAAATAGCCAAGTCTAAAGAAAAAACCCAGTCGCCCGATTTCCATTGCAGAAAGTGTGTATTTGTGGGATTGTAGTAATTTGTCCATATTTTTGTCTTTTTTTAACTGTTAATGGGATTCTAGGATTTTTTGGTGGGAGGCAAATAATAATGATTATAATGATGCATGATAGGATGAATATTCATCCATTTTCTGATTATAATTAAGGTAATTTAGTTTGTTTGGATTGTCATGTATTTTTCATACAGCTGTTGATTTATGCAAGATATCATGGTTTGTTGTGCAGCAAGATGTTATGTTATCACATATCAGTCTATACTCCGGACCCTAAAACAAAGAAACCAGCTTAAATCCAGGACTGTCCATGTATTCTCTAGTTTCAAGCTGATTACCTCTGTAAGGACAGACAATGTCTTTACCTGCTGCAGCCCCACACATTTCAAAATTCATTTTACTGTAAATATAAACAAGGCTCCAACATCTAAGCATAAATCACCATAGAATGTTTCAGTTACAGTTTCTTTAGACTTGACTGGATATTTTTCTCATTCTTACAAAGAAATCTAATCTATCATTTTACTTTTATTTACAAATTCTTGGTATATACTAAATGTTCTGACATTTTGTTTATACAACATTATGAGGAACCTGGAAGAGTTGTTTTAAATACACAGGATGAGTAATAGGACATTATGCGGCTGCACATTATTTCAGTTCAATGAGGATTAAATATGAGGAGCATATTAAACAGTGCAGAGCAAGATGGAGAGCACCACAGTCTTGATTCAGTTGTATATTTGTTTAACTAATGCAATCCTCTGAATCAGAGTGTTTGTCTGAGGCGAACTCACCATATGAACACCGATGTGTCAGCACCAAACAAAGCTGTGCAAAGACCGAGCAAGCTTCGTTCATCACAGGGTCCCGAACTAAACCCACTCTGTTATTATTATTGATAGTCAGTGCCTTCAGCCTGTCTTATTTATCAGCCAACTTGGGATGAATGGGAAACGGCCAGGCGGCACATATACGGTGCCAATTTGACCCTGTGTTTTAAAATATGTACGCTGCGAGCACCGGGCCGGGCAACTTGGCAGCAGCACAGACTTTGAAATTGTATTGATTGCATCGCTCACCTATAATATGATGCATGTCACATTTGACAACACTATAAGAAGAGGGGTCAGAGCACGAGGACTAATGAAACTGTTTTGAGAGGGGGGGAGCTCCGAGATGGATGTTGTTTTCTACAACATTAACCTTGCAAATGGCTGCCAGAGAGCAGCGATGCCTCATGCCACACACACACACACACACACACACACACACACACACACACACACACACACACACACACACACACACACACACACACACACACACTCGCTGTCAACTCTGGCAACTTCCTGATGGTTGACATTAACACCAACCTAAAAATATCAAGCCATTAAAAACACCTGTATGTATGGAGCAAAAATGAAGTAATACATTTCCAAATGAATGAAAATCTTATTAGCATCACAACATAACGCTCGTGGCAAAACACTGGGTGATTTGAAAAGTGTCCCCCCCGCTGTCTGCCAACGGATGTGGATGACAGATGAGCGGAGGACGATGTAAAGGGATTGGTGTGGGGCAGGGGCGGGGCTGGGGTGCGAGGGGAGCGGCTATACCATAGAACAGACCCTGAGTTAAATCCCTCCAAAATGAGTAATCTTACATAATAATATCCTCATGTGTCTTGATAAGAGCAAACCCCGAACAAGCCGACAGCATCCGTCAGCATGGTCTATGAAAACCCACTAACAACGTTATGGATCCTGAAGGCAGCTATAGCCCTGGCAAATATGCTCTGTGAACCTATAATTTGGCAGCTATATCTTCTTTAACGACACCATTACCAGTGGCTATCACCATAACCGCATCTGCAGCAACAATCCTCGCAGAACCCATAATGTGAAAATGGGTTAAGATAGCTCCCGTGGACTCATATTGGAGCGCCGCTGTGCTTTTCACACACACAAACAGCCTACAACCCCACACGACCACAGGCACTAAATGGTCTCTACTGGCCACATTAGCTATCTGGTATTGTTTTAACTGGGAAGTAATTAACTGACATGGTCAATATGGGATGGAGAGCCAGTCTTCCAGGTGTTTATAGGTCCCTGGAGTCACGGTGGGGGGGTGAGAGGGCACGGCAGAGCCCATCTATCCAAACTCAATGACCTGACACCTCCACTACAGGCTCACACACTATTAATTATTGAAAAGATAAAAGAGACTTTATTTGTAAAAAATTCTGCTGTCACCTATAACCACTACACAATTTGAATGCTACAGATTTGTGTGATAGACTGCGCCCGTGTATGCCCCGTGTGTGTTTGAAGGTTCATGTGCGGATGAGCGAGTGTGTAGGTGTGTGTTAATCTGACGAGCTGAATGTGCTCCCTTTTTATTTTTTAACACGCTGCGTGAAAAGGTGCCGCGGATCAGTAAATGGCTCCCTCCGCTAATCATTTCTGCTGTAGCAAGGGAAAAAAGGGAAGAGATAAATGTTTGAGTGGTGAGGTTGAGGGCGTCTCTTTCAGACCTGCCCCTACTGTCTGTGAATAAAAGCCTGAAAAGGAGCCACAACGACAGGCTAGAAGTGAGTCCAACTGGGCTTTGAAAAACGCTGCCTCTTCTCCGGGCCTTGGCGCTAATGCATCGGACTCAAAGGCTGTAAGCCAGCGAGAGAGGGAGCGAGCGAGCGAGAGGCGGGAAGAAAGAAAAAGGGAGAGAGAAGAGGGGGTAGAGAGACAGGGAGCTGGTGCTACAGAGGACAAAGAGCTCCAAGGTGTGCACTCGGTATTCAGTAATTGGTAAAAGAAGCTTCATTTCTTACAGTGATTTCCTGTCTTTACCGTCTCTGACAATCCTGATGCTTTTAATAGGGGTATGAGTAGGGGCTATTCTGTGAGCCCCCCCGAATCCCTCTCGAACACCAACCTGTCTGGCTGCTCAATGCTCAGCCTGACCACCCCTCCTGTCTCCCTCGCTCCTCACAAAATGGGAAAAGAAAGAGAGAAAAAAAGAAAAAGCATTAACCATATTCTTTCTGTCATTCTCTCTCTTTGAATACCTCAAGCCCCTTTAGCTTTAATCATTTCTGGATCAGACTCAGTCCAAATAAGCCAAGCCATTTTCTGCACTCAATTACTCCCTTAACAGCATCAAAAGGAGAAAGGATTCAGGTGTAGTGAGGAGAGAAAGAGGGTGAGAGGGAGAAAATTGTGAAGCATCTTCATCTGCCGAAATGCTTTGAATGCTTCGAAAGGCTTCCTTTTTAATGAAAAACCAGTAATAAGAGATGGTTCTGACTATAACAAAATGTTTACTGTCTGTTCGCTGGCTGTGAGCTCTTCACTTTCCCCGGATAAATTGTTGAAGAGAGAGAGAGGGGGAGAATAAAGACCTGACGAAATGGACCTCCAAATTATTACATTTCTACCGAATCCTTCTTTCATTACCAAGGAAAATATATCAGAGGCTACTTCACTCCGAAAGGTATTTTAATAATACATTACTTTTCTCATAACTTCTCTTAACCTTTAGATACAATGCATTTTGGATGAATGCAGCTGTCACGGCTTGGTGTTCAGATAATGAGACATCCAACTCTTATTTACTGTTGTCTGCAAAGTCAGTCCAAACTACAAATAATCCCCGATGGGCCTGAACGAGGGCACAGCTCCAATGCGCCGCTTCTGGATATTTCACGAAATGTATGCAGGAAGTGCGTCTAAATAGGTCGCTCTTTTTCGTAAAGCAGCACTCAATCCATAAGCACGGGCTCCAGGCTTGAAAATGCTGCCCTGTTTTTCCTCATTGTCCAAATTGCCCACATTGTTCTAAACGTCCGCCAGTAGATACAAATCAAGTATGAAATGTGTGAACACCAACAGAGGTCAATAAAGCACGTCTACAGTAATATAATGTGATTGATTTTTCTCTGCAGCTCTTTCCATGCAGGAGTCTGTTGTGTGCACATTGCCGATGATTACACAAAAACTGCTGATGGTTAATCATAATGGCTCAGGGTGAGCACTTTACTTTGGTGCTCCCTCCTTCTCATGCACCGCGCTCATTTCCCCTCTTAGCCAGCTGATGGTCAGTAAGGTCAACATGACACGCACGCATCCCAGAATGCCATCCGCCGGGGCGAGAGCGAAAGCCGCCGTTTGGATGCCTCGCCAAGAGCCTCTACTGGCTGCGGTAGTTTCCCTTCACAGTTTCTCATTATATCAGCGGCGCTTCATTGGGTGCCGGGGTCGAACACTGAGCGCAGTGCGACCGCTTTTCTAGGGTCCTCAACTGAGAAATAATATCTTTGTCTGCCACTGGAATGCAAACAGTAAACAGAGAAAGTAAACAAGTAGATGTGAACCTCTTGTGTTGCAATCAATACTCAGGCCTGGACCACCAAAGGAACAATTCCATCAAGTATCAACATATTCTGATTGAAGCTACTTGTTCGTGTTCTGAATAGCTGGATCTCCTAACACTTTATCACCCTGTCATCAGAAAACTTCTCTTTCTCCTATTGGATTTGTTACTGTGCACATTTTAATTAATATCTTCAACAGGAGCCAGGGAAATGGGAGCTTTGTTGCTAACAAATCCCTCAAATTCTTCACCTTATGAAGGCAAATTTCAAAAATCACGAAGACCTGCTAATAGGTTACTTCTGGAATCATTGTGACCAAAGAGAAGTTTTGCATTTTGGCTATGAGGAGAAAAAAGGCCTCCACAAAGCACCTTTTTAAAACGTACTCAAAATGATAGCTCTGCTCTTTGCTAAGATGATCCTTTACAGCACATGGACAAAGCTGCCAGCTACCTAAGGTGTTAATCAAAGCTACATGCCTTTTAATGCATTTAAACACCCACTTTATATTTTCCACTTTTCGTCGGTCCACAACATAATTTCACCGCTCCCTTATTATGCTCTTTACAGAAGAAAATCCAGGCCAAATGAATGTTCACAGAAAAAGAACAGAAGCTTTGACTCTTAATGGGCACGTTAGCTCAGAAAAGTCTCTAATGGACGATGCTAATTATCCCAAGCTTGGGAGGCCACACAAAGGGAGTGGATCAATATGTGACGCGGCGCGCTCCGCTCATTCATGGATGTTGGATGATGACATTCGCTCAAAACATGGCACTAGAAAAGAGTGCATTGTAAGGGTGGGACGGCGGTGTGTGTGTGTGTGTTTGGGGGCAGCTGGAGGGACGAGGACCAAGAGTGTCTTACTCTTTCATTTCCAATGCACGTTGGCTCAAAGAGGATACCTAATGCTTTCAGGAAGGCAGACAACAGGCGAGGGGAAGAGCAATGTGTGCTGGTGGATAAAGGAAAACAAGAGAAGCGCGGTCTTATTGAATCTGCTTGTGCTGGAAGGTTAACAGGTAGTCTCCGGGCGAGGAAAGTGGTGGAGAAACAGTCGAAGAGAAAACTTTGTTAGCGAGGAGTAGGGTTAGAAGCAGAACTATCGTTGTTCATGAAACTACAGTGTGTTTCTAATTGCTTATGATAAATACAACTTACTGAGAGTGGTCAGTGGTGGACCACGGGGGAGGCCTCCTACCAGGCTTCACACAAATCAGTGAGACGATAAAACACAAAGAAAGTCGGTTGAGTGTTAGATCCTTGAAAACCAAAACACACGAGGAGTTTCAGGTTAACTCTTTTTAATTTTATCGTTAAAAGTTCTCGCGTCTTGTTGTCTTTCTAAGTTCACATCTTTGTTAACAACTTCCACATGTTTTCACTCCTTTTCATGCCGACTTGTATGCTGTGCATCTTCTGACATTTTGTGGCTGCATTCTCACTTGGGCTCACTCTGACCTTTTCTAGACATTTCACAAGGGGATTATTGGGAAAGCAACAAACTTGGAAATGTAAGTTGTCAAAATGATGATCATTCTATCAGGACCACTGTGGTCACATTAGTAAGTAAGCAAGTCATCTTCCAAGAATGTGTGCTTGAACAAAAGTGATTTTTGATTGAGCAACACAGTATGTTGCCAGATGACAAGTTAAAAACTTCTTGGATGGATGACTGCACTTTTTTGAGTGGTCTCACAGAAATAAATAGGTCTGTGGTCTTTGCAGATATTACTGATGGTTTGGGCATGACCCAAGTTTTTTCTATCAATGAGGCAGTTTTTGTGTTTCCGTCAATGAACAATCAATTACCTTTTAAATCTATGTGAAATCATAATGTACCCATTACCAAATGTTTAACTCCCACATTTATGGCCGACCCATACAACCACATGACTGGATCTGTGGTTTGGTATTTGAAATGTCGCCATCTATTAAAGACACTGCAGTTAGGTAGAATACTTCTAATCTGAACCAAAGTACAAGCAGTTAAACTACAGCAAGATTCCTGCCAATATGTTTTAATGTTTAAGAGAATTTTTTTTTCATTCACCTCAGCTTGACTTGTGCTTTATGTTCTGTGGTAGACCTCAAGAGAACAAAGCCTATTGGACAATTCCGTGCCATTGTAATCTGTAGTACCGGTTCCAAAGCCGGTTCCTTGGTAGGTGTGGCATGGGCACACAGCCAAAGCAGGCAAGTGAACATTCAAACTAAAACATCTGAACAGGTAACAGGATCCTCTACAACTTTGGGGGTAATTTGGACACAGTGTGGCACACTTTCTTCGGTGCAATATCCTGCTCTGGTCCCCTCCTCCTTCCTTCTCCTCCCCGGAGAGACACATTGATCCGCTGTCTGGTGAGCCCTGTGTCTCCAGTATCAGGATAATTCCAGGAGGGATTGGTTTTCCCTTGTTACCTTGTAGTTGGGAGCTCGGTTCCTGCCCCTTCCTAATTCTCCCCGCCTTAACTTCCCAGTGGCACTGGGCATGACCAGCAGACAAGGGTCCCTTTGTCCCCCTGTTTGAGGCAGGAAATGGAGGAGATGGAGCTGGACGGTCTGAAGATGCTTCTCTTCCTCTATCTACAACATGCACCTGTAATATAATAACACACGTGATACGCCACTGTTTATGTTCATCATGAATCCATGTGACATGTTTGATCCCTCAATCTCCCAGAGCCTCACTAGTGTGAATCATCTGTTTGATTAAAACGCTACAGCCAAATTATTGCATCTTTACAGCAGCATGCACATATGAGCACAAACACTGCAATCATACCCTCGAAAAAGCGTGTGATCTTCACCAAAATGAGAAATTTAGACTGCCTGTGACATCTGGACATCTCTTTTATCCGGCCCTCATATCCTCTTGCCCTGAAATAATGCAAGAGAGCTGCCGCTACAGAAGTTCTCAGCACACAGGCAATTCTTATTTTCCTTTCATTGTCCGTGCTGGACACAAACAAGCAAACAAGGCTTGAGAGCGCATCATTTCATTTCCATATAGATGAAAAGTGTGCAATGAAATAAGTAAGTGTCCATTTGTACAGAAGACACAATGGTGTTCATCTTGATGCTTCAGTACTGTTGGAAATGCTCCACGAATTACCTGAACAAAACACTAGATAGGATGATATTCACTGCATTGTAATTCTAAAAGGCTGCTAATAAATTTTGCCAGTGTCCGAGCACTTGAGACATAAAAGAGGTTAAAGCAATATGCGAACTGAGATGATAGTTTTTATTCACGCCAGATGTCATTATACCAACCCACAGTAGGCCCCATGTTCCACTTCCTTTTGGGTCATCTAATGTTGCAATGTTACAAGGACACCTGACATGATTCATATGCAGCCACTACACACTCCTGATTAAGAAAAATTTGAAACTAAATTTTACGCCTAGAAGAAACAAAGTCCTGCACCCTGAACAACCATATAGGTAGTTTGTCTCTATATGGTGTGAGTGACCTATCGGAGCAGTAGATAAGACACAGATAGACTTAAAGATCCCTGCTGATAATGAAATAATTTTTCTGATGTGAAACTTTTGATTATGTTTTGGCAAAAAAACAACCAGACTGGTTTTAGTGGAAGATTGTAGTCTGGGTTAAAAACAAGTGCTATGTTACCTTGTAATATGGTTACAATAATAAACATGTGGTCAATGTCATTGAGTGATTCATGGTCAGAGTTAAAAGAAACAGCCTTCACTGTTGGTTAGAAACAGCAACATGAACTCTACGCAATTCAATGTCAACTATATCATTCAAAATTATAATTCAACCTATGCTCTTTCTCTAATCCTTACCAAGTAATTTCAGTTACTTTAGAGCTTTAAAGGATTTCATTTTTCATTTTTATACTTCTTCTTATCCTGATTCTACGCCCACACTGCTGCACAAAGCTGTTCACCTATTTATTCAAAGCTCGGTGCAGCTCGAGTCAGTACCCAGAACCCTGAACTGGAGAATCAGTGTCATAGTCGTGATCAATAACATCAGATATGTTGATGAATCTACAAAGCCCTTTTTGACTGTATAACTAAAATGTATTAATACTGAACGTGCTGCATGACGAAATTGCACCAAATTCGCCATTGAACTTGCTTAGGCCCCCTGCAACACAACCACTAAGTTTGAATTAGATAAAATGAACAATTATTGAAATTACGTACATATTTCTCACATTATCGGAAGATGTCGTGCAGCGTGAAGCCGGAGAACACGGATGGTTGTAAATAAGCAAGGTGGAAAGCAATGCTACTAAATAAGCACTTAACTAAAAACCTTAAAATTTGGATGATATTTTCCCGAATGCCAAACTGAGTTATCGATGAAAGGACTCTGTAATCTGAAAAAAGTTTCGACCAGAGAACCCCACACCGAGCTCTGGAAGATGCAATGATCAAGGTTTGTATTTCTTTGATGTGGACAACCCCAGTTCTTTACCAAACCTCTCAGGACCAGTTCTCAGCCTTACACACATCTCTCATCTTATGATGAAAAAGCTTGTGCGATATCAGACAGCTAAACAATATTTCACTCCCAGGTTCCAGGTCCCATTTGAGGAGATCACATCGGGACATGAAAGCATTCTTTTTTCCTTACATCCAACCCTACTCATGTTTGCCTGAAGCGCCGATCCTCTGATGGTGGTAAATGAGTTAGAGACAGTCCAAGTCTTGGGTAAATGGAGTAGTGAGCTGTTAATGCTGTTCGAGTGGTTGTAACAAAGCACAAGAGGGACATCAAGTACAGAAATCGAAGAAACACCGCACTGTCTTAGACATGTTGGATGATTGGAGATAAGCACAGACAACACATTAACAAGCTGCTCAAAACCGAAGGAAACCAACATGTGCTACATCCATTACGACTGAATCCTGAACTTACTTCAGCTTTAGTATCCAACTGTTGATAACAGTTGTTAGCCAGTTGTCATGATTATTGTGGCAAAGTCTAATTAAGCATCCTGGGATAAATTATGTTAATGTAACCGTTGAATAACTTTTCTCTTCTCATAAGAGGTTAGTTGTTTTTAATCTCGCCCAATTAGCACATTAAACACAAAGTGCTACAGAACCAAGCAGCACTGGAGCAAATGAGCCCACCAATCTAATTGGGAATTAATGAATGCTTTAAAGTGCTAGCAGCCAGCGCAATTGTAATTCAAAACAAGAGAAAATTAATCACAATAATTTCTGGGAGAGAAAGTTAGCATTAACATAATTGAAGCGGAGAGGATAAAAAAGGCCACGGCATCGTTGGGGAGCACCGCTAATCAGCAATACTCCATGGAGGAAATTGTTTGTTATTCCACTTAATTATCCGTTGTACTTAATCACCTAAAAAACAACTGAAAACAATTTTTCACTCCAGTTTTTAGATCACGGAAGATTAACTGCCCAAGGGTGTTTGTTGATGGGTGGGACATTTTTCTGAAATAGCACGGAGAAGCGATGTAAGTTGAGATTTTTACTGCGACAAAACACTGTACAGTACGCTCAGTGTTAAAGCTTGAACTTTTCCCATTCGTTTCCCTCGGCTTTACTTCTTCAAGAGTTACGGCCTTTCACCATTGTCTGGAACAAGAGACACGTTTTTACACCCCGAGCTCGTGAATAAACGGCTTGAAAAATTGCAATTCACTGGCAGCGATACAGTCTGCTGTATATCCTTTGTGTTTTACAGTCCCATTGCAGGTATGATAGTCCTGAACAAGCAGCAACATTTATCCTGGACATGGGCATGATTGTAATGATGCTGGGCGAGAATGTATCTGTTGCTTTCAGAGCATCTGTTGCCAATGCAGGCGCAATGGCATTAGCAGCAAAAAGCCATGGAACATTAACCGCTCCCAACAGAACTTCCAGATGGATTTTGTTCTAATGGCATCATTATACGCTAAATTAAAAGGCGGGTAAATGGAAGTGTAAAAATTTAAATGACTGAGAAAAAAAGTCTCTCAAGCTTGAGCTGTCTTTAGTGGAGGCCTCCGACAGAGAGGTTGGGAGCTGAGCCACGCAATGAGTGTTAATCATACGCATATATAAAATAGTAATGAAGGAATGAATAGTACAGTAGGGTGGCAGTACACATTATACTCTGTTATGTTTAACGCACCAGCTGAGACTGAAATGGCGGCTTTGCAGATGATGTGTTCAGCTTACATTTCACTTGTTAACCTGTTAGATGTGCTCCAAGTGAGTTGTCAAGATAATGTAGGGATTTTTTATGTGATTATACTTATATGCATGTTTTCTTCATACTGGCTTCACATGCTCAGTTTTGTCTATATGTATGTTTAATCGTAGTATCAACATTTTCCCTCTTTACACTTCTGATGAGGGCAAAATCAGGAATTATTTCATATTTCTTTAAGACATAAAAATCGTGTTCTCCTACACGGTGCTTATGTTTTCAGTGGGAACGCAACTCTCTGTTATTAGTCTTGATAAACAAATAATTGTCAGACTCCAATAAAGGAAAGCCAAATAGACTTATCTGAGATATTGGCGGAGTAGTAATGTGTAAAACTGATACTACAAATCATCCCTTCAAAATCACTTTTAAAAGCGACTTGTAAAACTATCAATGTCATCAAGATGATCCAACAATGTTAAATATGGTTATTTTAGCTTTAGAAGATCCCCAGGCCAAACAGAATATGAATCATAACCTTAAAATGTCTCTGTCTCACTCACTGTGTCCTCACTCTGCAACAAAGCAGGGAAGCAGCAATGACAGCGGTGCAAAGTCTACAAAAACATGAATTCAACACGCAACTGTGAGCACAGACTTGGGGTCACCTGGGGTCCTAACCCTGACTGAGACCTGCTGACCTCTGTCTGGGCCACGGCAGACAATCATGGCCTTAACCTTTACCCTTTGACAAGCTGTTGTGTCCAAAACCCTCCACGAGCTCCGTGTGCAAGGTCTGGTGCTCTCCTGGATCGATAAAACATGAGGAGCAAACTTTTGCAAAGTAAGATCGGTATCATCAACGTACAAGAGTCATCGGACGACACCGACCTTATTTTCTTATTTTGAGATTTTATTACACCTCCGATAAATATTATTTTTTAAATTCCAAAAAAGGCAAACAATCCCAGCTGGTAACACCTCATGCTATCACTGCATTTCTTTGTTGCAAATTGCTCTCGGGAAAAGAACTTCAACAAAAGTAATTGAGGCTATGTTTTACACGGCACAGCGTTCTGTATTGCTGTGAGCAGGGTCAGCAGCACTCACTGTTGTGAAGAGGGATGAAAGAGAAGGAGTTTGAGCTGCTACCTTCTGACCCGATAATTAAAAAGGAGAGATTCAACAAAATGCCATTATCAAAACAACTCTCCTAAACCCATTTAACATGACTTATTTCCCAAACACATAACAGCTAATGTAACTGAGCAACCCTCCTGGTAATGATTGCTGCTAATGTTCATATTGTCTACGTGCAGCATATTTTTTTTAATTGTGTGGGTCATTTTTCACTCTCTGCTCACCACTCTGACTGTCATCACTCGATATTTATGTTTCAAAATAGGCACATTTCAATTTTCCTGCTTTGTCTGGACTCTGCATCACAACACCACCACCACCGCCACCACCACCAACATTTATGTGAATTTAACTTTCATGAAAAAGATCATTTCTGAATGATTCTGCCTGTAAATCTGCCTCCTGCTCCTCACCCGCCTTTTTGAGTGTCCCCCCCACCATGTTTGTCTGCCTTGACAAAAGCTTCATTAGAGAGTCGCCGCCATCTCGGTAATTGGGGCCCATTTATTTCAAAGGTACATTTAATAGTGTCTCTTATTTTTCGGCAGCGTGCAGGGGATTAAAGTAGATCACAATGCCCCCTTTTCTCATGGTTCTGTTTTCTTCATTTTAGAGGTGGTCAATTATTAAATTATTTTCACTTCTTCTTTCATCTGCAACATGTACGTGCCTCTTAGTTAATGGTGGCAGTGGGTGTCCATGTGCACGTGTGTGTGCACTGAATGCATGTGTGTGAGCATGCATACGTGTGTCTGAGTATGTGCATGTGATTTAATGTGTCTTGAAATATATAAACTCTAAATATGTTTTTTCTATGCAAGTGTGTATGTGCTTTATTTGTGACACCATGCATTTTCTGTCTATCTTGTACATTTAACTCTTTCTGTGTGTGTGTGTGTGTGTGTATGAAAGGGCATTTCCATATCTACCGTTAGCACTGTAGGAGGGGGGGGGGGTCACGCCAGATACCCCACAATCCTTCTATTACACAGCCCTAAAACATCAAAAGCTGTGTAAGCAACCAAGGTGGAGAGAGATTACTTTGTCTGTGATTTCTCTGCCTCGGACTCTCATGTCAGCTCTCTCCTTTATGTCAGTAATTGTGGGTGATTATTTTAACTGTGAAAAGGGTAGCAGGTAATAGAGGCTGATTAAATCCAATGGACAGCAGCCCAGACAACCCTTAAGACACAGCCGTGTGATAATAGTGAGAGCCGGCCTCACCTACACACCCTGTCCACTCACCTTATTTACCGTGACACGAGGCCAGATGCAATTTAATGCATTTATTGTGGTGTTGGTCCCTATATTGACAGCTGTAAACAGTTGTGGGTAAATTGAATCTTGCAGCCCGGCCATGTGTCTCTATTGTAAAGCTTATGTTACAGTGACAAAATGTACTCCAAAATGAAAAGAATGAATACACGAATACACACACACACACACACACACACACACACACACACAGAGATGATATACTATCATTTGGCAACCACAGACTGACACAACAGGGATTAGTGTCAGAGCTGAGATCTTTTCTTTCTAAAAAACCTAATATCAAAACTATTACTGCCAAGAAGCATGAACTCCTCATTTTTCATTCCTGAACGAGACACTGTGTAATCTCGACTCCAGGTATCCAGTTAAAAGGCCTGTTAGAACAAGTGAAATACGGTCATAATACAGTGCACATCCAAACAACGCGAATGAACAAGTCCTTCATCACAGTGATGTGCTAATTTGTTTATTCAGGTAACGTGTACATGAGAAATTAGAATTAGAGAAGGTAAAAATATTTGTAATTTTTCATATGACTACTTCAAATGAATGGCTTGAAGAGAATGGAGAGAATATGCAATGCTGAAAAAAAGTGATGTGCATCATCTTAGAGAGTGTGGCATGATTGGTGTGATTATTTCAATGGGGATTTTTACAGATACCTATGTTACACGTGTATTTAAAAAGGTATAACATTATAAAGCCAGCTGCAGTTTATTTTCTTCTCCTTATCAACAAGGTCAGAGACCCCTCCCTGATACCGCCCCCCCCCAAATTCCTTGCATGTGAACGTGCTTGGCAATAAACACGATTCGGATTCTGGTTAATAAAGTCTGAATGGAACTGGAAGAGCAAAGTCTAGACGAAATCACAAAGCTTTGAATTAAGAGGCTTTCTAAAGGCGAGTTCCACAACCAAACGGCTTTTAGTTCAGCATGAATGTCATCATCTGAGAGTCCATATGACAATGACCTTCACAGTGAATGGGCAGTTGAAATGCTTAACTGTAAAACTAATGGTAACAGTCTTTTTAATCCCTCTCAATCTTGTCTGTGGCTGAAATGTATAATTTCACAAAATCACGAAGACAAAATAGAATTTCATCTTAGCTCTAACATTTTTATATTTTACATCTCGTGGCATCATCTCTTGCAAAAGTTTTCCACTGGTTATAACAGAAGAAATCCACTCGTATTGCCTAAAGTCACTTCCCGGAATGTGGGCGACTTTTTATTTAGAAAAACTCTCCAGAAATTAAATCACCATCTACTGAGTTTGGAGTGAATTCTAAATGTGATCTTTATTGATGAATGGAGCTGGTTGAGCAGGCCACAAGCACAAAGAAGTCGGCTCGTTGGTGGTGGTGTCAAGGCTGATATAAATCACGTCTCCTCCATGTTATTAACTTTTGGAGCTAAAGGGAGGTTAGGAGTGAGGCTGCTACAGGAACATCCCCTACAGAGACCATTGGTGGATGGGGGACTTTACACCCAAGTAAACAACTCTCCCTGCCCAGAGGGCAGCACCAACAATAACCCATCCATTACAGAGAGTCGAGAAAGAAAGAGGGTGGGAAACACGGAAAGGAAAGGAACAACAAACATTTATTTACCGTCACTGTTGTCACTTTTTCAGTCATTTTTTTTTTCATGATTTACGATTGGCTCGGAAAAGCTTGAGGTGAATTGATTGAGTCAGGTGAATTTAAGAAAGAGGAACTGGTCGTGGTATGGAAGCAGCTCAGAAGTTGCTTTTTGAAAGAACTGGAATAGACATTAGCATAATAGATTCAACTTTGAATAAATTACATGAAAATATGAGGAAATTGTCAAAGAAACAAATAACTAAATAAAAATGCATGTAAATATCACAGGTATTTCCTCAACAGTAAAGATTACATCAAAAACACCAACTTAACATTAATATCAATGCTTTTACAAGAACCTCTAACCACACCTATCATTACAGAGGGGAAAATCTCAGAAACAAAACCCCAAACGAATTCTTCAATCAAACACAAGTCTGCCCATTCATGACAGAGAAGCACCTGTCATGTCCCTGGCTCTTGTGGGTTATGAATTATGTCTGGGCTCCTGTGGGTTGTGCGATAATGGCAGTGTGATTATTTTAACTACAGCAGTCCACCGACCACCTCACCTGGGAAGAATAAACTCACATTCCAGAAATGTCTGCAGATGTGCCACAACTTCTCTAAATAGCTTGAAAACCAGTGTGATATTACATGACACAGAATATTCACCGCTCTTTAAAACCATTTATTCTCTGGCAAGAACGAGAAGAAGGTGGTAAAATTCTATAAAACCACAAACACACATACATTCATTAATTTACATAACATTTAACTTCAGTAGTTTCTTTATTTAATGAAAAGACCCGTTGGTAATGTCTGTGGCAAGTGTGAATGAACAGATACAGTCATATTGTGTCTGCAGGTACAGAGTGTGCCTGGGATGGAAAGTATAAGGTGTAAGTATAAGGTAACATCTTCCAGCGCCCTATGAGCTCACCTGCATAAAGTGACCTGACACAGGATGTGTTTTCTTTGCCTTCAAAATGCTAAAGTAACATTTATTCATTGCTGATTTGAAAAGGACCTATGATTCAGAGTCGGAGGTGTTTAGCTATGCTATTGGAATGACTCAACGAACAGTAATGTCAATCCACCACTTTGGTTGAAACTAAAATGTGGAAATAACTAGTGGATGAAATCTTACGGAGATGTTCATGATTCCCAGATGATGAATCCTATACCGACGGCTTCTTAGTTGATTGTTGGACGGATGGTAGCATGCAAGGCCAGGACAAACTGCAGTAATCTTCCTCTATCGCCACCATCAGGCCAAAGTTTCAAGTTGTACAATATTTTGGTTTGTGAAGAAAACAAGTGCGACTTTCCTCTCAGCCTCAGCTGTACTTAGTTTTCATTGCTAATTAACAAATGTTTGCATGGTAACATGCTAAACCAAGTTGATAAACATAGTACACATTAAACCTGCTTAGCATTAGCATCCTAGCATTGTCCCTGTGAATGACAATTAGCATTTAGCTCAAACCACAGCATTGGTTGCATCTACAACTGGGGTAATATTGTTATTACTACAACTTTATAACATTTAGTGATCCAAACAAGGTCATAATACGTGTATGATAAAAGTTAAACTGACTTTTTTGGATTACTTTTATTTATTTATTTTATTTTTGTGGACTGTAGACAATTGACCAATGTGCCAAAGTTGCAGTGAGAATTGGAAAAGTAAAGGTAGAATGGCACCGGTGGAGAGGAGGAATGAAAAAAAGAGGTACAGCAAGTGATTATTGAGAAGACAAAGACCCCGCTGTCTCGGGCCTGACAGCACCCTCTACATCAGGTGCCCCCCATCCCTCCCTCCACCCATCCCCGACCTCGCCATCCAATTCCATCCAGGCGAGGGAATTTCCTCCTCCTCCCCACCACCCACCCACCCATCATCCATTTATCCCTCCATTCATCTCTCTTTTCACCAACAAATGGAAATAATAACACACAACAACACAACAACCAACAGTTCGTTGTCCCTCCCCTCCGCAGCCTCGCATCCAAATCTCAGCTCCTCAGCATGACGGGTCTTTTGATCAGACCTCTCAAGTCGGTCCCGATGGGGGAAAGAGATACGTCTGAATCACGCAAAGAATGTAACTGGCAGGTTCTGGTGTGGTCTAGCCATCCTGTCTGCCAGCGCATTCCGCACAGTGCAGGCCAACAGTCGAGACGCCTGCGTTAACGCAAGTATTCGGTGTCACAGACAAAGCTGGTTTTGCATTACATTAGATTATTCAGACACTTTGAGACAACCGGCCAACTCACAATAGAATTACAGATGAAGCGCTTGCTTATAGAGGTTTACATTCTTAAGATAAGCAAGGACAGGAGTTGTTGACTGTGGGCCTAAACATTGTCTGGGTCGCTTCCAAGGGACATGAACTACATGCCTGACTTCTCTTACCTGTGGATTTCCCCATGCCTTCAATCACACCTAGGCCTGTTGTTACTGAACAAGGTGTTTGTGACGCATGACTCACCTGAGAGGTTTTTTTTGACTCTGAAACATCAAGTGTAACAATGTGTAAAAGGTGAAAGCAGAAAATCTTTCGGTAGCAATAGTTAACTAATGACACAGGCGTTCTTCAGAGAGAAACATCTGCTTCTTCATCACTAAGCATGAGTCTAGATGGGGACAGATGTTTGCACACTACAAAGTCAGATTTCTTCAGTTGGGTCTGTTAAGACAGTTTGTGCAGACAGACTTCTTTTAAATTTGGTCATTCAGTGGCACAGCTTTTAGGGAACATCCATCGTTCTTGTTGTAACGCATTTCCCACCAATGAGTTGTGCCTGGTACAGTCATGTGTTGGATTTTTTGACGACGTAGTTTCTTGTTTTAAACTACTGTGTTAAACTACTACTTAAAAGATAAGAATGGTGATAATCTATATATTTGGTATTGTCAACCAAAACCTAAAACATTCATAAGAAAAGAAAATCCCTTAAAAAGCTGGGTTAGTATCATTACCTCCACCAAGGAGGGTATGTTTTCACCTCTGTCTGTTTTCCCAGGGAATCATGCATGAAGCTTGATGAAGAAATCTATGAGTGTGTGAAATTTGGTGCAGCTTGGGACTGTAGAGCCTTTGTGGAGGTATGTGTTCTACTGACCCTTACTCAAACAGGAGAAAATACTGTGTTTGTTATCTGCAGATTTGGTGAACTTGTGACTATGTGCAGCAGCAGGATGGTGTTTAACGTGTCAACAACTTGGATGTAGATGAGTGTTGGTGTTTCACATTTAGAAAAAAATGGTATTGCCAAAATCATCCTTAAATAATTATCTTAGCAATTAAGTGTTATAGAGATTACTCCAGTGAATTAAAACCCAGCCACAGGCAATAAAGAGGTTAAATAAGAAAAAAAAGGTATATTGGGATTTCTTTCCCTGCCAGGAGATCGGGAACCTCAGGGCGCAGACATCGGACACACTTTTTGACCCGCTGAGCTATGCGCCCTGCAGCGTGCAACACAAAGGGAACAACACAGGTGATTCTACACATGCTCCTGCCCTGCTTTTTCAACACTTGTGACATCAACCTTTGGCTCTCTGACAACCCAGTCCAGGTTTCAATTTACACAGCGACAGAGAGCATGCAAGAACATTTCTTTAAAGAGTCACTCTTCCAAAGACTTTCTATTTACGTCACGAACTGTCGCTGTTGCAGTCGTGCAATGTGAAGGCCTTCGTATGACAGAGAGATGTTTTACAATTCAAGGGGATTTTCAAAGGCGGTGTCACTTTCTTCTTCTCTGAATTTAGTTTCAATTGTACCAATGGACAAAACAATGGTCTCTAGAGATGTGGTGATAAGAGGTCGGGACCTGAAACTGAACCCGCATGCTTAGAGTTACAGGTGTAGTAATCTCTCACATTCACATTTCTTCATCCACCACACCCTAACAAATTCATCTTTAATGGCTTCAGTGTCTTTTAATAGCTCTTTTCCTATAAGCGTGTAATGAGAGTGTCACATTCAAAGTATGGGTGAGTCAAAGAAAGAAAGAAAGAAAGAAAGAAAGAAAGAAAGAAAGAAAGAAAGAAAGAAATGCACAGATTGAGAGAGCAATATCACAGACAGTTGCTCAACTGACAACTTAACTGGCATTGAGTAATGACACATACTTTGTATGTGCCGGGGATGTGTCATCACCTGCATGTTTGCCATTCAATCCGCACAGACTTTTCCTTGTTAATTTACACAATAGCTGAACATGAGCATGCATGGGGCCGCAGTTTTACCCGGAGCCAACAGTGCTGAGTTACAAGTGAACCCAGGATAGAAAGGTAAAGCCACACCACGAGGGTCTGGGAGTTCAAGGAAGGAAACATGTTCATGTGTGCATGCGTGTAAACTCTGTGTCATTATAATTTCTCAGTTGTGTTGTGCGACATCAAAGTGCACAATCGGTGCAGCACGAGAGAAATTATCAGGTAATGTTACAGAAAAGGCAGAGACGTCACATCGCAGTGACCAGAAATGTGCATCACTTATCCCCTGAACTTTATCATTATAATGTCATCCTGTGTGATATATAACCACATTATCCTGCATGATATGGACCCTGAGTCTCCTTCCAGCCTTTTGTCAGATTTTGGGAAAGACACCGTCTTAATTTAATCCTGTTTTGGGAATTCCCAGAGTGTTTACGGCTATCATTACCGTCTGGGCTGCTTTGTGTGATGAGCTACCTGATGCAACCAGACAAACAGTATGCCTGCACTGACAGCATTAAGCAAACTGAATGAGACACACACGCATGGGTGGGCTTTACATGAACTCACAAACAAATTCAACTACACACACACTCACACACACTCACACACACTCACACACACCTGCTCCTCAAAGCATGAAACGCACCGAAAACCCTTCACACAAACATCTGTTTTCAGCTGAAGTCCCCATTAGATGTGTAATGTACTGTTTGGTGACACGCACCCTTTGGCTTAATCACCAGATTTGCAAAGTTATGACCTCAATCACCGTTTCCAACTTTAAAATAGCTCTGCCTTCAGCCCGACTTGGCTAACAGGAAACCATTAAAGCACCAGCAATTACCATTCCCATCCATCCACACAGTCCCTATTTTATTTTAATCTGTTTAAGTGCATTTTCTACGCAAGGTTAAAATATGAATCCCCGCCGCCCCCTCCTCTCCTCGACGGAGAAGGGTTTTTCTGGCTTACTTGAGAGCACAATTTACGACTGATTTAATTTAGCCTCCGCAAACATTTCTAATGACATTAGGCCCAGTGCATATACTGACTGCCTCTCCCTCTTATTCCATTAACTCCTAAATCAGGTTTAAAGACCATACTGATGCTGGATGCTATTATGGGTGATTATCAAAACAACAGACAATGGGGCAAAGTGTTTACTAACTGGTTTAGCCATAATTTTGTGTAACTAGGACAGATGGGAACATTACAAATTACAAATCAATCTGTTCAATAATGAAGGACCTCACAGTGTGCTCGGTCGGTCACGTCTATTGTTACATGAGGCAACACAACATATACAGTTTGTACCGACGCATTATAACCCCCAATTTCTAATGATGAAAAACAGATCCTGCTTTGACTTTGTGCAGATAGGAACAAAAATAGCGTCGTCCGTAGTGTCATCAAACTGATCCCAAAACAAGCTAAACGCAGGACCTCTCTCAGCTGTTATTCATTCATGAATAAACCGTGAAGTGCCCTCTTCTCTCAGATCACGCCCATTCAGCTTGTTTGACAAGGATTAATGACGGCCGTCCATCTGCATACATGCTTACAGCTGTCTCCCGGCCTCATCCAGGTAATGATTGTGTTATTAACCCTGAACCCTTTTTCAAATTGTTATTAACTGCTGCGGGAGAGAATGGGACTCAAACTGTCTCCGCTCACCTGTCACCAGAGCGCCGCTGAGGACGCTCTGATCCTGCTTCACTATCAGTCACTGTCAAAGACACAGCTATAGCACACACTAACCACAAAATCATGATGGAGCCGTTTTACTGAACCTTGTTGGTGCAAAAATATTCACTCAAGAAAAAACATTAATTATCAAAATACTTGTAAGTGATGCTATGACTTGTTTTGGACAGTGTTACTTGTCCACAACAAAACTTAGTATTGTTCTGTATAAAAGAGATCAATAATTCTCTATTTTGTGTACAACTAGACTATAAAGATGGGTACTTGGCATTTTACAAAAGCATAGATGAACTAAACCTTTACAACAAGAACATGGATCTTTGCTTTTATTCTCTAGTTCACAAGCTAAAATGTCCTCATAGTTTTCAAATCCTTATATGTGAAAAGCTAAATCTGGAAAATGTCTGGACCCAATTTTTTGGGCATTTGAAAACTTCTTAATCAACAAATCACATCTTGTTTAAAAACACTTCTTGGCCAGTAACCTCTCAAGTTGGTTGCATAATCTGCACATTCATCATCTTCCTCTTATTTCTCTTACATGTAATTGTTAAATCTTTGAGTTCTGGTCATTAACATTGACTTGGCTGGGCTGACCCCTGAGGCTGCCCCCCTGCAGTGGAAAAGGTGTTATGCTGTTTAAGTTTAATGTATGTATCGGTGGGTTTTAAACTCCCAGTGGACATGATATAACATGCTAATCTGATATGGGTTAACTATGACACAACAGGCAACAATATAGTGTGACAGCTGGAGATAGTAAGATTTTACAGTAAAGCAATTGATCAAAACCAGACAGTTTAGAATATTGAACAAGATGCCAGTATTGTTGATATTCAGCACCTTATCAATGTAACTGTCATGTGTTACCAGCCCTAAATGTGTCCCTCTCCTTTCTTTTCTATTTGTACCCCTGTACAGGAAAAAAGTATGATAACATATACTTCTATTTCCCTGATTCACTGTACCAGCTGCCTGTAAATACCTTTCAAATGCAGTGTTTGTGTCCCTGTTTCCTGAAACACTACCTCATTCCAATAAGTTTGTGCACCAGACACCAGTAAAAAGGTAAATATGACTGTGCATCTGAGTGTATTTACTGTAAGATATCAGATAGAGACAAGAACAGACACCACCTGACAAAATATTGTGTGGCTGTGTGGCTGTATGTGTGTGTGTGTGGATCTGAAGGGTTAGGGGTGAGATGCATAGCCGCAGGTTCGACAGGACCTCGTGGCCTCTCCCAGTGATAGATATGCTAATGCCCTCCATTCACTCCACTTCACTCCCTTTTCCCCCAATTAAAGCAAACGCCAGTGAAACTGTAATTAAGCTGTGTCCAGGCAAAAGACTGCCTGCTGCTTTTAATGAAGCCCCATTGATTCTCCCTTTATTTGCTGTTGGTCTCCCTATAACATCCGCAGACCTGAAATAAATGGAAGTTAAAAGTGCAGCTCTTCCCGTCCAGGTTGTACATTGTACTGGACTGTTTAATTAAAAAAACGATTGCTGTAAGCACATACAGCATTAGGGATAGTATCGTGTGTGTGTGTGTGTGTGTGTGTGTGTGTGTGTGTGTGTGTGTGTGTAAGTCAGCATTGCTCATGCGGCTGCAAATCACAACCCAGCTGCTCCGTGGACTAATGAGCAGATCTACCGTCTCCCTCTCTCAAGTCTGAAAGGGTGCGAGCTATACAAGTTTCCAGACAAAAGCAACGCAGACTCTCTTATTTGTGAAACAGAGATGACCTCGCGTAATCAATATAGTACAATTTAAAAAAATGCCCAAACCAATTAGCCAGATTGAGCTATTGCTAGAGGCAAAATTGGCCTGATTGGAAGTCCAATATGAGCACAATTAAAGAGAAAAGGTTTGGTCAGGCGGAAGGATGGAGTCAAACTGTCAATTGACTGGACAGCTGGAGATACTCTGTAGCCATTGCAGAGCCGAACATACAGCATATTGAGGAATGAATGTTTTGCTGCTGTTGATTGCAATGTTGATGATATAAAACAGTTTAAGCTGCAAAACTACTAGAAGCTTAATCCTCTTGTAGTTAAGTACATTAAGTACATCTTTAGCATTATTTCATATCATTGCCACTTTTCAATATGTAGTTAGCGTCAGGTATCTTGCTTTAGGATATTGTCTGGATTAATAAAATAAAACAAGTATAAAATCTTCAAGCAATATTATTTTACTTACTGGTTTCCAACTTCACATTCTTGCAGAGTTGGCAACGATGCGTGACCTGCACATGTGCAATCCAGCCTTCCTGACAGCCAATCAACTTCTTTGATTTTGTTATAGCCTTCACAACTTAAAACCATTGAATTTAATTGTACTTTAACTTAAATGATTATGAGATGGCCTTTTCTGAACCACCCGTACATTTTGATGGGTAGTATTCTGTGACCTTAACTAAGCAGATATTATTCTAACAATGACAACGGTCCTCTAACATTAACAAAGTAGTTAGTACTTCTAAACTAACCAAGGTTGTTATTGTGCCTAAACATGACTTTAACACAAACTGTGTAAGATCAGAAAACTCTTTTCAGATGCTTATTAAGGATGAAATATATACATGTGTCGTTACAAACATGTGTATTTTATCTAAAGAACTTTATGAAGACGATCCAAAATAAGTGACCCGATCTATCACGGCCAAGCTCATAACCTCAGAGAGACTGGCTGAAACCTTTAAAAGTACAGCTGCAAGCAAAGTACTTTAAAATCCAAATACCACTCTTAACTTCTTCATGTGTTTCTCTGCTTGGGGAGAAGTAAAGAAGTGGAGGACACATGCAGAGAGTGCTTTCACTATTCCTTTTCAATTTTCTTTTATTATACAGTCAACTGGCACGTTAACGAGGCCAATATTGAAAACACATTTCTCAATACACCAGCCTGTGTAAAGCATTGTAAAGGGTATCACATCAGAATTGAAGGCACATTAGTTTAAATGCAGTGCAGACGCTTCTTGCTCGTGCCTCCTATGTCTGAAACGTGCACTGAAAGTACCCCCACAGACGAATATCACCCTCTAATGGATTAATAGGAAGATTTGATAAAAAGCTATTATGAGTAATCCAACAACAAAGACAGAGGGAAAAAACTGATTGGTGCACCAAGCTTAATGGTTTTCCACCTTGGGGAGAGAGTAATTTAAACACATACATTGTGCTCTTATCGAGTACATTTTGTCTCGCTCGCCACAGAAAATGGTTCCAGCCTTTTTTTTTCTTTCTTTATCTCGAAAACAAAGCCGCACAAAGGAACAGAAACATTTTAAAACCCTGCATCATATCTACAGAAGACACCATCGAAAAAGGCCTCATTCAGCCCCTTGTCTCCACCTCTCATTCTACTATGTCCGTACATTTTCATTCGGCATTTTCAAACTAAAACAATCTCTGTCCACACAAGTGTTTTGGCTCTGTATCAGTTTTAATGATATGTCTATATTAACACGGCTGAAAAGCCATATCACATAATCACTCACGTACACTGGGCATGCGTGCGCTGCAGTAAACTGGGAGCATTTGGTTATTAGTTGCAGAAAGAGCGAGGCAACAAATGAGAAGCAGCAATGGTCAAAAGTAAGAGCAGGGATTTCTTTTCTGGGACCGACGACGAGGTGGAACTGTTTCTGTAGGTAAAGGCGGCCATGGCGGCAGGGAATAGCGATGTTACTTTCTAGCTGATGCTATTGCCAGTTGTTTTCTTGTCGTTTTTGTCATAAAATGCAGCCCGAGAGTCTTGAGACTTAAACGGGGCCAGCAGCGTTTCCTAACTTCTCAGTTTTAGTGGCTCTAAAACTCAATCCGTAACAGGGGTGATGCATTTTCAAGTGAAAACGTCGTAGTGTGGATGTAGCCTGAGAAACCAGCCTTGTGGTACTTTAATTAAAAGTAATGTACATGCCTCTTTCTTTACAGCACTCAACTAATCTGGTCAATATGAAGAATGTCACAGATAAGTAACATTAACAAGCATAACACAAATACAAACCTCTGGAGACGGATGTGAAATGCATCTTCAATAACAAGAGGCTGATAATGCACTTCTCCTTCTCCCCCCTCCACCCCCTCTGCTGTGTTTCCTCCTTCCCCTCTTTTCATCCCCCCTAACACATCTTCCGATAAATTAACTGCTTTTTAGTTTGCAGCTCCGGTCCCCATTAATCCATACGGGGAGAAGTGTAGTCAAGTTACACTAAAGAGAAGAGAACTGGTACATTTTAGCGATGCAATTAGGGCCCATTAGTCTTGGCTTTAATTAGAAGGCTGGACTGTGATATTTCAAGTGCTGGTTTGTGCTGGTGTTGTGTTTCCCCGCAGCGTCGCTCGTCTCCGTCCTGCAGTCGGAGCCTGTCTGGCGCGTGTACCGTTTTCTGGTCTTTTAGTGCCATTTCTATTCTGAGCCTGCTTTATGCCGCTAAATTCTGACTTTTCAGCTGGGATTCATCTTTGAAAAGCAGCGAGATAAAATGTCTGATGAAGGGAGAAAACAGGGAAAACCTAAGGGGAAAAGATGATTAAACATGAGGGGGCATTAGAGGAAATAAGACGTGTTAATGCACCAAAATGAAAAACAAACAGAAATTGCAGGAGAGGAGAGGAGAAAAAAACGGGGGCGAGAGACGAGTGAGTTAAAACCCGAAGCCTCAAAGTCAAATTGATCTGCTTGAGGTGCCACATTTAATTGTTAGCCAACAGACAGACATGACATCTTAGCTGCGCTGCTCTCTCCTCGGCCACATTAGCCGACCGCACCGCTTCATGTTCACAGAGTGGAGGCAGACTGTCTGGAGGAGGAGCAACTCTCACCATCCCTCCATCCTCCTTCCTGACTCATCAGCGCTCCTCTGACTCCTCAGCCCACAACAGCAAAGGTCACTCACTGCAGAACAGATTCACTGGGCAGCGTCGACATCTCTCTCTCTGTTAATTCGGCACGCTGTCAAATTCATGTATAAAGATGTAAAAATCTTTTACTGTGGCAAA
Organism: Hippoglossus stenolepis; assembly: GCF_022539355.2. NCBI lineage: Eukaryota > Metazoa > Chordata > Actinopteri > Pleuronectiformes > Pleuronectidae > Hippoglossus > Hippoglossus stenolepis. The sequence goes on along the minus strand of NC_061494.1, from coordinate 17,137,395 downwards.
GAGAGAAATGCATATAGCTACTCCTCCACCGTGTAGCATCTAAATTAAAACATCGACCAGGGTTTTTCCTCTCTGGCCTTTACCTCCCACCACTCCACTTGTTCACTTTGCCGGGAACAGTTTATTAAAAACAACTGAGCTCATTACCGCCAATTAAGGCATGATTCATCTGTCTAGATAAACAAGCGGTGGCATGGCATTAATGTGATAAGTAGTCTGTTTAGACTGCAACGTGCACACACATACACACACACACACAGACAAATTAAAACAGATAGTTTTAACACAAAAGGGGCAGAGATGATCGCATGGTATATTTAGTATCTAAGCTCAGTTTGGTCGTAATTGAGACTAAAACCTTGTTTTAAGCAGAAAGGCATATGGGCTGATATAGTTTAAGAGGAAAGCATAAGCAACATATAAAGCATCATTGTCCCATAATGCCAGCTATCACTCTCTTACTCTTCTTGTAATTACCTTCAATATGTTTTTTTCAAACCTGATTATCATTATGCATGAGCTCAAATGTACAAATGTCAAATGCCCTTAACATCAAATAGTAAACGCAGCAACCATAGCAACCACAGAAAACTTAATATTCATTTATTACAACACATTTTTGTACTTGTGGTAAGTGTAGCTGCTGTATTTTACTAAAGAGGTATCCTTGAATATAGTTAATTCACCAATTAATATTAATTATGTTAATTAATATTAATTAACTGCAGTTAGCCTACTTCTTTGTTATTAATTAACCGCGACATTAATCTCTTTAAACTGTACTTATTCAGTCCTAGTTATTATCGGCGGGGTTACATTAGGTTTATGTTGTTAGTGGTCGATAATAAGAAAAATGTACAATTCATGTAACATACAGAACTCCAGTGTCAGGCCCATTACACTTAGACGACTCAGCGTGAAAATCAAATACAGATTCATTCACCAGTTTTGCATGTTCTTACATTTTTTGGGGAAGCTGTTAACGCACCATAAAGTGCTAAGCTGTCCTCACAAAGCTGTATTGTATACGACGTCTCATTCACACTGCAGAACCTGTTCCGTCTGCTCGAGGATCCAACTGTAACTCAAGTTATTAGATCCTGCACTCAGACAAGAAATCTGTAACCTTTCTGGATTACAACATACCCTTGACACTTCCCTATCGCCCCATCAAAAGCTAACTACTTTCCGATAGTGGTTTTATCTTTCCTCTGAATATGTTGTACAATCTAATCAGACTTGCACTGGTGGCCCGGCAGCCTCCAGCTACAGACTGTCAGCCGGTTCACGGGCCTGTCGCAGCCTTCATGCTGACAGGCCGAGACGAGCCCCAAGGGGGATGAGGAAACCCAAACAACAAGAATCTATGGTGTCTTGGTGTCTGTGTGTGTGTGTATGAGAGTGTGTGTGTGTGTCTTTTTGATGAGGAAAAAAAACAGGCTTATCACGATGACAGAGAAACTACTGAGGTACATCGGAACATTGTTGATAAGTTGTTGCTGTCAGTTATGAATATGTTCTCACCATCAGTGTCCACTGACAGCGACACAGGAAATGCCTCCGTCTCATTAGCCGGCGAAGTGCAAAAACAAAAAATACGTCAGAGTCGGGAACATGACTGGATCCATTTTTTCAGCCGGGGATTCTTTGGCAGCTCGGAGCGAGGCCGAGACCAGAGCTCCTTCATGTCTCTGTCTGTTTACAGGGCAAGCAAATCAAAGATGTGTCTCATTTCAGAGGCTGTAAAAGTGCGCCTGGGGAAGGATCAGGTGTCTCTCATACATCCAATCCTCCCCGAGCAGCCTCTACTTACAGGCTACTAATCCATGTATCCTCCAAATGAACAGCGCAAACAAGCAGTATAATTAAGTGTCCTCAGGAATAAAGTGCGCTATCTATCCACGTAACCTTAAAAACGTCTTTCCCAGTCATCACAACTGGGATGGTCTGACACTACTTGTCAGGAGAGGGTTGTCTTAATAAGATCTTGACACTGATTTTGATTTCTCAATCAACAACATTGAATATGACTAAGTTATAACAGATTAAAGCTTTTTGTGGGTTTACTAGCTATGACATTTGAAACTTTCTAAGTTCTACGTTTATCACATGCAGCTCTATTAGTGTTTCCAACGCATCATAGCGATGGGCTTTTCCCCCTCATGCTATAGGAAAAGAGGAAAATCAATTGAGGTTTTCAGTTGAGTTTTCCCTTGCAATATTTTGTTTCTTGTGGCGTATTTGTTTCCTGAGTGGTCACAAGTAAAGCCCATCTAATCGAAACATCAATTTATTATCTGAAAGTGCTTGTTCCAAAGAGAGAAAAAAAAAAAAAGGCGCCATATTTATTTATTTTTTTACTGGAAATTTCACAGCCTCACATCCGCTGCGGCATTCCTCCAACAAGCAGCGTGAAATGAAATATGACTTAATGTTTGCGATGCACTTTCAGTCATCAAAGTTCGAGGGGATTTCATCTCCGCGGCGGTAAGTGAAGGAGCCGTTAGCTTGTCTCTAGCTGAGTGATTTAAAGTCACGGAACGGACGTGTTGGCTGACTGAAGGAGACAGAAGCAGTCCGGGCCTGTCGTCTGGGGGGTGGGGGGGTGGGTGGGGGAGTACGTCTATTGACATTCATCCCTCCTGCTTTGCATTTCCAGCCCTCCACCCGAAGATGCCAGGTTGTGAACAGCAGCATGGACAGGACCCATTACGACCCAACAAGCCTCCATTTACAAATATTTTTTTGTAAATACTATATCATGTTCTTAACACAGCAGCTCCCCAGGGCCGTGCAAAGAGCCCAGTGAGAGTATGGGTGGATGTCAGACTTGGGGCCTGTATCGAACCGCAAGCATCTGGAGGCTGGAGGTGTATGTCCCATGTTCATGAGGACACAGACCCTCCATGGGTAATGTCCTGGGGGATCCATCTGCCTTCTGCTGCTTTATGAGATTAAGAGACACGGCCAATGTCTCTTCTCCACCTAACACACTGAGAGACACACACACACCTACAACCACATGAACACAAGCATATACACACGCACCACTCGTGGCCGCACTCTCTCTCCATCCTGTCCTCCCCCCTCTCAGTACATATATGGACACACATGGTGTCACACACACACACACACACATATACAGATACACACAGACACATGCACGCTGCTGCACACTGCCCCCCTCCTGATTAGCTCATAATGGACGACTGATGTCCCCGGGACCCTCAGGACCTCCCTGGGGAGCTCTCCAACTCTGACCCCCATCTCCACCCTGCACTCCACCTTCTTAAAACACACTAAATAATCTTTCATTTGACAGGGACTTGAATGAAATTCAGCTTAGAGCTGCATCATTTGCCCTGGACAATAGAATATTGATAAATGAATCATTGTCATGTTAGATTCTTTTTTTCCCAAAGTCAAGAAGCTAGGAGATGCAGGTTGTAACAGATCATGTGATTATTTTAACAGTTATTATAGCATTTTGTTCTATTATTAGTTTGTTGCTGCTTCCTTTTGCATTCATTGACAATGGCATTGGCTAAGTTCGGTACATTTCAAGCTGTTAATGTGATATTGTCATGCATGATGGCATAGGTTTGTAAGTCTACAACACAAGTGTTCATGTGTGACTGGTCCTCTGCAACCATGGAGACAATATCTGGCATATTCATCAGAGCGGGCGATTAATAACCTCACTCTAAAATAAAAGAAAAACAAGGATCCTACACAGGTGCCTATTAAATCAGCGAGCATGGCTGGATGGCAGCTTTTAGATGCAACATTTACATGTAATTACTGCATCTTCTTATATAATTAAGTGCATTCAGTTAACAAGCATCTTGCTAACGGGCCACATTGCTTTTCCAAACGAGTGGCGGCTAGCCCAGAACGCTGAGTGAGTGAGTAATTAGAGCTCAACATGCCGGTGTTAATGGAAGTGATCTAAAAAAAAAATCATCGCCAGAGAGAGAGAGCGAGAGGGAGGGAAGGAGACAGAGAAGGAAACTTCAGAATTTAGGATATTGACTGAGAGGGGCTGTATGAAATCTATGAGTAGGTGTAGTTATTGAATATTTGGTTTGATGACCCCCAAATTTTGGCACCAGTGAAATTAATATCACTCGACGTGAAGCTGCGTTTTTGCAATTAAGTTGTTGTACGCTGAACCGACCTGCAGCGGCTGAGCAAACACGCTGCACCTTCACACTTAACATCACAATTTGCAACACAAACAAATAGACTTTATAAAGTCTATTTGATGTCTGTAGCTAAAATCACTGACAGTCCTGAAAATAAAAAGAATAGAATAAGGATCTAAAACATCATTACTCACCTCAGTGATCTTTAATGGGACAGTTGACAACTTTTGGGGAAATACTTTCTGTGCAAATATCCGATTAAAACAACTTAGATATAAAAGCTCTAATTATTAATAGACATATTGTGTCTTATTAAACAAGACCATAATCTTTCCTTAACTTTTATTGACATGTACATTAAGCACAAGTCCTTATTATGATAATATAAATCATATTCTGGCATTAAAAGATATTATCTGTTGAAAATGGGTTGTGAATTTTTATAAAAGGAGCTACAGGGAGAATTGCAACTAGTCATATTTATTTGTATAAAGATTGATGAAAACAACATATAAAGTGTTTTTAATATCATTAGACATTTACACACTCTCATAATTTAAAACTTGCATATTTGCATACTTTACCCCAAAAAATCCTTTAAAGAATTTAAACAACTTTATTAGTAATAAAAAACCAAAACAATGCTGTGCTGTAACTGTGTCAATGACCTGTGTGCAAAAAAGCCATATTTTACATGACCTGTTATGGTGATACCGCCATTCAAAGCCATTCAGAGTGACAAGTGTGTGTGTTTTACTGATGTTAGCGCCTGCACAGTGACACCGAGGTCCGCCCTCAGTTCAACCAAACACTTCTCTTTGATACCATACAGCACAGCCATGAGCTCATCCAGCCCGGGGATATGGGGCGACAAGAGAGTGAACTTTGTCACACTCTGCTCTGCAATATCACTTACGTATATGTCTGGGAGTGTAACGCATAGACATATTTGATCCCGGGTGTATTTCTAATCAAAAAACAAACTATACAGGCACAAATTAAGATGGGATTTGGGCTGTGGATGCATGATAAAGCTCTATTTTGCCTATAGTCTAGAATTAAGTGGTAGTTAAGACTAAGAATGTCATTTTAGAGGATTTCTGCAGGTTTCAACAAGTTCAATTTAAGAAGTTTTAAGATCTTTTTAAGACCATTATGAATGAAATTCAAGACCTACGTCAAATACGACAAATATGGAGGAATATCAGAGTCCTAGAATTACTTCTACTTACCCATAATCGAAGATGAAGAAGCAGAGTAGAGAATAACCCTGGAAACCTGACTTTATCTTGCAAACAGGCAAAGACAGTAGGTATCAATGGTCTTTCCAAGCCAAGTGATATTAGTTATCAGTTATTTATTCCATGTTGGTCTTGTTTGTATTTTTTTTAACAGTGTGCTAATAAAATATCTCACAATACATCACATGGAGTCCTTATTCCGCAAAAACATTTCTCTTAAAAATGGCATGACGGATGTAGCATTTAATTAACGTTAATCAAGACCTGGCTTAATGTATTTAAGACCTATGTATCTATGAGTTTTTAAGGCCTAAAATTGAGATTTTTATATTTTATAATTTTTAAGACCTAGAGATTTTTGGCCAGAAATCCAAGCACTCTCTCTCTGGTTCTTAGCCTGCAGCTCCACATCACAACAATGGATAACAGCCTTCACATATCATGTCAAACCACAATCCTTTCAGCGCTCCCCCAACTCTGTCAACCCCTCAGCTCATAACCTCCTAATTCCACACATAAAACCCCGGACACCCTTTAAGACAACACGTTTAAGAGTTCCCAGTTTTAACCCTCAGTACGTTGAAGCCAGTGATAAGGTTCAAAGAGCCTCACTGAATGGCGGCTAAACTTCCTCACACAGCGGCTTATAGTGAAATTATGATACGAACTATGCAGCAAGTGAGTAAGAAATATCAGGTCCCTTTGTCCCGGCGCGTCTATTGAGTTCAATAAACACTTATGCACTCTAAAGGACTGAAGCTCAAGGAGGGACAATGGCTCCGCTCAGAACTCGACACCAGACCTTTAACAATACAAAAAAATACTGTATCCTCCAAAGGCTAATTGATGCTACTCGCCTTTTGATAAGTCAGAGGTAGGCAGACGTAATAGTAAAGAATATACACACTGCTTTTGATGGCCAGTAACCTGAGTAACTGGACTACAAAGAGGGGGAGACAACAAGAATGCTCCGTTTTTGGTTGCTTATCACCAGAGCCATGATCACTTGTGTTTTCAGGGCAACAAAAGTGTAATTTGAATAGGGGCAGACTTTAAAAGGGGAATCGCCACAGTGCGCTCAGAGGGTTTGGAAGCGTCGGCCACTGGCCTGTGAGCATATTGGGTATTGATATTCTCCCCTTGTGTCACACACACACACACACACACACACACACACACACACACACTGAATCTAGCCTCTGAACACAACGGCTGAAAAAGCCCTCAAAGCCGGGTGAAACAAATACATTTGCACTTTTTTCTTTGGCAGCCTGAGCTGGCAGGTGAAATTGGTGGCTGTGCAGCCTGACAACTTGGCTGCAGTGCCATCTACTGGTGACGGACTCGGGAAGCAGGAGGCGGATGGAAACAACAGCAGAGGCGGCAAAATGATTTCACAGTTAAACTGAACTGGTTTCAGATTTTATGTCACATCTGTAATAATTTTTTTCTCGCGGTCAACCGGCAAAAGAAATGTACTTGTTCAAAAGCAAAATCATTTTCCAAAGCAAAAGACTAATTTTAGAGTAGTGTGGGTGGGACCACATCTCACCCCACACAACTACGCTTCATATGCTGAATAGTGCATGTGCCATCGGGGACTAAAAGCGGGGGTTGGCTGCCGTGGAGACAGGAGAGTGACAAAAGGATATAAACTTTGACTTAACTGCGAGCCAGCCCTCCAGGGAATCCGGGAAGTTTAAACTTCACCACACCACAAGACACGGAGAAGTACAACACAAAAGCAGCATTTAAAAAGGCCTTTCACTGCGGATGACAAGTCTAATTGAGGCTGGTGATGCACCTGGCAGTAAAAAAGTAGTCCTTCAGTGATGTGACAGCGCCGCAGACACAATTCATGCCCTGTGCATGCATAATAAAACGTGTATCTCTCTATACGGGATGAATGTGAGGAAAAAGAAAGACTATTCATATATTTCTTGTGGTAAACAAGTTGAAATCTTCATGGCTTTGAGTTTGATCATTTTATATGCAGTTTTTTTACTCCAGTATCTTTATCGTCCCTCAGTTTAAAAAGGCTGAAGAGTTTTCCTCACTGCGTGCGAGGATCTGCAATACATCACCAACCACCACAATGAAATGGGACGTTAAGGCTTACGATGACATCATGCAGCAAGCCTCGAGGACAAATATAGATCATGTTTATCTTTAACAGATGATTTATCTGTGACATGGTAAAGAGATCTCCGCCGACTGCTAAGGAAAAGTCTGTGCATTCCCGTGGCCGACAGCTGTTGGAGGTTGTGTCACCTCCGTCGCTGCTAAAGTTAAAAAAACAAAAAAATAGGAAAAACATTCCGCATTGAATGTTACTTCTTTTCGAGAGATGGAATATTTTAAATAGATGTTTGTGCATGTTCTGTCGCGGGTTGTTGGCGAGCCAAAATTGCACATTGATTAACAATTAAACAACCGAGCTGAGAAGAGAGATTATTATGAGACTTAAAGTACAAAAATAGATGAGGGACAAAAACAAAAGGCATAATGCAATCTTTCTTACAGTTCAGGGTTTTTTTTCTTTCTTGCCTCCCTCCTCATCCCCCAAACCCTTGGGAAGCAGCACTCCAAGGTCTTTCATTTGAGCTTGTATTATGCCCCTGTATCTCTGCTCATTTTTCATCCACATTGCATTAAGTATTGATATTGATTTCTTGTAAATGGTGGTGAAATGGATGGCTCGCACTTTTTTGTGTTATTGTTCTACAGCACTTGTAGGTAATTTATTATGGCTGAGGGTCCGGTGAGGCCTCCCAGTTCTCTGTCCCTCCTCCTGATGGAGCACGCCGAACTGACTCACAAAGTACACCCATGCACTGAAAAGGCCACTCGCGAGGAGAATGAAGCATGAAGAAACTGTGCATGCACGCGGGTATACCGGCGCACACGTGCATGCACGGCTGTGTCCCCGTCACTCTCAACATCCCTCACATTCATGGACCCCCTTAAACTAGCGCACATGAAAAAGGTCCCTCTGAAAACACACAGCAATAAACTGGAAACGCTAACTTTACCGGCATTTCTCAATCTTAGCATGAGAGTTGCAGTGGGCATCTATTTTATTTCTCCTTTCGTCCTACTTTTGAATATTATTCTTTTTAGTGCTGTAGCAGCACTTGTTCTGAAATCCATTCCCAGTTTTGTGACAAAGCGTGGCCTTCTTGACAAACTGGAGTGGTTTACTTGCATTGTCATCCGGCCCAATTTCTTTTCCCTGCTGCCGCGGCCCCAGCAGTCTATTTGCATTTCAATAGCCTCTCTGTCTGCCTCTATATTGCCTGATATTATGCCTGCCTTGTATGAATTCGAATTCAATGTCTGCATCTGCTGTTCCACTACCAAACAGTCCTCGTAAGAGGTGAAACAAATGAAATAAGGCTTGCAAGCAAAAGACACTGATAGTGTGTGATGATGTAAAACAAGACAAACACATTATGGGGGCTTGTGTATGGATTACCTTTAATACAAAATCTGTTCACATGCATGTTCGAGTGCATGAGGACAACCTTACAGCAAGGTGATTGCAATTTCCATTATTATTAATAGAAGTATTATTACCTGCAGGCCTATCAATAAGCATGCGCTCACAACACGAGAGTAGAAGAGGGCGCTGCGGTAAAACTGATACGTCCCGTTTACTAACTGTCACCATAATACCAGCACTTGGGCACAAACGCTGGCTGGTGCCAGCGTGTCGGACAGCGAGGGTCACATGACCCACACCAGACTCCCACAGAGGTCTGTCAGGTTTTCCAGGATGCCCTCCTCTCTTTCTCTCCCTCTCTCGCTCTCTCTCTCTAACAGGGTGGGATATATGGCATGTCAGAAGGCCACAGGCAGTTACTGTTAAAGCCAGGAGGATTTACCGGAATTTCTGCTTTTAAAAGATATAAAGCATCAGCGTCTGATTAATCTCTGTTCATGGGATATTGGAGAGAGGATGTAAAGGGGAATATCGGTTGAGCTGCACATCCTGTGCTTCCTTTTGAAAATTGTGTTTTAGATTTCACCTTGGGACCACAGTGCTGCACTCAGTCCCTTTCTCCAACACAAGATGTTTTGTTGTATTCTGATAATAGCCCGACTTTTTCTATTGTTTAAATAAGAGCAGAAAATGGTTCATTTTTAGATACAGACATAACAGCATGTCTCCACCCCTCCTCTTAACGATAACCTCTGCCAAATGTAGCTTCTGTTCAGAAACAATTAATACCAGCCAGTGTTCGGGTGCACAGGCAGGCTAACAGCTGTGTTTGGGCCACTTGTTGTGCCTCCAGCACGGATAATTACAGCAATCCAAAAGCAGAGCAGCCGCTCGGGGAGTTTAATAATGTACAAGTAGTCGCTATCTCACTCACTCACTGACGTGTAATTTAGATCAATCAAAAAATATGGCATGGCTATGAAACCAGTGCCTTTGATAATAGTTGGCAGGTAGCAGTCACCCCATGTTGTCGAAGCATCTGATATAAAAGGCTTCATTCCGCCTTCCATCAAGGGGCCTGGTGTGCTAGGATCTGTAACCCAGGCAACAGATACATAAAGCATTATGGGACTTGATTTAATTTGTCTAAATGGGAGCTGGAGTATCTTGGTTCTCAGTTCGAATGTCCCTGTTAACCACCACTACAATGTAATGGGCTCCTCAACTTGGAGCTGCTGATTGTGTCCTGCTGGTGTAGAAGCTTTTTGACTATATCCTGTTTTCTGACTATGTGTGTGCGTGTGTGTGCGTGTGTGTGCGTGATACCGCGTGTACACATGCAAGCATTGTACGCGCATGTCGCTGTATTCGTGGCCGTGTACACACAAACAATTTTGGAGTTATAAAAAAACATAACTGAGGAAATTACAAAAACTTAAATCTCAGTCAACTGTGTCACTGGGCAACAAAAACACATCTTTCAGAAAACAGTGTCTTTCATAAATGTCCTATAAACGATCCTGGCAGGGCTTTGTTTCCTTGGAGTTCCCACCATCCGCCTTTTAAATATTTTGGGGTCAGTAATTTAACTGGAGGCTAAAGCTTTATTCAGCATTATTAAGCTTTCTATGTATGTGAAAGCCATGAAAGTCATCACAGGTCAGGCTTTGTTCTGAGGAATGAACTCCTCAGCCCGATTTGGTCCATTGTGTCGTCTCGTACGTATGAGCTCGCTGTTTCAGCCCATTTGAAGAACCATTTGAACCAAGACAATTTAGCAGGTAATATGCGGGTATCATTTTCTACCTTTGCATGGGCCTCTCCTTGCCTCTGGCTTGTTTTAAACTATCAGAACAATTGAAGTGGCTCCCTCTCCCTGTCCTACTTCTGACATCCACTCTTTTTCCCCCCGCTCCCTCCGCTTTCAACCCATGGGTCTTTGTTTTAAATGGCAATTCATCCCCGTTCGTCCGCTCAGCCACGTTAAACATCAATTTCCTCACCGAGCACACATTACGACCCAATAGAAGAAATAAAATCTCAGCCATTTATTGTGCGACTCCCCCTCCTCCCCTTTCTGGCATGGCTATCCACCACTGGCACCCTCATCAAAGCAGCCCACATCCAACAACACGAGAGCAGCTACACAACAATGCCGATGCCATTCGACTTCCTCTTAAGTCGTTTTATACTCCCTGCAAAACAGTAACGATTTCAAGGGCCTTTGAATTCCTCCAAGAGCCACCAGCTTTATAAAACATGCATGAGGTGTTCAGTAAACAATGCCCAATGGTCTTATTCCTTTTAAATAAAACTATTTCCATGAGATGTAAGAGAGGCTTTAATATTGCCTTAAATATTAAAAGAGAGAACTGAGCCTCATCAATTTTTCATTTATTGGGCCCGCGTGTAAGGAGTCATCAATCTCAAAAGAAATTACTGACATTTTCATTTCAAATAAAAAAGGGTACACTTTATCCAGCGGTAATAGGGATTGCCACTCTTACACAGGGAGCATTAAATGGCTTCTGGAGTGCTGAAAATGAGAACATTTTCTTTTTTTTTTGTCTCAGAACAGATTGCGGTTTTTAACCTTGTGAAGAAAACATGCATGAAATCGCTAAATAAAAATGCAACGTATTACCCCGCGAACACTCAGGCTTTTAAGGGGGAATGCAGTTCATTACAAATCAATAATAGTCCACCTTAACAAGTGCATATTCTCGTTTTCAACAAGCCCCGACTCGCCGTGAAGTAATAGCCACCTGGCTGGTTTGCCGCTCGTTGATATTGATATGCCGTGACATAAATTCATTGTTTGATTCCATCGCTGTTATGATATATTGTTATAAATGTCTCCATCATTACGGCACCTCTCCGCCTGTTTGCCTTTAGGCTTGAAGGTTTGTAATTACTGCACAATAAACAAATGGTTTGGGTAATGGGGGAAAAAGGTCTGGGGGCCTACAGGCACTGTGAGAGGATTACAGCGAGAGGAGGCCACTTTTCACCCCCCAAAAACCCCTCAACCCTGACTACAAGGCCTGTCCCATGACTCCCCACAACCCCCCCCTCCCCCCTGTGGAATCACCCTCGCTGAATTATTAATCGCAGAGCGGTGTTGATATATCATCAAATGTGTACATACACCTTAGAGGTGGGGGGGGATAAGGGTTACAGTAGGGCAGGATTTATAACAAAAGCTTGACACATGCTGCTAATTCACCTTGACAACACTGTCACTTCCTGCTCCGTGAATAATTGTGCAACAGAAGAAGAGTTTGTACGCGGCCTCACTGCCAGGCACTTCCCGACGCATGCGACTCCGGCCGTAATGGATGAATGTGTGTTTATAATTTCTGTACACAAGTCTGGTTGTCAGTCGCCCGCTCACCCTGCGTGCCGCTGTCTCATTTGCATAGGTAGATTGAGACGCCGCGAGGGTAACGAGGTCGGCCGGCGTGTTGGTGATGGAGGACACTGATGAATAGAGCTCCTTCCCCATCATGGCACCTTTGTAAATGTTTGATTAGTTTTGAATGGATTACTGTTAGATTATCGGGTTTGGGGCCCAAACCGAGACACGGCTCCTCTACTCTGAGACAGTCCCTTACGGGTGTCCCGTGACAAAGCGGCGAGCTGTGTGGAGAGGGGAGGAGGGCGGAGGCCATGTTTGTTTATGCAGAGTTGTCGAAAAAATTTGATGACTTGGAATAATGGGTTTCGGAAAATAAGGCCTCCTGAGGTTAGAGAAATCATATCAGAGGTGATACAGTGAAGAAAGACACATAAAAAAAAAAAAACTCTAGATTCTTCAATTTGCAAACTTTTATTGAGTCTAATTCCATATTTCTGGAACTGTGCTTGTTCCACTGCTTCCAATATCGGCTCAGGATTCCAGGGATGTTTAATGAGTTGGTGAGAATCTTGTAGTCAGACGGCTATAAATTCCCCGCGGCTGCTGTAAGACGCTCTTATATTGCTTGTGTGGCAATCAGACTGGTGATTATATGGGTAATGAAACATGTGCCTCCTCCCAGCCCCTTCCATTGCCTGTCTCTTTCCATCTCTCTCCCTAACTTTTCTTTCCCTCTCTGGTTAAAGCCGGTGATGGATGTGGTGTAACTATTTGAGGGGGAGCAGTAACCCATCAGTTCCGAGGCCTATTACCCACAGTTGGAGGCTGGGTAGAGGGGGTATGAGGCGTGGAACGGTGACACCGTGTATAGCGGGCTGCCTCAGAGGTTTAACGTTAACCCCACTGCCCACCCCTGACGCCCCAACCCACACCCCCATTTCCAATCCATTTGCGGGGGAAACCTGTCTGGCATCATGTCGGCGCCGCTGCCACTGCGCTCCGCTCGCTCTCAATCTGTTTAGCTTCCTGTTGTGACCTTTCATACAGTCAAATATATTAGCGAGTGGTGCACTCTCATTAAAACAGTGCATTAACCAAAAGACTCTTTGGAGTCTAAATGACAGCCGAAGGAACTGAAAGCTAATAGCCGTGGGCAGTTGGGGAAACTTAACTCATGAATCAGCGCGCTAACGCTGGAGCAGCAAGCCTGGAGCGCTGTAAGCGTATGGCATAATCTCCACTGCCTCCCCCCTTCCTCTCCATCTCTCTCTCCCTCTTGCCTCCCTGATCTCCTTCATTTTCCTTTTTTTTCCCGCTCTCTCCTTTCTCCCCCTCTAACTGCTACTTATCTCTCACATTCGCCATCACCGCTACGTTCACATTCCACTTCTCCCTGACACATTTATGCTTTTTCTCTCACTCTTTTACTCAATCTTCCTTCTCTCGTCCTGCTATCTTATTTGTTCATTTCATTCCCTGTTCATTTCATCCCGTGTCCCCCTATTGTATTGCACTCGTTGGTGCCATCATTTCTACTTTCCGCCTCCCTGCTCATATACTTCTTTCCCTGTGCTCTCTCTCTAACTCTTTATCCACTCTTATTGTTTTCAAAGGGGGGGAAGAAAGAGAAGAAAAAAAAAAAGTGGACAGAAAAAAGACAGAGAGAAAGAGAGCGCATACGAGAGAGTGGAGGGAGATGAGTAAAAGAGGAGAGACTAAAAGCTCATTACTTTCCCCCTGATGGAAGAAAATGAGTGAGGGGGCAATAATAAAGCTTGAATTTTTCAATACTGTTAAAAATGGGGCTCTGACAGCTCGCCGCCAGAACAAGGGACAGGCGCCGACAACGCATGGTGAGCCACCGAATTAGCAATACCATACATCATAAAATCTAATTAAATCAAGGAGCAGAATCAAATTAGTTTTCTGTGACTCAAACCGCCCGCCAAAAGGGCTCTATTAAATGAGCTGTAGAGGGGGAATTAAATAATTCACAGTGAGGGATTTTGCATTTATACAAAAATTGTGCACTTAATTGTCCGTGCTATATTACAGATTTGGCCTTATGTTAACAATGAGCCTAAAGCACACTTACTCGTGCGCGCTGGGCACACATTAGGGCCTACATGGTCGACAAGGCTTCAAACTAAGGGGATATTAGAGTAACCATTGGCTTGATGGCACTAGTGTGGTGGAGCACGGGGGTCTAGAGGAGGCAAAGGATATCTGATCACACTCCAATGAGCCATAACATGCAAAATGAGGGAGAGGGTCAAATAGTGGTTTGGATGTTAATATTAGACGAGATATTGTTGATGCTTTCAGATTTGTTTGTAGGAGTTATTAAGAAACCCACAGGTAGACCATCAAAACCTAAACATGTCAGATGAAGTTCTGTCAGGAAAATGGAGCACTTTTGTTACAGCGCCGTGCGAGCGCTCAGCCATCCCAGCCACTCTCTTCGTCTCTCGCCCACATCTTTCTTTCCCCCTCTCTTTCAATCTCTCCATCTCCGGCGCTTCCCTCCCCGGAATCAAAACAGCACAACTTTATTATAGTCGCTGTCAATACCGTAATAATAAAAGCAGGCGGAGGGGACAGACTACCATATTACACTTTTAACAAGAATATAGCAGATGCACATTGAGTGAATATTGAGTTTTAAAACTTGTCGGCGTGTGATTTGTGGCCCTGTCAGTCCAAATATTTTTCAATGTCGCCGCAGCAAGCCGGGGCTGTCACTTCGGCGGTCAGCTGGGACGGGGGAAGGCAAAACACAATGATCTGGCCCTTAATGGAGAACCGCTGGGACTGGCATGGAGGTGATGAAGCACTGTTTAGTTTGCGGGCTGCGATATTTCGGCTTGGGGACGCTATTATAAAACATAGTGTTATTTTGTCAGATTTCAATCATGAGCCAGGTTATTTGTCACCTGCTGTCACATTGTTGGGGCAAGTCAGGCTGACGGTGAAATATGACCTGTGTCAGCCCAACCCCCCACTCTGGAGAAGACCGGAGTTTGCTTTAGTCTCGAGGTAAAACTAAAGAGAACAAAATGGATGTGGTGTTCAAATTTTTGTCTCATTATGTCAATAAAAGGCAAAAAATCTATTAAAATTCTGTTTTATTTAATTCACACAGCAGGGAGTTTTTATCTCATTGTAGACTTCTCTTCTTTTTTCTTCTTCTTCGTTGTCCAATCGCTCTTTCATTATTTTTCTTTTGTCACTTTGGATTGAGTTTTACCGTCTTGGGGAATCATTTTCTGGAGTAATCACGGGTCTCAGTGCATCTTTGTTTAGCAAGAGCGACAGTGTTAAGTATTTTCATAGAGGAAGCCCCCAGGGAGCCACGGTTTAATTTCCTCAAATATAAAGTGCTCTTTGATGGGCTTTACTGCACCTAAGACTTATTGTGCTTCCTTACAGGCTCCATGTTAAGATAAAAACAGAGTTCATCCTTTCTTGATGCCCCATGTTGATCATGAGAAGTCACAAACGCCCAGTTGGACATAAGAACATCCAGGAGGGGGTCAAATTCAAAGACCCCTGTGTTCTTGAAGATTTACCTCTTTTCTAATTTTCAAGAGCATCCGTTTTCTTTCTCCTATCTGTTTTGTAACATTCTGCGATTTAACAACACCTTGGTAGATATTATAGGAAATAAAATAAATTTAGTTTGAGTGCAGATAAAAATGTGGTTTAGTAAAGTTCAAGCACACAGCTCAGTGACATATGATTACACCCAATGCACACTTACTCCTGACAGATGCCATGCAGAATACCTCACTGCATTGTATGATATTTAATTTTCCTTTTCAGCGGTTACATCTCCTGAATGTGAAACATAGAGGAAAACAAGAAATGGGCTCCTCGATTTGCTTATTGACATTGAAACCTGCTTTTCAGTTCACTGTACATATCAGCTGCTCAGACACCCATCAGTAGCTTAATTTCCACATCGTATCAGTTTATTTCCCTGTCGCCCTTGTCTTTGAACGTCATGGCCTGTAACCAAACACAGGAAAGGTCTCATCCCTATTTCTTTATAAAAACAGGCTTTTTCCTGAATCTATGAGGAATGAATGGCCTGTATGCACCAATATTTTAGACTGTCTATAGATGCTGCTGATACTGAACTGTCAACATAAAAATATGCAAACAACATTTTATCACTGACACTTCCTGCTGTAGGTTGAGAGACAGGGTGACATTGTGTACTTCGTCATCCATCATAGTCACCCACTCTTTCTGCATATCTCATCTCTATTAGTGGACGTTTAACAAACCGCTTTTGTGAATGGACCAAAACATGCAACAAACTTTTTGCAAATGAATTCCTCCATGCATTCAATGTCGCTCTGACATGTGCAGTGCAGCACAAAATACTAGCACATGCAATCCGGTCCACACATAAGCAAACACACACAACAACCATTAGCTTTGGCTGACACGGTAGCCATTAGCACACTGTTTCTAGTTGTGTGCAGAAGAAAAATCATTTACATAATGTGTGTTTTCCCCAAATGGTGTGAACAAGCGGCACTCTGTTTAGGTTTCCTGCTGGCAAATGTTTCAAACTGACCTTGGGAAACGGTCCATCCGCTAACGCTATGCAGTTACGTCCATAATGGGCCTTTTACTTGTTTTTGTGTATATGTGTGTGTGTGTCTGCAAGCATGCAGATGTGAGTTTGAGAGTGTGTGTGTGTGTGTGTCTTCGTGCACACACATTTACACATTCCTCTGTGTGTACAGCAGATGACTCTGTGCCAGCCGGACAGCTTTTATATGTATTAATATTAATATGTACCTGAGCTGCAGCCCATCACATCCATGCCCCGTGGTGCAGGGTGTCCAAGGGCGGCCATTATCGTCCCGTTCTGACTGTCAGTGAACCTGGAGGAAAGTAAGATAGGCACGATGACTACCGTGCTGGGGTCAAACAGTCAGGCTAATACCGCTCAAACCACCGGGAGGGTGGAGGATACTGTAAAATATGCTTGGAATGACATGCATCCGTTTGTACCGCAATTCCATATGAAATGCATGCGCCCGTGGGTACGTGCTCGAGGCCTGTACGTCATCTTGCATACATAAAGCCCAGACACAGGCACACTTGCCCTTATATACACACACACCAACACATAGAAGACAAACCATGTGTACTGTGAAAAAGAAAATCCCTTCATACTGATGTTTATCAGGCATCTCTCCATGTTTAATCCAAGACTATTCTTTCCCTACGATGTTGGTGTCTTGGTCCTGAGGGCAGTATTGATGATAATGTTAACCATGTCCCATAAAATCAATCAATCAATGGAATATTAAATGTATATGTCTGGGAGGTTGTCAGTGGAGCGCTCAGGGGTGAATCTCCAATAGCCTGTCAAGGTTTATTGCCTTTTATGGGGGCGGGATCCTCCAAAGCACTGTTTCCATGAAAATACACCTGTACAGTATATCAACGAGGCTGTGACATCAGAGTTACAGACGAAAAGTGAACAGAACCAAACACTTTCCGTCTTTTTCTCAACCCCCCACTCCTCTCTTTTATGCACATTGACAGAAACACACCCCCTAGCACCACTACACAAAATAGATGAATTTTGCTTCAACAAAGGCAGCGTGGTAATTAAATGTAAGATAAGGCCATTCAGAATGTCCGAGACTGTGCCAGGCAAATATCCTGATCAGCTTAAAATCAACCAAGTGGGACAGAATAACAAAAATCCAAATTGGTTGGTCTAGATCAGCTTGATAGGGCTTTCAATATAATACACAACAATGGCCAAAATGAATGGGAATCAAATTACAAGAGCCGTGATATGGCATGGAGCTGCATGGGGGAATTCAAGCACAATCACTTCTCAATGTGGCTTCCAATATTGCAGCCAATCCTCGCACGATTCATATCCGATCACAAATAATGTTTATCACCCTCATATCTCTCTCCCTAATGGAAAAGGCCTAGTGTTGGGGTTTAAGGACTGCATTCATTTTTAATGAGGTCTGGGCATTGGCCAGAATGAAATGAACAGGCAGGAGAGTTTTGGGCCACAGCATAGCGAGGACTGGCAGTAAAAGGTCGATCCATTCTTTCTAATTTGACCAGGTTACGTGTGACTATAAGTTGTTTCGCTGTTTATTACAACCAAGTGACCTTCTCACAGTAATGGTACAGAGTTGTTTAGAAAAAGGGTAAAATCTTTCTCCTGGTAGGAACTTTAAAAGGGTTGCACCACCTTAAAAACATGGATTACGACAACAAATAGCACCGTGGTGGTTTTGAGTGGTTTCAAATCCCTAACGCTGAGGTCGAAGCCTTTGTGTAACCTCAGCGGTTGCTGCATGCGTTTTTCCATTTCCAAAATTCTCCGCCTGTCATATATTCCATGCTTGTAGGACTTTGATATTCTGTGTGTTCACCTGATTTTCAACCAACAAAATTATGCACTTACAGAGCTAAAAAGGGAATTTATATCACTTGAACCAGGTAATTCCCTGCAGTGTTTATGAGTTCAGAAGGACCATCAAATTTCATGTAAAATAAGCTCTCATGCAGGAGAAGACGCTCATATTTTATGTCTAATTCTGGAGGAGAAGATGTATTTCCTGCTTCCCCAGGAAGCATGATTGGTGTGTGACTGCGTGTCGTGACGAGATCACTTGGCGGAGGCTGAGGATAAAATGTCGCTTAGGATAATGTGATTGCCCTTAAGGTACAAGGGGGTGAATTATATTCCCTGATTTATAATCTGAAAATTAAAGACTCACTCATTTTCTAATTTAATTCCACCTTCAATGGAACAATGTTCACTCTGAGCCAAATTGGCGAATAATGTTACTAATTCAGATGCAGATGTAATTTCTATTCGGGGGGCTGCGGCACGTAGTGATGAACGAGTCCCGGATGGATCGTTGCCACTCCTATCTCCCCGTCTCGACAATTCCCCAGCAGTTGTGATAATAACCTGAGCAATAAAGGAGGGAGAGGCAGTGCTACCCTGTTCCACTGCTCATACCCCAAGTCATCTGATACTTCACCTAATAGTATTTCTGTCCTTTCCTGTGTCACTCCGTCTTCAGTCAGCTGACACGGTGCTCTTCCATACAGGAAACAGAATACCATCGAAGTGAAACTGCATTAACACAAGGACTCTTAATAAGCTGCATAATTACTGCTGCCTTCTGCAATACAAAAAAGTCATTGCAATAAATCTGCTGTTAAAAACTTGATTGAATGCAGGGTAAATGTCAAGGTAATTATGAAGCGGTGAGGGTTAAAAGCAACGTTAAATCCTCCCGCAGAGTGGTGACATTCAAGCAAAGGGGGAAGAGATAGCAGGGGAGGAAGGAGGAGAGCGACAGAGAGAGGGCCGAGTTTATAAATGTATCAGCCAATACGAATCTAACGGCTCCTCACTTGTCACTGGCCTTTTATTTACGACTGCAAACCATTTGAGATATGACCTCTCTACGGCTGGTTTCTTCCTGCGCGCTAATGGGTCCATTAAGAACAGAATTCATCATGTAAAATATCATAATGACACAAACACGTTCAGTCGGCACACCGGAGCGTTGAATTACGGAGTCCTGCTTTAGCAATTTCCACGCTAGCTCACTTGACCTGGTTGGGGGAGCGACACAAAACTCTCTGTAACCACAAAGTGCGGAAGGTCACCAAGTGGAGAAGAAGGGGGACAAAAGGAAACGCGTTCAGCCACTTCCACGTCAGAGGATTAGGGAGGAAGTCTGCCGCATCACGTCTTCCACCTCAGCGCCGAGCAGCCATTCAGATGACGGAATACAAGTATTTAGCAGAGGGGGCTGGCAGAGGTCAGGTCATTTACTCGCCGTTCAGCCTTGGCGAGGAGTGGAGGGGTCAGGTGGGGTGTGTGTGTGTGTGTGTGTGTGTGTGTGTGTGTGTGTGTGTGTGTGTGTGTGTGTGTGTGGGGGGGATGACGAGTCAGCTGAGGGGCTGTGTCGTGTGCCTCCTCTTCAGAGCCTAATGATCTGCCGAGCATAATGACCCCGAGACGACGGGGCCTCCACAAGCCTCGACTATAGGCCTCCTCCAGCCCCTGCTCACACTCACTTCACTTCAGAAATAATGTGAAAGGAAAGATTTTTTCTCTCTCGCTGTTTTGTTCTCGCCCGGTATACACCCCCCCGCCCCACTCGCTATCCACCCCCCAGCCACTGTACAAGCCAAGGCTCCATGACAAAAAGCCAATAGAGTTAGCTGCCAAGGCTTGGAGCTCTGAGAGGGATAACTGGCGCAGAAGGTTAAAGCAACAATGTGCTCAGCCCCATTGAGCTGCTCCTTCTGTGTCGAAAGTGAATGTGTATGTGTGTAAGTGTGTGTGCATTTGTGTGCGCGCGTATCTTAAAATTAGCGTGTGTGTAAGGTGTCAAGGGTTGTTAAAATGTATATGCTCCGATATGTCTAAAAGAACACCTGTTCACTTGTATATTCCGCAGCTTGCCAAATAATGAGGGCCTCATTTGATTTCAATCAAACCTTAGTTATGAGTTTAAGAGTTGAGAAGAAGCTCAGCGTGTACGATGAAAGAACGCGCAGAGTAAAGCGCACGCAGGCTCCGTAATAGCCTCTGTAGAAATGCTAATTATTTGCTTCTTTCACTTTGAAACGCCGACCAAAACGCAGTCATCTGACAGGCCGCGAGGTGAAAAGCAAATAGTCTGGATTTTCATATAACGAATGGCTCTTTCTCTCTTACAGGTAACACTTTCAAGGCTACTGCTTCTCCACAGAAGGGACAGAGGCACCATGAAAGGTGTGATATCTCCCCTGTCCGCGGAGCCATAATGGTGCCTTGTTTGAAAATGACAGGTGTACGAATGAGGCCCTCTATTTCCTCCCTAAGTACGGCAAAGCGTGGTCATTCACTCTGCTTTGTTTTTAGCGTAATAGCCCCATTTACAAAACGTCGGTGAAATTAATGTGGGACAAACGCAGCGGTAACCGAGCCAACTAATTTTTGCTCATTCAACTTGAATTATTAATAGGTGAGAAATATACCATATGCTTTCAGAGGAGCGGCATACATTCATTTTATACCGAATCGCTGCTGTTTTGTGAAAAGTATAAGTAGCTTAACTGCTCTTTTCAAAACGGGTGACTTATATGGAGGCTCTAATGATGTATAAATCAGGTCGTGTAATTACGCTTCCAGCTGCTGCCCTGGGCTCGGCTGAAACTATAGGCCCTCAGCACCAAGAGCTGGAGCCTTCATCACCTGAATCTCTTTTAATCAAGCGGCACTAGTTTTCTCTGCTCAGATCACATTATTATGAGTTATTGAGAGAGAGAGAGAGAAAGAGAGAGAGAGAGAGAGAGAGAGAGAGAGAGAGAGAGAGAGAGAGAGAGAGAGAGAGTTCACAGCTGTATGTACTTATGAGTGGGTGTGAATATGTGTGTGGGGTATAAAAGTGTATGTTTGTACATTTGCAAATATGCCATGTGTGTAAATCTGCTCATACACTTTACTAGACACTAAATACTTTTATCTTATACTATAAATATAAGTAGGCTTAATACATTTGTCTGAATAATATATGCGTGTTTGCGTGTGTGTGTATAAAAGAGGTATTAAAAGTGTTCGTTAAGACATTTGCAAACACGCCATGTGTGTAAATATGTGCAAATGTGTGCATACGCTGTCTCATACAGCATTGTTCCTATAGTATAAATAAAACACCCATAATACAAGTTCACTTTGTCTGAAGATATATATAAATAAAACAAAAAGATTGATAAAACATCATCCATCAGTGTTGGTAACTCCACAGCCCGGCTCCCCTGCACAGCTCTGTCACATCAGGTTTAGTGTTGGCTTTAGCAGAAAAGTACTAGAACACGGTTTTGTCTTGGTGAAGAGATGGGGCACCACCTAGTGCACGGCCACTGCAACAGCTTCCAGCCATCTTCACCTTCAGCTGAAACATTTGTTGTTGATTTAATTCTTTATTCTTTAACGCATTCAATATACTGTACATTTACTTAACATATGCAGTAAATTTTGATTTTAAAGACATTTGTATTCACTGTGTTGATATAAGCAGTAACAATCCCAGGTCCGGATGTAACAGGAGTGGGTGTTAAACATCTGCATGAAGCAGCTGAGACCCTCTCACATCTTTAACAAGCACCCGAGTCTTTGTGAAAACATTGGATTTCAGCTGTTTGTAAAACTCTGTTCAAGAATCAGATCAGAAAACACTGTCGGAGCGATAGGGAAAAACGGGTATGAGGGTGATATGTGTGAGGTCTTTGTTTGTCTAAAACTCTATCTTTGAAAAGCCATACGCTTTGCATATACAAACTCAATTTGTTTGGTAGAGCAGAGAAATATGCAAAGCGCGGCCGTCCCACTGATCTGGAATAAGGACTGTGTGAAACAACAAAGGCCAACCACTGACTTACGGCAAATGTACAACAATGTGTTTTCAAATGTTTCTCTTCCAGAGAAAAGCTGTGGCGTGGCGAAATGCTGAAATTTAAATGTGCATGCCGGGTGTTGTATTAGCATCCTTTTGTCATGGCACGCACAGCATCAGTGTGCACCTCCACCTGAGGTCACACACATCGTCTCACACACACACACAACTGTTATTTTCCCTGACACGTTTCGAGTATAGCTTGGCTGATTTAAAACAATGTTCATGAGTTTGTGAGTAAATATCAAGAAGGTATGACCACTTTATTTATGTAATCAGCATTTGTGGCTATTGATCATCCATCAAAACAAAGCCAGCATGTCTGCTTATATATTTATGAGGGCCATATTCAATAAAATGACTTATTTGCTAATCTTTAAAAATAAACGATCTACACGATAATACACACCGACACAAAATGACCACTTGATAAACTGACGGAGAATCTTCTCATTTTCTTAAACATCCTCCACGCTGGACGTTTGAGACAAAGACGGAAATCTTAGTGAGCAGAGTGAAACCGCATAGGGATTAATGAGCGAGCGCCTCCTTGTTAATTGTCACATCAAACAAACAGGTCCTAATTGGCAAAGGTTCCAGCCTGGTGCTAAGTGGACACAGAGTGGGCGCTGCCTCTAGATCGCTCTCTTTGTCTGCTTTCATTAGTGGGTCAAGCCCCTACATTAAGAAGCCTACACTGGAGTCGTGTTTTCTTTGGTGGGTAATGAAACACACACCTGCTACTCTCCGCCAATGAATAGAAACTTGAATCTAATATCACCATCATGTGGCTTCTATTAGTGTTTACAATGCCCGTGTTTTGTGTTGATTTTGCATTTGCCCGTGTTGCGGCACATGCACGCTTGCGCCTCTATTTGTGCGGCAGTTTAAGGAGGAAGACGGCGGAGACGTAAAAAAAGGGCGAAATATTGTGTGAGAGAAGAATAAAAGAGCAAAAAGGAGAGGAGGGAGATGAAGGGTGGAAACTCACATTCAAGCAGAGAGGTCAGTCCCGAGTTCAACTTCTCAAACAAGTCGCAGCGTCTGGTCTGCGGCTGCCTGAAGAAAGACAGACATGAAATAAACCGAATACGTTTAACATTTTTATAACTTTCACCATAAATTTCTTACATTTATGATCTAGAGATGCGAGCGATCATATTTATTTAATTGATTGATTTTAGTAAGCAGCTGCAAGAATGTGGCCGGATCGGATACATTTGAGATAATTTAAATTGAACTGCTTAAATTTTCTTTTTTGATTTCATATACATGCGCACACACTCATGTGCTCGCACACACAAACATGCTGCTCCATCGTGAAATGCTAATTTATGATTAGCATCCTTATGCAGTGGTGTAATTTCACAAAAGCCTTCCCACAGTGGTGCACAAAAGACTCATTCACTGCAAGAGCTGCTCTGTGTGGGGAAGAATTATGGCACGCAGATGAATTCATTCATGTGGCAAAGGATTTATTCGATAATTATAGACCTTCACAGTTTTAATGCCACTTAATGAGGAGCTTGCATAGTGTGATTCCTACTTGGGCTGACGAATAGATGTTGGTTTTTACTATGGTGTTTTTTTTGTTTTGGTCCGCGCAACATCTGTGAGCCTTTCGGTGCGACGAACACTCCGAGCCAGTGGTTGTGGGGCCTCGTATTAAGCCGTTAATTAGTCGGGCTGGTGGACGACTAGGAATAAATATTGTGGTTATCAGGGTTAATACACAACTAAAATACCTCAACTCTCACCCTCTCTATACTGTAACTTATAATTGCTGTAATTAATGTTCTAATGATTAATAGTAATCTATGAGCGCTTTCTTAACCTAATTAAAAGATAACTTAAACATTTTAAATAAAATTACCTTGTTAGTTTTTCACCTGACATGTTGTGCTTTGTTTACCTCTGCAAGAAGCCGGCGATAAACACAGACTCATGCATCATCTGGTTCAAGGCCGTCGCTCTCTGACAACAGTGTTTACCATAATGCCAGTCTTAATGCCTCATAGCCATGTTGTTGTGGAGAGGTAATTAAGTTGCCAAAGTTTAATTGCTCAATCATCAGCGGTTAACAAAGAGGCGTCAGTGCCCCCCCCTATACTTTCAACGTACCATATTTTATAATGGCCAACAATTACAGCAAGGGCCCTTTAGCTGGAATAGCACTAGTAAAAGCTGCCGGCACTAATGAAAAGCTATAATCACTCCACCCACAGCAGTTATTAGTAGCAAATTATGGGTCAGTTGAGGGGCTAGCAGCTATATGCATTAAGATAAATAACACCGCAGCTTGTGGCAAAGCAGTGAAAATGAATGAGGAGCATATGTATCTCTGATTCGACCTATGATGCATTTTCTGTGTTTTAAAATAGTGTCACTATTTAATTATAATTGATGCAGTATCAGGGAGATTTTCCAAATTTAGCCTTTGTAGACAAAATACGATTTTACATGTATGCATATAGATATATAAACCTTGCTCTGTGAATTTATTGACCCCCATTTTGTAAGACACTTTTGAAATCTTGAAGGCCAGACTATTTTCCTTTGCGATCAGAACTGTGCCTTGCAAACTCTTTAATTGCAGCATTACTTTGCAGAGTGGAGCACGACCCCTTTCTCTCCTTCATCCCCTGCTCCCTTTCTATTCCTTTCACTCCTCGTCTTCCTTTTCAGTCCTTCTCCTCTGCCCTGCTCGGTTGCTCAGCCAGGCCTGGTGGAATGCTCCGTCTCTTTGATCAAGTCTTCATTATCGCTGACTCCGTGACGCTCGGCTGTCTGACGCAAAGGGGGCTAGCTGAGGGAGAAGCGTGGCCTCCGTGTGGAAAAGGCCTCTCCACACAAGACTGAACAATCGCCAGGCATCCCGCCTCCGTTAATGAGAAGCATCCCCATCCGCCGCAGTCCCCCGGCAGCCTCCACCAGGTGGAATGCTTGGCCCCTGTCACTCATAGCATTGCTGAGGGCTATTAGCAATTCATTAAGTGACTGACTGAGCGCCTGGCTGTATCAATTAGGGGATAGTTGATATGTCTGTTATTGTCAGACTCTGTTTGAGATTGCACTGCTTTTCATTCAGTGTCTCCTTTTGGTTGCTTGCAGAGACAGGGATGTTGCATTCATAGTTTTTGTGTAAGGTCCCTTGCAGGATAGATGAAAAGAATTTAAAACAATAAAATTATATTGTATCTTATTTGTTTTGGATCCTGCTCTTAAAAAAAGAGAAAAGTGTTGCCATCTGGAGGTAAAATGAAGTATTGTCAGATTCTCTGTCGATAGAAGTTGGTGGCATCATGGCAACCCCTGGGCCTCTGGTTGATTTGGATTAACTATGGTCGTATTTGTTTTGAGTTCAAACTGCCTTTGTCTGTATCAAAACACAGACATTTACCAATTCCAACCACCGCTTGTGGTAAAGAGGTAAATTTGGATTTCCAGCCGACAGACGTCTGCCAGTAAATCGGTTCATGAATTAACAGGAAGAAGAAATAAAACAGAAAGTTTTCCAAAAGCGATGGCAATTTCAGTTAATATTTTGCAAGGTGTAAATCAGTATACATAAAATTTGCTTAACAGCCAACACCTTTGTGGCGCTGCCTGGGTAATGAATAAAAATTCTCCAAAGAGTCGACCGTTGTTTAGAGCCAGCTAGGCAAATCTCAGGCAAATTCCCCTTGTTGTTCACAAACATGATTCCTCATTTCACTTTATACATTTAGATAAGAGCGCACTTCTTTGCATGCTTCTTTTCATGCCGTCATGTGGCTTCAAACTGCAAGCCCATCCATCTCTGTTGCTACGCATTCACAGAGGCCCTCTGTGAAGAAAATTATACTAAAGCCGATAAAATTAAACGTGCATGCATCCATTTACTCACCAAGGGCTTATTTGCATTAAAACAGATGTAAATATGGGTTCCCATGAATTGAAATTCCTGCTCTTTCATGCTTGTAACTGTCACTGTCGGTGACAACTTGTGAAACATCTGCTAAATGACTAAAACTTATGTAATACTGCACAAAATAATGGTAAACTTGAAATCTATAAACTGAATCTTGTGTATATTTTGTGATCTTTGCATTTTTTGATCCCACTGTATATGTATTAGTATGTATTAGTATGTATATGTGCATTGTATCTGTAAAAGTGACGTTCCATTCTTAAATTTGCCGTTCCTGTAAGTTTATAGGTCTAGACATAAGTCAACTATAGTTGTCGTCATTCACACAACAGT
Organism: Hippoglossus stenolepis; assembly: GCF_022539355.2. NCBI lineage: Eukaryota > Metazoa > Chordata > Actinopteri > Pleuronectiformes > Pleuronectidae > Hippoglossus > Hippoglossus stenolepis. The sequence continues at coordinate 17,110,503 of NC_061494.1, read as the reverse complement.
GCTGGCCCCTCATAATTAAGTCTCTATATCCATGCAACACTGTCTACGTAAATCTGCTGGTCTGTTGTGAGAATACATTGAAATAACAACAGCGGATGTGTGGAGATGATAAACAGTCCCTGGAACACTTAAAAATGCAGACAAAGAAAGTCACACTCCTTCTGGCTCAGTCTGCAGAGTAATAACACTTAGGTAGGTGACAAGGGAACACAATCAAAAACAGTCCGATGTTGGCTGCATTTTGATCAGAGCGATATACGGAAAAGCAACAAAAGACGTGGGGATAGTGATAACGCCAATTATCACATTTTGCTCGGCGGTCAGAGGCAACAGCATTAAACCAAGTCACCATTACCTGATAAATGGCTGAACAAAACTCTTTTCTCCCCTGTGAAATTGTTTGGCAGCCATTAGCAATGATGTGTAATGCCAGTGATTGACGTCGCCGTCTACTTAGCTGTGACGAGGGATGCGTGTGTGTACGGGGAGGGGGTCAGTGGGCTGGTGGGGGTGCAGTGCAGGGGATTGATCGGGGTCTGTGTTGTTGCCAAACGGGGGGTGAGGGTGTATTGGCGCGTAGACAATGAGCCCTGGCCAGCGCTGAAAGGCCCATTCTGCGGATCCCTGTTAGCTGTCTATTATCCACGGTCTCCAGGGGGCTGCTAAATAGAGGGCATGTGTTAGGCAGACATTTATCATGTAATTACAGCACTAGGATCCGTTTCTGATGGTGTGTGATGATTACTAATAATTACTGTGCATTTCACGCCTCCGAAGGGCCCAGATGGGGTCCCAGGGCGTCAATACAAAGAGAGGCAGGGGGAAAAAAAGAGTTAATGTGGAGAAACGGAAAGACAGATGAAGAGAAAGAGAAGAGGGATAGTGTCTCGCCTTCACCATTTAGAGGTGCTCATTAGTTAAATGAATTGAACCATATGTGTCCAATTCCTAATTAACTGGAAGAAAGAAAAGGAAACAAACAGAACACATTTTTATCCATGACTTTTCTGACACGGCAATTTCAATATAAAAACATGTTTTACCCATAATTATTAGTGATTTAGTTTTCTGTTCAACTAATTTATATTATAACTAGAATGGCACTCAGTAGAGAGCATTAAAAGGTCCAGTGTATAAGATGTCGGTGAAAAGGATCTATTGGCAGAAATTGAACATAAAATAATCCTAGTGATGTTTTCACTAGTGTGTTTCATCTAAATTGTACAAATTGCTGTTTTGGGCCCTTTATATTTAAACACTGTATATTTACATCAGGAGCAGGTCCTCTCTACGGAGGTTTTTACAGTAGCCCAGACTGGACAAACTAACACCTTTTGAGTTTTTATGACAACTGAAGGCTACCACAAATAAAAAGGTGTAATAACCATGTTAGCTGATGAAATACACAAGCAATCCAATCATATCATTAATTTTAATAATGGAGGAAACCAGATTTATGTGATTTTCTTTAGGCATTCACATATTACCATGCCTTTTTGTTTCATAAGCAGTATACACATTTAGACTGCACAAAAAAAATAATAGCAAGGCTTCCAGTGGCTTGACTTGTGGTGTCATGACTGATATACAATTATACTCAAAAGCTTTCATATCTGTAGCACAAAGTAAGCTCAACTGGGGTCACAAAGCTCGGACTGGGGTTTAAATAAAAAAGAGAAACGCCCTCTTATGAGAGCAGCCATCTTGCCTCTGTCAAAGTGGGGGAATGGGTCTGTGTGGTACTGGAACTAATGTGGGTGAAATACAGCCGGTGGCTTGCTGTTATATTTCTGCCCTCTGCAGGAATATGGATAAATCAAAAGGGGTCAAGCTGCTGCTGGTGTGATGTAGTAAGGAAGCACAGGGATGGGTTCTGCTGTGGAGTGTGTGTGTGTGTGTGTGTGTGTGTGTGTGTGTGTGTGTGTGTGTGTGTGTGTGTGTGTGTGTGTGTGTGTGTGTGTGTGTGTGTGTGTGTGTGTGTGTGTGTGTGTGTGTGTGCACAAGAGTTGAATTGCTCTGTGTCACTGAGACCTGCAGTCATGAACTGGAAAGGACGGATCAACAGCAGGTGCACTGGTGCAACATTTCCCTGAATACCAAAGTCAAGTTTTCACTCTCCCCCAACCCCTTGTGTTCATTTTACCTGAAGACCTTTGTGCCCCCAATAAATACTCACATTAACCTGAACAACAAATGATGGGGTCCTCTTTAGGCTCTTTTCAGGGGCCCCACTCGTAAAGACTACAAGATCTCTAACTGGTCAAGGTGAGCTCAAATGAAGCGCACTGACAGGCAACGTTTTACCTGCAGCACAAAAGCCATCCGAATCAATTTGGTTTGCGAGGGATGGGGGTAGTTCGGGAAGATGAAGACTGTCCTGTTTAATAGAAACAAATTGCTCTCCACTTCCCGGTGACACAGATAGCAGACCATTTGTGCCTGCCGTCCTTTGTTGTGAACAACAGAAAGGAAATGTACTCATCCTGGCCAGGGATAAAGTTCGGGGCTTTTTGTTACACGCTAGTTACCTTAGCCTCCCTGCCCACCCCCTCGAACAAGCACAGCGGTTAAGTAGTTCAGGTGCCTGCTACATTCTGTTAGATTAAAGGTCCCTGATTCTGGCCCGAGTTGAATTGCCTCAGCTGGAGTTGAAGGGAGCGGAGGGAGGGAGTTGGAGAGGGAGCGGAGAAGGTGTAGGGCCATGGGGCATGAATGGACATCTTGTGCGTGTTCACAGAGGCGAAACGCTCTGGGACAGCCGGCAGGCCTCTCTCTACACCAAGAACCTGAAAGAAAGTCTGTAGTGTGGGGTTGTGAGGAGGGGATGTGGGGAGGAGGCCCAACCCCTCCTCACCCTCACTCCATTGCTCGCTCTTTATCAATCACCCACATTTTCCCCAGGTTAGTGGAAAGCTGCACATTCGGATGAGGGCAGGTGGGTACTGGGTAGGATCTCAAAGGCCTTTTTGAAAGTTGGAAACACACACATTGTTGCCTCCAATGGAACATGGACCTAAAGAAAAATGGACACAATGCACACAGGACGTTGGGGGGGTGGGGGTCTATGTAACTGTGCGCCAATGTGCACCTGGGCTACCCACCCTCTTACACAGAGCTGTAGTGGATGCAGGGTCTGGAGAGGTGGGCTGGGAAACAACAAGGATGTAGAACAAAAGGTGGCTGGCGTGTGACACATAGATGATTTAACTTACAAACCGAGAACTGATTAGCAGTTGGGTGTTTGAACACAGCGTTGGAGTGAAGATAATCCATAGATTGGAGATTAATATTTAACTTTCAAATCTACTGTTGAATTTTAAGTGTATTATGTTTACGCTCCATGACACACACACACACACACACACACACACACACACACACACACACACACACACACACACACACACACACACACACACACACACACACACACACACACACTTGTATTTCTATGTTTGTGAGGACAATCATTGGCATAAGGCCTCCCATAGCACCTTGCCCTTACCTTAACATTACAAATAAATGCCTAACCCTAATCCTTAGCCAAACCTAAACCTAATCTATCATCATTCACCCAGAATTTCCTCACTTTCCCCAAATGGCCTCACTCCATAGGTTTTTAGCTCAGAATGGTCCTCACAAAGATATCTGTACAAGTGCAGACACAGACAGACACGAACAGACACACACACACAAATCCACTTGAGATTGGTCAAGCGAAGATGCATGACAGAGTCTGAGCATGTCTGACTTCCACAAACTCCTTTCCAGGGGACGAGGTCAAGTACAAGTGTCAGAGGTGAGGTCTGCCCCAAAGGATTAGATTCCAGTCTGTGGGGAAACACTAAAAAAAATGGTAGTGTGTGTTTGAATGGGCGGAGAAGCGTTTTTTTTTTTCTCATCCAAGATGTGATTGCAAAGTATCAAGATTTAGGCTCATGTCTGAACCAAAATAAAAGAAGTACGCCACTCGGGATGATTGTATCACTTGACAGGATTGCAAAGAAGGTAAGGGCGCTCTGTCACTTTATAGAACAAACCACATGCCTCCCTCTGTGTGACATGAAGTAAATGTTCAGTAATCCACATCTTAATCTTGTGCCGCGCTCAGCACAGCTTAAAGAAACTGATACTCCTGTGACTACTTCAGCTGCTGATTGTGTTACCTTTACAATTCGGCTTCCCCTCTTTCCTGTTTTGTACCCTTGGAATGCCCGATAAAGTATCCCCACTGTGGCTTTCCACCTGCACAGGAGAGGATATGGCAGTGGTCTGGGGTCAGAATTAATATGCAGCCCCATGGGGAATCTACATAGGGGAGATTCTGGACATGTATGAAGCAGATATTATTGAGATTATCGATACAGCTCCAAACTATATGAAGTATCCTCTTCACATTTATAGTCAAACTCTTAAAAGTCGCTATTATAATTGATGTGAGAGGAGTAACTCATTAGCAAACCCACAACAGAGTCCCCTTAAAGTCAATCAAGCCGCATTAAATTGTTCCCAGATATCAGTCCCCTGAAAATATGTCCGATTTTTTTTCAGCAGGATCCATGAATTAATCCCGAGGTTAAGTCACTCTATCTTGCAATATTTAAGAAAAAAATTAATTAAAAAAAATCCTAGATCCACCCCTTTGTCCAGATCTTTCTTTCTTGGCGCATCCTTCCACCAGATTTTGTAGAAATCCGTTACGTGGTATTTGCGAAATCCTGCTGATAAAAAACCAATAAACAAAAAAGAATGACTATATATTTATTATGTAATCTGTGCAGTGAATAAACTTTGTGTCAGTGTGGCTGAAAGTATGTTTCCTCTAGTGACATTATAGAATCTACTGGCAACAGAACGTAACTGAGGATATTACATAACAAAAAAAGTTTGGACGCACAGAATCATATTATCAACTTTTATGACTTTGATTCAAAGCTATGAACGCAAATGATAAAACCCTAAAACCAAATCACTTGGTATGTTGTGACGTCTGCTACATATTTTATTTAACTTTCTATGCAATAACACAGATTCATATACAAAGGCTGATTGTGGTTGTCAGCAAACAGTCACATATTTCTTTTCTTACTCTAAATTCTGTTTCACTCTGTGCGGGGGGGGGGAGGCAATTTATCTGTCATGGCTTCCAAAAGAGGGAGCTCCCCCTGCCCCCCTTGCCCCATTATACTGACAGCAACCTTATTAGCCACAAGGGAAACCTGCCGCCACATGAATTTGGCTACTGTTCACCTATGGGGCCAGGGCAAGCCTCTTTTCACAATAGCGCCAATGACGCTGAGATTTTCTTTTCAGTTATTAATTTGATAAATATATTAATTATGACCTGGGGATGACAGTCCAATCAGATTGTCAGGCGCCCAGTTCTAGGCCCCCACCCTCCCACTTTGGTGATAAGTTCTCTCAGGTTTCTAGAGCTGTCATCCACAGGGCTTGGACTTCTTATCAGCAATGGGCCCATTCTAGGGATAATTTCCTGTGTGTTGTAATTAAATGGTGGCTCTCTGATGGCAAGCGACTCCTCCTTTTAACACAGGAACCTCCTGACGTTTATTTCTGTGGGGATGGGTTAGGGAGGGTGGAGCACACCCATGATACAGTCAACATGATGAAAGTTCAAGCCTCTAAGAGTTGTTGAGAAAGAGTTCTCAGTGGTTTCTGAGGGTTTGTGATGTGTTTAGGTTGGTTAGCTGGTGGGGGGTTGGTTCTCCTAATTTGTTTGCCAGTTGGAAATTATTTATGAGGCAGTATTTAAGGCAATAGTAACATTTTCTTAAATTCAGTTTTGAAAAGATAACGTCATTCGGTAGTTGTCCACCTTCTGCAATTTACCACCTTTAAATTAAACTATTTTGCGAAAGTCAATTTGCTTGCTGTATACGACCCTTTAAAAAAATGAAAGTTGATAAAGAAAACATATACAGACAATAAAGTGAGAGCAGGGTATGGTCCACAGTCGGTCCTGCACACAGAGGAGACAGGATTTGCTGCTTCAGGGGACCCTCGAGGGACCAGGAGAACAAGGACTGTAGGGGAAGCTAAAGAGGCAACTGAGACTGGTGGTGCAGGTCAGAGGAGTTAACCAGGTGCTGGAGAAAGGCTGAAACACCCAGGAGAGTGACTTTGAAACACTGGTGCATTGGAAAGCAGAAAAAAGATGAAAGATGCACATGGGGATCAGATCTGGTCCCAGTCATGTGACACGTTTGGATTTGGGGGTTCAGTGTCAAAATGTACCCAAGAGAATGATGAGATGAGATGGGCTGGTATTATACTGTCCCACAGTGTCTGTAGCCTCACTGGTAACCACTAACAAGAAGTGGCACTAAAATACAGCTACACAGGCTGGTGAGTAAATCAGGTGATCACTAAAGGAGGTAAATGAACCTGAGGGTGACAAAAATAGACATAGGACACGGTCTGGTAAAGTCCAAAGTTTGAGTTACAAATATTTTTTAAGTAAATATATTTGAAAACAGTATTATGGTCCAAAGATGGAGACATTTGGCGCACAAGTAGACATATTCAAAGCACCAGTCCACTATAAAACCTTGCTGACCCACATGCAGGAAGCAGGTTTGAGATTCAGTGCAGTAACAGCATTAAAGGAGATGTGAGCCAGAGCTTTAATGTAGCCTCCAATTAGAACCACTGAATCTGCACCCGTGCCACTGGGCCTTGTCCGACAGCCGTCTGGACTTTAAAAAGGGGTGATAACTTAATTTCTACTCATGTCAACACTACTGCAGGGGCCAAGAGGAAACTGAGGGCCTATTGTGTGTCTGTCATATCATCCTGCATTTTGCGGCCCCAAGAATGAAAAATATTTAAGTGGCTTTGATGTCCCGGATCTTGTTGAACTGCTCCTATGGTTTGAAAGCATTTGAGTTCTGCTTTCCTTGATGCTCATCTCCCTTGGCTCTTTATCCTTTTATCCTAACATGTAAATTATTTAAATTTGTTTGTGTGTTCACGTGCATCTCGCTCATTGTTAGCTGTGTGTGGAGTTACCTGCACACAGCCAGCAAAAGTGACCACGTACCCCCAGCTGAAACAAACACAAGTGCAGGGCTTATGCTGGAACAACCCAGAGCTTGAGGGCGTTGACAGCAGCTTCTATCTGCCAATCTCCCTGTGGATATTGTTGCAGTACTGGCAGACAGACAGCCAGGGCTTGTGGGCTGACAGATTCCCTCTTTCAGCAGGTTATCATTTTCAATTAAACCCTTTCATCTAAACGTACAGTCAACTCCTTGGCAAGCCCCAAAAAATGACCCGAATAAGACGTTGTTAGTCTATTTCAACAGGTCCCCATTTTTTTCAACCTCCGCCCTGTAACTGGAGGGGCTGGGCAATATTTTAAAGCATTATGGTTCTAGATTCTTCAGCTATCTTGATCCAAATAGCTCAGAACTTCAGCCGTCTACGGTGGTCACGCTCTGTTTAGAGATAAACTCTGAAAATTGCATCGGATTGACACACCGGCATGTCCTCTCTAACATGTGTACCAGGACAAGGGCCTTTTTGTCTGGCTTCGATCTGTCGGGACCCGCTGTGGACAACACTGTTCCTATCCACTATGCAGGAGACATGAAGGAATGCATGCGGAGTTCAGTAACTGTCTGTTGAAGAAAAAGGCCTCACAACGTCTCATTTCCTTTAATAAGATGGCCTCTAAGGCATCCGGATGGACCAACTAAATACAGATTAACCCTCAGCATCATCAGCAGCCACTCAATCAACATGACCGGCTCACTCATGCATGTGTGTGCAAGTCCAACTTGCACTTCATGAGACAATAGTCTTCAGTAATTGTACTAAAAAGGGTAAAGTTAGTAGTGGTAGTAATAAATAGTCTCAGATAAGTAGTATTATATAAAATACAAGTTAAAATAAATATAATTAATTTGTATATATTTGGTTTAGTCAAAGAAATCAAATGCTCAGAATTTTTCCATATAACCACAGGATGTCTGAGTTTAAGAAATCAAACTTACCTGAATGTATCAAGCCTTAATTACATTTCTTTGTCATGAGGGTTGTGATGGAAATCTGGAAATACAAGAGGCTGGAAACACCAAAGTTATCTACGTGTATTTTAATAGGGGCTTTCTGCAGAAAGGATCAACACAGAGAGTCACAAGGATCTCAGAGTGAAGATGCAGGACACTCAAATGCAAGGATCTTATATAGCAGGACTAAGGCTATCTCGCAGAACCAGTTCAGACTGGTTCTGTAGGCGCAGGTTGAGAGAGGAATCTAAACACAGACAACTGATTTACATATGTTTCCTTTGGAGATAAGCAGGCATACATTCAGTTCTTTGGAGAGTAAATAAGTGATAAAAAGGGTCTGACAGTTTTCAGGTCAACACAGTTCAGACCATAAAACAGTTCAGGTCATAAAGTATTTGGACAGGTTGTATATGTATGTAGATACAGGTCATAAAACTTACTTTTCAACTACAACATAGGTTTCAACCATACTTAGTCAATTTTTCCAGTACAGGGTTTTACAACATCATCTTAGGAATCATTGCCAACAAAGTGTTTCTAAATACATACTTTGGATGTTTTTACTCCCCAATATCGGCATTGGCCTTGGTCAGGCATGAATTTTGATAGCCAATGTTTATAAAATTCCTACTCCATACAACATCTGCACATGACAAATAGGGTATGGTTACAGTTAAGGTAAGATCGTGGTTATGGTTAAAAACAAAAGGTTATCGTAGGACTGTGATAATTCACAAACACCAAATCTGACCTCAAAGCATCTGACCCCAGTGGTCTGCTGGTTGAAGAGTAAAAACTCGCTCCCACAGCTTCAGGGCTTAACAAGCCGCAGTGCAGCTAAACTATATCCTATAAAAACCAACCTGTAGATCCCGTCCAACTCTTCTGGCATGTGAGTTTGCTTTGCGCTTCGTCTAGTTTTACAAAGAGGGGGTTTAAGTGCAATTCAATTCACCATTTCCTCTTTTAGCTCTACAGTGAGATACACTCTCCGAAATGTAGCCCCTATACCCCACACCAACTTCCTGCTCACAGACACAAAAGTGTACACTATGAAAGCAGTCAAGACTTCAGGTAAGTGCAGCATTGAACCCAATTTCAGATTGACTCTCTTTCTTTCTGCTTAATCTGCTTTAATCAGACAATAATACATTATTCAGAGTGGGGAGTAGAGTTGTCCACTGGTGGGATGGAAAGGTTGCACTTTTAAGAGTTGAGCTAGTGCAGAAAGTAATCCTTGAAAAAAAAAAAGGGAAAGCTGAGAATGGGAAGGAAAGTGAACGTAAGGAAAAGAAAGAGGGAAACGTGAAGAGAGGAAATAGGAGAGAGAAAGAGAGGGAAAGTGTTCTTGGGGCACCTGTACCTGAGGTAAAGGAACACCGTCAGAAATACTAGGATAATCCTCTTGGTTTTAATGGTTTTGAAAAGCCATGAAAGATTAGGTAAACAGTGCATTTGATTAATGGGAAAAGAAGTCAATTGGCCATGGAGCATGAAGCAGCACACAATGCTCCTTTCATATCCTCAGTGGAGCTGAGAGCGGAGATGGTCACAGGGATGTTCTTGGCACGGACAAAATGTTGTCCATACCTCCACTGGAGAGAGAGAGAGGGAGCAATCTCACACTTTTTCCAAGATCTGGAAACTTGAGCGCGAGTGTGAGGAAGTATTGATGTGTGACCCGCACACAGAGAAGTTACAGTGGATAAGGAAATGGACGGAGACTGATTAGGGATGATACCGTCCCGGTTTTGATGATAGGATTTCATGCTGCGCTAAATGCCTCACTTACTCATCCCTGAAATTGTGAAACCGACTCTATGCAAACTGGATCTCTGCCTCCCTCCCTCCTGATCCCTCTCCGTTTCCTCTCCACAGGTAAAGGTCAGCTCGCCCAGGTGCTTGCCCTCCACTTGACTCCTTTCCAGCAGACTGTGGCTAAAGCAGATTCTGCAGTGACCCATTCTGGCTCAATGTCATCCACTATGCATGATCAAATCACCCTCAGAACAGCTTAGCTGCAGCGAGCCAAGGCCTTGGGTCTGGTGCTTTGGAAATATGGTCGTTTAGAGCGGTGTGAGAGGGGAGGTGAACATTAGACTGAAAAGCTCTTTCAGAAGAGTTTTTCATCTGTAAGGTCGGGATGAGGAAGTAGTTGAAAGTTTACTCAGCAAAAAAAAAGGGCACAATACTTCCTGCATTTGAAGTGAAACTAGATATTAAATCATCTAATATGGAAGTAATGGGTTTAAAAGGTCCATCAATCAGATGCTAGATAAATTGTATAAATAAAAATCAATGCCAAGAAGTTATTCAATGTTTAAAGATATAATTCTACAAACAAAAAATAAATACAAAACAAATATTGCTCGATATAGTATTTAGAAATTTAGTTCAATAGCTCCAGAGTCTTCTATAAGACAATGTGTTGAACCATGGTTTATGTTTATTATTCCCTTTGAGCACAATACTTTAACAGTGAAATACCTTCCAGCCAACACCCGTATGTGCAATAATTTATCTGTATGTGATGTCTGTGTATTTCTGTCTATTTCTTGGTGAATTCGATTTACTGTGTAATGTGTGAATCTGGTATCAGGACTGCTAAACTCCATGCAAATAAAAAAAAGGGACTCTATCTATGTTTTCTATCTATCTAGATTTGAGAAGAAAGGAGGTTAATTGCTGAACACAGTAAACAGGTTGATTTGTTTGGTTTGTTGGGACTCTTGACCTTGACCCACAGCACATTCCTGACTGACAGGATTACTTCATGGGAGCGTAGTTAACCACCAGTGATGCACAAAACACTTTTTGACTGTGATGACTTGCTCTGCATTTCCCTGTTCATATAAACTGGAATTTGAGGACAGCGCACCACAACGGAAACTTCCTCATTGCTCACATGTAAAATTAGGTTCCTTTTTCCTGCATATATTTGGACGCACAAACAATTAAACAGCCAGAGCTCAACATGCTTTACGATTCCAGAGAATCCACAGTGACTAATCCCTCTGTTCATAGCCAAAGGCAGTGCGAGGCAGCATAAGCTCTCCTGTCCACCCTGCTATCACCTGCCTATTTACTGACATGCCATCCCTACGGCACTTTCAACCACTCACCCTCTTTCTCCTTTCCTCTCTCTCCATCCACTAATCCTCTTTAAGGACATTACCTGCTAATATATCCAGTCAGAAAGTATAAAAGCCAAGCTATCTCTTTACTGCCATCGGCAGTACGCTAAATAGGCCTTTAATGGAGGAAGGCAAATGGGGGGTATCATGGTTTTAACCTGAAATACCATTCAGACGCAGGTCTATCTGAGTGAGTGTCTGAGGTGTAGCATGTTCTGGGTCACAAGGAGCTGAGGGAGAGCAATGGAACAGCAGTAAAAGTGTAGTTGGTCTTCAGGATTTTCTATGTTCAGCCATTTTACTTCCTATTTTTTACTGACAATAACATCCTATATGTCAAAGCCACATGGGGAAACGTCACACGCTGGTGCCCCCACCTGGCAAACAGCAGTATCTCAATACACAGAATTTATGTAAACAGAAAGTCAGAAAGTAGCATATGATTCACCTGCGAAGGGAAAAAACAGATAATCTAAAATAACTGCTACAAGATGGTTTTGAAACCACATTGAAATTCACTAGATCCAGATTTTCAGATTCTGCCACAAATTACACACACTCATAAATATCAGTCCCATAAACATGTCAGATTTTTTTTTAATCAAAGGCCATTAATCATTCTCTGAGCGATTAACGGAAATATTGAGAACAACCCATTCTTGCAATGTTAAAGAAAGTGTAAAAAAATCCTGGCTCTGCCCCCTCATCCACACCCGCACCAAAATTTAGTGGGTTCTGCCTTGGGCCATGTTTTTGCAGAATTCTTCTAACAAACAAACACTGATGAAAATATTAAAAAGAAAGTTTCTATTTTGTTCTGAACCTATCTCACATACTTAGTAAATGTTCACACGCGGTACTTTAAGTTTTATATTGTGTTGATGCAAATGTTGTGTGGTGTTCTCTCTGTATATTTTCTCACACCATTCCAAAGACTGACACAAAGCATGTTTTACTCACTGCTGCACAGATTAAGTGGACATTTAAGCTACCGCTACAAAGTTATTGCAACTTCACCATCATCCTTTCAAACCTCACTTAATTTTGACTTCAAAATGATTTAACTCCGGGGCTATAGATTATATCTAACACAAGACCTTGCAGAGTTTGACCCACAAACAGCTTCGCAGCTCATTTGAAAGAATCCCAACCGTCAGTCTGAGCTCTGCTCCTGGTTATCGCCGGTTAACCTGCCGGCCGCCCTGACAAACAAAGATCACTTGTTGACGTGGCCTTGAGGCAGGGCAGCTGTTCATTTTACTGCTTATGGAGAACCACTGACATCAATTTAATGAGACAGCACTAATGAGTGCTGACAGCTCTGACAGCAGGACACCACCTCACCTCAACCACGTTCAGCAGCAGCAGCATCGTACAGAGAGCAGAGAGCGCCCTCCTCTGGTAAAAACGTGTAATTACCACCACTGGGCCCTGGAGGAGCTCCTGCAAATAGATTCCCCCTATAAATACATTGGTGTAACATGTAAATGGGCAAACGTGAAGATCAATAACAAAAACTGGTTAAACTTTAAAATAATCAATAATATAACTGAATAGAAAATATATTTACCAGCTCATTAGTCATTTCCAAATAAAAAATAAGCCCTTTTATGAGTTTTTTGTGATAATAATATCATCTTATTATTATAATTGAAAAAATTGTTGCAAATAGTTGATATTATTACATTTTGTCAAACAATTACTGTCAGTGTCACATCTTTCAGATCATTTCCTTTCCACTAGAGGGAAGCACCTCATCAAAAAAACATCAGCAGCTCACAATCCTGCATGAGGGTTAAAGAGATATGCAAATTAATTATAGTAAATATCTATGATTTATTCCAATAACACAAATTACTTGTTAGTGTTCTCTATCCTCTTTCTTCTTCAGTATTAGAAGCTCTGATCTGCTGCTTGAAGACATTTTGAAAAGACGTCAAAATAATTCAACACTCATCCTCTACTTCCACCATGAGCTCAAACAGCTGCATGTGAGTGTGATGAATCGTAGCAGCGGCGCCTCGACTACAGAGGAGAACGTGCAGTGGATGGACAGATCAGCCTGTGCATCCACCCACACCCGAGGCAGGGTGGGTGTGATGATTGGTGCCACGCTGCAGCATAACAGCAGCATAACAGCAGCATAACAGCAGTGGCTTCTTATCATGCTGAGTCTAAGGAAGAGAAGGAACAGACCCCAGTTTCTTTCTTCATTCCCCCACACAGGAGCATCCGTTTCATGCTTGCCTCAACTTGTCTTTGGTAAACAAGGAAGCTTAAAACATTTTACTGGCTAAAAGGTGATGCATTGAAACATCACTGAGGTTTCAAATTTTCATTCCTTTTGACGTGTCTGTTTTTTTCTGCAGAAGTACCAGCTGTACCTCTCTGTATGGGCATGATGCATTTGATTTCTGGACAAAATAATGACTCCACTTTCCCACTGAAAGCCAATTTTTCTGCTGCTGTGTGCACTTGAAACCATCATCCCACATCCTAAATGGAAAGTGTAAACCACTCTCACTTTTCGACTAAGCCAAAACCATACATCTATGGCCCAAACAGCGCTATAACACAAAAACATTTGCTTCTGTGCCTTCGCTTAGATGAGGGGAAAATGTGTTTCATTTCAGGCTTGGAGGAGAAGGGTTACATCTATTCTTTTTTGACAAATGAAAAAGGTGTTGACAGGCAATTGCTACAAGTCAAGACTTTGCTTTATAGCCCAATGATTTTTGTGATAACTTAGAGTGAGTGGAGTCAAACTATGACACCTGTAATCAGAGCTCTCAGCTTCTCAGCTCTGCCAGAGAGAGGAAAGACTGTTCAGTTAATATGAGGCTCAGACGTCTGTCCTGCTGTTCAAGGATGATTTGTTTAATAAAACTTGTGTGAAATGACCAACAAGTGCTTCACCGACTGTATATGGGTCATTCGCTAACGAAATCATCACACTTTCGAGCCGCACCTTCACAGATCTTGAACACTCAAATGACTCTAAACTATTTGTTTACACATCATTTGGTCACAGTTATGCAACCGAAACAAAATATTTCAGTATTTCTCAAGTTATTGCAATTTATCTGACATGAAATGCAGAAGCGGAATTGTATTCTTTGCGTGCACAAAAAGATTTAAGATTTTGTTAATTTCACATGGGGTGTCAAATTCACAGAGGTACAAACTCTGACTAAACTTATCTAAATTCAGACTCATCCTGAAAATTCAAATTATGAGGATGAGTCTGAGAGACTGGCTCATGACGTTATTGTGACCCATTTCTTTTTATTCTAAATAAAACATGGCGTATGTAATTATCTATGTTGAGGCATTTAATCCTGCAATTACCAGCTCGCTGCACTTCAAGAGCTCTTCAAGTGTCAAAAGCTCCCAAGGACGAGATGAAATGAATAACTCCCCCTCTAAAGATCCTAAGGTCATTTTAATCTTCTCCTCACCGATGCCTTCAGGTCTCGTGCACACACACGCAACAGCAGTGCTGCTGGAAATGTCCTCACAACCTTATCACAGCTGAGGAGCACATAAAGAATAGAGAGAAACATAAGATAAATACTCAAATTAAGATTAATTATATATCAGATTATAAATCATATAGTACGTCTTATTTTACTCAAATAGTAAGAATAACATGACAGTATCAGTATGTCTGTGACACAAAATGGACACCAGGGGGGGTCCTGGCTTTGTTGTTAGTGTCAGTATAAAATGAATTCAGCTATACATTACAAAGACGTAATATGCATTTGACCATCATGCACTGTGCGTTAACTATGATAAGTGTCCTGAAGGGATTGAAATGCACATACTTGAATGCTTCTAATATACTGTAGCTATTGCTCCTGTGAGTCACACGAGCAACATACGATCCTATATGAACACGAAACGGACAAGCAGGTTGGCCGTGTACGTGCATGTGAATCCTGCTCCACAGAAGCGAGGCGGATGTCCAAACAAACAAAGAATAATATGAAAAGACAGCCACTTAAATTGTGCATGAGTTGGGGCTGCAGCCAGGCGTGTGTTCATTCAGCCACAGGCACGACTCCTCTGTTGCTAGCTCTGCATCGTCCTTACTGTAAAGCATCTGCTTCACTACTCTCAAGAGGATGTGTTGCTAACTAAGTCTGTTTCTTTTTTTAAAACACAGAACCAACTCTACCCTCCATGGGGGATTTCTGTTTTGGTTCAAACATCGAATCCCCACAAGAACATACGGTCGGGGACAACAGCGCCTCGATGGCACTCTCTCATTAACTCTGCAACTCTGAGCTCCAAAAACTAGTGGGAGAAGCTTCCTGTCGTGGCTGCGTTCAGCGATGTCAAACTCATTACCAGAGAAAGGATATCAAAGCAAATGGGCGAGAATGATTAACTGAGCCTGGAGAATTTATGTGCAGCCAAGACACAAGTAACCAGCCATTTGAAATTCAGCCAACAGAGAGGAAGCACAGGCTCGGATCTGCAGTAAGTCGGAGATGTAAGTGGTTCAATACCTAACAGGCGGAAGACGGGGTGAAAACAGTGAGCTATGTTTGAAAGGTGTAGAAGAGGAAGTGAATTGCAGATCAAGATATTCACTGCAGCATTTAATTCACTTGACCCATAACCGGACCTGGGACATAACCATACGCTTTGTTTAAGCACTATGCACAATCTTGATATTTACTTCTTGTCTAATCATAGCATGATAGAGACAGAGAGAACCTGTCAGTGCAGGTGGAAGAAGCAGTAACTGTGCACACACAGATGTCCAGTTAAGCAGACAAATCAATGCTTCTGCCAGTTTTAATTATCGGATTCGGACGACTAAACAAAACGGACAGAGCTGACAGTTGACTGCATCTGAATCTTGAGAATCACGGAGTCTTTAAAAGCCTAAACAATCTTCTAGAACTTGGCATTATCATTTTACTCTGAAACATAGACCTACAAAATGTCACTGCCTCAGGAACGAAGCTTTAAGCTCGACCAACTCGCATTTTCATGTCCGGACAGTAGAGTTTTCTCAACCTGCAGAAGCACGCAATTAAAAGTTCTGTTTAAGCAGCACTAAAAAAAAAGTTTCCAATGGATCAAACATGTCAATGTGTTATTCTAGGGACCACAGAGAAAATAATCGCCAGGCCTGACAAATTCACGACTGGTGGAAATGTTGAACTGTGCTGATTTACAGTAAGTTAAGTTTTTGAAAATGATTCACAGGTTTTGATTCAACTTAGAAAATAGTAATAATAATAATAATAGGAAAACGAAGAAGACAGTTTTTGTGTTCTTAACAAATTGCTTCATAAAGCAACAAAAAACAAATTATAAAAAGAAACATATATTGAAACAAACAAAAACAATAATTAAACAATAGTAAATAAAATAAGAACATTCGCCCAGAGATGAAAGCTTTGTTTTAAATAACGTGTTAAAAGGTTTATGCTCATTGTGGATGCTGCAGTTTGTGGTGACGTTGGACAGACCTGTTTCTCCATTATCTTACATTTATATGTGGATAGACTAAATTAAACAGAACCGCCACTAAGTTTTAAGTAAATACAATTTAAAAGCACAAAAAAAACTCTTTAGTACCATTTCAGTCAAAACTGAACAGTATGTAGGTTTGATTGTTGTATTAGTCCATATAAGTTTTAGCTAGGTGTACCTAATAAAGTGCCATGTCAGAGTATCATCTTAATAAACATAACTTTCCCACTTTGACAATAAGTCATAGTAAATAAAAGCTGTAAAATAAAACAACATGAACTGTGGTTGTTGTGTTGTTGTTGTTTCAAGACTCTATAATTAGCCTGCGACGTGTTTATGCTAATCACCCAGATTCCAGCACATACACGCATCCCAGTCATGGACGTTAATTCACAGCAGTGTTTGCGGCCATGACGCAGTTTCATATTACTCAGGTGAGTTCATGTTGTATTTCGAAGCCACAGAGTCAGTGTTCGATTCTCTTACCTGAATAAAACACATGTGAAGACCACATCTGCAGCAGAGGTCAAAGTTTACAGCTGGCGACGTGAAGGTAGCACACAGACACACCTGACCGCAGAGCGCTCCCTGTTGAAGGGTCTCATATCAGCACTGTCACACATTCACTTCTGTAATAAAGTTCGTTTGTTTTCTCAATTTCTAAGAGGAAAGACAGAGTAAACTATCAAATTACAATATAAAGTATTTATTCTAAAGGCAAATTAATTCACATTCAAAATGAGAACAAGCATTTGATCACTTCAACATGGCAGCATGATCAGAGAGCTTATAAATAAGAAGGTTGTGAAAACACTTGGTACTTGTTTGTTAAATATAGACACATAAAATTCCTTTGGCTGTGTCCCTGGTGTGAACTGTTTTTGTTTGCACATAACGTCTCATGCAGTTACTCTTGTATCATTTCCAAGCCATCCAACAAAAAAGGCTTCTAAAACTTTGAATATATATATAATATAATTAAAATGTTAGATTTATATATGGTCCTGTGTAGCTGAAACCTTTCTATTCATTAACTCACTTCATTAAATCTGTAAGAAAATGAATTTGAACTTTATCCTGGAAAGGGAGCACTGAGCAGTGATGCTGTAAAAAAAAAAAAAAAAGAAATCCAATGTAGTTTCACCATCTGTTCTGTTCCAGGACAGAAGTGAAAAACTTCTCATTCTCAGGAATTAATTAGAAAATCTGCACAGCCACTATTGGCAATTTGTCACAGCTGATAATTTATAGGATGGTCAGACATCTGTACGTGTGGCCGCTGTTATAACAAATAGACTGGTTGCTCCCGTCCTCTCGGCCGGACACTGGACTAATATCTTTCAATTACACACTATAGATCACATCCATGCTTGTAATTTTAGTCCTGGAACTAATGTGAGGTAAAAGATTTTTTTTTTTTCCCAAGTTAGTAATTTTAACTTTCATCGTTAAAGGGGATGGTGGGCTTTAATTGTGCATGTTAATTAAAATGTTCAGAGAGTTCAGATATATGGTGGTCTGTGACAGTGGTAAATGAGAACAGGTGAAAGTAGAAAATGCTCTGTGACTAATATAATACAGTGGTGATACATCACAGCCTTCATATGATGAGGCTCATTCCCTGAGTTCGTTTTGTAAATTCACGCTTCAGATCCCGACAACCTCTATCACAACACATTGTCATGACCACAGGATGACAGGGAATCACTTGTGTCTTCTCCCATCAGCAGGACGATCAGCAGACTCGCCGTCATCCTCGCCGCCTCAGATATAGAAACCAAATCTTTAACAAATAGGCTAATTGTTCGATCCAAGGTTTAGATCGAGGGTGAATAACAGAAAGATACCGTTCACTTACTTTACCCTCCGCTGACCTGATGACCGTGTTTTGAACTTTGTGGCAGAACTGCCTGAAACATCATTAGAAAGACCAACTGCATGCACAGGGGGTGAGAGCATTGCAGCCTGAACCGGTTTGTTTTTCCAATTTGGTTGTTAAAAAAGGACAGAGTTTGACATTTTGATTCTTCAGATCATTACTGAAGCTCTGATTGCTGGTGCATGTGTCGTTAAAAAGTAGGAATCATGTTATCTTATGTGAATTATGCTGGAGGAATTTTAACAGTTTTTTACTGCATTTATTTGATATCTTTTATTACATGTAACATTGCAGATTGATATTGTACATAAAAAATATATAATAGTCTGTCCACTGTTATTCAGAAAACTTGCCTCCAGCAGCAACAACATCAAACCGATGCCCAGACATGAATGAAAATGTCAAAATTCATAAAATATCCTCAGTGGTAAAGTTAAAAAATACAAAATTTAACCATTTAGACTCTCATCCAACTCACTCATTTCTGTGCCATTAATCTGTTCACATCTGTCAATTTGTTGTTTTAATTTGGTATTTAAACCATGTGAGCTGTTGTGAGAAAAATAACAAATATCATACTCAATGTATTTAAATAGCTTGACCAAAGAAGCACTTTTATTTTAGGTAGTTTAAGCAGATTTTGTACAAACTGAAAGACTTTGAATACAGGACTTTGATAGAATTATGACCTTATGACCTTATGACCCCCAATTGGACCTTGTGTGCACTGTAAATGAGAACAACAGGAGCTATTGTGGCCATGCCCACTATAGCCACACACACACACACACACTCATAACAACTGCATGTTTGTTTTGGTCATGGGACAGGGAAATCCAAATATACTTTCCCTACCCAGTCTGGGTGGATAATGTGGATGGAGTGAACCATATAAGGCTTGAGCACTGCGCTGATGAGGCTCTGGTTCAACCAACGATACATTTCCTGTAAGTGTTTGCTGCTGAGACTTTTAATAAATAAAGTAACAATGGAGATGTGATTAAATCTGATCAGACACCGACTTGCAAAGAAATATCTTCAAGTATAAACAAGACTTTGCCATTTTAACATCCAGGGACTTTTATGTGCGTAGTCTATGGATTATTCACACCAAACATCTCATTGCCAGGATTGCTGTGTTCAACGTGACGCTCATGACATCAGTCTCACCACCAGCGACGCAATCACGCGTCGTGCTTCTATTTTTACCCTAAAAAGCTGTGTTTGAACCGGAATGCAGCAGCGTGCTTCACACTCGGTCAGAGGAGACGATGTAAATAGCAACGGGGAGAAAGAGAATGAAGTAAGTGTCTTTTCTTTCCCAAAGCTTCCCATCATATGTCAGCGCGCAATTGCGCATTAGCCAGGAAACCCAGAGATGAGAGACCAGTGGCACAAGGAGGGTGCGTGAAAAGCACCGCAGCGCCTGCACGAGAACAAACCTCCCGCTGTGACCCCAATCTGAACTGGACCTGCACATTTTCCTCATCATGTCCAGGTGAGCATTTCTCCACATGAGTCCCCCCCCTGCGACCTGGACGCTGCTGGAGGCACCGCCGCGTTTAGTGGAGACATTTGGCGCCTGAGGATGATGACTGTGTGTTGGACTCACATTCTGCAGCGACGGCCACTCACGATGACAGTTCGCATCGGGACATGAGCTCATGAGGAGTCTGGGTATTTGAGAGGAGGCACCATGGACGCAGCGGACGTGGTCGCTTCCGTGTTAGTTTTGGGGACAATCTTCGTGTCGCTGCTGTCCAACGTCGTGGTGCTGATCTGCTTTCTCTACAACCCGGAGATCCGCAAGCAGGTGCCGGGGCTGTTCATCCTCAACCTGACGTTTTGCAACCTGTTGCTGAGCGTGTCCAACATGCCCCTGACTCTGGTGGGGCTCATCACCACGGGCCACCCCGGAGGCAGCGTCTTCTGCCAGGTCGTGGGCTTCCTGGACACTTTCCTCACCACCAACTCGATGCTGAGCATGGCAGCGCTCAGCATCGACAGATGGTTGGCGGTGGTGTTCCCGCTGAGCTACCACTCCAGGATGCGCCACCGGGATGCGGTGATAGCGCTGGTTTACACGTGGACACACTCGCTCTGCTTCTCCATAGTCGCCAGCTGCAGATCCTGGGTCGGGTACCACCACCTTTACGCGTCATGCACCCTCTGCAACGTCAGGGCGAAGGGAGCCGGGGCGCAGTTCATCATCTTCACCGTGGCCCTGCACTCCCTCACCTTCCTCCTGACGCTGGTCGTGATGTGTGTGACTTACATGAAAGTGCTGAAAGTGGCGAGGTTCCACTGTAAACGGATCGACGTGATCACGATGCAGACGCTGGTGCTGCTGGTGGACATTCTCCCCAGGTAAACAGTCCAAAAAACTGCTCTTATGAAGTTACTTTCTGACAATTAAGTTCATCTTTCCATTTGATTGTGTCCATTGTGGGAAGCTTTGCATCCAGTGGAGGATATTATAAGTGTTTCCATATATTGGCGAGAGCAGGAGATGATGGTGGCTTTTTCTCTTATTGCCTTAAAATGGTAATAAATTGATGACAAAAGACATTGAAATATATATAGAATATAACCAACAACGAAAAAAGTATATATCCAGCTCCAGGATTAGATTATCTCTGTTTTATATAATTTTGAATTAAATATTTCGTGGGAACTTTTTTTTGGGGGACAGTTGATTGGACAGAATATATCAATTGAATACGTCACCTTTGATTGTGACACATTCTTCTCTAATTTGTGATATTTTATTAACCAGCTAATCAGCTATTTGCCCAAAAATTTAGCTGACGCTTTTATCCAAATCAGTGCATTAAACATCTATGGAGGGGCCATTTTGGGGTTCAGCATCCTGCCCAAGGACACTTCGGCATGGGCTGGGATTTGATCCACCAACCTTCTGGTATATATATATCAATCAATAATGAAAATGAATAGTTACATTACATTTTGAACCAATCAAAAACAACTTTCTAGATGATTTCACGTGACTTTAAAGTCCTCCACTGATGATGATGTGACTGTAAATCCCGCTCTCAGTCAGCGTTTACATTACCATTCTGTGTTAAGGTCAATTAGGCCTTCCTCAGTTTCCATCCACCCTGGTTTCTGCTCAATTACACTTTTTCATTGATGTCTGTGCCGTGTGAGCGTTTTCCATGTGTCGTCCCCCAGAGATAAAAGCCCACAGTTCCTCGCTGCTGTCTTCACATTCATCCCACATGTTTTGTCTGTTTTCATTACGTCTGCGTGTCTCTGATCATGCCTCCTGGGTAGATAATGGTGCCATGTGTGCTTTGGCAGTGTGCGCCAGAGATGCTTGGATGAGCAGAGGCGGAGGAGGCAGAGGGCCACCAAGAAGATCAGTACGTTCATCGGCACATTCGTGGTGTGCTTCACCCCTTATGTCATTACGAGGTGAGCCCAGATTTGTGGGATTTCGTGTGTGTGTGTGTTTACACGATCAAAACGTCACCATGTGTCGCCTTTTCTTGTCTTTTGAATCACAAGATTGAAAGGAAATGTTAAAACACTCTCAACACTGCTCTGCTATATAAAAAACAAAACAATCTCAATAGATCTTCCACATTCATCTTAATGGATCAACTCTCCCAGGGATTAATCTATTTGACAGGGAGATTCTCAGAGTTGTCACTTACCTTGTTATGGCTCCTGATGTGGTTACACTCGGCTTATTGTGTGAACACGGATGAAAAGAAAGAATCAATTTTAAAGCCGTCTTATCATCTGTTCACACGTTTTCAACTGATTCCTTTTCATAGTGTCATAGCTTATTGGCTCTACAGACATTTATAATCTTCTCCGAGCCTTTACATCTGCAGAGATGAGAGAGAAGGGAAAAGGGAGCGAGATAGTGAGTGAGTCAGAGATCTTAGCACTGGCCCTTATTAGTATCAGACCCAGTATTGACAACGGCAACTTGTCAGAAGCTGTCACGGGAACAGAAAGGAAGCAAATTAAGACACATGACACAGACTCAAGAGGAGATCGCAGTCATTTAAAAGACAGACTGACAACAAAACAATACTCGGCTTGGTTTTACACACTGTCTTCTGACTTCAACTTGATTTATTAGGACAAAAACAAGTGCCAGGCACTGGATTCAGTGTTTGTATTTAATTTAATGATTTTAATAAGCAAGAAGTCCAGGAGCAGCGGAGATGACTTGACACCCATTATTTCGAATTGCCCAACACAGTGATGACATTTCAGTGAAGGGAAATGGTGACATTTTTCAAATATTACAGCACCGGGGGAGGTTCCCTTGCTGTGAATGTCTTCCACTCCAGTTACACAGATCTTAGATTTGGCTCTACATGCTGCAGTTTGAACGCTGATGCTATGTGACTGGTTTTTTTTTTTTTCCTTCCTTCCCCTCTTTCTGCTTTATTTGAGGTAGAATTGTGGAGCTCTTCTGCCCAGGGCCCATCAGCCCTCACTGGGGTGTGCTGTCCAAATGTTTGGCCTACAGCAAGGCAGCAAGTGACCCATTTGCCTACTCACTGCTGCGGCACCAGTACAGGAAGACCTGCAGCCTTCTGGCCAACAAGGTCCTCAAGAGGAGTCCGCTCAACTCCTCCTCCATCAGGATGGAGAACAACGTAGGGCGGA
The DNA here is from genome assembly GCF_022539355.2 of Hippoglossus stenolepis. Classification (NCBI taxonomy): domain Eukaryota; kingdom Metazoa; phylum Chordata; class Actinopteri; order Pleuronectiformes; family Pleuronectidae; genus Hippoglossus; species Hippoglossus stenolepis. The sequence continues at coordinate 17,087,314 of NC_061494.1, read as the reverse complement.
GCCACAATAATGTCAGCCCAAGCAACAACACCCAGCCACCTGCCAACAAGCCACAGTGAAGGTCATCACTTTCAGAGAGAGTTAGGGTATGATGCTGAGCTAAAGGTTAACTAAGAGGTTCGGAGGGGAGTGTGACTGTGGATTGACCTCTCTGAGTGAGTTTGTGATTACTCGTCGAAGGACAATACAGAAGCATGTTGCATTCACTTGAGCTCTATTTTCCTGAATTAATGACTTAATTATTTCCATAATTCAGAAAATCAGAGCTGTTTTCCTGAATTAAGGAAATCTTTTTCATTTAGAAAAAATTGTTGACGCCCTACTTGTAACCGTACAGCACTGTTAGAGGATTGGGCTAATATACAGCAACAACCGGAGCTTCCATGCTGATGAGTGCTTCTCGCTGGATTTTGAGGTATGATTTTTATTTTGATCTTCTTAATTCATTAACTAGATAATTAAGTTGATAATTCCGAAAAACAGAGCAGTTCTTTTTCCTCAAGTGAATGCAATACGCTTCCATAGGACAAGGCTGAATATTCTGCATTTTTCTTCCTGTCAAAAAAATCCTGTGAAAAGTCCCGAACCAACAGTGTGTTAATCCGTCTTTTAATACTTTCAGAATTTTCTCAGGCTGTCTGTGGCGCTCTGCATCTTATTTGCTCGGAGGACATAAGTCTTAAAAGTAGGCCACAAATACAAAGTTTCAAATAGCTGCGTTTTGCAGGTTTTTGCAATTGTTCCTCAAACAGGAGTTAAAAAAAGATTTGAGGCAGCAGGACTGTGAAAATGTGATTAATTATAGATGGCATATAAAGTCACTGCTCCATAATAGTGAAGCCAAAGCATCTCAATCGCCACCTGGTGGCTGGCAGCAGTAGAGGTTATAAATTCTGCCTCCTCCATGTTAGCAGAAGGGACAACTAAAAAGTCAAAGTACACGTCAAATATTTTTTTCTTAAAGATAGTTTCTGTTATTCTAGGTAGTTATTATCACACTGGTGTTCATTCATGTGTTAAGTTTGGTTTTAATTAATTATTTGATGCTAAAACATGGAGAAACGTCATGACAGGTCGAGTCCAACAGCTCCATCTACTGCACTGACTCTTTATATACAGTTTATAGGATTAAGGAATAATTAGCTTAAGTGTCCATGTAGCACCCAGTGGAATGATGCAGCTCCTCTGTGATTTTCAAGTGTTCGGATGACAGAAGGTACAGACTAACTGTGGTACAGGAGAATTTCGGTTAATTTTGGCGTAAAAGGAAATACACTGGAGCAATAGGATGAAAAATCCAGAATATCACTCGCCTTGTCCCTCATGAAAGAATCGACTGTCTTCTTTTGTAGGTTGTGTGTGTAGGTTGTAACGGCATTAAGTATTTCACTACAAGTATTGCACATCTTTTGCTGCAAAGACTGGTGATTTCTAATGAGATACAGTCGATTGTAGCACACTCGTAGATTTGTGTCAACGAGCCTGTACGGCAAATTCAAATGTGAAGACGACACTAGAGCCACCTCCAGAACTCCCAGATTGTTTAGCAGGTCTTATACACGAACTATAACTTATTTCTATGAACAGATTGTGCATTTTAACATGAGATTTTGCAGTTGAAAGCCTTCTGGTTTCCGTTTCTAGTTTGACCAATCACGTTTCAGCAGGCTTTGGTTGCCCACAGGTAAACCGTTCACTGCACCGGAAGCCCCAGAATATCGGCCTTTGCTGTTTAAGCTTTGATCAAATCAGTATTTTCTTCATTACTACACAGCTCTATATAATCTATAGGTCTTAAACCATCACAGACACAGTGTAAGAGCTTTTGAATCCCACTTGAACTGAATTTCCTGAAATTCAAGCATAACCTCTGACCTCATCGCTGATTCTCTACCTGGGTGAAGAGCTGAATGTTTTCAAGGAACGACTCAAAACGGACGATGACTTTAACAGTTTGCTGTAGACAGGGGAGTGTTTCACCTCACTGAGGGTGTAATCTGACTGTATGTTGTAGCTGTGAGGCCTGACTTCGAAAGTGCCTTTTAGACGATATGATCTCTCCCATCGAATCAAAACACAACATAGGAAACCTTCCCATTCTGTCCTTTATATTCTGTGGTGTTGTTAGGTGTGATGATAGAGCCTGTTATGGTTTGGTCACATTGTGAGAACATTTTGAATAATGTGTATGTTCTATTACCTCCACATTGTATTAATGCATCTGGCAAAACAGGGTGAAATATTATTTGAATGTCGTAGCCACTGTTTAGTGATGTGTTAGTAACATTCCAGCTCATGATGTGTGAGCGGCTGAAAATGATTCATCTTGACAACACTGCAAATCAGGTGGTTGTACTTTTACTTTACTGTGACAGTATATGAGGCCTTTAAAAGGCAGAAAATCTATTTATTTTTGTCTAAACTGTGTCCGATTTTGCTAAATATGTTTGTGATGATATTGAAATAAATGCTGTGCATTTTGATATTTTAAACCCTCAGCAGGAGTCTTCACATCTAGTATAGTGTTTCTATTTAATGTCATATTTTATTTCACAATGCTTCACAGAAAGACTGTCTTGCAGACCCTAACACCTTTATTCACACACACTGATTAAGTCAAGGAGAAGGAATAATTAATTTGAAAAATCATTTAAGATACGTTCCACCCACTGCTTCTGCTGCTGATGTGGCAGCAGAACAAAGACTTTTTACAAAAGCACCAGGGCTGAGCGTTTAAGACTTTCTTAATTGCGGAGCTCTTGGAAGGAGTGGGAAAAGAAGAAAAGGAGCCAAGAAGAGGAGAAGAAAGTTGGAGCTGTACCTCACCAGGTTCAAGCAGCTGTGACAGTGCTAAAAGATTCATGGGAGCTGCATCCTCCATCCTCCTCAGCTTCCTCCTCAACCACCTTTAACTTTTATCCTTCACAAATTCTCCATCTTTCCCTTCATCCTCTTTGATAACAAGTAGCTAAAAATATATCAGTTCTGTCTCTGTCAAAAAACATGAAACAATCACGACTCGTCACCCATCAAAGCTGCCTCCAATGCTTTTTATGATTCACCAAGGGGGTGCAAAAATCTTCATTTACCAAAAAACATGCATTCACCGAATACACGCCAACCGAGGGCAATTAGTGGAAAGTTTTGGAAGGATCCCTGGTCTGGAGGTGTGCGTATCCTCATCTCCCAGGGAGAATCAGTGAGTGGGTGAGCGGCAGACACAGACCTGCCATATACTGGAAACACTGTGTACCGACCTTGTGATTAAGCCACGGAGCGTAGGAAGTACAAGAAAGCAGAGGAAGAAGGCAGGGAAGACAAACGCATTGGCTGACTTCACCCAACCCTGATGTCAAGGCACAAGTAGTTCTTCTCCCAGTCTCACAAAGTGATGCATGTTTTTTTTACTCACTGTTGTATCAAAGAAAGTGGCTGTCAAGTCCCCCATCCACAGATAGTTCCTTTTAATCATCGACAGCAAAAAACTAAATCTATAAGTGAGGAATCATCCGCCACACGCAGAGAAAACTTAACAGATTGATCCTTTTCCTTTTCTTTATGCCAACAAAACGTTTCTCACTGTACGCTCCCTCAGGTTTGCTCAAACATCACAAATCACTTGGACACGGCGCAGAATGCCTAAAGTGACCATGAAGACTTAAGAAATTTCTTTCCATCATGTCTTATTATCTCACTTACTCTTATTCCCTTGTTGAATTCATCCTCCACCAGCCTCACAGGCCTGACCACACTTCTGCCGGAGGAGCCGGAGGACGGATCGACTGCTGGCGTATATAACATGAATCATGGGAATGTTAGACTCAAATGTCACGGTATCCCCCATGCCCTTAATCAAACAGCCGGCTCAGCTCACAGAAGTAATAAAAAGACCATCTATTTTTGTCCAGGAATGCTCTTTTTGTTTTTGCTGTGGGCCGTGGAATGATGTTTTTTGTCTCTGAAGGCTTTCGCTGCAGTGTTTAAAGAGTATTATTGCCTTGAAGAGAAAAAGCTCATATCTCTAATACGCTGCACAGCTTTCGAGACGTTCAAGGGCCTCAGACAAACAGCTTTGATTTTCAGGCTTTTTGATTTTATCCAACACATTTGTGAAACGTTTCATTAGCAGATTTACGTGGATTTGACTGCAAGAGAATGTGAAACCACTGGGATTTAACAGACTCCACAATGTGTAATCGGCCATTATCGCAGGGTCAACTCCACATTCCCATGTAGCGAGAGCAAAGAAGTGTAAAGTGTTGCAGCCATCTGGTAGAAATGAACTCTTGTAAGTGTTTGTATGCATGTTTGTATTTCTGAATATTTGAGCAACTACTGTGCATTGATGCCTTCCTGTTTGTTTTGAATGTCTATGGAGATTTTTAAATGTTTTAGTTTTCGCCTCACAAACAAATGGTTACTGGTTAGAATCCCAGTTCAGCCTGTCTGTGTGGCGTCTGTAAGTTCTCTCCCACAGTTCATAAAGACGTGCAGATTGGGGTTATGGATAATCGGAGACTCTAACTTAACGGTGTTTGTGTGAATGTATGAACGGTTGTTTTTTACGTACGTTGCTCTTGTGATGGGATAGCAATGTGTCCACCTCTTGCCCCATGTCAGCTGTTGGTTTCCAGTCCACCCTTGACCCTAAAAGAACAAGCGATATAATCAACAAATGGACGGATGGATTTTTCATTCTGAACCAACGTTCGTCTGCACCAACAAACCAAAAGTTATTAATAGAGATTTTGATTGACATAAAAAACACATTCCCATGGACTGCAGACGTTTGGTCTGAAAACCCCCTTTACTATGGAAGTGTATTGCATCACTTGAGAATTACATTTTTTTACTTTACAAGATTATTATCTCAGAGTCCCAAGATAAGTTTTCACTGGAGAAAAAAAACCAGCTTGATTTTCTGAATTAACAAAATGGCCTATCCGAAAAATCCCAAGAGAGGCTGTCATTTGCTCTGGAGGCACTGACGCAAACATGTCCCGCAGAAGTATTTCGATCCAGTTTAATTTGGTTTGGGCTCGAAGACAGTCCCTCCTCCTGCAGCTCCATCACATCTTCCAGGTTAAGCATTGACTCTGACTGATCCTCATGTCTGAGTCACCGGATCAGACTGCAGAGCCGGGGACTCAACTACACCTTGAACTCAAAAATACATCAGAGAGTTTAAGGAAAAGCTCCAATATAAAAAAAAAATATTTTAAATTCAAGACGAACCACAGACACGTTAAGTTGGAGCCACGAGGCTTTTATCAGTAGATGAATAGTGAATCAATTTGCATTCAAATACTATAGCTCCAGTGCTTCTTTAAAAGAATGCTCAAAGCCACTCGTCCTATGGACATGTGTTGGTGACAGTGGCAGCTGCTCCGAGACAGACGGCTGTCAGTTAATGAGGGGCTGATGTATGTGGCTTCAGTATTTCAATTTCAACCATCTGTTAAATGTTGGCGAGTTACAATAAGTGGAGGAAAGTTTGGGTGAATACGTGACCTGGTTGTACAGCAGATGACTCCTGAAGGAACTTTTGAATGGTATGAAATATTTTAAAACTTTCTCATATGACAAATCATAGCTAGAAGGAATTGCCGCGAATATAACGCAGAGTAAATAATAGACTATGTGACTTAGTTTGTATTATTCACAAGGTCGAAGTCAGTGTTGGGGCTTGTGTGGGCGGCAGAGAGATAAATAATCTTCCGTGGCTTGCAGTTTACAGAAGAGGGAATAATTAGGATAGATCAAACCAGATCTACCAGACAACAGCGGGCATGGACGAGGAAAGCTGTGATGTCATCGTTTCTGAAAGGCTGCATTTTGCATGTACCCACGGATACACTGAAAACTGTTTTTTATGAAAATCTGCTCTCTCACTTTGGAAGCGGTTTGTAAAAATATTTAGGTTGTTTTGCAAAGATTCTGCATCAAACAAAAATCTGTTCATCCTGAGATGAATCTTTTACAAAGTCTTTCCCAAAAAGTGGTGCAAGCAGCGGCTTGTGGTCCGAGGAGTAAAAATCACCAACTGTAACTCAGTTGCATCTGAGAGCCTCGTGTAAGTCAGAGTGAGCAATGCTGAGTCTCCAGTTAACATGCTGCCCGTGTTTACCAGTGCTGCCCAGTATACAAGGCACATATTCAGACAGCCGACCTCCTGCTCCATTGATGGAGCGCTGCACGCAGACTCCCAACTCACTACGATCCATTAACGTGGCTCGACATTAAAATCCAAGTTTTAAATTCTTTGACTATATTTGTCACAAACAATAACTGGAGCGTCACAGGGACAGGGAACGTACCATGTAATTATTCTATTAAAACAGCAGTTTTCAATCTCATATTCATTCACTGCCACTTAGCCTATTTCCACAGTATCAGTAAAACACACCGTTGCACCTTTGCCTTGAGTCATTTTGCTATAAAAGCCCCAGATAAACCTCAGGCCATGAGCTGCTCCTGTGAAACTCTTCTGACAGGTGATTCCACCTTTTTCATTACCCTGCTGTCAGCTGTGGTGAAGTGCGTGATAAAAAATGTGCCAAAAGGAGCCACTCTGACATGAGGTACCATTAGAAATCCCATCAGACAATAATTGAGACCAAAGAGGGGCACATCTAAACTGACACAGGGAGGACATGTCCTATTTTTAATGTGAGTAAGAGATCAGGAGAGGTTAAAGGTAAAGAAGACGTTACGACACCACTCCGGGTTGTGTTATATTTCAGGAGATAAGATTCACGGTTTCCTGCCTTGGGAGGAAAAAAAAAGAATATCTGTTAATGCTGAGTGGCACAATGCGGTGAGAAGAGTGTGACGTTCAAATGCAACAGGATGTGACTGTCGCACACAAGGACCATATTTGTCTTCTCCCGGCCCCGTTCCAATCAATACCCTCGACCACAGAGGAAATCTAAAAGAGAAATGTAAGGAGATTGCCATTATAAAGAGCAGAGCATTTCGGAGGGATTGGGAATCTATCAGAGGGACAGAGAACAAAACTGATCCTCACAATCATTGTTTCAGCCGGCTAAGAGCCCCATGGCTTAGGGAAAATCCATCAAGCCATTTCATTAGGAGAGACCTCAGCAGTGAAAAGACCGGGAGACAATGGAGCCACTTTCTGGAGAACGGTGGTTACACATGAATAAAGCTCTCTCACAGAGTTCAGATGAACAAGCAGGCTCATGTCCTGTGAAAAGGAGAATTACTGTCAAGTCAAAACACTTGATAACAATGACCAGGGGAGAGCTGGAATTGCAAATGGGCTTTCCTGTAATTTCCCTGCTATAAATGCTTGAACTGTCTTAGGAAGAAAAAGGGGGAGGTTATCTCTTCTTTATATTGTCGTCTAATGTTGAAAGGATGTTATTTTGGACGTATACATGATAATTGACGTCAAGACAGTTAGTTTCAGACACTCGCGGAACCATGTGTGTTGTGCAGTGATTTGTGGTGTCACTCCACAGGGAGAAGATCCTGGGTTCAGGTCAGGTGAACTGGATAATGTGGTTGTGATTGTGTGTGTGTCTATGTTTGAACCTCGTCCACCCACCAACCTGTCCAAAGATGGGCTGCTTCTCACCCAGTGTGATCCCACTGACTCTGGGGATCTCCTGACTTCTCCTCAAGCACCACCGCGGCACGCTGATATGTCTGCCAAGTAATGCAGCGCTCCATTAAACCTCTGAGCTCGGAATTTCCGACCCCCGTATCGGATAGTTGCAACTGGAACGCCCCCTCAAGTCTGAATTTTGACTCGGAAAGTCACCACCCCCGACTTCGAAATCCAAGGTGGCTCCTACGTGTATCAACATAAGTGAAAGCTGTAGTTTTTACTGTTTATTAGAACATGATTAAATGTGTCATACACATAGTACTGTCCAATTACTGTCTGTGGACGCTTTACTATGGTGATAGTATGCGTGAAATGCTGCGTAATGTGTTATTATGAACTGGTTTTGCTAACAATGGCTAGCTGGCTAATATAAACATTGTTCCTGTGCAACTGGAATGCTATCAACTCAGGTTATTCGGGTGTGATGTCATTCCGAGAGCCTAATGGAACGTTGCATAACATCTGTGATGTCTATGAACACAATTCTATACAAATGTCTCAGCTTATACTGGGAGGCTCCACTCATTTACTTCCAATAAGCTGCAATACCGACTGGATGTTTCCTGTACTGATCTACTGCACATGTGCACTGCTGAGCTCCCAGTCACTCCAGTAACACAGGTCCAGTTTACTCAAGTGGCCAAACACAAAGTTACCCACATTACATTGTTACAGTGATATTCATGGTTCCCTGGTGGATTCTAATCACTTGATCTCACACCATCATGTCAATATCAGCTCGTCTAATATTCTAGTCTTTGCCAATGTACCTGCCAAACTAATGACATCTCGATCGACCTCTAATACTCTTTGTGTTTTGTGCTTATTAGCAAATTCTAGCGCGTTAAAATGCAAACTAAGTAGATGAAGCTGGTGTGTATTATAATTGCTACGAAGGGCCAGTCTATGGCTGAAGAATGCTGATTAGAGCAGTGAAAAATAATAGGTTATGGAGTATTAATGATGTGTGTGCACTGGAACACGCACACACACACACACACACACACACACACACACACACACACACACACACACACACACACACACACACACTGACAGCAGCAGGCATGTGCGAATGTGTGTGCATGTGTGGACGTGTGGAGAGGCAGCTAAAACAGAAGAGGAGATAACGGGGATGCCGTGACATTAAAGCTGACAGAAGGGAAACATCATTACCTGCTGTGAACTACGAAGGTTCCTCCTCCCTTTTCCTTGTCTACTGGCCACATTCCTCACTAATAAACAGAGAGAGAGACGACATTATGCAATTATGGGAGGGATCAACCTGACCTGATGAGGCAGGACAAAGACAACACATGCATATGTATGTACGAGTGTTTAATAAAGCACAACAGGCCTTAGATGTTGTTTACTCAGTAATGGACTTTTAGCTTCTACAGGGAGATTGTATTGTTCTTCTTACAAATTCAGTTATAATAATGGTGTCATTAGCAAATGGAAAAGTGACACAACAAACATCAATGTGATAAGAGTTACTTCAAAATGACAGAAACCGTATTTGAGAAAAATGTATTTGATGTGTTCTTTGACTTTTTAGTTTGGTCCATGTCTGAGGGTTCATGATCTTTACTGCTGCCAACCACTAGGGGGCAAATGGGGCGCTTTTCGCTTCTCTTTTGAGGAGCAGTCATGTCGTCCATCTTTTTATACAGTCTATAATCTGGGCCTTTATCTTCATATCGTCTATATATAACCTGATTCTCACACAGTTACAACTCACCAAATAACTTTTTTCCTGACTCACTGAGAAATTACTATAGTCCACTGATTTGTCCATCTTGTTTGCAGTTTGGGATTTGCAGAATCAAAACCTGCTGCAATTTCCCAGCAGCCTTTTCCAGTATTAAATGTAAAAAGATATCTAGGGCTTTTTACACAAGTCATGCACAGCATTACCAATGTGTCATTTATTGTAACACTGGCATGGAATAAAAAAAACTATTCTAAGGTTGCATTTCCCATTCTAGCAGAATGAAGCATAAACAGGGTCCCAGCAGTGGGCCTGTCCATTGTGCAGTCAAATGAGCTCGCAGGATGACTTTCCTCTCGCAGAAATTGAAGTCATACCACAGTTCAGCCATGACTGATTGCCTTTGCTCAGGCCCAGTAGTACACAGAGATTTATCTCTATCATTCCTTTTACTCCGTTTGTCTCCGCAAGCGTAAAACGAGAAATGCCGCCTTTGCTGCTGAAGGGTGGTCATGAGGAAACAGATCCGCACACAGAGCCGGGACATATGCCAATAAGAAGGGTAAGATGTTTGTGATCTGTACACGCTGTGAATCAAAAATGAAAACAGCCTGAAAACATAAATCGAGTTTTGGTTTTTCCATGTAAAACCTATTTCACAGAATTCGAACCAAATTGGGGGCAATATTTCACCCCTTAACAAACAGGGGTTTGTAAAAAGTTAAAAGGCTTTATGAATATTAAAATCGTCGTTTTCCACACACTTATTTCAGCTATTTTCCCCAAGTTTTTGTTTATGGCTGCATTATTCCATCATTTTTATATTTGTTATCTATAACCTCAGATACAGTTTTATGAGTTCAAACCATGAAAAGCTGTGAATCATTCACTTGAATCTGCTGAATTAAACATAAACTGTATTGACTGAACTGAGCCTCTGGAGTCGGTCGTTACAGCAGCATCTGTGGACCACTTTATAAAGAAGGAACATTATCAGATCTTGTCTTGATGCTTCATTTTTAATAGATAATACTATTTTAAGGTGGTCTTTTTTCTGTCAGGGTTTGTTTTAGAGACGCTTTGCAACCGGGTCGGCAAAGCAGGAACCCCCCCGCTCCCCGAGAACGGCTGAGTACCTTAGTTCACAGCAACGTCAAATTTGTGAGAACATCCTTAAATACTATGATCGAGTGACATAGAGGAGACGGCAGCGACACCAGGGTCAGAAACCCCCTGACAAGACCCCATGCTGCTGGGTTTCAGCCAACAGCTTCTATATTTAGAGGTTTGGTTAATTAGAGTGAATACATGTGTGTGACAGGTCTGTGATGGTGGTGGGGGTAAGCTCTTTAAGTTTACTACTCACAACTAATTTCTGATACTAAAAGACTTATTTTAAGATTGGAATGGGTTCAGTTCTGTTTGATGTGAGACCCCCCCGAGGTCCCTTTTGCCCGGGGCCCCCAAAGTCCCCTGACTCCTGTTATGCTACCGTGGTCCTGAAAGTGTCAAGTGTTTTGTTGGCAATTTTTTTAATAAATTAATAAACCTGTTGTTTTTAGTTGCATCTTATTATATTTCCTACGTCATTCAGCTCCAACAGCTGATACAAACACTTCCTGTACATTCTTAGCATTCGTCACATGGTGATTAATAATAAGACAGAAGTAAACCAGGATATTTCTCATCACATCTCACACATCTGCTGAACATGAACAGAGTTTGTTAAATTGTTCTTTTAATAGAAGTCTTTTTTTTACCCTACGCATTTCAATTAAATCATAAATATCTCAGAACCTTCTTTAAGAGTCAATGTGATGACAGAGGATGTATTGTAGTCGAGAGTCATAATCATGGGCCTATTCAACAAATTACCATATGAATCTCAAAAAGTGTGCACTGTTACAATTACGAGAATGAATCAGAATCACGTCTGAATCTGTGAAGCGTCATATAATTGGATTAATTGGATTAATTGGTCTGAGCACTGTCTGACTCACAGAGCCAGATGTTTGCAATTTGCTGTTCTCAGTACAGCTGATGATACAATGTGAAATATATATATATATATATATATAAGTGATAACGTTTTTTTTTACTCACATCCTATGTTTAATATCTTTGTCATCAACACGCAGTTTTAAAGTTAAGTTAATTTGTTTCTACCTGTACAAACCTGTGTAAACTATATATATATCATAGACTGTATATTAAGATGGACGACAAATCTCCACTTCCTCCCACTATGTAGAAATGAAGCCAAACTATCCCAGGTGTGAAGGCGGCCATCTTGCACATCCTGCGCAGTAGAGATACACATGCTCGACCAATCGTGAGCCTCAGCTGTCAATCAGGACATTTCACCTTGTTCAAAAAGTTCAAGTGCTAATATGTTCATACCTGAAAATAAAGGACCCTCAGAACTGATTCTTCTTCTCTGGTCGCTTCACCGAGTATGAAGCAATGTGGCCGAGAGCTCCCCCTTCCGGACTTTGCAGGCATAACTAATCAATCATGAACAAAGGCTGAACAGGTAGATCACAGATTACATGTTGTTTTTGTTTTTTTAAGTGGACCTGCCACAAAATTAAATATCAATTTAAAAAGTAAATATAAACCTAGTAAATAGTTGTAATGTAATGATATACCTGATGTATCTAAATCAAATGATTATAAAAGACTGTAGAAAGTATTAATAAGGACATTATGTAGAGATGAAATTATTAGTAGTATTAGCTAGTACTTTTTAGAGTAACTGAATGAGGGTGGCTCCATGTTTCAAAGAGATTCAATCAGCCCCGCCAGTGTGACAGAGAGTCAGCATGAACAATACCAGAACCCTGAAACTGAAGACATCAGATTAATTATTTATACCCATGATTTTCTGTAATGTCAAGTGTCCTCAGTATGAAAAGGAGGTTCATTGCTGAATGGCTCCTTTGCCACTTTGGAGCCGAGAGTGAAGCTGTATCAGTTTCTGGGAATCTGAAATAAATAAATTCACTGAGAATGTTTTTATATCATTTTTAAAAGCTACCCTGTTACAGGTGATACAGGATTTGACTTGTCAACAGTCCTTTGGGCATCAGACCGATGTGGTGAAGCTCATCACTGGACAATAGAAGATGATGACAATGATGATGATGTTTTTTCTCATCTGCTCCCAGGTGTGAATGTTGAAAGTGTGAAACTAGGTGTGAAACAGGATGATGCATGCAAAAGTCACGAGTGCTCATTTGATTCTCTAATCATCCTGGCTCCTTAAAATAACACATCCCTACACATCCACACACACACATATACATACACACACATGCAAACTCACACTTGCCCGTGTGCAGAATTCTTGACGTCTTACAGGCACACAATCAAACGTCTCACGTCCTTGACAAAAGGAGGGACGGTCAAAAGACCACCTTATCGGTTTCTTCCGCCTTTGAAAGTCGTGGAGAGAATCCCCATCAATATCACATGAAGAGGCCAATCAGCCGTGCCTGATGACCCGGGTCTGACCAAAGCACCAGAGCTGCAGCCCCACGGCTCCAGAGACTCTATTGTCATCCACGAGACCAATCACATTGTAAATGCACATAATCACCGGGCTTAACAAGGTGGTTCTCTTCGACAGGCCCGGCTCAATCTCTTATCTTTGATTTCCCCCCCCCCCCTTCCTCAGTAAGTGTGTGTTGACAGAGACACGGGGAAAATGCTTGTAATCGGAATGACATTACATCCATGAAGTGAGGCTCAGATAAGATTTGTAATTTTCTCAGAAGACAGCGAGTAACGACACAAGTGTAGAAACGTGTTTACTCAAGTGAATTGTTCGTGTGAAGCAGCAGTTTGAATAAGAAACGCTCCGACAGGTTTTCATACATGTGGTGCAACAGAATGAAATGTACATGTAATTTACAGGAAACTGAAAGGACAAGATATGTGAAGGCAGTTCAGTATATTATGAATAAAGTGATAATTTGATTTACTCTGTATACTGCTTCTGCTAAAGTAAAATAAGTCTTATATTTTTAATCATTCTCAAGCAACAGCATTTCATGACAACATAAGCAGTGACAGCACTTGGATAAAAAAAATAAAAAGAATAAAGAATAAATTAAAAGCAGTTGCATGTAAATGAGTTAAGCTGCAGTAAAGTGATTGTGGGGTTAAGTCTGACACCTGGAGGGCAGAGTCAGATCCTCAGAGTTCATCTGGTCTGACTGTCAAACACCATCTCTCACCTGGATTTCATTCTTTTTGGTTTTCGGTCGTATTTGGTTTCATTTACCATAAAAGACCTTTGAGGATCAATCGTTACGATGCTCAAACAACCAGGAAGATGTGTCTGCATCAGCCCTTAATAAAATCGTACTGTACAAGAAATCCCCATAACAAAGACAGGAAAACATGTCTTATAATATTAACACAGAAATATCACATTAACATATTAGTGGAATAAACTGATCATCTGGATGTTGAGCTACTGGAGTTATGATCTGTGTTTTAGTGCCCTCTAGTGACTGATCCCTAAACATGAACATGATTATTAATTTTACTCTCCTTTGCCATGTTTGGTCTATATTAACTCCTTTATCATCCATAATCATTATTCCACACTGTCCCTTCCTGAATCACATTCTATATAATTCAGTTAAAGCTTGTTCACACTGGGTAAAATAAAAGGTTTATTTATCTGAGGCTGCTCTGAAAATGTCATAGATGTTTTGTGCATCATTTTAGACTGAATTTGTTTGTTGTCTTTGGCTTTTCAACACTATTAAAAGCATCAAATTAAAACACAAATCCACTTAATTATATTATTATCATCACTCTTTCAAAAGCAAATAAATATCACAGACAAAGACCCACACACTTCCCTACACAGTGTGCTTCCTCCACTGCTGCTTCAGCTTCTTGCACTGGTTGATCACGCACTACGACACCTGACGCCTACGCCCATGTGTTAATCCCTTCAATAAACAGATGGACGTGAACGTTGATCTCTACACATGCTAATAGAGTCTCTGACACACAACACAGGTGTCATCCACACTTGTGTCCTCCCACCCTGACTCTTGTGCCTCTACACAAACCACTCGACGTTCCATATGCAAATAGCAACGAAGGCCAATACCCTCAGGAAGTAGCCTTAGCAAGTGGTTTGGGGCTTTGACGACAATCTCCACCTCAACACAACTAAAATGAAAGATGTCATTATAGATTTCAGAGGGCAGCATGCCCAAAACCCCCAATACACATCACTGGAGAACCCATAATCACCGACTTGCCCATTCCTCAGCACCAATACTAGCAATACGCTTGAATGGAACATCAATACTCACCAGGATGTCCAATAAAACCACAAATAGCAGCAGAACATAGTCAATAAATCATCCAAGATTACTGACACTCTCATCAGTGGGATCACTATACCACAAATGCACAATCACAAAGAAACATATTCTGACCCCTCTCACCACCTCTTCCAGCTGCAGCCCTCTAGGAGGCGCTAAAGGATCCCTCCCCGCCAAAACATCCCTATTTAAAACTGTTCTCCAACTCATGTAATTCTTTTCTTTCTTATTCCTTATATCTTAAAGAGTAAGTGGTCGTCTCATCTGACGGTTTTCTTTACAATCTTTACATGACACACGTGTGTAAGCTCCAACGACAGCACGAGGTAAGATGACCTGAAGTGCTTCAAGTGCCACCACCATTTCTACTCAAAGTGTTGACAATGTGTGACCTGTGTGCATCTCATGTTCGTGATGTGTTGTGAGTCCATCTGCAGGCGCGGTGTTAAATCACAGAGAGATCAGCATTGACTCTTTTTGACTCAACAGCAGGCGTCTGTGAATTCCTTTGTGTTAATCTGGTAAATATTGTCTGCTGTGCTCATCATCGTTTCTTGTGTCCAAAGTGATGCTGCCTGTATTTGCTCTCACTGACTCGTGCTCACACACCAGGCTGTGCAAGCACACCTCTGTCCTGTGGTCATTAAAAAGGATCCTGATTCTCATACACGTCCATCAGGAGTTATTCCACGTCCACCCCTTCAGGTGTTACTCCAGAGAAAGGCCTTGTTGTCCAGCACACTGGCGAGTTTATGGTTGAAGGGCTGGTGAAATTCCCTGAGGAGGTCCCTGGTGGCAGGAAGCATCGGACCCAGGTTCCTGTCCGCCGCCCGCCGAGTGTTGGACATGGGCCGTTTGGTCACTGCTGCCTCCACCTGCTCAGACAGAGGATCTGCGGGGACACAAGCAGATGTCTGACAACTTGAAAAGGTTACAGAGGTGAAAGGTTGAGGCAGAAACAACCAATCAAGCAGCCAGGATGATACAGTACATGCTCTTTTTTCCTAACATGTACAATTAAATCAACGTACAAAGAGCAAGTCAGATGTTTTCTGAGCTTTTAAGTTACGCACCTACACTCAGAAAGTCAAAAACTTTCCTGAATGTCACTTTGATATTGGCTGCGTAGTCTTCCAGTCGAAGAACCAGCATCTGCTCCCGATGGAAAACTGTCAGCCAGTCCAGTAAGAAGACGACGTACATCCCCAAATTCAGCCTCACCTGGGGCAAGGATAAAGAGAAGAAAACATCTTTCCATTAGGTCTTGAAATTAGTTTGTCAAAGTCAAGAGCAGATGTACAGGTGGTGGAAAAAATATTCTATACAAGCAGATGTGCGGCACAACTGTATTTTTTGTGTCTTTGTGTGTTGTGTCATATTGATCTTCAATGGTTCTATTTAATAACATTTTATTTTTTTTATTTTTTACCTGTATTTATTGTCTTTATTGAATATTTGAACAATACAGATTCACAAATAAGCTGAAACCTTTGGCAAATTGCTTTAATGTGCACGGATGATTTTATTGTACTTAGACTCAGATGAGTAAAAACTGAAATTATCGACATAGAAATATATAGTTTTTTTAATTTAGCAGCTTATGTCAAACAGACACAAAGTGTGAGTCTTTGATTAACTTGTTTAATACTTAAAATTAAGAGCAAGACACAGATGCACATACACTATAAATCCACGAGGAGGCACCACAGCACCTCCTGTTGAAACTACGCCTGTGATTCACCAGCAGAATGACACCAGCTTTAACAAATACACAAACCCTCCCTCTTCATCTCGTGCATAACTGAAAAGACTCATAAACAAAGAATCTCAGCCTGTTTTTCCTGAATGTTTCTTCGTTAGATTTGAGATTGATTATGTTTTCTTTTTTATTCCAGTGGTTTCAGGCTGAGGCGATTGCAGCTTTCACTGTAGTAAATCTCTCAGGATAACTGTGCTGTCACCTACATGTGGTGATTAGAGGTGACCATCAGACAGAGCTCATAACTCAGTGAGTTGCTGAGGGAGCACTCGCTGCCTGATAGGAAATAAACTGAAGGGTCTGAAGTGACTCCGGGAAGAGAGCTGGTGATATTTTTCTCTGCAGAGTGGGAAGCACATTAATGCAGTTGCATCACTTTATAAACACTTGCAGAACAGGTAGAAATGATTGAATTGGAAATAAGGTGTTTTTTGTTTGATATAATTTTATATATTTATACATTTAAATGTAATTATTATTATCAAAGTGGTGCAGTGTCCATTCAGTAGGATGTTTATCTTGGCCTGTGTTGATGCTCCATGAGCTACTTCAAATGATTCCTTGTCATTAGTGAGTCCTCCTTAAACAGTTCTACAATATACTGTCAATTTTGTATTGTTTATGTGCAGAGCTTTTTATAAACAGTTTATGTTTCAGAGTGATGTCAGAAAACATTCATCCTGCCTGGTTTATCTGCATGAGGTCACTGTTTTTCATAAAATGAAACCGAATTAGCTTTATTACTATGAATGTTGTTGCCATGATGGAGATCAGCCGTGAATGTCTGTGTCAGTCCGATATGGTGAAATAAAAATAATCACCTGTGTTTTCAATTTTTCTTAATATCTTAATTATTGCGAGTCCAAATCGCAACAAACTCCGCTCTGCACTTCCTCAGGAAATCTATAATAGACTTGCCAAGTGTGAAGCTGATTAGATTAATGGTTCCCAAGATGTGCCTTCCACAGACAGACAGACAGACGGACGTTTTAGTAGATAAACTGGTATTCAGACAGTTAACAGAGAGAGCATCATGTCAGCTTACCGGCATGGCATTAGAGAGGCTGGTGTCGTAGGCGCAGTAACGTATTGTTCTCTCAGACAGGCAAGAGTGAAACAACTGCACGGACTCCACGACCTTCAGATGGAAGTCTTCTGCCGACTTGTTCCCCACCGTAAAGTACAGGTAGTCCGAATAAAGCCTGGGAACACAGTGAAACAGAGGTGGAGGCCAGTTGGAACTGCAAAGTGACATTTTGCTGGATGTACAATATGACCTCTGATTTAAAACAAATACGTTCTGAAAATGATAGATTACTGGAAAAACACTTGAGGAAGCAACGAAAATAGTTTCATCACAGACACATCACATCTGTATCTATAAAGGCAGATGTGGAGATGGATTTCTCTGCACTACCTCTCCACCGGATCTCTGAGCATGACGATGATTTTTGCACCGGGCTGGATGGCGTGGATGAAGTCCTGGGCCAGGAACGGTGACTTGGCATCCTCCCCGCCTCCGTGGAGGTTGCTCCAGGCTTGGTTGTCCCACATAGTGGATGCACTGGCTTCACCTGTCAAGACATTGACAGTCCTGTCACTTCATTTAAAATGCAGCAAGGCGGAGCAGACATTCAGACATAACGTGGCAAAGTCAAGCAGAATTTCAGGAGTTGCTGTGGAGGCCTCATGCTCGAGCAGCTTTGCAACAGCAGCTTCTACTTCAGCAACAAAATCCAATTACGCAATATCTTTCTGTTGGCAAAACAAAGATCAAAGACACAAAATCGATTCAGAAAACAAAGCTAATATCAAAGATGGCTCTTCAAAAGGTGCATGGGTCTCTGTGTGTACTTTTACAATTGTACCACAGAATATCTAGAATAATGTGAATGGTATTTTCCTCTGGCTCCTCAACACAGGACACACAGTGCTTCTGAGGTCAGACACAAAATGAGCGACATTAAGGGAACAGGAGACAAAGGAGACCTGTGTTTTGAATCATCGTCTCAATCCAATTTTCCTGTCTGTTCAAAAGTACTCGGAAAGAAGAGAAAGAGTAAGTGAAAACTACAAAGGTAAGAGAATCTTCCATCTAAAGCACAATGGATGTTAAAAATAACAACTCTCTCTCTCTCTCTCACACACACACACACACACACACACACACACACACACACACACACACACAGACACACACACAAACACTTTGACATGTGTTCACCTGTTATTAGCCGGAGCGCGCTGCGGTCTCCAGATGGATTTCCATTGATTCCTGCTTGGATGTTAACAGCTGCCAAGTCAAACAGATCCAGGTAGTCCTGCACAGGAAAACTTTCCAAGACGCCATCTTTGGAATGGATATAACCTGCACACAGAGGTACAACAACATTCATACACTTTGAAATCAAAGAATTTGACTTTAAATCCGTGTCTTTTCTGTCATTTGTTTGTCTTTTCTCTGTTTCTAAATGACAAAATTATGTTTTAATCATCAGCTGGCCTCATAATAAAGTCTCAGGCACGTCCCAATGACTTACCAAAGCGTTTCCTGGTCCACCAGTGTGGCTCCTTAATGGTGTTGAACCTGACCTCCGGATGCAGCCGCAGTCTCTGAAACAAGTCGGTCGTGCCACACTTGGGTTGGCCGATGATGTAGAAGTACGGCAGGCAGCGCAGACGAAACACTTCGCCGTCCCTGTGGTACAAGTGTTGGTGGAAGTTGATCTTCAGTTGCTCACACACAGTCTTGAAGCCCTTTGAGCGCAGCGTGAAGAGGTTCCTCCGGTAGGGATCAGCACCGAGGTCGCCTGGGAACTCCTCGTACCAGCACGGGCTCTTGATGCTCGGCAGGAAATGGCGAGGAATTACTGAGAACAACTGCAGAGACAAAAAACAACAAAATTAGCATCACAGAGCAAAGACAACATACCTGGAACAGTGCATCAGGGCTTTGATAAATTATGATTTGCAGACAGACATATGTTTTCATTTGTCAATCACGTGAGACTTGCTCCTAACTAAAACTAAAATACATCTCCAGCTGCAATTTTCCGTCCCAACATGTCCAACCCTCCCAAACAAACTTAAGGGAGCATGGATTTCATGTAGAGGCATTTCTGTGTTTTGTTTCCAAACCCAACCCGAGCCCGGTGCTTTCCCCAGTTACAGCCATGTGCAGTGTAGCAAATCAATTATATAGCCCAGCCACCGTGACAAAACCCAAGTCGAACATCATTTCAAAATTTTTGTCCAAACCCGGCCTGAACTATCGGATACCAGGTTGGGTGTGTAAGGTATTTGTTTGTTTGTTGGTTTGTTTGTCAGCTAGATTAAGCAAAAACTATCGAACGGATTTCCACAAACTTTTGTGGACAGGTGGGGTGGGTCCAGTACTCTTTGTTCACTTTCTTTAACATTGCGAGGGTGTTTTTTAACATTCCCACTGATTTCCAAGAAAATCATTCATGGATCATGATGGAATAAAATCTGACACAGTGAGGGAACTGAAATTTGGTGCAGCTTGATTGAATTTGGTCCTGTTGGGCCTTGGTGGAGGTATAATCTCTACTGAGTCTACGTGTTCACAGGTTCTTGTGATATAAAAAAGGTCAAAGAAAATCCATTATCCACAACTTGCAGCTGTGTAAATGATGCAGCACCTATGTATTGAATTAACCTTTAACCTTTGTATAAGCTTTACTCTTTCTACAACTGTTATATGCATCTTGTTGCTTTGAAAACTCAGTCAGATTTGTCAGTATGTGTAATACACACACACACACACACACACCACTAATTGGACGTCAACCTACTGACTCACTTGTGTTTCTACCTCTACAATTGTGATGCAGGCACAATCGCTGAAGTCCTCTCAACAAACACTGCAAAATGATTTAGGGTGACGTGAATCAGTGTGATGAGAACATGCAGGAAAATTGCACTTCATTAGCACGTAGCATCAGCAGTCAGTCGGATACGTAACCTGATATTAACCTAAAGACTCTGGTTCTAAAAACACGGAGTGGAAACAGCACTTCGGACAGACTCAACAAACACTGGTGATTATGAGTTTCAACAAACAGTCATTTGCTGCAGGGCTTATTGTAAAGTGTTTGTTGTTTGTCTCCTACAACTCACATTTGTCCACCAAAAATAAAGCAATCACAGTGGTCACTTATTAACTTTTTCCATTGGAGAAAACATAGCATCATTGCAGTCTGGCACTATAATATAAAAGCCTTTATCATGGTTGGTCTAAATGTGCCAGAGCATTTTTCCACACACTTACAAGGGCCTCGGTTTCGATGACGTCCTTTTCATCAGGCACCTTCCTGGGTGAGTATTCCAGTTTGAAGCTGATGATCTTCACCAGCAGTTTCATGTCTATTAATGTATTTTCAGAGGAATCTTCCGCTGATGTGCTGGTCGGGACGAACACAGGTCTGAGCTGAAAGGGTGTGGGGGTGAACAGAAGTCCCGTCTTTTCCCAGGGCAGGATATAGGAGGCCATGACGAGAAAGGTCAGTGTCAGGCCCAGGAGGAAACTGAGCAGTCGGACTTTGGAGACACTCCGTATGTTGTTCAGCGACAACAGGGGAGGCCACTTCACGTCCGGATTTTCAGGCTCGTTTGTGTCCCTGAAGTCCAAAAAAGTCCTGACGGGCGTTTTCCCATATTTCTGATGCATGGGCGAGCTGTGGAGCATCCAACTCTGCTCCGTGTGGGGGTCGCTCCCATATTTGCAGTCTGATTGTGACATAATGACATCGAAGAGCAGGAGCCAGGGAATTTGAAAGTTGAAGCTTCATCTGCAGGAGGCTGTGTGTCCGTCCATCACAGTTTTTAATCTGCAGGTCTTCATGTCTTACTGTCCAGTCTTTGGCGACACCTCCTATAAATCAGAAACAGTTGTTAAAACACGTTGCACGGTTTCTTTTCAGTTTCACTAAAAGTGCAGCAGTGTTTCTTTCTGTCATATCCCATAATTCCTAAAAAAGTGGTATGAAGATTTTTAATATTGGGGTATTTAAGGAAGCTTCACTCCCCTCTGAAGCATCAGTGTGTGAATTTAAGACCATACTCCCTTCTATAGCGTGAGCCAGGTCTAAAATGTCTGAGGTCACAGAGTGTGTGTGGTCTGCTGGAGGGAGAACCCCTGCTTTACGATGAGGGCTATATAGCACACGTCAAGACTCTACTAAGAGACGTTCAAGGTCAGAATAATAGTTGCTCTGTAATTCAAAACTAAAAATACGCAATAATTCACTGTGAGCTACGGGCCTGCTGAGAGCTTTATTTTCTCAACCTGAAAATATAATTTTCAAGATCAGGGTTTTTCACACTGGGAACCAGTATGAGGTATTGATGCAGGTGGACACCAAGTGTGGCAAGTGCAAGCACTGTGTTTTTTTTCCCCGCCACATGAATAATAAGAAACTAGTGTTGTTATTTTGAGCGTACGGTGCCGTAAATTGCAGATATCAAAGTGTAAAATGATTTTGACATATTTCCTAAGCCAGAGATGTATTTACATTTTCTTTGGTTGCCGAGTTTGTAAAATGTAACAATCCCACCGGACCAGGAAATGAAATCCGGCACCAGTTCCAGCAAACTTCATGGAGCGTTCTCTAGTTTTGCCGTGATTTTTTATTCTAACTGCACAACAGGGGGCTGTTATAGTACAGCGACAAAAACATTATGTGCAATATGTTCACACTTACTGTACTTGACTGAGGTGCAACTTCAGAGTGTAAAGATGAACCCATTCACATCACTGTGGACACTGAAAGTCACTAAACCAGTTCTACAAAATATACGTGATTACTGTGAAACGAGAATCATTCATCGATCTTTTAAGTTATTGCTGTAGCTGAATAATGAACAAATTTACAACAATGAACAAATTCATTGTTGTGAACTAAACGTGTTGTCAAATCCTCTTTTGTATTCACTAACTTTTTTGAACGAAATGCATTGAAAAAAACTGGTCTTTTCATTTGAAGGGAGAAAAAGAATGAACTGATTCACTTCATTTATTTTGTTGCCGTTTCATTGTAAAATCAATACGGTGTCACTACCAGCAAAATGAACGTCCTTAATGTTCACTTTGTCAGACAAAACGAACCGAACCATGGCTCCTTTAAACCAGACCAGGATCCCCTCTTTTTGGTCGGACTGTGAGCCTGCGATGGGCAAAGAACGTGTTTCTGACCCTGTTATGGGCCTCATTTAATAAAATATAATGACACCACTGTCTAAATCACATTCTAGTGAATGCTGCTACTTATGATACCAATCCTGACTCCTGCCTTTTGTTAATTTGTCCATGTTTTGATGTTGTTTGGATGATTTTTTTTTAATAAAGTGTAAAGCCCTTTCTATCTGTGTCCCTCATTTTATTCACGTAGCTGCTTTTTTGTCTCTTCCATCCAGGTAATTGTTTTATTCTCTGCAACTATTAATCAAATATTCCCATTAAAGATTAACGTCTGGTTAGATCAAAATTTCAAGCGTGCGGGAGAAGAGAGAGATTTGGAAATGTGACAGAATATAAAGAGGACAGTGAGAGTCAAGGGTAAAGCGTGGAGTGAAGAAAGAAAAGCAGCAGAGATGACAAAACAGTGTTAGAACAAGCAGAAAAGAGCCTCTACACCTCTAAAGTGTGAAGAATCGATCCATGGTGGGAAGTGAACAGCAGGTAGGTTTGACTGAGGTGAAAATCCTGCTGAGTCAAAATATAAAACCTGTAATTACCATCGCATTAGATGCATTTGTTGTCCTAAGTGCACAAAATATCACGACTGATCTGGTATCACAGCCTGAATGGGATATTACTCATGTTTTTAATGCCTTGGCAAACCTCAGTCTGGAAAGCCATGAAATCATTTCACCGAGCACCTCACATACTGCAGTAAATATAAGACATATATGTCTAAAATATACTTTACTACTGTGTATATGTTAGGTTTTTTTTGTCTCCTATGCAGCTACTGTACTGGAAACATCTTTATCATCTTCATGCTGTTTACTCTATATTCTCCAAGGCACCAGCTGTTGGACTGACTCTCTGTACTGAAAAGAATAGTTTAGAAACACAGACCTTGTGCCTGGAATTTGCAACAAAGAGAATTCAACACTCAAGACTTTTTGTGACATAAAATACATATAAGATGAAAAAGAAAAAGACCGTACAATCTGTGATTCGTTTGGGTTTGTCCATGTCATACAAAAAACTACACACTACCATTCTTGATTTCTGCAGTAATGCTGGTCACACATTCCATCCCAAACCTTGGACCATATCAAGATATTACAAAACTTTCTGGCTGAATTTTCTGTTGCTTTGGAAATCCATACACCCAAGGGTATTACTGCTAATATTTTCAGGGAGTCCATGACCTTTCTCTATCAGTCTGAGATGTACCATTTGTTAAAAAGAGAGGTCAGAAATTAAAGGCCAGGTTGCAAAATAGTCTGAAAAGAATATCTTTGGTCCCTGTGGATTTTTTTCTCCACTTTTGACACCGAGTATCCCTCTTGTTCCATCTGCAGCTCAATATTCATTTTGCGTGAGATATTGCATAAACTAAAGTGCAGATTTCCATGAAATAAAGGCTCAGTGAGTGAAACCATTTTATTTCAACAACTCTGGTTCTTCTAATATCAGCCATGAGGTCAAGCCGAGGGTTTTATCCTCTGCGAGACTAAAACATATTCATAAAATTTCAAGAGAATCCAATCTGTAGATGTTGAAATATTCCAATATGTATTCAAATTGCCAAAATGACCACTGGCACGAGTAAACTAGAAGAATTAATGTTGGGCAATGTTGTTCTTCCCTCTTTCACTGTCATCTTTTTAAAGCCTCACATGGGGCACCACTTCTACGCAGCTTTCATCATGATGTCTCAAACAAAACTGTAATTTGCAGAATTGGCAACTTTAAGTTTTGTTATGTTTGAGATGTTAAGTCTTCACTGCCTGTCCGGAGGCCACTGAACCTCACAGATGCTGTAGTGAAATACGTTGTTTACTATAATAACAATATGTTGAGCTGTGATTAAAGGTCCATCATATCAGCAGCTTGTGGCTGTTATAGAGACAAACCACACAGCTCATTATTTTATTTTAATTAGACCACAGCTGCACAGATCCCACAGCTGTGTGTTGAATTTCGAATTCAACCTTTTGCTCTGGTGATGAATATAAACAATTGCTTCTGTCAAACTACAGGTCAGTGTCTTGGTCCTTTTATCTGCTTCCACTGAGTCTTATTTATTATTTAATTAGATTGAATACAAGACTTTTATGCATCTGCTTGACTGTGTAGGTAAAACCTTACACACATAAACATTACTGCACACTTGATGTACTACGTGCTATCAAAGCCAGGCTCACTGCCCCCCCTGACCCGCATCCTCTCATTCATCCCCCACTGTCTACCCTTTGTGACAAGATGAAGCCAATCAGCCTCTGCTGCAAAGAAACCAACTAAACAGAGAAATGAAAATCAAGCTCCCTGCAGAGCTCTTCACAGTCAAAATGCCACAAGCCATATGCAGATGCACATGCGGCTCTGTAAAGCATCAACATCATGACGTCATGAAATAGAGCTTGAAACAAATGTGATACAATGAGAGGATTCACCATGACCACAAAATCTGTTTTAAGAGCCAGTGCTCAGTAAGCACACACATTCTCGCCTCTCCTGAAACATGTTTTAATCGAGTGTTCATGTTTATAACTGTGTAAACACATTCTGACCGTGTACAGTACACTGTGACCGAGACTTGACGGAATGCAGGGAGGAATGGGAGGCACCAGGGAAACCAGTGTCACAAAAGGAAATAAGACAGCCTCCCTGTTGACTGGGGAGTCAAACAAAGATTGATGGGATACCAGACTACAGTAATAATAAAACTCTCTTCATGTGGATGAATCAAACGTTATTTGAAGGACAGAAAACAAAAAAAAGATACTCTTAGTTGTGTTTTCCCACTTTCTCTGGCCCTTTTCTTGGACAGATTAGGGATGAAATCTTGACAGGAAATGGGAGAACTCCTTGAGAACACAAATAGAATATCTGAGGAAGCGGATTTCATCAGTCTCATCAGGCTGGACTAGTCCTCCCTTTCCTTTCCCACAGCGCGTTCATTTAATGTCAGCGCAGAACGATCGCCTTCACCAGAGTCTGACTCCTTAATCTGTAAAATAAGCAGGCTGTTGAAGTCATGGTAGAGTCTAAACATAACAGACGTGTGCTAAGAAAAGCACCAGAAATATTAAACCTCTTGTTTAACAGTGGTGTCTGTCTTGATCAGACAGGTCACCGCACTCCACCTGCACATCTGGAGTGCAGATGTGGTCCTTGGTTAAACCGTACATTCGTAAATGCATATCAGTGTATATTATTGCATGCATATGTTTTTTTATAGCAATGGGATGTTTGCATTAGCAGCACTTTAAATCCGATCTGACATTAATAAGAAGCAAAAAACATCTGAAACCTTTGTCCTTGTGTTTAATGAGTGGGTCTGAAGACAGGAGGGGGATCTGAAGTCAGCCTGGGTGTGCAGTGCTGCCTCTGTCATCTAAAGGGTGATTCCATTTCTTTCTATTACTTGGGTTGAGTTTTGGACGCTGCTTTGTGTTGGTGGTGTTAATGATATTTATTTATAGTCACAAAAAAACTGCTGAGATTAGGAACATGAACACATCTCTACAATACATCTGACAAGGTGACAAACAAGTAGTCAGACAACATAACGGAGCCAATATGCTGATAATATTGACTGATATGAGCCTTTCACAGACAAATACACAGTGTTTATGTTTATTTTATTTTACAGAATAAACAATGCAGAAAAGATGTGCATTTATATTTTCATTTTCTTAATTCAAGCTCTATATATTTGATTGTCTTTGTGTTTTCATTTTATGTATTGTTAGTTAATTTTATGGTTAAACTGTCAAATATCAAGCCTCAATTACATTTCTTCATCATATGGGATTGATAATGACATCTTAGGAATCATTGACACTATTAAAAATATATATATTAGATAGAGATATTATATGTCTGCTTAAACATCGCTATCAGAAATGTTGATCTGTATCGACATCAGCTCCCAAAATCCATATCCGTTGAGATCTTGTAAATTCACCATTTTACTAAGTCATTAAACCAGAAGTGTCAATATCACTCTTAACACGAGGTGTGAAAAAAAACCTGTTCCTTGTCGTCTTGATTCTCGCCTAAAGCGGCTATAAAACAACATGTGTGTGTTCCTCTGTGTTACTAAAGGACAATGACTCACAGTAGAGCCTGTTCCTCCTCTGCCTGATCACATTCTTCCAGTTAATCAGCCAAATCAATAGGAAGAAAGCAAAAGAAAAAGCTTGTCTGAGTTTTGGTTTTCAATCAAGATTCCATGTTCTCCTTTAACCTGACACGTGTATCTTCTTCAGTCGTGACCATGATGCCTCTGACTGAATATGTTGATGAAAAAACATTCACTGACAGAACCTGTCAGTGCAGGATAACTGCCGCTGCTTCGAATCATGGGTGGAGACCTGTGACTGTGGATCTGGTTTGCGCACACAAAAGGCTTCTCCATGACAAGTAGCAGCTTGACGTACTCGAAGGATTTCTCTTTCTTTGAGCCAAATCATGTTAACGCTCTCAGCTCATCTAAAGAGTTTAAATGGTAAAAGTAATAAGTTCTTACTTGTAAAGAAATATTATTCTGAATGTTAAACCTTTAATTGGACTGTAATTACTATGTGTCAGGAACATGATAAAAATACCTTATGAGTCAGTTGAGACTTCTGTGCCTACGTTTGACTTGGAGCTCTGCCTGATCCCACATTAAAACGATTCAATACATTAGAGAAAATATTAATCTTGGATGTACTTCAGGGTAAAGCAGCACATATGCAGCCAATTAAAGTGTTATTTTTCATCTTTACTGTTTGGAAGCAGCCAGTCTGCTCGGTATGAAACTCACATTCCCATATGATTGTGGTCAAATCGAGATTAAAACTCATATAGAAATTAAATCATCATACAGTCACATGGAGATATCATTGTTACTTTGCTTCCACAAACCAAAATTAATAAGCGCCATTACTAGGCTAATGTGGCTCATTCGCACTGATACCCAATTCATCTGGAACACAACGAGAGGCGCCATAGACTTCCTCTAATTACTGTACAACAAAGCACTGGTTATTGCTAAAAGAGGAATTATGTGCATGCACTTATGAAGAAGGCATCACCAACATATTGCAATCAGCAATGGATGGTACTACTTCTCTTTGGCATCTGGCGGCAGATGGTTGTGATGATGATGCTACTCACAGCTGGTTTGACATTATCTCAAGATTTCAATGCAAAATCATATTTCAAAGTAAATCGTGCATGTACTAACCAGGAGTGTCTATCAGGTGAACGTAAATGTTTCTGAAGACAACTGATTTGATAAGAAGGAAATGGAAGAACTCAGCAAGCAACATTTTGATTTGAATGTATTCATGAAAAGGCGATAATTTCTTTGGCTTCAGAAAGAAACTGTTTGGAGGTGAAATCTTTGAAAAGAAAACTTAAAGTGATCGAATAATAAACTTGTGTAACTTTAGAAAAACCTTATTTTCTCCAGTACTTCGTAAAAATAGCCTGAGTATTCATGGAGAGTGAAGGATAAACATTTACTTTAAACTATAGAGTTCAAACAAAACATCATTGGGTGGAAAAGAAAAAACAAACCAAGACAAATTCCGCTGAAAAGCATCATCCATCCGGAGAATTACTCAACAGCATCGAGCACAACAACATGAGAGTAATAGATGCAGATAAAAGTTTGAAGACATTGAGCCGTCTTCGCTAAAACGGATTTCAAGCTAGAAAATAACGCAGAGCTCATCTTGCATTTCTACGGCTTGTTGTCATCGCCAGTTTAAAGATTACCAACCCTTGAAAACACTTAAGTATCAAGCAATCCTCCCACATTCCTAGAGCTCTGTATTACAGAATCCTTTTCTTCCATTTGTGGGGGACCCCCAGAGTCCAGTCTAAACAATCTGATATGGTACAGCTCTCTCGCTCTCCCCTCTCATACCTTTAGCATTACATAACCCCTTCTCGAACAGCGGCCGTCGCCAAAAGAAGCACATCTCAGCAGCTCCAGACATTTGTTTCCACAAACTCGTGAGGGCAACCTAAAACCCTGCTACCCACCAGTGCAGGGCTGGGCGCAGCAGCCTGACAGAGGGATTGTCCTGGGTGTGCGCCGAGTTATGCAGTGTGGAGAGAGGGTGCTACTACTTACGAACTGCCTCTCATTAGCAATAAAATACAATTTAGCAGCTCCACAAGAGGCAGGTTTGTCCAAAGGTCAGCTGGCTACCTGTCAGGACCTCCGCTCTGCACTGTGAGCGGAGCTGCAGCCCAGTTATTGGACCAAAATGGGAAAAGCAGGGGAAGGAAAATGAACTGAAATGTCAAACGGACACAGCGGGTGCACAACAAACGTCTCGCACATCCACAGATCTCAGCCCTGACTTCAAACTGATCCTCTGCAGCTGGAGAAAGAACACACAAATCACTTCATGGCTTGTTTGCAAGGGCGGGGGGGCTGTGCATGAAGAGAAGCCATTTAGGGATAAAGGAAGGAATTATAAGCCGTGGCGGGAAAATCTTGCATCTATGGTCAGATGTTGACTGGGGGAACTCTCTGGTTTGTTAATGTTACAATAAACAGAATAATAATTATGAGATAAGACGATGGGAGCATGTGTACAAATGTTTACAGCAGTTTATCTTCGCTGCTTCACGTCTGTGGTTCAGTCTCTGGTGGAGTCTTTCTACCCCCCCCCCAGAGACATGACACTGAGATATTCTGCAGCTGTTCAGAAGATTCACCCAGGAGGAAGTTACTGTTCAGCAATGCAAGGCCGTAAACACATATGTGCTCAGGGGAATTTATAGCTTATTATGACCTTTAATAAATATGTTTATAGTGTTTTTTATTTATTTAATCTAATGTATTATATTGTTTAGCTTTCTAATTCACTCGTTTAATTAAAGTTTAATTATTCTATACATATTTTTATATTCCTTTGTGTTTTTATTGTTTACTTGTTTATTACTTTTACTGGTGTCTGTTTCATTGGTGTGTACTTTGGAGAACTTCATAATTTTGACTTATTTTTATAGTGTTTACTTTTTCATCTTTCTAACGTATTAGTTTAGCTAAGGTTAACTGTTCACTCTATATACTCCGCTCACACTGGATATATTCTGTTCAGAGGTGAAGGTGCTCTCCCAGCCCTCTCACCTCCACACAGGTGAATTCATAACAAAACACAATATGAGGACAATGCACTTCTGTATAATTACGCACGTCCAGCTGAATAATACTCAGCAAAAGTATTTGTATTGTACTTGAGTACCTTAATGAAAACAGATCTACTCACGCTGGATCTGCGTCGTCTCGGTCCACGAGTGTCTTCTGCGCTGTGGAGCCGGAGGAGCTCACACCAACCTGTCCGGTGTCTGCTGCGTGGAACGAGTTAACCCACCGGTGACAGTGACAGTATCCTCAGCGTGAACACGGTTCATTCTGACCGAACACCGGCTGGAGCTGTGGCGACGACATGTGCGACTTTCCGGAGTCTCCATCTGACTGAGCCGCAGCCTCCCCCACTCACAGAGGGGAGCGGAGGGGTGGAGGGGAGGGGAGGTGCGCGCGTGGAGCAGGAAACACCAACAGTATAAATAAATCTTGTTTACATCACAGCCACCAAATGCTCTTGGTTTATTGATCAGGTTTATCATGAATGTCGCTTTAAAACCATTCAAATAGATTCAGGTTACTTCTGTCAACTCTAATCTATAACCTAGATTATTATAAGTCATCGTACTTATGGAAACATACTTCATTCAGTGCAAGAAGCGAGTAAAGGAATAAGAGAACAACAATCCCCTCAGGGAATAGACCATCAAAACTAAGACGTTTCTTCAACAGCACTTACTGCAGAACCATTCAAATCACTAAATGGCTCCTCAATCCTACATCAGCACTTTACAAAGCAATAAGCACCACTGAATTTTATTGTATTTTGTATTTTAGTGTATTTGTAAGCACCGGACATCCTATTCTATTTGCACTAGTTTTTACTGTATTTAATTTTATTCTGTATTTATTCTGTATTTAACCATATGTTTTTATGGCTTAGGGGTTATGTGTTTTGTTTCTTTTCTTGTTATGTGTTATGACTGTTGTTCGTTGTGGGCACACTGAGGCAAATTCCAAACAACTGATTTTTTAAAACCTGAAAATTTTAAGGCAACTTCAACCTTGAATTTGAGTAAAAGTTGAACCGACTAATTATTTTTGATCTGGTCATTTATCTTTCATAATTATAAAAACTTAACATTTTGAGTTCTAAGTACAAAGAATTTCAGTGTCACTGCTCACCAGGGTTATGGTGTATTCCACATGTATATGGACTCTTCTACTGACCCCTCATATAGAGTTTACAGTAGGTTCAAAGTCCTAATATGTAACTTTATTCAAAATGTATTCAGGATTTATTCAACCAAACACCTGCAGGACGTCATGTGAGACGAGAGGTGACTTAGCATGGACACAAAGCCCCTGAAGAAATGCTCAGAAGACCCTGTTTTTGCCTTTATGACCTGAACTCGGGTCAGAACTTATAGTTTCATGTTTCGCCCTCCAAGTGGAACAATTTTTAAAAGTTTTCAAAGCCAGTCAATATTCTTTGTTCTTTATATACAAGTATTATTACAAGTTAGCAATTTCAAGTTTTAGTTTTTTTTGGGTGATTTATTGTTAGAAAACCCTTTTTAAGACCAAACTTTGAAGCGCAATTCCCCACTGAGCTCATGAAGCTGCCAAGAAATCAGTAACATACATTCACTCCATTGACTCTAAATGATCCATTTTATGTGATTTGGCTGCATCACAGTGGTTTCATTTTCATAGAGAGAGACGACTCTTTGAATAAGTTTCACTCGCGCTTTGAAATAATAACCATATTATCATTTAATCTTTTTGGATGCTCACCATTTGTCCAGTTTGATGAAAAGGCATTGAAGCGAAAACACCGAGCAGTTTGAAGAATAGATGTCTTCAAGGCTACAGTGACCTACTTTTCTTGTAGGCTGTTCTTCTAACTTTTAATAACTTCAATAGGTATTTTATTCTTGTGACAGAAACGCTGATGTTTCTGTAAACAACATTGTGCCATCAGGGACATTTCCAGTTCCCCACAGGTGAATTGTGGTCTTAATGTTCTGTTGAAGTAATGGGATTTTTTTTCCCGTCATTAGCTGTCATGACTCACTCTGTGTGAGTGGGAGTCAGCGTGGATGTTTCTCAATGGTACATTAGGCCTGATGATAAAAACACAAGTTGTGCTGAAATGAAACTGAGCTGCAGGTCTGACAGTGGTGTTCGTAACTTTGTTTGTAAAATACAAAACCACATCTGGTTTGATAGCTCAGGATTCTGACAGAAGAAAGAAATCATCGTATCAGAAACATTCAGAATGGTGCAGGATATTTTCAGTGTAGTAATTGTCCCACATCCTGGCTCATTTACTTTTCTTGGAAACATGTTTTCTTCAGAGGAAGAATGAATTTGATATTATTGGTCAGAGCTGAACATGTGCCATGCAGATCTCAAGTAGACTGAACAATCACAGTCCCTGGAAAGCAATGTAACCCCAACCTCATTCTGGATAAGACATTATTTTGATTTGCTAATAGTAGATTCCATTCATATTCCCGATTATATGTTACTCACCACAATCTTTATTTTATTGTATCTATGACTCAATGCAACATCACTACTGGTTTTCACTTGAACCCAGGATATGTGTCATCCAGCTGCTGGTAACTGCTGTTTGTCGATGTCGCAAAATGCTGTGAAAATGCCAACAGGAAGTTACAATGTAATTAAGATGTGTAAATATCTGCATAATGCAACTTAGGTCGGATTGGTCCTTCCATCCAATATCTGTCCTGCACATCATAAACTAACCACAGCCTGAGTATCCAGAGAAAACCCAAACACAGAGACAACAAACTTCACATAGAAAGACAAGGATTCCAACTGGAAAGTTTTTCCTGTGAGGCAACAATGCTAACCACCTTACCACCGTGCCACCTCGAAATACTCCATGTCTTAATTGGATCATTGCTTATCACATGATCTCATTTGGGTTAAGGTCATCAGAAAATACAGTTAAAATGGCTTATTCAGACGTTTGTCTTAATTAGATTATATTGGTGTCAATGTGCATATATATACAATGCATATTTGTCACCATTTCACAGTTGGAACAGAGTCACAGTTACATTCAGCCTGAGTCATGTTTTATTTATCTGAAAATGTATTTACATTATTCAACTCCAGTGCAACAGTTCACATTGTCAACATGTCACAGAATCCGAAAAAGAGACGCCATCAAACAACGAGATATATCCCAAAAATGCTGAAATGTATTTCCAGCAGCAGTTTTATCACCACAGTATTGAAACCTTTGGTGATGAAATGAAACCCTCCCCGTTCTCTGTACATCACACGCGATGGAGGCTGCCGCGCTTCCTCCTTCTCCGCAGGAAGGAAATTAATTCTGTTTTCAAGAAGCAACTTCCTCCCCATTCGTCATGACGTCGGTTTCTCGCAGCAAATAAACAGAAGAAGAAAACAAATGAGGGGGACAAAGCCGGGTGTCGGGGGCTGCCATGATGTTCATCTTTGGTGAAAAGCGTCTTTCCCAGGAAACTGACGCTGCTCTATAAAGATAAAGTCTCATTTGAATAAACTGCCTCCCCCTTCAGAGCACATCCATATGCATGAGACCCCGCGTCTAATTGCTGTTAATTCCTTTTAAACTGATTGCGATTTATTCACATTTCACAGAGATGCACATGGCGTGTGTATGAATGGAGTCTGACACACACGTTTCCCCGCAGAGTCAGTTTGAATGTATCGGATGTGGTTTGTGTTAATTGTTGCACTTATGTTGAATTGAAATATCTATTAATGTAGAACAACATGATATAACTAAAAGAGCACTAGGAGGGTGCTTACTTCTGTTTAGGCTAACGCTAATGTTTAGGCTACAAAAACAGAGATAAAGCCAGACAAAGCTAAATATAAAATGATAAAAAGACAATGGAACATAAGCAAAGATAAGAAAAAGAAACAATAAGATAGATAGGATAAGATAAATAAGAATATATAGTATAAACAAAAGTTCATGTCAACCATTTCTAAAAGTTTCCACAAAAGGGAAATGCTTTAAGAAGGGGTTTTAAAAAAGTTCACTGGGCAGAGAGCTCCATGCAGGGGCTTTAATAGCAAAAGTCTGGTCACCCTTTGTCATGAGTTGTGACCGTAGATCTCAGATGTCGAGAGAACACGTACTAGGTCAATAAATCTGAGTGGTATTTGGAGCAAGGTCATTCAAGGCCTTTAAAGTATGCAATGAAAAGAATGACTTGAATCTGCAGCTCAAAACCCACCGTGCACCGTCAACTAGTGAGTTATAGTGGAGCTTTTAGAGCGGAGGGAGCCAGATATTAACCTGAGGAGTTGGTAGAGACCAAAAACGGAGATAAAAGAAAGTGAATATTGGACTTAGATCCAACAAGTGAAGCCAAACATGATTCCACCTGAATTGAATGCTCGTTTTGGTTTTTTACATCTACTGAATAATAATTTGATTAATATTGTAATTTGAAACCTTGCATTAATGGTTAGCATTTACTAACTGTTCATCCATTTCCACTTCTGTTACAGTACAATCATACAAGCTTGGAAGTTTCCACTGTCAAGATGAAACTTTCATCAAATGCCCTTAGAAGCCTTCCCCAAAATTAAGTTGTTTCATTTCTGTTACTGGAAATCGTTCAAGGAAAGCAAGGCTCATTAAAAAAGATACAATTTCTCTGCACACTGCTTCCAATCCTGCCTTCGCAGCATGAAGTCAAATATATAGATGTCAGCTCTTCTCATCACAGAGACATCCGGATCACATGTGTACACTGAGCCTCGGGTCTCTAAACTTCTGATTGAAAAAATTGTGCTTTGCAGAATCTGTTCTCCAAATCTAAGAGCAGCAAAGGAGTTCATTACACTGCCATTAGTTCACTCAGCATCCGCTCCAAGATAATGTCCTGTAATGATCGTGTGTTTGTGTGTGTGTGTGGGTGTGTGTGTGTCGAGAACGAACTCTCTCCACCACAGTGTTCTTTGACTTTGAGACAGACTGTAATTAGCAGCACTGTGTCCTCTTGTGTGTTATTAGTGCTTCTGACCTTTGAATGCATCAGATGAGTGAAAAAACACATCTGGCTCTGCAGCCGTGTTTTAGCAGAGCAGAGCTGAAGACAATATTAAACTGTGATTCTAAATCAGAGGAAGTTTCACCCGATTGTTCATGGATTCTTAACGATTGCTGCATTGTTTTGACCAGAGGGATTTAATACCCAGGTTCAACTTTAGATTTTCTATATTTTTATCACTTAAAACAAACAAATAATTCAAAATTTAACACCAAACTACATTTCGTGTTTTTACAGTGGATTCACAAGAGGATTTAATTAATCTCCATCACTTACCCAAGCTGATAAGACGGCAGGAGGGTTTTATGCCAAAGCACCCACGCTCTAGTATAAGACTTAAGAACAGGAAAAGGGAGCTGGGGGGGGCCCTTCAATGAAACAAATCAAACCCTCCCCCAACCCCCCAAAAAACATGACACCATACCTTGTTATTCAAATGTGCAAATGTTCTTTAACTATCAAAATTATGAACAAATTGCAAAATGTGCAAAACATTAATAATAATAAAGTAGTCGCCCTTCCTACACATCATACGCACACATTTACACACTTTAGTCTTCAACCAAACCTCTAAAATTCTGACATGGGGTCTTGTTCATGGGGTTTCTGATGTGGTTTTGTTGCAGTTTCCTGTCTGATCATAGAATTTCAGAGGGTTCTTACAAAATAGTCGTTGCAGTGGACTAACATACCAAGCCGTTCTCAGGGGCCCCCTCTCAGCTCAAGGGCCCCGAGGTAACTGCCGGCTTAGCGACGCCCCTGAGATGGGAAACACACTCCTGTCAGTTCAACTCCGAGTTGATCCAAGGACGTGGAATATCCCCTCATTTTACTCGCGATTAAATCACATTACCCTCATTTCCCAAACCGTAAAGCCTTTTCCTCGGAAAAATCCGTTTTCATCCACAGCTCTACTCCTGTGCCAGTAGTCTTGCAATCACATCTGTGTGTCTGCGCTGGCCTGTGCACAAGTATTACAGCACATGAGGTCGAGAGATTTGTAAGGAAAGGGGGGGAAAGATGGACCAGACAAACTTAATCAGAGTCGCCTGCAAGCGATTTATCCAAGACATCGCTCAGAAGCTGGCGAGCGGTCTCCAGCAAAACCCAGAGTCGGGAAGAAATCCAAACACTTTCCCTGAAGCGAGATCAGGCCTGAAGTCTGACTAAATCATAATTTCTCGGGCTACTTTAAAACTGTTTTGCCACTTTTCATTTTTTGCTTCTCTCGCGGGAAGATTTTCATTTTGAGAGTCACTTCTGTTCAGAAACAGCTTTATCAAAACCACATTGTTCAACATAAAAGGAAAAAATCAATGGGAGAGGGCAAACCCACCCACATTGACTTTCTCCAAGGACTCCGCCTCCCTCCCACCCACCACCACCACCAACCTGACTTTCACTTTGAAGTGGATTTAAAGACCATAACAAGTTGGCTCCTTCTGCCGACTGGTACTGAGGAAATCACATTCATCTCCTCCTGCCTTGGCCGAGTGTCCCCGCTGTGCTGGAGGACGCAGCTGAAATACAAAACATCCAAGAGAGACGTCAAGCAAAACATTAACCGTTCAATCAAAAGCAGGAAGTGTGCAAAGTCCCCAGAAGCACGTTTTGCATGAGTGTCACTCAAACCAAGGCAGTGATGTAATGAACAGATCAACAGATGCACATATGCTTCAGAAAGCACTTGATTCTCTCGTAGCAAACATATCAACACGGCCGTTGGTTGTAATCCCCAAAATCTCTCAAACCTTGTTGTCTTTATAAGTTGACGTCTTCTACGTGTATGACATCTCTTTTTCATCCTGAGATTGTAACTTTGATATTTCGGTTCAGTCTCACGTTAGTGTCATTTCCAACAAGCAGCTGGTTTCAATGAAAAACCTCAGATGAACCCACTGCACCAAACTAGGCTGAAGTCAGTGGAGACCAAAACAGAGCTCAAAGAGGAGTGAATATTTTTCATTCTTGCAGTTGAGTCGAGGTCTAAGTGCTGGTTTATGTATGAGTGATTCAAATATCAAGACACAAAAATATAAGTGTGTTTATTTATTAGATTATTACAATGCACATACGTTTGTTTCTTGATGAAACATTTCCACAATGTTCTACTTGGAAACGTACGTCTGTCTCTTTTCACCCATCACCATCCCCTTCCCATCTGACCTGTGAACTGTGGTGGAAGCGATGTCAGCGGAGTTCCAGCACGGCTGGAGACACACACACACACACACACACACACACACACACACACACACACACACACACACACACACACACACACACACACACACACAAACGCACACACACCAGGATATCCTCGGCTCCATTTTATTTATTCAAACCTCCCACTCGTTTCTCTGCGAAAGATAAGTACAGCTCACAGGCCGTGTAGTTGGAATTATCTCTCCAAACACACACACACACACACACACACACACACACACACACACACACACACACACACACACACACACACACACACACACACACACACACACACACACACACACACAGAGGCATGGAAGCTCAGGCATGTTACTATTAACATCTGACCTTGTCCTGGAGCATTCTCCAACATGAATTTTAAACATGTGCTCTTCTTCGCCCACACCTCAACGACCCCCCCCCCCTCAGATACCGGGCCAAATTATTCATCACATTGTCGTGTAACAGTTGCCTCAAGCCAAAAATATGGGATGGGCTCCTCGTGCCTGGCTTCCCAGAGTATTGATCAAAACTGTCAAATTTCTGAGCTGCATGCGAGGCCTCATTGGAATGAAAAATATCCCTGAACCATAGGGAGGGGGCAGCTGTGTGTGTGTGTGTTTGGAAAGGTATGATACACGTATGTGAAAGAGGGAAAGACGAAGTACTAAGAGGACAGAAAACACTGGAATAGCCGTTGCACTGACACCAGCACGTCAGCGCCAGGTTGACATTGAGCAGGTTTTGACAGCGGTGAGAAAAGTCTGTAATTGAAGGATGTTTTTCAGGCCTGCAGCCATCACAGTGATGTCAGGAGAAAATCCGCTACCGACCACTCACTCTCCTCCCTATCCTCCTCCCTGCAGCTCGCTCACCGTCTGCAGACAGAGACAGAGGCCTCTTCCTCACCCGGTCTACTGTAGATCAAAAGCAGTGAAAGCACAACACACTCTTGAAAAGATGTCAATGGAAGACACTGGCATGACAGCGGGTTTGAAGCTCTTCTATCCGAGTCCTCTGCTGCAGGACTGATCACCCCGACTATAAACCTGTCTCCTTTCAGCTCAGGGTGTGATACATTTCGTCAGTCATGCACACCTGCTGCACATGGAGGCAAACAAGTGAATCCCCAGAACCAACGACACCAAAAACAC
Organism: Hippoglossus stenolepis; assembly: GCF_022539355.2. Lineage (NCBI taxonomy): Eukaryota > Metazoa > Chordata > Actinopteri > Pleuronectiformes > Pleuronectidae > Hippoglossus > Hippoglossus stenolepis. Next base: position 17,049,116 of record NC_061494.1, on the reverse strand, counting down.
AAGGTCTGAAATTAACAGGGGATGCATTGTTCTTCTAAAAGAATATTAAATTGTAAACTTCCAATCTAGCTCAGGTAGTTTAAAGGGGACTGAGTCACAGATCTCGCAGCTGGTGCTCACATTTAAACACATCAATCTAAGAGCCACTTCAGCGTTTATTACGTTAGGTTGATGGATGGAGGAAAGGATGAAGGGATGTTGAATGGATGGATGATTTCTTTTTTAATAATAAACAACATAAATAAACTAATAATCGAGTGTACATTACTAAATAAAAATAATTAAATAACAAATATACAAAGTAGCTTACAGAAATGATGCATCCACTAAGACAACAGAAGTCTGAATTCTTCATCAGGAACGTTTCTCTTATATACATCACCACCAAATGATAGGAACTATTAGAACATCAAAAAACATAAAGTGAGTTAGGGTCGTTAATAGATGGACACAAAGGATAGAAAGGAAATTCTCAAACAAACTTACTGGTGCATGGCCACATAGGAATTTGCCTGGATACACCCAGACTTTAAATAACCTCCCATTCCCCTGACAGGTAAATCCTTCCTCCAACCCTGACCTCACAAAATGGGCCTTGACTCCAGAGTCATTGCGGTTCTACTTTTTCTATTTCTCTCATTTCTCATTCTGTAAATGGTAATTCTGAAAAGTATTATTCTATAAATAATATTCAGAGTGTAGAGATACCTTCCTGAAAATGTTTCTCGAAAACAAATTGCCATTTTACTTCTACTACTACTAAATAAAAAAATAAATAATAATAATACGATTATTTTAGATAAGTAAATAAAAAAGATGTCGAGATTAATCAGATACAATATAACAATACCTTTTAATATATAAATATCTCCTCATCTTCAATCAACAGCTCAGGGAGTCAGTCAGTGTGTTATTATGATTCAAGTGTCTATAAATGCAAACTGAGACTGTGTTGAAAGAAAGAAGTGAAATGGCGACACCGTGTGGTAGCAGTGTGTAAGTGAATCTAGTGTCAGTAGGTGTAACCAGTGGAAGAGTGAAAGGTTCAAGTTCTCGGTGAAAATGTGGGAGTGTGTGTCAGGGAGGTTGTTTATTGCCAGAATAAAACCAATTGAATAATTAGTTAGTAAAAAGGTCTAGATGATATAGAATCTTTTTCTCCCTAACTCCCTCAAGACATCTTCAAATCATTAGTGATTGATTTAAAAATTATTATCATCATTGATAAAGAGGCAACATATAAACCATTTAACATTGGTCCTTGTTGGTAACTATTATTGTATATTTAGATAATTGCAGAATTCATACATTAACTTGACTGTAAAAAAGATGATAACATAACAACATCTCATACTCTGTCTTGTTGAACATTTATCCATTCATTAAAGTATATAATTCTATATTATAATAACAATAAAACTGTGGTGGAGAATTTTTTTTCCCCTTTTAATCGTAAACTATAAGCAAAAATTAAAATCCCAGAGTAACGTATGAGTCGGCTGCCTCTTACCTTAATATTCAACATTATATAGAATGTTGCACTGCTTTAAAGTTGATTCGATTCGTACCTGATGAAGATAAATATTAGATTTATTTCCACAGAGTCTAACTGTAGCCTTATTGCCCCGGAGATGGCAGCAAAGAGGCCCTTTAACATTCATCTACCTTCATTACCAGCCTCACACTGACGTCACTCTCATCCAAATTAAAGTTAAAGAGGGACAGAAAACATCTCACAGTTCATCCTCATTTAAAAGGTTTTTATTCTAACACACGAGCCAGACACAGATGCTTAATGTTTGCGTTTATTAAGTTATCACACTGATGTGGTTGTATTAACGGCAGCAGACGTTGAGCTGTGTAAAGCTCTGAGAGGCAGCTGGGTGGCTGCAATATGCCGCAGTTTGAAATGTAAGACACACTGATGCATAAAAATGACCCTGGATCAGATGTTAAATACAGAGCAGGTGTTTGAGCCAAACACAATGATGTCAGTGCAAAGAGGTGCAGGTTTGACAGAACTAAACATTGTAAAAGCTTTGGCTCGGTCACCGGACACGTGTTTGGCCTTTTGCTGTGATGTTGAAGTAGCTGCAGTTGCATACTTTAGTAGTTTTTAGTCGTTTAGTGAGATTTAAACTCCTTTTGGACAATGTGACGAAACAGAGCTCGTACAAACAGCTGCCTTCACTCTGGAGAACATGGTGGGACATTAATGCAACAGCTACAATGGTTCTGGGCAGTGACAGTGAATCTAATTACATTTGCTTTGTCCCAGTCAACACTTGTCTCCAGCTGCATCATGTCAGTCTTGGCTCATCTCATAGATGCGGGTTAAAGTACGTGGGCTGCAGGAATCCACTGGACATGAAGGGATGCAGGAGCCCCCCGGTGGATGGAAGCGGAACAGCACCGGCCGTGTGGAAGATCACATTCCCGGAGCTGAAGTTCGGGAAAGTCTGGTGGAAGCTGGCGGAGCTCGAGCCGCAGGAGGCCGGGTTCGGACTGATGAGGGAGTGGGAGCCGGGCTGCAAGGTGCTGTCCGCCCCGGGGTTCTGCTTTTTCCACTTGGTCCTCCTGTTCTGGAACCAGATTTTCACCTGGGTCTCGGTCAGGCTCAGGGACAGGGCCAGGTTTAGTCTCTCGCACACGGACAGGTACCGGGTGGCGCGGAACTTGTTCTCCAGAGCCACCAGCTGCTCGTATGTGAACGCTGTCCTGGCGCGCCGGGGTTTGGCGCAGGCCTGGTCCGTGCGCCGACGCTTGTGCGCGGATGGGGCCTGCGGGGTGACCGCTGACTCCCCGTCGTCCTGGTCCTGATCTCCGGGGAGACCGGGGTCTGTGTCGGCCGGGGAGGAGAGGAGGGGGTCTGCAACGTCTGAGTGATGCCTGCAGGATGGGTGCGCATCTCTGGTCTCTTCCCCTGAGAAATAAAAAGAATGGTTAGTTCAAAACCTCTGGGGGAAATTCAAGATGCCAGAATATTATTAGTAATTATCACTTATCAGCTGTTTAAGGGGGATGCTGTAGGAATTCAAATATTCAGAGCTTTATTGACTGTTTTAGATTTGGCACACGTTTGGCTTCCCTGGTCCTGATCGATCAAATTTCTGAGCTAAACATCAAACCATTATTTTTAAAGAAGTGGACCCAAACACAATAGTTGTCAAATTAGGAAAAATAGAGAAAGAAACTGAGATATAGGCCCAAAAGTCTCAGAGTAAACGTGCTGCACTGACTGAGGACATCCCCTGGAGACATTAAGGAATGAATCTCCATTGTGAAATCTTGTTCCTCTTTGTCCAGTCTGCACCCAAAACTGTCTGGTTGACATCTGTGAAGTGTTTGATTGGGAACCTGAGGTCGCTGGAGCGCGGCAGAGACTCAGAGAGAAGGAAGAGAAGGGGGAGAGGAGACCCGGCCACTAATCCTTAAATAATTTATAAACCACACAGCGCCTCAAATGTCATGTTGCGGAAAAGAAATCCCGTCTAAATCCAGCCCCGACACCTCAGCCGTGACGTGCTAATGGAGTTTCATATTTGCGCGCGGATCGATAAATGTCATCTATTTAAAGGGAAGTTTTAATCGAGCGATATTTGGGATCAGACATGGATGGGGTGTGAAGTTTGTACCTGCAAGGTGCTGGAGGGAGATATGCAGGATGCGGTAATGGGATATCGATCAAAAGCGCGCAGAGGCATCCTCAATGGGACGATTTAAACAATTATCTGCCCTGCCTGTCCCAGTGCCAATCACACGCTGGGGCTCTGGGAGCGAGCCTTTGTGGCTTCCGTGAAAAGGAAACGCAGCCTTGGAAATTAAGGGAAGGTCATAGAGAGATGACAGTAAATCTGATAGAAAATAGCGTCTTATTTACGGATCCAGACCCAGGAGAGATTATTTATCACTGCGTTTCTTATTTGGATTCGCATTTTAAAAATATATGGCACATCCAGTTACAAATCAAAGCAATATTACGCGTAGATGTTTGATCGAACATTACGCGTAAATGTTTGATGGGTTATGATTCTTAAATCGTCAGTTTTCTCTTACCTGCTTTCGTGAAGTCTCCCCCCGCAGCGCTGTCCGACTCCAAACTTGCTCCCTCTGCATCAGCTCCGGGAAACTTCTCCTTGGAAAGTTCGCTCCCCCTTCTGCTGTTGAACTTGTTAGGATCCAATATGTCAATTATTGAAAAGGAAATCTTATGAGTGGACGTCATTGTCACTCCACAGTCCTCGGGGTCCAGCATCCTTTTTCACCGAGAGACCGCTCAAAGAGGATGGAGAGAAAAAAAATGACTGACGTGCGTAATTACGCGTGTGGAGAGGAACTTCTCATAGTTTCGCCTACTTCTTGTCTTCTAGCTTCATCGAACCGGATTAGTGGTGATGATCCCTCGCAGTGGTGTGGACCTCGCTCCCCTGCCTCTGTCTGTCAGTCTCGGATGCAGCGTGCATGAGGTGACCGGAGCGCGGGTCTTTAAAGCGTCTGCATGTCCCCCCTCGTCTCTCAGCCACAGACACGTGACACAAACACTATTAGTGTTTCACACGACCACCTAATGGGCTCAAAGCATTCGTCGATAATCACCCATATCATTAAATTCAATAATGCACGACCTGAGAGTAAATTGGGCACAGATGGCACTTGATCCATATCAGAGATCGCCCTGTCTAACCTAGAAACGGACACTTATTAGAGGCAATGCTGTCAGGAAAAGGGGATTTTCACGTCCCCTGAGCAACACAAAAACTTTGTCTTAATCGAAAACAAACGGTTTATGTTTATAAACAGCTGACCATGGATGGGATTTTTGCAGCACCATGTTTACCATCAGTACAAACCATAACTTCATTCTATTAAAATGGAAAAGCATTAAAATGTGCTTTACACTTCAGCAGTGGGCATACACAGATATAAACAGATGTATAATATATAATGTATCTAGGAGATATATAATATAGTGATATAAAGTGTGTTATGACAGTATGTAAAGACATATTTTTAAATCACTGACGTGGCAGCTTAAACTGGTTTAATTTAAAGAATGAATATCAATGTATTAAGTCTTGAACACATTCCTCCTTTTTGTTTTGCTTATTCATGATTGCAGATCTATTCTGTTATGCATTTATGAATTAAGTTTGTTGTTATTTTTATGATGATAATATTTCCAGTTCCATTTACATTACATTGCAGCACATTTCACACAGTTAACTGAGAGCAAATCACAAGATTGAAATTTCTTTTTTTTTGTTACTATTTAAAGTCTATGACAAATGACGGGAACTTCTCATAGAAAAATGAACGAGGTCGTGTTTTCCACAGTCTAAAAGGTTCCTTGATGAATTCTATTCTCTGAGCGGCTTTAAAAGCATTCGGAGCTAAACTGTGGCCACACAATGAATACAGCTGATTGTCTTCTCACCTAAGGTGATAGATTTATATTCACAATCAATCGCTCCCCCTAGTCTCCGCTATTAGTATTCAATATAAAGTGGCACAGGGTTGTTTAAAGCTCGATGCCTCGTGATGGCTAAAATGGTGAAACCAGCGCAGGATCAATATTCTCAGCAGGTGTCCAATACAGATAATACCTGATGGCTACAGACAGTCATTTTGGATACTGGAAGGCCAAACCAGTTACAGAACAGGGAGGTTTATCTGAAGCTTCCTTTAGCTCCTCAGTCCTTGAATGACCCAAGGGTTTTTCACGTTTGGCTTCTGCTTTTATTGTCATTTATTTCAATTAGAATTAGAAAAGGTTCATTTTGTATTTATTTCCCTCTGCCAGCTGTAGTGTGGTGTCACTCTTGTGCTCCATTTGTTTATGAATTAACATATTTTACAATCCAAGCCTGTGAGGTCTACACTCGTGTGTGCATGAGACAGGCTGAGGGGCCTGCTCTCTGTTTTTCTGTTCAGTGTCAGTATCATGGGGGATCTGATCATGTTTACACACTGTTAAAGGTCTCCCAAATTCCTCCCCACGCAACTTCCTGTGTTACTTATACACTTCAGGGTGATTACTCTGCTCCACGGAGGTTTCATTGCTACCCAGGCATAGTCTGGTGGACTGTCATGGTCTGCAGTAGTTACATAGTCAAACATTTGTTAAAGCCAAACCCTATGGGGTGTCAGCATGTCTGCATTTGCATGTGTATGGCACTTGTGCGGCCATTACTGTAGTACCTCCATATGAATAGGGCCCACTGCACGCTGGAGGTTTACAACTTCCTACGAGAAAGCCCAGTGGCCGGACATCTGTTTGTTTGGGTCCGCGGGACAAAGGGGACAAGCCCCGAGGACAAAGAGGCCCTCAGGTAGACTTCAGACAGCGGGAACAGCAGCTGGCTCGGCTTTGAGTCTGTACGGGCCAGAGCGAGATCTCGGTGTGGAGGAGTGCTCGCTGTCGGACACCGCGGGGAGCCGAAGAGACACACTTCCATCCAAGACCCCCCTCCGGGGTCAATAAAGTCATCACTTCACAGGGAGGCCGACCCCAGTCTGCTAAACGTCAGATAATTTATCTAATGGCAGCAGCGGCATTATGAGCTGCGGTTCTACTCACAGACTCACAGGGTCTATTGTTTTCTCTGAAGTCCTCCACTGTCTCCACACGTCTCCTGTAAAGAGGGAGTCAAACAAAGGATCAGAAAGCGTCGAGCATTCAGGGAGGCTGTTAGATCCTCGGTGTCAGATTCCTAAACTCTGAGGTTGTTATGGTTTCTGAGATGCAGATACATTGATGGTTTTCATGTTAAAATTATACAGAGATGAGGAACGGTTTGCAGTGCAGGTCTCCAGTCGGACCTGGGTGGCTATGTGATGAATCTGAATAGCTTTGGTGATCTCTAGTTTTCACTTTTCCAGTGAAGTATCTCTATGTCTACAATAAGGCACGGCAAAAAGATCTTGTTTCAGATATTCATGGTGCCCTGAGGATCAATCCTACTGACTCCTCTCCAGCGTTTAAATGCTTTCAGACGTGCACTGAAGTCACTGAAGTCCAGTCAATTTTTCTGATATTTTCCGGAGAGGCTGGATACGAGACCAGTTCAAGTTAGTTGCTCGGGACATTTTCCAGAGCTTTTCCTGCCAGTCCCCTAGTAAAATATCCTTAAAATGCCCATGTGATTAAACAGCAAATTTTCCCTTTGAGTGGGCGTGTTGATGGCGTTTCTAACATGTGACTGATGCAAAACACGAAGAATAGAAATATCTCAGAAAACAGATGGATACATGTAAAAGACGCTGACAGAGATGCTGAGAGCGATTGGTGCTCAGGGCCGATATCCTGCTGAGTTCTTCATGTGGGAAAGACATGGAGTTCATGTCATGTCTCAAAACAGCTGCAGGAATAAGCCCTACAACCCAGAAATAAGTTAGAAATTTTGCACCTTTGTTTTCCTCATACTGAAGTTTATAAATCTTTGAATGTTTTTTGTTAGATGCCTTAAATGTGGATTTTTTTACAGCTTCAGATCGCTGCTAACAAAACTCTTGTCTAGTCTTGCTCACATCAATGTTATATTATCCTTTAGTGCATTTGTCAGCAGGCATCATTGTGAGTACTCCTCCTCCTTGCTGTTTTTGTCAAGAAACCCTGATGTTTTTCGTGCAATAAACGGCAAAACCATTCTTTTCACAGCAGCAGCTGATTTGCAGATAAGAGGCAACATCTGTAACCGATCAATGTAACTTTTTCAAATCAAAGATGACTCAGTGATTTCTGATGTTTTAAGAAGCCTAAACAGCTTTAAATCCTCTACCAGTTAATATTCATTCTGTGCTGACAGGTTACAACGGCTACAACATGCAAAAACTCCACAGTTTGTCTCGCATGAATCTCTTACTCTTACGTTTGTCTTTTAAATCTGAGCGTTTAGCGGTGAGAGAACTGAATTCTCCTACATTTCTGCTTCATCTGCACTCAGAGGCAGTTGGTATTTATACAGTACAATCTTTTTTTAACAGGCATGAAGCTGCCGACATGTTGCCAGGTGTCTCCCCTGCACGCCTCTGCCAGCTCTGCTTTCAGTTAAACCTCCGTGTTTGTTTGACTCTCTCCGACAACAAGGTCAGTGGCATTGCCCAGTAATTGTCCTAACGGCCTGTATACCTGTTGGGTGGAGGCGAGTAATGAGAGTTTTTCATTACGGGCGGGACGGGTGAGTGCGCCTGGCAGATGCTGACAGGCAGCAGATGTGTAAAGTTGGGGGTGATTTGTAAAGGGGGTCAACTGCATCACAGAGGAGATGGAGGGCGATCTGGGGCGGGGGTAAATTATGCTGAGGGACACTGTCAGTCATGCTGCACCCCTGTCACGGCAAGGTAAAGGTCAGTTCAAACGCCGGCGCTCAGCACAGCTCGGTCATGTCAGCAAACTTTGTACCACGTACAAACTGGAGATGTTCAGTTCAAAGTCTTTAATCCTTTAATTGAATCTGTTTTCGTGTGAAAAACGTCCTTGTAGCTGTATATGTGGAAAATCCAATGATTTTATATGTGATTAGTACGATGTTCCTTAATGTTTGAAGTCAATGTTTTCTTTGTTCGACCACAGATGTGCTCCTAAAAAACTTGCCATAATGCAACTAAAGAAAAACAGTAATTTGACCTAAATTCTGCCTCTTTAATGACACACACAATATTCAATGACTTCCTCAGGCGTTCACGTTACAGTTTGCAGGAATCAATGGATCCAGAAATCAATGAAAAAGATCATCCATTTTGTGGCTGCTCTGGGCGACTGACCAAGGATCAAAACATTTGATCTTGTGCATTCCTCAAACTCAACCTAATTGTTAGCCTTCGCAGAGGAGGTTGTTTTTTCACCGCCGTTTGTTGTTGCTACTTATCAGGATTACGCAAAAAAATCCTGGACGGCTTTCCACGAAATTTGGTGTAAGATCAGGGTTTAGATCAGGGAAGAACCCATTCGATTTTGGACTAGGACTTGGTTCCGACAACGCTCGGCTGACGTGGCCTAATGTCCGAGGGAGACCTTCAGATTATTGAGTCTGTACATTAGACCACACAGGTATTTTGGTGGGTCTCTCCACACGATCCCAGCCACATAGAGGTGAGTGTTGTGAGCGTACGTAAAAACAACGACCGGGACAAAATGGACAGAAAGAGCTGCAGCTGCCTGTTTTACACACGGCTGAGGCCTACGGCTGCGTGGTACCCGGGATCTGCACACGGCGCACTGTCACTCAATGCGGGCATTGATTAGCCATTGTTCTGAGAAGGTCACATCATAATTCATTAACAATAATTAGTCCCGCAGTGCCACCTGCACTCCTTCTCCCGATTGCCCGGTTAAATTACGAGCAACCATCACGGTTCACGCGTGGAACAATGAAGATGTATCCGCAACGTAAAGGCAAGAGCTATTAGTTACATTATTTAAATGGACCCGTTTAAACCTGGGGAGCTGTCTTTATGAAGGGCAATTAGGCACTAACCGTAATTGATAATTCGTGCTAATTACAATTAGGAAATATAAATAGTGGGTGTAGGATTAATCATCATTGTGGTTAAGCGGGGAGCAGCCGTGGTGCAGACAGGGGAGGTGTGATGGAAGCAATGGATTATGCCCCATTCATCTCCATCTAGTGCAGAAACAGATTGTGTTTGTCCCTTTATATTTCTCCATTGACTGTTATCTCTTTTTTGTTTCGGTGCCCTTGCCAAATAGCCTGTGAGGCTGGGGACCGGTGAGGCTGCAGTTAGTGAGGGAGCTGCAGATTGAGACAACACAGGCTCTGCTGGTGGATAGAACTGATAAAACTGGGAGGAGTGGAGGTTTTTCATCCATCTCCCAGCCTGAAATGACATGAACGCCCAAACAGAGGTGGTTCTTTCAATATAGTTTAGAATGATAAACAAGATTTGATGCAGTTTTACAGTACTGACAATTTATTTTTCATTTCTTATCTAAGGCCTATTCGTTCATCAGAAGGGATTTAATTTTACATGAAATAATTTAATATTTGTTCAATTTCTAGCTCAGTGAAACTGGCATTTTCTGGTGATGTATAAGATATGATGTATATGTTAAGAAAATGTTTTTTTATACAGATGTAATATATTCATATATATTTAATATTTGTATATATACTAACTGAGGCTTTTTTTTTACTGCACAAATAAAAAGTACTGCTCAAATATTTGAAAATGTCCCTTTGTGTGCCTTTCCCATTTGAGGTTCTCATACAAGGGCCAAATAAGTAATTCTTCAATCTTGTGTAAAGGAAAAATTAGTTAAATGAAATCACATTTACAATTTTGTTAACATGAACTAGAAAATGTTTTAATATATTTTACAAATTGAAATTCAAATGATAGTTTCGGTTGATTTTACAATACTACTAAAAACAACCAATTATCTGTACTTTAAATTCTATTTGATATCTTGTTTTGGGTTCATGACAGTGGCCAGCAGAGCAGCAGAGGATGCTTTGTGCTGTCCACAGAGCTCCGGCTCACATTTCAGATTAAATCTTGGCCCCTCACCTCCAATTAGATGAAAGTTCGAAGGTCATCTCATTTGACCTTTGAACTTGGCGTCTGAGCCACGAGGCTGAAGATGCTTCGTCTAATCCAGCACAAGTCTCTCGCCTCGCCGTGCACGATGAAAATATCATGAGGCCTAATGAGATGTAACCTATTCCCTTTCATATTACAACAGCTCTAACCCTAACCCATACATGGGAGTGTGCACAATCCAAACAACCTCAGCGGTAAGTCAACATGCACATGAAAAAAAGCCTGAAAAGCGCCTTTGGTCTTCAAAGACACGACGGTCTGATTTAAATATGAAGAGCAAGCTGTCTTAGCTGAGCAAACAAACAAATGGAAATGCTCGGACTCTGCTGTAGGTACGTAGGCATGTTGACTCAGATGTGCCCCCATTAGGCTTTATTGCTTTATTCACCAGGGATTTGAATTAATCATTGGTGTTTGGTGTGAGTGTGTGTTTGTGTGTGTGCGTGTGTGTGTTAAATCCCATTATATAAAATGGTTAGGGTTTTGGAAAATGGTGAAAAAGTGACAGGAAGAAATGATGTGTATTATATTGAATAATATATAATAATGAAAACGGATACATTCATTTGTGAACCCTTTGTTTATTATTATTTCGTCTCATATTTTGTCTTGTATATTTCACCTCTATTCTGTGTAATCAGTTTTGTAGCTGTTTGTTTTAATGAGCAATTATTCATTTAAAAAAAGTAATTCTGCTTTACTACAATAAAAAGAAGATAGTGCAGACTAATGCTTTGCTTGCAGTTTTGTCTGATATTGTCTAAAAGTGCTTCCTCAGTTCCTGTCTTCCCCGTCATGGTCTTATTTCGAGGCCCCTGCACCGTGAGGCCCCCTCACCGGCGGCAGGCGGCGGTTGGTAATTGCTACAGTGAGAGCTGGATCAGTGGAGCAACTCTAATCAATAAAGTCTTCATCAGCCATTTCCCCTGATGATTCTCCCTCATTTCTCCCTTAATTGTTCTTTTTCATCAAACAAGGTCTGTGCCATGAGCCTGTTTGTGTGTGTGTGTGTGTGTGTGTGTGTGTGTGTGTGTGTGTGTGTGTGTGTGTGTGTGTGTGTGTGTGTGTGTGTGTGTGTGTGTGTGCGTGTGTTATGTTTGTGTGCCTCAGTCCTCCCCTCTCAATGGACTGCAGCTAACAGATTGCTAATGGAAGTTTGGGCTGTGAACAGCGGAGGGAACCTTTGCCTCCTATAACTCGACGGTGACCTCAATGAGATGAGGATTACTGTTGATCCAGGCTCAAGCAGTTTCTCTCCTGACACCGAGCGCCACCACCAACTCAAATAAAGACCTGAACATGTTCATGAGACCGATCGCCTGTGTTCCACTTTGATCCTGTGCAGGAAACAGGGACGTGTAGTTTCAGCCTTGATTTTAGACGACTGAGATTCAACAATGAAGCCTGAACATGAAGAAAGAAACTGCAGCCATTGACTGTATTTATATGAGATTTTAAATAATCTCATAGAAATACAACATATTCACCATGAGATTATTTCTTGTAATTGCACTGTACCTTGCAAATTATTTTACTTAAGTTTCACTTGCCTTAATGGAGCACATTTTCTTTTCAGCTATACGTCCTCCTACCACAAAATTAAATTTTTTTATTATATTTAATTTGTAATGTTTCTAATTTAATTTGTACTATTTTTGCTCAACCTTGAAAAGTGCTTTATAAATATAATTTCATTTTTATTGATCTTCAAATAAGTAAATTCCCTAAAATTCCCAAACATGCAGATATATATATTTTTGTAAATGTCATTACTGAACTATCGGCCCAAATATAACGGAAGAATGTGGAATTTAAATTGAGATGTTTTCCATTTCTTTCCAAAAACAATACCGTGGCAACACTGAAACCTTAATATTATTGCGTTTTCTCTGGGACCTTTTCTTAGGTTTATAGCAGTTCCACTGAAAACTTGAGTTGTGTGGATTTTCCAGAGATGTTTTTTGGGAAGACATTTTGTAATTTGAATGAACTAATCTTTTAAGGAAGCAGTTTAAGCACCTAACAACAACATAGAAAGGGAACAGACGGCTTAATTAATTTGGTGTATAAACTTCCCACAGTCCCAAAGACTTTTTTGAGTTTTCCCAAACACAGGAACGTGATATTTTAAGCATCACATTCTCCACTCTTTCTTGGTATTTCTGTCGGTAGTTTCAGTTTTCCAGCTTAAAGCATCAGTGGGTGTTCATAGTTGCCCTCTGCTGCCCTGTAACCTTCATCCTCAGACTGCTTTGGCCCATGACTGCCACAGAATCGGAAATGATTGGGGTATAATTGTTTTCCTTTAGCGCTTATAGCCCTTCTGTGCTAGTAAAACGGTGAGGGTCCTCTGCTTCCCCAAGGGGGAGGAGTCGCCTGCTTTCATACGACGTCTTTCCTGTGGCTGTCTGGCTCCGCAGGCATCACTGCTCATGTGGAGCATCAGGAGGGCGGGGGGGGGGTTGACAATAAAGATTAAATACCAATTGTGTGTCTCTCAGGTAAATACATTTCATCGCAGTGACAACAAATTCCACATCTTTATAGCTAACACAACCATCTTTAGTTTTTCTCGCTGTCGTATGTAACTTTAATTTGTAATAATTAATTGAGTCTCTGGAGTTGTGATTAAAATCAAATCAAATTCCCTAAGCCTGAGATGATAAAATAATAAGTGCTGGTGAGCAATTTAAAGAGGTTAAAGACTTTTACGGATTTCAAGAAGTCAATGCATTTTGACAATGCTAAAAATCACCTCTTGTGCAGCTGCGGATCATCTGCCGAAGGCGCTGTGGGTCATTAACTGCTCTTAATAAGATATCACTGGACATTCCCAGAAATTAAAACAGCCCAACAACACTTTAACCTTATAGATTTCCCATCTGCAGTACAGGACGGAGAATAAAATGCAGAGAAAAAAGTGACTGTAAAACACTTTTTGCTAACACCATCATTATTACAAACATGAGTTATTTTCTAATGGGATATTGTATTACATTATTCTATATTATCACAAGAAAAGTAATTACAGGGAACAGTACATGCTTTTGAGTATTTTAACTCTCTTAATTGTGATACAATTACACTGAAAAAAGAAAAATCTTTACCGACTTAAAAATATACTTGATAACACACAAATTAATTAAGTTTTTTCAAATTAAGGTTATCAATTGTGTTAATATAACTTGTTAGCTTTTGTTTGAACAACTTAATTCATTACTGTGTTACCGATTGAAGTCAGTTTTTAAGTTGGTCCAACATTGTTCTTTTCTTTTGAAATTAAAGCTTGTGTAAACCCTGAAGTTTTTAATAATTGTAGGAAAACAGCTAATTTCTCCATTAGAGCAAACACAGGGTTGTAGGACGGAGGCTGCAGGGGTTCTCTGCCAAAACAATAAATACGGCCTTGATGAATCTGTCCTATATTATGATTTATGGAACCTTTAGGGTTGTTGACTTACAGGGCTTTATTGAGAAAATTAGATTTGAGTTGTCTAACAGTCGGGCCACTCATCTCCTCAGTAAACTGCCGTAGATTGTGCCGCCGTGGGTTTTATCGACATATCCCATTACTGAGGTCTTCACGTTTTATGACCATTTCAATAAATTCTGTCTGGGACAATCTCCGCTCTCAGTGGGGCTGATGGAAAGATCATCTCGGGGCTGTCGTTTGACGCTTCAGCGCCCTCTCGCATACTCATTTACACACACATCACACACACACACTGATATCTATATACACTGTGAGCTGTTTGGCTGCACTCTTGTCCCGCGAGCAGAGATGCCTCCCTGCCCCGTGATGGAAATGATTCAGACGTCAAGGGAGAGGACGCAGAGTGTTGAATGAGTTTACAGATGATGGGAGTCTTAGTTCAGGTCAGTGTGTATTTACAGCTCAATCACTTAACAGAGCAGGCCTCTCTATTAGACCTCCACCTATCTGGCCGGGTGACAGTCAGCAGCAAATAGGGCAGTAAGAGGGCAGATGATAAGACCTCAGGGACTGAGAGAGAACTCTCAGGGGGCGGTAACTCCATTTTCCTCCCATCCCCATGCCGCCATTAATCAATTTATGGCAAACATTAAGTTATTGAGCAATTACAGACCATGCCCTTAATTAAAGAGGTTGACTGGGGATGGTTTTCACTGGTAGTTTTCTGGGGAGGGATCTTCCTCAGTTAACACAACACGACAGGATACTGAATCATGCTTTTCCTGTGTATGGTATGATATGGTGTTTTGTTGTTATATGGGTGCCACCATCTGTAATAACAATACCAGAATAAAAATATCATTAGAACATACTTTATCAGTTTAATAAAAAACTACTGTAACTGCAGAAACCATCGTTGAGAAAACATGTACTTTGACTATTTAATCCTGGTCCACTAACATGGAGGAGGCAGGTTTAGGGCCTATACTGCAGCCAGCCACCAGGGGGACGATGAAGAGTATTTGGTTTCACTTTGAGGGAGCTGTCATGTTGCCGATCTTTAAATTGTCTATGATTCCACCCAAACCCCATTAAAATCAATTTAGCATAAAAATCCTCAACACAATAGATGTGAATGCAGAGTTTGTTTGCAGTTCATTGAATTTGTATTTATTCATTTAAATAATAGATTAAATTCAGGAAGATGTTCTGTACTGAGGCTTATTGATAACGTCCCCAAAAATAACATTAAGAAAAATCAGGAAATTGAGATGGAGACAATCTTCAAAATTTATATGAAATGAGAACCTGGGTAAATAAAACCACATCCTTTTTGTGGGAGGTGCACTTGTTCCTTTCAGGGTCTTTATAGTCTCTTTCACTGCACCCATCAGTGGGTGAATGAAAGAATTATCAAGGCATCATCAGGAACAAGGCATAGGAACAAGGCATATAAGTATTGTTAAATGATGTATAATACTAATATCTGTAGTATTTTATTCAAAAATCATTAAATTTAAAGGCATTTGATGGAGGAGATCAGCTGTTTGCTGTGGTGTTTATATATAAGATTGAATACCACCTGGTTAAACCATGAATTGAGCCTTTGATTGGGTTCTTGCTTTAGATTTGGCACAAAGTGACATCCTGTGTGTTGTTTGATGTCACATAAGCAACTTAAAATTGGTCATTTTAAAACGAGACTCACGTTAGAAAAATATTGTTGTTGATTTTCAGACTTTTTTTCTCACCTCATTTTAAAATGTTTTATTCACCATTAGTGTAATATATCTTTAAAAAAAGGATTCCCACCACATTCTCAGGTCACAGTGTGATGTGCTGCTGTTTGTGACTTTCTGTGTCAGAAGAGGGAGCTGTGACCTCAGAAATCTAAACCTGAGCTTTTTAACCAATGAGTTTGACTTTTCTTTAGTTTGAGTTTTGTTTATTTGCTCTGGTTTAAAATCACATTAATTCCAAAAACAATGAAAATTGATAAGCAGGAAAAGGGGGAAGATTTGATTACTGATTACTGCTGCACAAATAACACCAAATTTAAAATACTGATTATAGGATAATACAAGTGAAGAAACACAAGATTTAAAACAGTGATGAACATAAATATGATACATAGAAGATAGGGAAATCCTATTTCAACCAGATTATAAACAACTATCCACAACTTAATTTTGATTAAAAACTAACCTTGTCTGATGTTTATCAGCATCAATCTGGAGATCTATATGTTTTCTCTTATTGTAATGTAACAGAATAATAGTGAAGTTCAAACGTCTGAGATCAATAAATGAGAAAGTGGTGTCAGACTTTTTTTTACCCCACTGTGATAAATATGAGGTTCGATCAAATATATTTGAATACTTGCAAAAGAAACATATCAAAAAGTATAAATAATATTTGTAATGAGTGAACAATTTAAATTCAAAATCCAAAAGTGCCAAAAGAAAGCGAGAAACATCTGCCTTAATAAATCTAAAAGCTGGCTGTGCGGTTTGTGGATCCATCACCTCTGCAAGTATAAAGGTAATATGCTGCCATCTGCTGGCTCGGCTCTGTAATCAGCTGTTACACACTGTGTTGGCTGGAGTGCTCTCCCACAAATGACTGGATCTTTATAATGGGGCCTTTATTATTGTGGTCACTGGATTCAGACTTGACATGCTCAGCGTTACTCGTATATAAAACCAACAGGGAGGAGACTGGATGTCTTTATTAAGTGTGGGCGTCACTGGCAACAGAGCTTGTTCCTCCAGAGGTGCTGTGCCACTGTGTGTGAATGATGACCAAGACTATCGAGGATGAGCCCCTGATAGAAAGGTCAGGACGGCGCTTATCAAAAGGGCATCGACCCACACATGCACACACATACACACACATGCACACACACACATGCACGCACACATGCACGCACACATGCACGCCTTGTCCGCTGTGTTAAAAATTAGCAGTGATATTCTTTGTCAATTAAGGTGGAAGGTAGATATAGATATTGTTTCCTAAGCTGTACACACACACACACACACACACACACACACACACACACACACACACACACACACACACCTTACATTGACTAACATTGATTTCCTGGACACTTTCTCCAACCTTAACCATAGTTGCCTAACCTTAACCTTAACCTTAACCTTAACCTCAACCCTACACCTCTAAAACACTGAATCACACGTACACACACACACACATACAGCTGCCATATAAAGTCAAAGCCGTCTGGCCCTGCACCTCGTTTCGTTTCTCTGCTCCCATGATGCCTCATCTCAGGTTCAAAGCCTGTGGGAGTGTTTGACTGTGTTTCCCTGACAGCTGTCTCTCAGCCAGGCTGTTGAATAATCGTCGCTCGGCTTATTGGTTTGGTTATGGCCTCTCA
This sequence comes from Hippoglossus stenolepis, assembly GCF_022539355.2. Classification (NCBI taxonomy): domain Eukaryota; kingdom Metazoa; phylum Chordata; class Actinopteri; order Pleuronectiformes; family Pleuronectidae; genus Hippoglossus; species Hippoglossus stenolepis. Next base: position 17,031,720 of record NC_061494.1, on the reverse strand, counting down.
GATTCCATGTCCTTCTGCCAGATAGGCATCGAAACGTCTGTTTTATTTTTTTTAAACAGGAGCACAGTGTGATATAAAGACATTCCAGGGAGGGGCATTACATTAAGTGCAGATTTATTGTGTTTTACATTAACATTGCACTTGAACACCGTTTGTAATGTGTTTACATTTGTGCGAGGCCAGATGCAAACGCTGTGGATCAGTAGTTAATAGTTATGTGCAGCCGAACCCAAACCTGTTTATGCCTCTCTGTGTTTCCCAGTACTCGGGAGGACCGCCTGATTAACTGAGATTATTTTGCAGAGTCAGCAGCTCACTTATTTGGTTTCATTCTCCCTACATGCAGAGGCGATAGCGACATTACGCAGCGATTCAATTTAATGTTGTAACCACTTTGTTGAGTGAAAGTGGATCTTGGGGGATTATTGTTAAAGTCGAGAAATCTGCTGTTCCATCTCTGTATCAGATTACCAGACGCTCAGGGCCCTGGGACGAACTGACCTCGGTGTCTTTGTTACTCCGAATTAAAGCCGTTGTCCGAAATTTGAGGGGGATCCTATTGCTCCTGTATTGTTTGTGCACACGATGTAAACAGGCAGGGACACACTCGGTCCTCTCACTGCCACATTTCCAGACCTTTTGGATCTAGAGCTTTGTTGTCCTAGAGATTCGGCCTCACCACTTGTATGTATATCTCTCTTCTTTTGCATTGAGAAATAGGGCATTTTGGAACATCAAGAATAAGAATAATATTTAGGGGACTAATATAATGATTATGTGCAGTTTTTTTTTCAGATCTAAGTAAAAATCTGGATCTAGAGAATTTTAATGTGGTTTCACCAGGGGACAGTTGGGCCTTGGCGGGGGGGAAGCTTTTTTCACTCTTCAAATCAAGGGTTTCTACTAAGATGGCATGTGTTGTGCAGATTGTAAAGCTTGGATGGATATACCATGTATACAGTATATATATATAAATACTGAACCAGACTGTAATGCTCACAATATGCCGTGTGGATCGTGTGCAGCAGCCTGTTTTTCCCATCAACAATTCTACATTTCATTGTTTAGAGTGACATCAAGAGAATCCATCTGTGTGTTGATGTTTCCCAGGCTCGTTGAAAGAAAAAAAGAGACATTTGCACGAGACAAAGCAATTCAGCAGGTTTTCTTATCTAAGAGGAGCTGGCACGGTGGTGAAGGTAAAACCACAGCTCAGCAATAACACATGCACATCATCATAAAAGCTGTCACGAAGGGTTGAACGCAGGAGTACGAGTTACATGTTAAATAAGTTATTCAAACAATTAAAGGTTGTGTAAGTCCGTTTTTATTGCCCAATGAGTCATTTCCAGTAATGACTTGTTAATTCTTGTTTCATCGTCTTTCAACATCACCCTCATCACATTGGAGTGTTGAACTCTTGATATCTGCTCTGTGAGCGTGAGAAACAAATAAAATATCACGGAAATGTAAAGATGTCAGGCAACTGATGAATAAATATATATATAAATATATATAGTGTACATTTACACCAGCAGAGCTCATTTGATTTAGAACAGAACGCAGACGTCTGTATTTCCAATATGTTTATGAGAGTTCTTGTATACTTCTTGAGATCTCTGCTGTGTCCTCCTTCACGTACTATAAGTGTTGTCTTTCTGTAATGTTGTGCCAAACCGTCAGACAAGCAGCCACAGGATCAAGGACCTGTCCCCCAATGAGACTGCTCATACTCAACAACATGGACGAAGAACCTGTAAACGAAAACATTAATATTTTGCTTTTGTTTTGTCCTCCTCACAAAAGATATTTCTGCTTCTACACGCCGCCGTGACGTATGTGAATATGTGCAGTCACTAAACACTTGGCTCCAATCGGTACACAATCTAAAGGCAGGGCTGAACAGGTTATTGTGTCCATTGAGTGGGTCGGTTCATGTCATAATTGTTTTGATGTTTGTTGTTTTGAATTACGTCACTGCTTCTGCAGCCATGACATCAAAATCTTCAGTGAAAGAAAAAAGTTGCCTACCTGTGAGTCCTGTCATCAGCTGTCAGCAGTGACAGGGTTTTCTTTGTCTCTGTAATAATAACAGGCTGTGGCTGTAGGGAGGACAGACAGACTGAGAGACAGACAGTGGTAGAACTAGATTCTGTGGTAAAGTTACCTAATGGCAGTTATGGGAGTTTGTCAGAAAGTAGAGTGTGTGCACTCAAACCTGTGGAAAAACACGCTCAGATGGATGTTATACTGCAGAAATGTTACTTCTGCTGTCACAGCATGACATCTGTAAAGTAAACATTCCAGAAGTGAAGGCATAATCTCTCCCGTGCGCGTATGCATATATACGCATCTGCTGTACACAAATACATGTAGTGTACATTGTGTTACCACAGGGATTTACATGTCCTGTGCCTTGTCTGGGAGTGTTTGGTTTGTTGTACGAGCCGAGGCCAAGACGTCGCTGCAGGGAAATCGTCAAAGGAGGAGAGAGACACTTTTACCAAATCCCTCTTCCATCGTCTGGTAGGGACATTACGTCAGTGCCAGGTTGGACTACATTCCTTGAAACCCATTTATCTTTGGCAGGGTAACACCGAGGTGGTGTCCTTTGTTTGGTCTCGTTCTCATAACCTAACTCACTCCTCTGACCCCTCCAGCTCTGCTCTTTTAAACAACCATTTCCACCCCTCCACCTCCCCGCACCCCCATCTCCCACGACAGACTTGACTCATGCACCCCAGGGGCCACCCAATGTGAAAAGTCAGACACCCCACCCCCACATCTACTCGCCCATGACCCCCTAAGACCACAACAGGAACCACATTCTTTCCTTTGTGACCAGTCTTTCATCCTTCTCCACCAGAAATAACCTGTATAAGTATTGTGTGGCACAAAAACCTTTTGTCCACAAGGCGCTGATAAAGTAAACACATTCTTTCACACTTTCTTTCTAGTTTAAATGACCTTTTTTTGACTTATGGGACTAAAAGGTGAAGCTGACCTGGTGCATGTGTGAATGCAAAAGTCAGAGTGAGAACCTGCGGATTATCTGCGGACTTTCCTCCACCTGGCCTCTTAATATAAAGTCTGCAGAAAGTTGGGAGATGTTGATGTGAGAACACAGCAGGGGATCCCCCACTGGATTCACCGCGATGGGGGTGTTGATGACGCTTCATACGCAAAAATGAAAAAACAAAACTAATATCTCTCTCTGAAAAAGACACCGACAGAGATGAGTTTGTGGCCGACACCATGTGTGTTGTTAGGAAAATCACTTGAGCTACGTCACTTCCTGCTGCTCCACCTCTCACCTGGGTAATGCGGAGGATTTGTGGCTATACTGTGAACGTGTCTGTGCAGAGAAACTCCAGCGGTGTTGTGCATGTTTAAAAGGCAAACTGCGGGTAAACTCCGTGGCCAATTCTCCGAAATTTTACGCGCAGGTCCTGTCTGAAAACGGCTTTAGAGTCGTCAAGGAAAGGCCTTGCTAGGAATCATGATACAATCTGTTTATAGGTGTGAGTACGGTTAAGGAGTGTCAGTGCATCCTTCTCCTGTGAGCACAAGCTGTTCCATTGAGACTGAGATTATAGTGTCCACTGAACACACCTAGTTTCATGTTGTTTCTGAGCAGTTTGCACGTGGATCTGAAGCATTTCCTCCTCTGCAGCTTCGTAGCGATTTTTAAAAAGTCAGGTATATACGCAGCTGCCACTCCTGTTGACCTGGAGGCGGTGGCGGCGGCAGCAGCGGCGGCAGTGGCAGTGACGGTGGCAGCAGTAGCAGTCCGGCAGAGTGAGACAGGATCTGACAGGACAGGACAGTATGAGGTGTGGTGTGTTTAACTTTTAGTTACGCTTCCTTCATTGCACACACACACTTCCTACATTACAGATAACCCCTTGGAATTGCGATAAACACTGTCCTATTTTTGCACATTGTGTTCATGGGCATGTTTAAGGATGTGTCCTTCAGAATACGTTTGCATAACTTTAACGGAAAAGTTTGACACATTGACTGCTGCATATTTAACAGACACATTTAAGAGTGGTGTAATCCTCCTTTACTCTTATTAATTTTCAGCCAAAAAGCTAATAAACGTCACACTATTCTTTCAAAGTGCAAACAGTAAATGACCCTCTCCGAGTTGAAGGAGCAGTTATTGCTTCACTTTGCAAGGTCGCCATGAAAGAGGCCAAAGGTGGATGGAGGTCACACGACCTACAAACAGGAATCTCACACAATCACTATAAGAAAAAGTCAACACGTAAACAGTCAAGAATAATCCCAGATAGACGAGAATGTCAGCAAAAATATACATCAGAAATAAGTCAGGAATAAGAGAGATACGTGGCCAAATATATATAATACAGCTATGTTACAGTTATGACATTGGAGTGTGATAAACCAGGTTACATTAGTTGGAAATATTTCTCTGTACGTGTAGATTTCTATGAAACACGACCATTAGAGGAGAAAAAAGGAAGCCAGGGGGCGGAGGAGCCAGATGGAAGAGAGAAACCTTACACGACACTGTGGATGAGGAAGCCTGGGACCTGCGTGAAATGTTTAAAGTAGGTGGAATGACTATGATTTACATCCATCAGTGGTGTTTTTATCAGAAAAACTCATTCAGGGTTACACTGATATGATCTTTGACTAATTAAAAGTTAGCAGCGTGCAGGGGAAGCTCCCTCCAGGACTTCAGGACACAAAAGAAGGAAGAGCGCTGTTTGTTTTGCATCCCGGATCACTCCGTTTCTCATAAACCCACAATTTCCATGTCAACACCGAGCGCTCTTCCCCCCCTCGTCTGACAGTCTCTGCTGGACAAACACCTTCGATCATCCAAAGGGCTTCATGTCAGTATGACTGGATGGGGTTCAAGTGATTCCAAGGAAAACACACAGAGGAGTACAGCGTTCACGGCAGACGTTCGAGGAAAGTACAACAGTCATCTGAAAAAACAAGCTGCAGTGTCACAAGTCTGGAGTCTGGCCAGTCGATGAAACATCGATTTTTTTTTTTTAAAGTAACAAAAGTAAAGAAAGAAACTGAAGTCTATCATCGCCTGTCATTTATCTGTGGATTAACCAACTTCAGAGCTGCACTCATCAGTATTTTTAGAGTCATTTATCAGATAACCTCATCTCAACTCTTCCAGTGAATACTGGACTTGTATTCATCAGGTGGCAGAAAAAATGACTCTGAATGAATCATAATGTTTGTTCTGTGTCTCTCTCTCAATAAAGTTGTTTGTGTTCCATCTTTGATTAAATGCTAAATGAGCTGCTGAAGTTGTATTTACAGCCATTATCCGTACATCAACCTATATGCAGCTGTGTTGGCTCACTCCATAACAGGATCACCTGCCGCAGGAAAAGCTTCAATGATTGGCCCCCCTCCAAAATCGGATGCATGCACGTCCTGACTATCAAATCCTCTGAATAGCAGGAAGCTTTGAGCAAATATTTAGATTCAGCTAAATTACAGAAATGATAAGATCAGGCCGTGTTCAGAGGTTATTCTCTCTAAACAAAGTGTACGTATATAATGTCGTGGAACATCCAGTGCATTCCACCTTCATGTTACTGCGCCCGCACTTTTTTAAAGTGGTGAGGCCGCAGGGGAAGCGAAGCGGAGACAGGGGCCATATGACACAGATTTGAAAGCACTTTGTGGCCGGCGTTGGCAGCCGAACACGCCACTATAGCATCCATGGTATGCACCAGAGTAAGATAACATGGAATGAAGAAAACAAGGAAATAAACTTAAATGAAACCCTTTTGAATTTTGCTGCAGGCTAAAGCGTTAGATGGCTCCATGTGGGCTGAGATAGTCTACACATGTTTTGGTATTTTTCTTTTCCTGATGGAGAATATGAGAGAACAGGGAAGCAAATCTGATCATCGCACTGACAGAGGTCAAGCTGGAACTTTTTATATAGTAAACTGAATGGATTTTCCCTCCTCTGATGCTGAAAAAGACATTTCAGCTCCCACATGAGGTTTTACTCAATCGACACCGAGGCCTTTTATCACTGGAGTTATGATGAGAGGAGGAACAGAAGTCAGTGGGAAACACAAAGCGAGACAGAGGTAACAGTGACCAACGCTGAAAACAGAAACTGCAGCTCAAAGCTCATAAAAGCTCCTTCCTCCTTCTCTCCTGACACCCAATCAATCTGTCCCTGCCGCCCTGTTCCCTGCACAGGTCCACCCATTAAACACAGGCCTTTTTCACATGGTACCATTTTGTTCTGCACAAGTTATGCAACAGTTTGTTATTGCACCAGGCCTGGATGTCATGAGCTGTCATGAGCTGTCAAGAACCTTCATTGTTAACAGTGTACACATACGCTGACGTCACTGCGATTTTACGCCAGCGTGATCCACTCATATAAAAAAAATCGAAACACCCACGAGAAGCTACTGTAATGTAAAGTAAAGCAGCTCATATGATGATTGTTCCTCAAGATTTATTACGGTTCAGAAATGTAATGTAAACGTGCAGACAAGCTGAAGTTACAGATAATGGTCATGGGATTAAAAACAGAGAGCTTCAGACCACATGGACAACAGCCGTGTGCATTCCTTACATTACCACCAAGTATTTTCCACAGCAAACCACAAGTTTGTTGATTCCTTCCGTCCAGGCAAATGTTATTATTAGAGATAATCTCATGTCAGCACTGGAAGTAAATCATCTCAGACATTTAACCTTAGTCGAGGTTGGTGAACCATGATAACAAATGTTGTACTTTTAATGTTTCCTCTCATCTTTTCATCATCTGGCAAAGGAAATACAAGCAGGGACCAACTTTAAGGCAAGGAACATTTATTTGTATAGCGGATTATCATACGAGGTCGGTCAATGTGCTTCACAGAAATAAAAGAGCCATAAAAGTACAGATCAGAAGCATCAGGAAACATTAAACGCATTTTAAAAATCATAAAAACAGTAACCAAGCACAAATAATGAAACAGATAACTTCTAATTAAAGTTCTTTAAAATCTCTCCCTTCTTGGATCATACAAGAGCTTGTTCAGATTTTTATGTGCATTTCAACACAATACTTACATCCCTAAATTAAAAGGGTTTATGAGTCTCTATGTTAGTTCCTCTATTCCACAATGGCCACTGAGCAAATCTTTCTTTAACTTCTTCATAATGGAGGATAAAATCCACATCCCTCCATTATTGCCTCATGACAGAGTTACAGTTCGAGTTATTCTACAGCTGCAGACTGAATTACACAAACTGAGTATGTCTTATAATAGTCGTAATCATGCTAACTCAATCAATGTGGGTATGTTCCCAAATGAGTGTTTTTATGATCACATTTCTCCCTCTACCATGACTATAGGCTGAAAATTGGCCAAAAGGTGATCAATAACTTGTTCAATATACTGTATGTGCGTCGATTTAAGAAGGTGGACTTGAGCATGTATGAAAAATTGTAAATTTAATGAAAGATCTTACAACTTAACAAATATATCTGTTCTCATAAGTCGATGGAACAATTTTGTAACTTAATGTAAGATAACTTATTCTGATGACCTCAAACATTTTAAGTTAATACATGTTTTGCAAAACTGATAAATATTGATATAGACTGTGAGGCCACTTTCTGAATAGGAGAGCTATGATTGTGTTATGATTATGAGTTATGATACACTCCCTGCAGGGGGCCAGGAGGCGTCACCTTATCTAGTCTATATAAACTGGTGGCATTCAGCCAGTCTCTCTCTCTCCCTGGCTTCCTCAGGGCTTGATTTTGTTTGCATTTTGATGTCTCAATTAGATTTGCTAATTTGATTTAAATAATAATTTTTCGCTACAACTCCCTCCTTTGTTTGGCCTTGAGCTACGTTGGGACATGATCGACAGAGCTACAAATTCAATCTAACTTTTGATTTATGAATTTATGATTTATGATGAGAAATGCGTCGTGGGGGCTTTTATTTTGAAAAAAAGATTTTAAAGGTATGTGGTCTTGCAGCAGGAGAACATCTTGAGGCAAAAAGAAATTAGTTAAAAATCTGTGTAAACCACTTGTTCATCATTTCTTGTGGTTTGCAGATCATTATATAAAGTATAATGAACATTATAATTGCAGTCTCCTAAATCACCAGATGAAAACTCTTTGTCCTGCAGCTGTTGTACATGGAGCTTGAGCTGATGTGTGTCATGAGCTTCATAGACAGCGCTCTGTGTGCCAGCATGTCTGGAAGCCAGCTTTTGTTGCCTGCATGGTTTTTTTATGTCTCTGGCTGCAGAACCAGTGAACGAGTTGACTTGTGTCTCACGCTTCATGCCAAGATATGTTTTGCCTGCTGACTGTTTCTTTTCTCCTCCTCCTCTTTTATTCTTCCCCACGCTGCCGGTGTTTTCCTCTTTCATGTCCTTGTTTGTTTGCGTTCACGCTGGAGGGAAATCACAGACTCAGGAAGATGCAGCCGGGGACCAGGCTGTTCTCTCCTTTCTCTACGTCTTTCCCTTTTTACCTCCTTGCTGAAATGCAGGCAGCCGGGCATGCTTGGGGTTTCCAAACTAGCGTCTGTGTTGGGGGTCCCTGGAGAGCAACCCCGCCATAATAGCCGGGTGGAGTGGGCTGGCGAGCGCACAGGGAGGGAAAATGAATAGCATGCTGTGGGGCTTTCCAAACCCAAACTCCTTACAAGGCCATTGTAAACTACATTGTGCTGAATTTACCCAGATTTACTCCAGCTGACAAACTGTTTGGCCCGGCGATGACGGACAAAAGTGGAAGAATGTTTTGTGGCCTGTGTGGAGAAAAACACTGCAGTCTGGCCTGTAAAACAAGCAACATTTGCAGAAGAGAATTTGTTTAAATTCTGGTCATTTCTGTCACGTAGCAGTGTTCAATCCTCAATGCAACTCTCATTTCACAACTCATCTTCTCCTCCCTCCGCTTCCTCTTTACTCAGACACAGAAGTTTGCTGTAGACATGTATGCACCAATATGATGGAGGGCCTAGGGTATGTGACTGCCTATGCATGTGTGCACATATGTCCCTGTGTGTTGTGTGCAGCCTGTGGATCCTGGTGCAGAGGAGCAGCTTCCACGATAACACTGTGAACCTGCAAGGGGAAGCCGATAAATTGGAGCACGAGTGACAGTTCAACTTCCTCCCCTCAGAACGGACTTTGCTCTCTAACCCTGGGAGAGAACCGCCACGTGCTCCAGAGATGAGGGATCAGACGAACCAGTGATGGGAGTGCAGAGAAAAGAGACCCCCCCCCGCCGTTCTCTCCTCCTTCCTCCGGCACTCCTCCAATCCCTTCATCTCACTGATTATGAGTGTGTGTCAAAGGAAGGGAGGAGTGATGGAAAAAAGAGCCAGAACAGGAGGAAACTTCCAAATCACAGACGGGCCTGAAGTGCATCTACTGACTCAAACACACAGCGACTCAAACACACAGCAACTCCTACACACCGACCACAGTGTTTGATCACTGCGAGGCAGACACACACTGCACACAACCAGCCCAGAAGCAAGGCGCACACTTGGAAAGCACACACTGTGCAAACATAGGAAGAGGCCTTTCTCTGTTGTCACACACATGCAAACCTACAGGGAGGCAGAAATAACAGAAACCGGCCTCACACATAGACTCCCATTGTCCTCTCTGTGTTCCTCTTTCACTCATATCTCTGCAGCTCATAGAGACACCCAACCGTTTGCACTTGATCTCCCTGCAGAGCTTTTATATAATGACCGACTTATAGCTTGTGTGACTGTGCAGGACACTGAGGATGGAAGGAGAAGTGAAAATACGAACACAGCAGTCGAGTCTATACAAATGTATGAATACAGTAAGCCTTTCTATAGCTTCCTCTCTTTGTCAGTTACAGGTATAACCTTCCAGAGGTGAAGGAAATGTCGTTTGCTCAAGTAAAAGTACAAATAAGTACTTGCTTTTAAATACACTTAAAGTATTAAAAGTAAAAGTACAAATAAATGGACACAAATATTCTATCTTCAACTTGCTTTTGTTTGCCTTCAATTTTAAATGTTTAACTTGTTAAGTACCTTGTAGCTATGTTATACAAGTTGCTATACAAATAAAGTTTAGTATTATTATAATATTATTATTATTACTAAAAGTAAAAGTACCACATTAACCTCTCTACATGATGAAAATAGTTCTTTCTAAATATATTTGCCAAGTGTAGCCTATCCCCTAATGCAACAGTCTACTACATCAGTAACTATGCCCGTAACTTTTGTTGGATAAAATGATACAGAGTCTGTCATATTAATAGAGAATGCTGTGGATGTCTATGGAGGCCTTTTTGAATCCATTCACAGGTGTAATGTAATGCATTGTAAAAATGTAATGGAGTAGAAAGCACCTGAAAAAAATTGAGTGGAGTAAAAGTGAAAAGTTGAATAAATATAGTAAAGTACAGATACATTAAAAATGCATGAAAGTGCAGTAACAAAGTAAATGTACTTCCCCCTACTGTGACCTTTCGTTCTCTCTAGAGGAATCATTAAAGGAAACCTTGCTCACTTTAACCTTGACAGCTTTGCCTGGGAAAAGTACAAAGTGACTGTAACACACCGTTTACTACTTCTACAGGGAAAAAAGCTGTTTTTCTAAGCACTCTTATTTTCTCTCCTCCCAGGCAGATCAAACAGGACTATCTGTGCCCATCCTTGACAGGGACCCACACCAAAGCAGCAGTGGGAGCCTGAAACACTGAAAGCCACCGCATCTAGAATACAGAATCTGCTCCCACGGGATCTGATGGCATTCCAAGATCCTGTTTGTTCCTCCTCCCTTCACATTTAAAAAAAAAAAGTGAAAACATCTATCAAAGTGAATCCACTTGTCACGCGGGGGGGCAGCTGCTCCGTGAGCACTTGGCTCAGTGAAATATGGGAGATAATACAGTTACAATTGTCTCACAGGAAAATGAAAACAGTGTCAGAAATCTGGAATAAACAGAAAAATAACTTCATCATCAGATCACCAGTTTATGAGGGTGATAATAGTTTCGAAAAGTCTTTCAAAATAGCAAGAATTTCATCTTCAGCTAATTTACATGTGCATTTACACGTGTGTGGCCGACAGTAAATCTCAGATCTGCTTTATTAAAAATGAACTGTGTATTTCTTCTGTTGTTATGATCCTCTTTTATGACCCAAGCTTATTTAATTACAGTGTATTTTAAAAAGGAGTTGTGAGAACAAAAAGACGATAGATTAATTTTATCTGCACAACAAATATACAGCAACTGTGTTCTGGGAAAAAAACTAAAAAGCTAAAACAACATCTTAAAATCTCTTAAACGGATTACCATTTGCATTTGAGGGAAAATCCAAGAACATTTAGATCATGTGTCTTCAAGGATACGCCCCAAGGTGAATAATCTTCAATATAAAGACTCGATTTTAAAGCAATGACTTGTGCCGTTGTTTGCAGTTACGTAAAGTGCAGTCAAATGTCTTCCAGTTGTTTGTTGATCAGCCACAAATTCACTCAGCAGTTTATCTGGGGACCTAATTTGAACCTAATTAGCATTTTCATGTCCATTTGTTGTCTGCCCGGCAGCTAATGTCTGCGGAGATAACATCGGCGACTGCTGCCTCCTCGTCTGCCCATGTTTACAGATGTGTGACCGTGGCAGGCGCCTTTCCTGTGGGACAATGGCTGGATTTTCTTATTTACTATTTGTAAACACGTTTTATTCTACTCTCCTGTATATTCTGTCTTTTATTACATAACTACTTCAATTGGATCTCTTCAATGAAACTTTCCTGCAAAGGTTTTTCACATGATTGCACTTGTATAACAGGTCTGACTGTAAATACATATGGACGACATGACAGCTCCCCAAAAGTGAAGCCAAATCAACTTTATGGTCCCCTGCTGGTTACAAACCCTGCCTCCTCCGTGTTAGTGGATGGGACACGGACGACTAAAATAATGAATTAAAAGTCAAAATACATATTAATTGTTAATTAATACACAAATCTATGTCAAAGTGTTTATTTAGAAGGATTTAATTAGTTAGTTGATGTGATAAATGAAATGTCGTGATTGACAGCTGAGACTGACACGTGATTAGTCCATTGCTGGGGCCTGGGTAGCACCGTGATGACCATTGTGCAGACGGCGGCACAAAGTGGAAACAGGTCATCCATCTTTATTAACAGTCTATGACCTATTTGGGCCTGTCACACTTTTACCACATGGGGATTTCATGAGGGGCTCACTGGAATCCAAAAAGGGGTCCAATGGTGCTTAAGCAACATCTGTCCTGACCCCTCTTCCTCCCTGTGACACATGTATATCATACTCACACTGTACATTACCTTCTAAGTGATCGATGGCTGCAGGTGAGGTCATCTGCTCTCTCCGATGTCTCTCTGACGAAGACGGACAGTGAAACGGTATCTGGGAATAAGAGCAGAGACTCGTATACATGTGTCATTACTGGGTTTCAAAAGCACGTGGCAACGCAAACTGTGAGGGTCACGCATCAACTGTTAAAGTGTAAAATGTGCAAAGTTATACTGCACATGTGCAAGTGTAAGATTATATTTTTGCTCTGGTAGATCTTTATAATCACATCCTGACATTTGCGTCCAGTGGGGATTCAGTTGGTTTTAGTCAATCAACTGAACTTAAAGGTCAAAGTTCATCAAAGAGCAGGTGGAGGTTGTGAAAGGTCAAAGTTGAAATAGAAAGGTGAGTCAGGTTTTAGAATGTCATAATAGTCAAGTGTCAGTTCTGCCTGGAACACTCACTCTGAGACTTTCCTCGTATCCATTAAAATGTATTTATACAACAGCAACTGAAGCTTTACCACATTATAATAAATTAAAGTATTATCTTACAGATGCATGTGAACAATTCTTACTAAACTTAATGATGTGGTCGAACCAGGGGTCATTTCACATCCATAACCCCCCCAGGTGGTAGTCAGCCTCCATTAGCCATGACATAGGCAAGACTCCTGAAATAGAAACCTCCCCATCACCCTCTGACAACCTTTACACCCAAGGTCAAAGGTAAGCAGGCGCGCTGCGGATGTGCCGCCTGTGTCCTGGCTCGTGAAGTAGTAGTCGTTGCCCTGGTGATATAACTGATCTCAGTTTCATTGCAGCTCAGGTTCCTGACTCGACCCCCGTCTGCTTTGGTCGCTCACATCACGAGCTGGAAAACAAACAATCGTGGATTTAATTGGGCAGTGACCTCTGAGGACTTAGAGACACATTATAAATCAAGGATTTTACACTGAATAGTGATACGGATCTGTTTACCCTGATTCTATGTTACATGTCTACTCCAATTTTATTGCAAGAGTTTTTTTGTTGAGTTGCTACATATAAATGAAGCTGTTGCATAAGGCTAATTCAGTATTTATCATTTGTTTCCAGACAGACCAAAGTCAAATTTGTGACGGAACAATTTGTCCATTTGTTTAATGTTCCTCCCGAAGGAGCTGTTGATGATTTTCTGCAGATATTTCACCACAGTGATTTTCCAGCACTGATGTTTTGTCTCGACTCCTGGACTCGGACCAGGAGGAAGGCGCTCCAGGCAGCACTAGTCGACCCAGATGTGACTGCTGGAGTGATGGATGGATGTGGACCAGCCGCCGCTGCAACAACACGTCTATTTCTGTCGGCCATTGTTTGGAGCTCAGTCATCGCTGTGTGTGTAGCAGGCCAACAGTCGGTCTCCTGTGCGTACTACCCGTTGGCTCACAAAAGAAAAAAGGGGGCATGTGTTTCCTCTCTCAGCACGTGTCCTTCCACTGAGTAACACTGCCCGTCTCCTACTTTCCTCTCCCTCATATTCTACCATACACTCTCCTGCAGCATGGACAGAGTGGGAAATGTTTGGGCAGCATTGGCAGTACAAAGTGGAATAATAAATGCTTGGCAGCATATGTGTTGTCAAATAGTTTGTGGCACTGCACGGCACTCCCCTCCCTCGTAACACGAGAGCTGGCAGCGCCGGCCCTTTGAGAAGGACTTGATTTGAATGAGCTGCTGCAGCGAAGCACATCAACGCCAAACAATGTCACCATCTGCTCCCCATAAACTGGGCGAGATTTACGAGCTGTGTTACAACACGGAGTCTGGCGTTTTCCAGGGTTTATCTCGGTCAAGTCAACAGCGTGGGCCGCTCAGGTGAGACCTATCAGCTGCCTATCGCTCTCTCCCTCAAACTGACAGCTGCGAGTTAAAGGCTGATTTTAGTACAGTAATAAAATGTTGATCTAGATATTTAAAGAAACAAATCCTCAGGCAAATGTGTTCAAGTGTTTGTGGCAGATGAGTTAAAAGGGTTAGTGACTAATAGCTTCCACTCCATTATTGACTTTGTTACCGAGGAGGTTATGTTTTCACCCCTGTTTGTTTATTTGTCAGCAGGATGTCTACAAAAACTTAGAGGGAGGATGTGACATGGGTCAAGGAAGAACCCATTAAATTTTCCCATGGATTCAAAGGGCCGATCCAGGAATCTTTCATTAACATAGGGCCTTTTTTTATTTTACATTTTCACCACTAGATGTAAAACGTATATTTATGAGTGTGTGCAATTTGGTGTGGATCAAAAAAAAAGTCTGGATCTAGCAGATTTACATGTGGTTTCATAAAGTTTTTTTTTCAGCAGCTGCACAGTAAAAGAATGTTGGTGTTGATCGGGACAGAATTCTTTCATCGCTGTCTGTAACATGGTACGAGCTCTTCTGAGCACCATTCCAGTGAACTACGCCAGGATGGTTATCTCTCCTATGTGTTTGTTTGTTGTTTTGGAAGCTAGGTTACACAAAAACAACTGTGAAAACAATTTCCACAAAACTTGGTGGATGGGTTATGGGTCAGGGGAAAACACATTAGATTTTGGTGCAGATCTGGAGCTGGGGGCCGATTTCAGGATAATTATTTTTCTCTTTTGTTAAGATAAGGCATTTTCAACATTTTCACAGATTTCCCAGAGTCTGTTTCATGGATCTTCATTTTTATAAAGTAATAAAATTCTAATTCCTAATTCCTGCAGGAATATCTCTTTCAGTGATGTGAGCATATAGAGAGTATTGAAGCTCAAACACACTAAATGTGATTTTCTTATGCAAAGTCAGAATCATCTTGTCTTCCTGTCAGGCCTGTACTCCAGGAATTTCCGGGTTCTCCTGGGTGGCTGGCAAATAACTAACCCCGTCTTTACAGCGCATTATGAAGATGTAAATCACACAGAGATGCAGAGGTGGAGGGGAGGGCACAGCATTCATGGGAACCATGGTGACAAAGTGTTGGGTTGCACTCTGTCACCTTTGAGTGGAGAACTAGTCAATCAGTGACATGTGACACTGCCGGCCACCTGTCTGACTCCGATAGGTGTCTGCTAACACACGTATGCACTCCCAAGCATACATGCAGACCCAGATAAACGCAGCTGTCCTGGACAGGAAGATTAACGTGTCCGACCTAAAGCACAGCGTGTCCTTTCAGTGACGGGAGCAGCGCTTCCCAGCATTTTTCCTTTACTATTCATTCAATTTTCTCTGCTCATTTGCCACTTGACTCTGTTTGTAACGTACTGTGCATATTGTATACTATTATCAAATCATTTGAAATGACAAAACAGCAACATTGTGTTTTGTAATTCCTTGTTGTGATTTGCACTTCAGGGCCACCGACTGACTCCCTGACAGAAGTAGACAATACGACAGATTATGGTTTTGATCCAAAATTAAATGAGAGCAGGGCCGTAATACCCATTATGAATAACAACACAGAACCCATTTACTTGTGTCATAATACATGAGTTGAATATATCATTAGTAGGCCAAGTAAGTTCAAAATGATTAGTTATTACTGATCATTGAGGATTTCCTCACAATATTCTCTGTCACGTGTGTGTGAAAAAGGAACTGTACAAATGACAGTTGGACAAAAGCACAGAACAACAGTAAAGATTGAATCAGTGACTGCACTAAGAAGAGAGGACATACAGATGATGTGATCTAATGTGAGACAAATCCATTTTCATGCTCGTCACTTAAAACAAAACAAATTGTCAGTAGACTCAAAGTTTCAAGGCGTCAAACATATCAGTATCGCACAAGTACCTAAACTTTCATTCTTCTAAATCTATGATGCAAGCGACGATTCCCACCTAGTTGGACATAAACACTGGATTACTTAAATCCTTAAATGGCTGCCAGAAAACCTTCATCGTTATTTTGACCTCTGAAGTTCTCTCAGCGGACGCTTGAAGTGATTTTGCCGATAGTGTGAAACACACACAGCTTTCTTTGAAAACGCAGCCAATGTTTTCTCACATGTAATCGAGGCCGAGCCATCCAGGAGGCCGTAAATTTGTGTAACGTGGCCTTTTCCTCCCTCCCTCTCTCCAAATGTCTACATTTACCAGCCACAACTACAATGCTCCCTATTTATAGCACTTTTACCTCAGATATTAACTCTCTCCCCCGCTTAGCCTGCTACTTCCTGCCAAAGAGGAAACGTGTGTGTGTGTGTATGTGTGTGTGTGTGTTTGGTTTACTGACCTTTGGGAGCCAGACTGCTGCTGATAGCAACGGGATTTTGTGTTTCCAGCCTTTTGTGTCGGTTTAAAGAGGTGAGATGTGAACAGATGTCCGAACCTTTCACCAGATTTCTGTTTTCCATCCTTGGGAATTTGAGCCCATCGTTTTTGTCCCCTCAACCCTATTCTTTAAAAATCTAGAGACTAACTCTGAGCCAGAAGGAAAAGTAATTGCTAGTCCAGCTTTCCAGGCCAGGTGGCAGGGTGTCTGCATTTCAGGACCTTTGAAGGTGGGTTGTACGTTTTTTTGGTTGTGCGTTTGTGTGAACAAACAACACTTCAGGGTTGAGATGTCGGAGTTCACCTACCCTCAAGGCTATGATCGAAGGAAAAGCTGCAGCAGGCTGGAACATCCTGTTTTGAACGTAAACACTATTATGCAGTCGGTGCTTTCCTCCCCCCCCCCCGGAGACCAATGATAATGACGACACAAGCGTTTGATGCAGTTTAAAGAGAGAGACCCCTGTAGACATAAAGTCTTACATTCTAAAAACAAAGGTGGCAGGTGCTTTTCCAAATTTCTGAAACAAACGCAGACATAAGAGAGACGCGATAGGAAATCCCAGGGAGGAACCAACTTGCCCGGCTGATGTGTCCGTCTGCCTCGCAGGTCTCCTCTGGTCACTGCTGGGTTAGAGGCCAGGGATATTCCACGACTAGATTTCCTGCTGTTGTGTTTGGAGCTGGTGAGCAACATCAGGGCATTACACAGATGTCTGGTCAACTTATCATATTCCTCAAGCTGTTGGTAGACACTGTGACACACTCATTTGCTCCAAAAACTCTCTGCAAGTTCAAAACAATGACGTCCAAGTGAGTGAGCTTGGTTCTGAAAGGTGAGGCAGGAAGTGAGTGTGGAGGAGAGAGCACGACTTCTAAAGACTCTGTGGAAACTTTCAAAGCTCATTCAGACTTTTGATCTGCAGAAAGTCAACTCCGTCAACTCTGAGCGCAAAGCACGTAACTTTCATTAATGATCACAAATCAAACCAGACGTCCGAGTGCAGGTTGTACATTTATTTCATGTCCATTCTGTCAGAAGAAAGTCCTTGTATTCTTGCTCCTTCACAAACAGCTCATAAAAAACACTTACTTAGAAAAATATACACTGATATTAGGACTGAAAACTTGAGATTCAGTGTTTAATTCAAATATACAATTTGCATATTAAGAAACTACAAAATCAGAAATGGTGGCTTCGATTGAGGCCAGTTTCTTGAAGACACAACCGGGAGAGCGAGCATCCGAAAGAAGGCACTGTTAATTTCTGTCTGTCAACTCCTCATAAAGCTTACCGAGGCTACATTCAGCGAAAGAAAAACAGATTTTCATGTGTGCACAAAAGACAAAGAGGAAGGTCAAGGGCAAGTCTGTGAGAAGACGCTTCTTAGACGCTGTTTTTCATACCTTGACACTCCCACTTTCTCCAAAAAAACAAACTCGAGCTAAATACAGAGGAGCCCAGCTACTGCTACAGTACTACAAAGCTACGGTTAGCTGACTGTGGAAAGGTCATCAGGTTGAAATGACAGGAGGGGCTAGGAAGTTTTCTTAAGACTAACCCTCACTTTCCCACTCCTGAGTTAAGCTGAATTCCCCTCAACAACAACAAAAATCTAACAGTCACTGTTTTTTTGATTCAAACAGTAAGAATGTTCAAGGCAAATGTGTCATCAAGAAGCCACGTACTTATTCCTTTGTCATCTTTATCACTTTTCTAGACTTTCTGTCATCTTTCCCTTTAAAAAAAAAACCCTCCTCCACTTCATTTCTCACAAACCCGTCTTAAGAGCCATCTTTTGGTACATCGTGTATTTCCTGCAACAGTCCATACACACAGTCTTTTAAAACCTCCTGTAAAGTGTTCAGTTTCTTTCAATCTGGTCAAGATCCAGCTCTCCCCCAAGCTGGAAAATGTCCCTCTGCGTCATGCGATCACCCTTCCAGAGGGTGCGTTTGTCGGCCACAACACCGTCAGGAGAGCCGGGCCGCGAGTCCACGCTGCAGGCCGAATCACTGTCCAGCTCCTCGTAGGATGAATCCTCCTCTTCGTCATCTCCAGCCACTTCCTGGGGGGACTCCAGCCCTGGTACGCACGCAGTGATGAAGTCTGAATCTGGCTGGCTGGAGGTCTCAGTGGTGGGAAGTGGGAGGCTGGACTGGCGGCCGTTGGCGGCTGAGAACCCGGGGCAACTCAAGCTCTGAAAAGTCTGGAGATTCTGCACAGAGGAGACACAGAGAAAAAAAAAAGGGTCAAATGTTGGATTTAGCCCGTGTTCACTTTCTGGCTATAAAAGCAGGAGGGTTTGTCTGGGAGATGGGTGGTGTGTGGTGGGGGGTTCAAGCTCAGGTTTTCCCAGAATGTCAGTTTGAGATAGGGTTTCATTTCGGGCTGCCAAAAGCTGGCCTACTATATATGGCACGTGAACATGTAAACACACACAAGCCATCGAAGAACAAACACAGAAAATAAAACCTTCTGGGTTGTTTGGGAAAAACACACAAAACGCTGGGATGAGTTGCAAACCACAACGGTATCTTGTTTCCAACTGAGCCTGAGGCCTATTTATCACGGTGGAAGCCGCTGTGACACAAACACACCAGGCCTGAAAACACAGCCCTGTGTAGCCAAGCAGGACATTTCTTGTTAAAGTCATTGTTATTCACAGTTTGTCAAGATAAATTGTAATTCTGCACACGTGGTTGGGTTTTCACACTCACAGTTTGACCTTAAAAGAGCTTTAATTCACTAATAAGTTGTCTCCTGTTTCGCATTCATGCCCTGAATTCCTCTCCGCAACAAAGACGAGCAGCCATGCAGCGCAGCGAAGGGGTTAATGATCTCTGGAGTGCCCCAGCAGCAGATGTTGGAGGCATGGAGGTGAATAGAGATGAGGTTTCCACTATAGAGCCTGGGCTTACATGACGGACAACTCTAATGTTCCCTAGCATGTGTGAGGACATTGCTTTTCCTGTTACAATGAGGTGGGAGTCTCCCGGTTCTCGAGTCTCCGAATTTTCTTTTTTGTCTGAGTGAAGGGGTTCGCTCACTCGTCGCTGGATTTACTTTTCATGTTAGCTGCTCAAACACAGGTACTTCATCCGCACAACGCTCGAGGTGATCGTGTGAGGAGGGGGAGGCCTCAGCTGCAGTTACCCCACAGGAGTGGAAAAAGGGGGATTTCTGAGGCCTCTCTTTCTCTATTCTACCCCTGTATTACCCCACTACTAATTATCACAGTAGAGGAGACGAGAGGAAAAGAGGAGGGGAGGGGGCAGAGGCGGTTACTCCACAATATGCTTTCTATAAAATCTACTGGATGGGTGTGGTGGTAGGTTGGGGGGAGCAGGGTAAGATTTCTGCTGTGTACCCAGCTCTGCCTGTGTGCTTTTTCCTTTCTTTCACTTGAGCGTACCCCCAACCAGATGGCATACATCCACTTGTACCACACACACACAAACACGCACAGACTCCTTGTGCTGTCATGTCTCACATAACCAAGAGTTGGGTTTTCTTGATCTGATCATTTAAAACACTTTAAAATCAGGAGCTTTTAAGAAGCACTTCAGTGATGTAATACTGCACTTCCAAAAAAAGTTGAGGGACTCACAATAAACTTAGACTTTTAGTCAGATTTGTAATGGCTACCAGGCAAAGGGGGACAAATCCAGTGGGCTGGTGCACCATCAAAAGTTTTTACAGGCCCTGTCAGCTTCTTTCTCGGCCTTATCTCTTTACTGAGTGAAGTAGGGTTGATAAGTTGTTTCTTTAACACTATTTATCAGATATATTGAAATCCTCTTCATGTTGCAAAAGCCGAAGCTGAAGCAGAGACGACAGCCAGAAGTTAGCAAGCGAGTCAGGGAAAAGTCGTATTCTAGCAGGAAGTGGGCGTTCATGTGTTTTGGGGGCGTAGCAAGACCATGATTTCTATTGTTTAGGAATTATTCATCAAAATCATAGAAAAACACTTTTGCACATGACTGATATTGTGGCAGACATCATCCATTATTACCAACCACAAGCAACACAACCAGAACTCATCCTGTGATTATGTTATCTACAAGATGGGATCGAAAAGGCAGCTGCTCTGAGAGAGGCACAAGCCAAGAGGTTCTCCAAATGTCCTCCTGATAATTAGGGCGACCGATAAACAACATCCTGCTAACTGTTACGGCAAAAGTCCCACTGTGCACGGGACCAGAAACACATTCAGTATAAAGAGAGAAGTGTTAACAAAAAACACTATAAGAGTCATGCAGGTTTTTTTCTATAGATTTATGTAGATTCAAAATAGTCTAGTGCAAACTGCTCTGAGGAGCCTCAACAGCTAACAGCTGTAACAAAACAAAAGAGAGGCCGGAGGTGCAGGCAAAGACTTGACAACCAGACGACATAGTTGCACACCTGTTATCTGTGTGTAGACGCCTGTGGGTGGGTTTGTTTGTGTCATTTCTCTGGAATTCACTGTTCCATAGAAACAATGCATGGCCGATACGAGCAAAAATGCCTTGACGCAAGTTGAAAAAAAAGAGATAAATGCAGCATGATAACGTAGAACAGATCACAGGTAATAAGTGTGACCGACATTTGGGACAAGTCGAAGCATGTCTTTATGTACATGGCGAGCGCCACACCTCGAGACGCCCACCTAGGTGTTCCCACAAGCCCGCGGGGCTCGACGCTCAGCTATGATCACCATGTCTGCCATGCCAGGAATGGAGTGAGATGGAGGGAAAGGAGGGGATGAGCGGCACAGCGAGAAGTTGGGGCAGCGAGACGATATTAATAGAGACGAGTGAGGAGTTTGTTTGCCAGTGTTCCTGCACAAATAACAGCCCTTTTCTTTTGCCCTGCCATTTTCGTCCTGAATTCACAGGCGCACACACTCACGATTTTAAGCACTCACTCAACACGCGGCCTTTTACCACCTCTTCTGCTAACACAGCTAAGCCTGTAATTCTTTCTTCAAAATATAAATTGATCCAAGTGAACTTGTCACGAAGACAACTCACGCTTGAATGAAACTGACCAGGTGGGCCGCACACGGGCCGTTTCCTCTATAGCAAAATGCGAGCGGTGTCAACAATCAATCCGTGAGCGACCGAGAATCAAGAGATAACGTTCCCAGTGTGACAGCTCGTCACAGACTCCCTTCATTGTTTTGTAGAGGGAAAAGAAAAGGAAAGGGGGGGGGGAGCAGTGTAGTGTGCAGTGAATTGAAATACATGGCTGACAGGGAGCATATTCGAGGAATTTTGTGGGGTACTGCACGTAAATCCCTGCGGCAGTCGAGTTATAGCCTGATTAGCATGACATGCATGCACAGAATTCACACCCTCCTTCATTGGTGTGGTCAAAGGAATCCAGGGGCCAAATAACACCATGTTCCACTGACATACACACACACTGGGGTCTTGTTACGAGTGAACCCTCATAGTCCTTCACCACCGGAGCCTCCAGCACACGCAACACAACTGCATTTATTGTCCTGCAAATTAAGAAAATAAAAATTTGACGCAGGGTAATTATAAAGTTTGCCCTGATGCATATTCACCAACTACTCTCGTTTCTCTTTACCTGGACTTAAGACTGTGTTACTCATCCATGCACACATAAAATGGAGGAAGCATTAAAGGTGTGAGAGGGTGTAATAACTCCTAATTGACACCCCAAGGCAGGGCCGAGTTGGATGCCTTTCTAGAGAATTGTGATGAGACTCACCCACTTCTTGGGAGGGACCGACTGCTTAAAGAAGATCAAAGCTGCCCTAAGACAGCTTCAGCGTCAAATGCCAGAAACATGATCACACAATCCTTCCACAAAAAGAATCAACTTCCCTAAAGAGGAGGTATCATCGTATCGATTCTCATCCCTCAAGGTAACGCTCATCTTCAGTCCTCACTAGAACCGACACAAATTATAACCACCCCCTTGTTTCCACATCATCACTTCCTTTTCCAGATTGTTTGCCAGCTACGAGCTTTCCCTTTCCCTCGGCTCTCACTGAGACTAACCAACTCGTTAACCTAAGTCAACTATGTGACCCTGCAATGGGAGTTTGGGGTCATTTTATTTATTGTGACATAGTACGACTGTGCTTGAGTAGAATCCTGAGTGCACAAGATGCAGCATTTTACCTGCACTGGTTACAGACGCATAGACCAACATCAAGTTATCAAGAGTTATGAGGGAAGAGAAGGAGAAGCATGAGCGTTAATGTGTTAAAAATTAAAGCGTATTAGCTGCGTATGTCATGCAAGAGAGTGCATGCAATCATGTACAGGAAACAAAAACTGAGAAAAAAAACGACACGTGAAACGATGGATCTGCTGATCAGTCCCTGAGAACTGACACTAATTTCACAATCATCTGCTGACGTGTGCTCCTGCCTTAAAGCTCTGGTGTACCCAGAGGTAACATAAAACTTACTCCATGTGTGTGTATATGTGTGTGATCATCGTGCTTGATTTTCCCCTCTTAGCAGCTGGCATGACCAGAGGAAACATGCTCGCTAGGCTCCATTACCAAAGCCTTGTTGATCCAACCCTGGCTGGGTCCTGAGGGTGAAAGGCTCACAAATCTTTGTGAAAAGGAAGGGAGGGACGAGGGATGTGTCGATGGTTATTTCTAATATGAGTCAAACGAAAAGGACAATATTTCCTGAGCAGGGGGTTTGTTGAAGGAATGATTTAGCATATCATATGAATGATGTGAAGATATAAGTGCAGGGAAGCAGGGAGGCATCGGTATTAGTGGCTGCTCAACAGCATTCAAATAAATAATGAAACAGGATGTGATACAAGAATCAAATAAAGATTTTTCTGGGCTCCGTATAAACATCAGATCACTGCCAAACACAAAAAAACAGTACGTGTCATTAAAATACTTTTACGGTTCTATTCTTGGGTTGGGTTTGTCCGGTGTTCATTTATACTCTCTGGCTGTTCCTCTGCTTCCTCTGACCTCAAGTAAGAACAAACAAACTCTTGTTGTGGGGAAAGCAATCTGTGCATCCAAATATCCCCAGGATTAATCACCTTTGGTTGCTCTGACTGCAGAAGACAGGAGGCACGAGAGAGAGATGAAGTGGCACAGTGAGTGAAAGATGGAAATGCAGCATAGGAGTTGCAAATGAAAGGTGAGGGGGGTCGAACCTTTGGATAGACTGTTTACCTAGCGGAGTAAATGAGATGACCAAGTGGAGCCCGGCTTGCTTGAGTGTGGCGCTAGGCAGCGTGACCGAACATGAGGAATGCTTGTTTAGTAAGCGCCACTCCCTGAGCTGGAAGCAGGGAGGCCTGAGATCACTCAGCCCTGAAGCCTCGGACCAACAACCCAGAAACCTAAATCAGCTTGATTCAATCCAGCCCCTGATCAGACTCAGGGAGAGAAAGGCTCAGTTGCTTTTGAGGAGCTCTTGAACTTGGTCCTAGAACAAAAAGGTATTTGTCTGTGTGGTAAATGCATTTGGTCCAGGATTGAACCAAACGTAATAGAGCCCATTTGGCAGCAGGAAAGCTTAATTAGAAATAAGCTTATGCTGATTTATGTTTAATCAGTGAACACAAATGATCCTAAACTATGTAAAATGAATCAAATTATAATAAGACACATTCACATGAATTTGGGTATGTGAGCTTGTCAGTGTTCAACATTTCCAGCTAACCTGAGTCATCTTTGCCAGGTCCAGAGAGGGCCGCTGCTCCTGGGCATCTTCTGGTCTCCTGCGCTTCATACCGATCTTTTTGTCGTTGAGCACACACGGCTGGGACCGGCTCCGAGATAGAAACCCCGTGCCCCCAGCTCTCTGGCCGGCTCGCCTCCCCAGTTCTGGGGTGGAGTCTGTAGAGCTAGCCTCCGACGCCTCTTCCCTCTGAAGCTCTGGCAGGCTGATTTGTTCGTGGGACAGGGAGAGGGGCCTGAGGAAGTGGTGATGGCTGGAGTGGTGATGATGCGAGTAGGGGGAGGTGGGGGAAACTGGAGAGGCAGTGAACTGAGGGTGCAGAGGCAGTCGCTGGTTAAAGAATGGCAAGTCCAGGCCTCCATCTGAAGGCAAACTGAAGCTGGAGCTACGCTGAATGGTGGGGAAATGACCACCGGTGAAACCCCCTCCTCCTCGAACACTTCCCCCACTGTGGCACCTTCGTTTCTCCACCGCTGTCCACACTCGGGAGCCCTGGGGCCTCCAGGATGAGCGGAACCCACTGTACTCATCAGAGAACGACAGGGAGCGACACTGGCGTTTGCTCGGGGGTGCCACGGGAGCTTGGCTGGTGGCTGTAGTGGTGTAGTGTGCGATGGTGGACGTAGTGTGGCCGTGGGGGATGGCCAAAATGCCGTTGCCTATGCTGAGATCCCTTATCAGACTGGTGATTGCCGTGGCGCTGCCGGGCTCCTTGGCCCAGTGGCAGCTCCCCGGCTCAGGCATCACATCCCACAGGCTTTCCAGACTGGCACCAGCCTGGCAGGGAGCTCTCTGCTGGATGGCACAGCTTCGCCCCAGGTCCAGCCACCTATCTGCCTCTGAAACATTCAAAACATACATTCTCACTCTCATTGACCTCAATAGCAGTCCTTTCTCTCTTTCGAATCACTTGCATTACGGTAATTACAGCATAATGTGGTGTAGCTTAAAGGACGGCAGTGATATCTGGGAGGAATATAAAGTTCTTAACTGACACAAAAGGAACAAACAAACAGGAAACAAGCTTAAAGAGGGAACGGTTGCTGTAAGGACACGCTGTTTGGAAAAAGAGGGAGATTATTTTCTGCTAACTGCAGTGAGGAGGTATTTAACTACAGAGGAACTAAACATACACTTAAGGTCATTTAGGGTGGTTACACTCTGCTATGCACAAAAATCAACAAATGAGCTTTGGAGCATTTTAAAAAGATTATCATCAGTCATTTGTTGTAAGAGGAATGACAGGTTTAAGCTGCATGGTTCAAACCAGTTTACCTCATTTGTTACTGTGCAGGAAGTTGAAAAACTTAAACAAAATGGACTACAAGATGAAAAAAAGAATCAGAGCATACGGATGAGCTTTGGAAAGCACCGTGCTTAGTGCCAGCTGTCTCACCATCCAGACTAGAGAGTCTATCACGCACTCGCGGGACATAATACACCTACAGTAAAGTGCCATAGTGGCCTGAGCTACTCAGCCAAGTGGTGAAGTTGTGAATCTATTGACACTTTTTGGCAAACAGGGAACCTTGCCGGTCCAAATCCCATCCTTTCGGGATGCCTGTCTCTAAATCTGGCACGCTCTCGCTCAGACTGGTGGACGGAAATCATTGTTTTGGGCAGACAAACAATGCACGGGGGCTACAGTGACGACCGGACTGGAATGTTAGGAAAACAACTCGACAAAAGGGAGAAAGGGATGAACTTCAAAAGGCCACCCTTTGAAAGCAAGAGACAAAGTGCTGGTTGAACCAACAAGACATGCAAGACGATGTTAATGTCAACATCGAGAGTGGAAAAAGAAATCCACGCAAGTCCCGCTGACGTCACCGCGTCTCCCCCGAAAAGAAAGACAGACGACAGTGACTAGTATTTACAGTAGCGTGTCTTTTAACACAGGGGGTAATTACTGCAACGCTAACAGAGCCAAAGGGAAATTGTTGACATTGGCAACAGCATATTCAATTACTGTTCACTCCCATGAGAACGGTGTGCAATGTTGTGTGGAGGCAGGTGCACCCTGATCATGAGAGGGGGATGAGTGACAGACGGAGAAAAGGAGAAGTGACTGAAGCCAAGTGTGACAGAGGGGATAAACAATGAGTCTGTTAGAGTGAGGACCGCTGACCTTGGTGGTCCAATCTATCAGAAGGATGAGGCAGGGGCAATTTGTTATCCTGTTACATTTGTGCGAATCTAACAAAAACTCAGCCAGTTCACTGTCCAGACCTTAAGGGAGTGCAAGAGGGAGACAGGTGGAAACTTTATTTATAGGAAAACAGGAAGGGCAAACAGACTAATGGAGATAACTCACCCGTAGATCCACAGGAGAAGAGGGTGGTCCCTTTGCTCATGGTGCGGAGCTCGCTCTGTGGAGGACAGAGGGGTCGACAGTCAGGGAGATACGAAGTAAACCGACAATAAATGAGTAGATCAATACCAAATTCTGCAAGTTTATTATTACCCCGGTAGAGCTGAAAAATAATTAACCAGAGGTGGAGTTTAATTCTTGTAGTATAAAGGTGAGTCACTTTTTATCCTACAAGGAAAATCCTCTTCACTACATCTCAGTGGGAAACATACCACTTTGAATTATTGACATATATATTACAGCTAGTGTATAACTACTAAGATTAAGATTTGAATAAATCAATAATGATGGGTATATTTTACCTGACCCTACAAATTATTCAACACAACCCAATAGTCCGTCTCATTGGCTACAACTTTGAAATGCTAACTGAAGCTGCACTAATCTTTTCATTGGCCAATTGATCAAATTACTATGTACAACATGGGTGTAACGTAAAGCAATGAACCCACAGATAAGTAGTTTCTTTCAGTATGTTTAAGAGTGTGTGTGCTAGCTGTATGCTAGCTGGTAACTATAGTGGAGCATGAAGCAGCTAAAGAGCAATAGGTAGAGTGGTGGAGAAGAAAACTGAGCAAAAAGGAGAGTGGATGTTGGACTTTTGATTCAGATTTTGCTCCAATCTCGTTAAAGGTCAAAGGTGTTTCACTAAGTACGAATAACAGCGGACATTTAGGCTACAAATATGGAGTAAATGAAGCCGCTTTGAGTCAAATTTGAATGTCGGGGCTTACGGACACTTGGATGACAACACAGGAGCCGTACGGAAGCATTTTATGTTTGAAGAAGTGGTCACCATTTACTTGGATTTGGCTGCAATGTTGTTTACCCCTAAAACTCCAAAAGTGTTTTGTGGACTCGAACACTTCACCCACCCCTCCATCGACATGGTGGTGAGTAGAAAAGGAGTGAAGTTTCGTTTTTGGGTGAACTTTCCCTTTAAACACATTTCTTCACTATTGCCACATAGTTCTTTGAAGCTTGTGGCAGACTCACAAAACTCATTGGCTCAAAACGTAGAGAAAGATTTCACATGATTGCTGGATTAAATAATTATACACAGTAGAGAGCCTTATTAATAAATTTCACACCACACCACACCGGTTTTATGAAGAACAAAGGTGATTCAGAGTATGAAACCGTTTTGTCCTCACACGCCTTTCTCAAATCAGACACCTATCCTTTCTCTGTTTCATTCTTACAACAGGGTGGTGTCTGCACAAAGTACAAAAGGAAAATGCCACAACACATTGCTCTGACTCACCTCGAGGGTTATTACCACAACAGGAAAATGAGATTTTCTAAAACAGATTCAGACCTTTAAGCACGAGTGAAAAGATAAAATCAAACCAGATAATAATCTACGTAGCTCTTCTGTTGTGCTATCTGAGTAGAGTGGTGAATAATAACATGTAAATAATCCTCCTTATTTTACATCTAGATTCTTAAACTGGGACTTGTCAGATCATTTAAAGTTACGTGTTGTAACACTTAGGGCAAAGGGTGAAATTAAGTGTTAGAGGAGCCTTGACATTTTTGGAAATATAAGGTGTATCTGTTTCATGTTGGTCCGGTGCAGAGATACAAGTCTCTGAAGGGGGGGGTGAACAACATTCTTCTATAAGATATTCTCTCTGCAAATGTGTTCGGCTGGGAAATCAGGTTGAGTAATGGAAACTGTGGGGGCCATACCACCCTTTATGAATCACAGTGTTTTTATACCCAAACCATTCAGTGGCCCCTTTTACCCTTCATCTACATTTGATGCGTGTTTTTCCACTCCTCTAAACAATTTTATTTTTTGAATTTGTCAATCTTAACATCTTAATTGTTATTTCACTGCCACAATAACGACTTATCAGATTGTGGTCTGACACCGCTATTCGCATTGTGCAAGTGAATGTAAATGACGATCAGTGGCATCTGTAGCATGTGGTTATGCACTGATGTAATATAATCACCGGCCTATTCATTTCACCGACTGCTGCCTATCATATGAGACATTGTGCAGATCCTTGATCAGTGTAACAATAGTCAACAACAAACCGGATTGTTTTGTGTGAGACTCTAAAGGTTACGTTTCTCTCACCAGCCGTCTCTCGATGCTCTTGGACCTTACATCATTGACACCCTTCTTCTTTTCCAGTGTTTTGGACAAAATGATCACCATGGTAGCACGCAGCTCTGCTCCAATCCGTGTGGGTGAAGAAGAAGGCCGCGGGCAGCCATTTTAGACGAGGGTGGAGGGCAGATAGTGCATTTGGGCGAAACAGGCGACCGGTTGGTGACCTCCCATCTGCAGAGCAAACCTCAAGTGCTGAAGACGTAGTGGCAGACGTAGTGACACTTCAGCTGATCCCTGTGTTAAAAGGAGATTGGGTTTAAGAAAATTCATTTGAATACACACACTCAAAAACTTGTATGGTACATTTGCAGGACATTTTCCACCAGGATACAGATTTCATATACTTAAACATAATATTTCATTAATCTGCTGATGACAAAAAAGCGGTGCAAAGCTCATCCAAACCCTTTGACTTTCCATCATCCAGTTCTAGTCCAATGAGAAGAGATGCATGCAAACCATAGTTACTGTGCCACACTGTAACCAGACCAGATGAATGACGCATATAAATAATATAATCCACTTAATTAAAGGGCCCCCTCTACTGAAAAATGTGTTTTTATTCGACCTTTAGTTGAATGTTTTGAGTTTCACTGAGTTTGACATTCATTTGCTCTGTGGCCACTTTAAATCAGAGTGAAAGGCGTGCACATACAAGCAGGATATTTGTAACATTGCAACTAGTTTGGAAGCCAATCATGATTCCGTGTGTAACTTACTCAAGTATGATGTGGAAACAAGTAGAAATCCACTGAGTCTACGAGTAATACTGTTTAAATGAACCTGATTTGCATACTCATGAGTCCTTAATGTGGGAAAATAATTATTTATAACAAGGTAACTGAACTACTTCATGGAAAAAAACACATCTGACACACGTAATTATTCCAAGCAGAAATTTGTATGTCTTATAACATGTCTGGAGGGGATCTTAAAATAAACCCAGGAAGTCTGTGAATTTAGATACAGTTTTAATTTCATAGCTTCTAGTTAATGGGCTCAACTTTTTTTTTTTAGGGGGAGTTTCAATCTTGAATCGTTTTGCACCGCTTTGCTATGGTTTCCTGGTTGAACAAAAAGTTTGCTCAGAGGAGTCGGAGGTGTTGCCCAATCAGCAGATATGTGTATCTAAACTTTGCCATATTAAAAAGGGAGTTCACACAATGGTTTCTAAAGTTTGTTATAAATGCGGCAGGTGATGCTTAATGTTCCCATCAGTTTAATTAATATGTTACAAGACATATTCGTCATAAGTACTTTATAATGAAGTCATTTAATATAATAAGCACGTATAAACCCATGTCATCTATGTCAGAGATTTCTTCCACCAGAATGCCAAGAATGGCCTTCTTAGCTGCCGTAGTTGCTCAGGGTATCAAACGCAAACCGGTTACATTTAAGGTGACGTTTTGCAACATGTTGTCCAGACTGAACGCAGCCCAGCCTTTCAGAAATAAACAAGGCAAGTTATTATTATCCTACTATATTTGTTTTGTTGTACAAATTTGTGCAATGACAATAAAGCTTTATATGTTGTGGTGACACCCTGTATCAGAGTAGTAACATCATATACTATATCTATTTTAGCCCAAACTTTCTCATTATATCTACCCT
The DNA here is from genome assembly GCF_022539355.2 of Hippoglossus stenolepis. Taxonomy (NCBI): domain Eukaryota; kingdom Metazoa; phylum Chordata; class Actinopteri; order Pleuronectiformes; family Pleuronectidae; genus Hippoglossus; species Hippoglossus stenolepis. The sequence goes on along the minus strand of NC_061494.1, from coordinate 17,001,317 downwards.
CTGATACAATTCTTAACAAATATATATTTATTTTATTCTAAAAAGAATTGAAAAAATATACAAACTCCACATATTGAAAATATATAGGCCTGTATTTTCCTGAAACGTCTCTGGTCTGAATCTAGTCGGTGACTTCTGGCCTAAATCAACACTTTAGATACAGTTGAGAAGTGCTGATTGATGTTTTTCCATTCGACGTTTATCACCCTGCCACTTACAGTAACCCAACATCTCATATGCACGCCTATAAAGCTACTGTCTGTGTAAACAAAACACGCTGCCGTACGGGAAAATTGTTTCCGTATCCCCTGTAAATAATGGAACATTTTGCATGTGAACATGATCCGCAGCGTAAATGGGAACCTAGACGTGCTGTAACAGAAAGCCAAGTTTAGCTAATCCGGGAAAAGACACCACTCACATCACATGACTACAGATGTGGCGAGGAAACATGAATAGAAAAGGGAACATATTGTATACTGAATGGCGCTGCGGTTGCCTCATCCACTGCCTGCACCCGCAGATGGTAAAGCGCAGACAGTTGCTGCTGCAGTAAACACTAACTCCTGAGTGCTTGAAGGGAGTTATATGCAGGGCAGATGGTCCATATGCCTTCTTTCTTTTTTGGGACGAACTTGCCCCGTCATGCCTGCTCTGCTTAGCCGTCCTGATCCTCTACTTAATGCATGGGGAAGATCTCAGTAAATGATGGGCAGGTTCAGTTATGCTGTCTTTACCCTTATTGCGAGGGGTAAAGTAGGAATAACTGCAGTGACCTTGGAACTGAGCCTCTCTCCTTCATTAGCCAACCACCAAACACACTGACACATTGAATTAGAGAGTATAAGCATGGTTCATGTCCCCCAGTCGCCTGGTGGCTAATGACAGCTTTCCACTGTGGGGCAACACATGAGGCTAATGGATCTTCCAGGCCTACTATGCTACTCTGCTCGTTTAACATGTGGTTTCCTGTTAAATAAGGGTTGTTGCACTTATATAACACACTTCAGAGAGAGGGATGCAAGTGTGCGCTGGGTTATCTTGGAAAGTAAAAGGGGGGGCAAATAAAAACAAAGATGGAAGGGGAGGGGAGTCGTTTCACAGATTTGATAAAGCAGTTTTATAACCAGTCTAGTCATGTCTTGTTACTTCACTATGTCATCTGTATGCCTTCTCCTCTTCTCTCCAGCCCCATGACTACATGAGGACTATAAATGTTTCATGTAGGCCTGACTCAAACCAACTGCTAGCATATGACTCCCATTATCTCCATTTATCCCAGAGAGTCATTGGAGCACAACTGGGCCTCCGCAGGCGAGAGGGACTGGTGTTGGTGGTGGGAGTCAGAGGAGAAGGGAATGTTCTTCTTGATCAGTTTTGCAGATTACTTCCCTGATTAGGGTTGACACTGAGTAATGGGTGCGGCGATGTAACAGGGTTTGTGTGTGTGCGTGTCTGTGTGTGTGCGAGTTGAGGAGCATGACGGTTACTGCATGTGTAAAGGTTGTTACAGTTTTTGCCGTTTGACTGATTCAGTTAGGAAGTGTGACGTGTTCCGCCGTGGCTTAAGCTGCACCTCGACAGTGATAACAAGAGTGTGTATGTGGTGCGTCTATGTACATGCATGTCTGTGTATGCGAACCTGCACTTGTGTGTGCGTAGTGACTGGCAAGTGGGGTCATGGGAGAGGGCAGAGCGAGTGTGAATTCAGCCCTGGGTCCGTGCTTACTTAATGAACTGACTCCTCACGATGGGGAAACCAGAGCTTAATGGAGAGAGAACTGTGGCGCACTTGTGCAGGGCCTCGTCTGATCAGATAAGATTTGCACTGCTTAAAGTGAATCTTGCCTAACCTACATCTCGCTGTATGAAAAACCTTTATTGTCTGAGTGCGACTGAATGCTCTGCTTCTGCCTTCAGCTTAATTCAGTTACATGAACTTTGACATTTTCAAGAGAGCTGCTGTGGTTTTCGAGTTTGAAAATCAGCAGTGCACATCAATGAAAGCACAGCAAGTACAGAGCAGTAGTAAAATAGTCGTCATTCTTCTTGCAACTAGGAGAGCACTCAGTAGAGTGCATACCCCCGGCCAAGGCCCACCAAATTACACCGATATATACACTCCCTAAAATATGCCTGATTTCTTTCATCTACATTCATTGGTGAAATCATCCAAAAAATGCCCTATCTCTCAATATTAAAGAGGGGGATAAAGAATTTCTGCATCTGCCCCTTCTGATCTGGATCCACACCAAAATTTTCATGGGTTTGTTCCTGATCCATACCACATACTTCTGCCAACTGTCATGGAAACCTGTCCAGTTGTTTTTTGTAATGCTGCCAACTAACAGACAAACATCGATGAAAACAACCCCCTTGGCGGAAGTAACAATGCCCATCCCAAGCAAATGTCTAGTGAGCCTTCCCAAACAAGATGGAGCGATAGCTTTTGCAATGTTATGTCAAATCTGTTCTCTGTAATTGTGCGATAAGTCATAAAACTCTTGATTAGCACTAAAACGGAAGGAAAGCTTCGTCATCAAGAGGAAAGCGAGCTATTGTTTGGGCTAACACATCATTGTAGGTTTGTGTAACTAGACCTGACCCCCATAGTGGACTAAAAATCTAATGGTAATTTTGGTCAGATTTGTGTACGCTGGGGTGCAGACAGCAGCTCTTGGTTCACAATAGCCAATGACTCAGGAGGGCACTAGAAAGGGCAGCTAAGATAATATGGCTCTTTGCCCAGACTGTGATTTGTACAGGCAGATGAATAGAAGCCTATTTGGGGCCCCCTAAAGCTCTGTGACGGGGTGTTTGGTGTCCATCACCAATTGGCTCTGGTTGCTGCATACTTGTGCAGAGCGCGTCTGGTGTCAAGACTTTGATCGGTGGCTGCAGCTGAAAGAAAGCAACTCATTTCATACTAATGACATGATGGAGGAGCAAACAAACAAAATACTGCATAGGTGACACAGGTGGAAACTTCAGATACGTATGTGGAAATTGTTAAATGTCATTTTTTTTCTGGTCAGTCTGGCATTGCCCTAACAGTTTATGGTGCACGAAGCTGGACGTTGAGATCAGTAGTTTACACAGCCATGAGAAACAAAAGTTAAAACATCAAAAGGAAACGTTTTGCGCACGCAGGAGGTGGTGAATAGAAGTAAGAGCCACTCTTTTGTGAACGTCTGCGGTGTGGATTGTTAATTCAGGGTGAACAGACAGCCACCTCTCTTTCATATAATGCGACCGAGGTCGTAAAAATGGTCCTAGGGAGGTCAAGACATACCACTGAATCCACTGGCCATCACCTTAGTACCCACTGGCAGGGGAACACTGGCCAAAAACAACACACCATCCCACCACTAGATCTTCAGAAGTGCATGAACAATGAAGCGCTCATTCAGTCATTGTCTTTGTCAGTCGTCAGGTTCTGGCCTCCTCCTGCGGATTCCCCCAAACGTTTCTCTAACAACAGGGACCATCAACCTTTGCATAAACACAGGCCGCACTTAAAGCGAGCAACTTAAAAAGATCATTTACTTTATTTCAAACTGTCACCCTTAACAACACCTCTGCAATGAATATAGAGGCAGGAATCATAACTCAGAGAACTTCTGGAGCCTTTTCTCAAGAGGCAGCCTGACAGTCCAGTCTAGGCTGAAGTTCCTCTCATTGCTTAGCTGGTATGAAGACACTCGAGCATAACACCCATATGAGAGCGCACTTCCCTTTGCAGTGTATGGGTGCCGCTTCCCTTGTGGTCACATGCTGCTGCTGAACTGGGTGTGGGACGTACAGATTTTATTACCAAATACATGTAGAAAGAAAAACCAGAGCATTGTGGCACAGAGTCAACTTCACATATACCTCCTCATTGACCCTCCCAGCTTAAATACAAAAGAGGGGAACACCCTATACACTAGTGGAACAAACATCACACCATCATTTTACATTGACATTTACAGTAAGAAAGCTGCATCGTAAAGTAAATGGGTCATTGGTTCACCCCCACTGTGTTTACTTATGTGATAGCTTTACGATATGGTTCAATTAACATATCTGCATTTATATATTTACTACCAGAGAGTAGTGAGTAATTTAAGGTAGAACATATAAGTTAACATCATTTAGGTACTTCACCATTAATGCATTAAAGCATCAGTGTTGCAGGATTTTTCAGATATCTCTGGAGTCCAGTCTCTCTCTGACATAAAACAGTTGCTAAGAAGTACACCGTTTCAAGAATCTAATAATAAAGGTAGCCATAGCAACCAAGCACAAAACATGGGATAACAGTGACAACTGTTGATAAAATTATATTTACAGGAAACTGGGCTGTTGAACGTGGCCAGATAACCCAGCTGCAGCGAGGTGACCACCCCTGCATCTCAGACTTGCAGTTGTTAGCAAGAGTCATGAGAAGCTTGACAGGCGTAGCATCAGGTGTTTCAGTTTGAGTAAAAGAACCTATGGGGCCTCTTGCCCCCAGGAGTGACCCTCGCATGCCAAGGCTCTCCATACACATCAGGTACCCCTCTAATTACACTAAACCCCCTCCCTCCATCAATCCTTGCCTTTCCGCTAGTGGTTTCTTCCATTATCCATGAGTGCCTGTTCTGTTCTGTGCACACTAACCAGAGGCCTAATCCATCAGGGATGCATTACATGGGAGCCCCCAGCGCTGCTAGCAATCCCTTGCGATTGCTCAGCTAAATGAGGGAGACCACGCCGCTCCTACGCTGTGTAAGCAGGTGATGCTATACAGTTATCACTACCAATCAACCAATGAAGTGACATTAACGCCATTACATAATACCAAGCTCAAGTTATGGAGTTGCATATGGGTGAGTTGAGGGAAAGTGCGTGTACGGGTGGAAGAATGAGCGGCATTCCTTTGGTCCATTCATTCATTCATTCATGCTCCGCTCATCATATGGACTCTCTGACTGCTGTGTGGTGTGTAGCAGGGTGCAGAGCAGCGCCACGCATCAAATCAAGATTTGCGAGTCCGCTGAAGGTGTGTCATTGACGAGCTAGCAATGAAAAAACGGTTAAAAATAGTGCAGAATGACAAGTTTTTTAGTTCTCCATTTGCAGAGCTGAACAGGAAGAGTGACTATGAGCCCCCCCCCACATGTCACATTTACAGCTGTTTTACTTGTGGGAATAATTTAACTTTATCAAATAATCTAATTGTGGGCCGAATGTGTGATTTTCTCATCATACAGTTTCTCATGAAAACCAAACTACTGTGGGATTCAACTGTTACACCACCGCTGTGTTATGATTTGTACCATATGCTGGGGAAAAGGAGAACAGACATAGGATCCATCTTTTACTTTTACCACAGTCTAAGTTGGACTGGAAGTTGAAATTTGCTCACTAACACACACAGACTAAAAATTGCCAAAAACATTTCTTTTGCAAAACTTGTATTAGATCTCTACCTGGGCCACTGAGCCAGGAAGCTAATTGGTTGCTAATAGTGTCGCCTGCTGGTGTTCAGTCTGGTCTGAGATTTGAAATAACCTGCAGGTGTATGTAAAACATGATTACAGTACCAATTAGCATATAGCATAGAACAGCCAGGAGTTGTAACATATTGCATAATATTAATTGGTCTACTTTGTGCAGGCAGGATGGTCAGGACACACTGGTTCATTTTCTAAGCCTGGGCTTGCACAAAGAACCAGTTTTGTAGGATCTAGTACATTAAGCGTCAGGTTTGTGTGAGGTACATATTTTGTGTTTAACTGTAAAAGTCCTATATCTTGGAGGGAAAGGTCCGTAAAAACTGTTCTAAAAATACATGAAATTAGGCCGCCTGTGCCAAATGCTTTCATTTCTCTTTTTTGTACGGGACGCAACAGGGGGTAGGGGGTGTAGCTGGTTCACCAGACGAGTGGACCCAACCACATTGTTCAGACAGGAGCTACGCAATGGCTGACAGCTTAAGTGGAAGCTATACAGCAACTGCTAAATAAAATAAATGGAAGAGTGCCAACCACTGTCATTCATAACTGAGGTGTTGAGATGACACAAGGCAGCAAAACACAAAACATTATCTGGACTATTAACACACACACACACACACACACACACACACACACACACACACACACACACACACACACACACACACACACACACACACACACACACACACACACACACACACACACACACACACCTTTTACAACAACATTTTCTGCCACCAGACAAACACACTCTGCATAACAAATCTATGCAAATGAAGCGTCTCATATTTCAGACCGAGATATAAAAGACCCCGAGGCTACAGAATCACTGATTTGAGAATCGAGAAGCTACGAAAACCAACAAACACGAAAAACTCCCGATGATTCCTAACTCTCACCCAACAGAAACACAGTGGGACGTGTTGATGGGAGCATTCCCATTGCATCCCAGAATGCCTTTCATCTCTAAGTAGAGCCTGGTGCCTGTGTTTTGGGGGGTTGGGGGAGTGCTTCTCTGGTGTATGTGAGAAAGCCTCTTTTCTTTTCAGCTTCAGGTCTTTGGCTCTGTGGGAGTCAAGACGCCAGACTTACAAATCTATCATGTTAATGGGGAAGGAATATACAAAATGAGGAATATGAGCACTGAAGCCAATATGCTGTGAAATAACCAAGGTAGTGGTTTTTAACTCCCTGAAGCAGAGTGGAGCGAGTGTGTTTGAGGCAGCAGCAGCAGTTGTGACTGCAGGTCACACAGCAGAAAGGGAAGCTTCTGAAGTGAATAGAGAGTAGCATGGCTAACAATCCCTTTTCTGATAGCTTTGCATAACGCCTCGGGCCAGAGGAGCAGAGAGAGAGAGAACGAGAGCCACGGTATTAGAGGAAGAGAAAGACAAACAACAGGAAAAAAAAATTAGACTGAAACACACAGTGGGGAAAAACACAGATGCTGACAGAGGGAGGAAAAGTGGCAGTGTGTGCGTCAGTGCACAGTCTGAGCGTGAGTTGTACACACAGACGGAGAATGGCCCAGCAGCTCAGCGCACAGGGGCACACAGCTGCCCACGGACAGAATAGAGCTCTAATAGGGCCTTTCGCCTGCAACACAAAGACGCTGCAAATGTACGCGTCTTAAGCACACACTGGAGCGCAGAGTGATCCCCCTTTAAAAACCCACCCGCCTTGATAGCGTCCGTAAATTATGTCTATGGTACGTCCCAAACAAGTGGGAGCAGGCTAACAATGCCAAGGCTGTTGTCAAGTACGACTGCAGTGCAAGTGCATCAAGTTGTGTTTCACTGAAAACTACCAAACAAAAGAAAAAAGGGATTTTTAGCAACTGTTGCTCGCTTCTTCCTGAGGAGTCAGATCATGGGCTGAGTGTCAAACCTCTTTTAAAGGCCAAACATTTCCATAACACAGTATTAAAACACTACCATTCAATGATTGATTTTTCCTTTATCAGTAAAGTAATCAGTCATTTACAGATTTAAATCACCTTTAATTAAAGCTCTTTATGATAGTATTAGACAATATGCATAATGAAAGCTCAGCTCAAGTAAAGTTTCAAAACCAAAAGTTTGTTTTGGTACAGCTAAAGAAACTTGGTACTGGTTTACAAAATCAACCCAAGCAGTCAACAGCACATTTTGCAGGCTCACATGATAGAATCTGATAGTTAAACATGCCTGTTCACACCGAGCTGTGACATTCCAGCCCTGGTTTATTTTGGAAATCAAAGCAAGGCATATAGTCATCATCATAATCTTCCCCAAAACTGGGGAGGCAGATTGAAAATGCTCACAGCAGGTTTCCTCTGAGCCTAACCAGTATTTGTGAGGCAGCCTCATCAACATCCCCTTTGTAATTAGACACTCGAGCTGACATGTAGTGAAATCTCTCTGCTTCCCCTCCCGACTGCAGCTACACTTTGCATTTGTGAGAGTGATTTCTCAGCAGGATTCTTCAGACGACTACTGACATTTCCTGTTTAGTTAACCAAACCAGCCTCCCCCTGCGAGTCAAGGGCGGCCACTGCTACGGTGGCAGCAGGAAACATTTGCAGGTATTTTCAATTAGGGTGCCCTGGTGCCAAACCAGTTCTCCGTGGCACTGTGTTTATGGTGTCCACAAAGATCAACCGACTACGGTGCAATGGTAGAAAGGGCAAAACATAAGCACCAACAGTTACCTTCTAACCATAACCCCCAAAAGACATGAAACTACAGTGATAAATAGGCCTCTGTGCTCCATTTTCAGCATAATTGGCTTTCATTTTGAACCAAGTGGGCCATAAAGTAGTTGAGGAATGAGAATGAACCCTGCCCCTTTGATTGGGACACATAGCCACTGATACACCCACAAATGACTAGATATAAATAAAAGGAGAATAGACGTTCTTCATTTGACAATAAAACACTTTCAGGCTTTGGGTGTGCAGACTCTTCTCTATATACCTGGATGTGATGAGTTCACATTACAGATGCTCTTATCAGCTCTTATCAATGGGGGCAAGCTCAGTTTCATTATTGCGTCGTAACATAAATTCAGTGCATGTTATCCTCTCTGGCGTTGTCATGACAGTGACCAATAACAGTGCAGGTTACTTTGAGTGGACTCTTAAGAGTGCGGACTTATTTGGCTGTATTGCTTGGGCAACAGAAACGAAATTGAGGAAGAACGAACGTGGCTCATGACTTTTTCCAGGTATAGAAAAAAATGCTCATAAACACACTTTTATTGCTGATCACCGTTTAAAAGAGGAAATAAAGTCACAAATGAGAGGTGGAGGTTAGTGAGAGAGCCACACAACCAGGCCTCAAAAGCACTGGATGTGACAATATCAGTCACAACAAGATCAATAATTATCGCAACAGATGTCAGACTGTTTCATTATTACAAGTTAAAAGACAGATTTTCGCTCCTGAGTGAAGGTTGTGGTTTTTCTATGCCAGGAGAGAATGACAAACATTTGCCACACTTACACAATCACGTGTTTTACCTCTTTGCACAATTCATAAGCATCACATCAACTTATATTAAACTTCACTCATTGATTATTATTAGTATTGCTTCATTTTCAAGAGTGACCCCCCCTCCCGGAGACTTGTGGTGTGGAGCTGTGTGTCCACTCTGCCTCCTCCACCTACAGGTAGTGTCTAGTGAGCTTTTATTAGCACGCCTGATAGATGGAGGGGAGTTTGCTGGCCCACACTGAGGCTTGTGTGCACCCCCCCTCTAAAAGCAGGTTATGGTGAACCAATAGTGTAACTGTGCAGCAACAGGTTGGTCTGACGGCTGAGCAGCACTTTAATCCTCTCATATTCAGACATGTTAACTCCAAACAAAACAGCTGATCAGGTCCAAGACAGGTTGCAAATCACAAAGCTGGAGTTTATATTTAACAGAATCCTCTGCGAAGAGTGCAACATGAAGCTGAGCCTAATCTGGTGTAAAGGCAGGTTGACATGTACAATGCAATCAATGGAGTGATGGAAGGACAGAGGGGGGGAAAGGCAGCACGAGCAGACAAAGTAAACTCCACATGAGTGCAGCAGGAGGAGGAGGAGGAGGAGGAAGGAGAATGATGTCTGAACACAGCTCTGAAGTAGGATCTGAGCTACTACCTGGCCAGCAGAGGCTCCCTCGAAGTTAAGTCATCTTCACCACGGACAAAGCAGGTGAGGCCATTTGTAAAAGGGATAAAAGGAATAAAAATAAAAGTCAAAGTAAAAGATGTCGGAGGCTTCTGTCAGAGTGTCCAGCTCCGGACTGTGAGCAGCTGAGAGCAGCTGAGAGCTCACTGACTTTCTGCTCCTGCATCGATTGTAACCATATCCGCGTCCGGGCGAACCACGTCAGCCGGGGCCAGGGGTTCCGCTCCGGGAGGAAACTGACCCAGAAGCAGGTTTACTCACCGACTACAACACAAAATTTAAATCGAGTTGAATTCCACTGTTTTAACTATCGATGTAAAACAACAAACAAAAGCTCAGTGTGTGATTTACACCCAGCGCGAAGTTTTGTGTTCCGACTTTCACACCCCTTCTGAGTTGGTACGTTCCGCCGTGGTCCTCCCTCCAGGCATTTACGATACTCGTGCTCCTTTTTTATTTTATTATAATTGTTATGCTTTTTATTGATGTTAATGGTGCAAATAGCTGCAGCTTCGTCTGAGGGAAAGACTGTGGTGAAGTTATTGTTATAAAGTTGAATATTCCACATTCATCCTCATTAAATTCCAGTTTGAATGGGATATAACTTTGTTTTTACTAGCTTCCACATCATGTGACCCACTGACTCCAAATCATATCAGATGTTATTGCCACCCTAGACAAATAAGACATACCCCTTGTATTGTATTTTAGTATGTTCTCTATTGTTCATGAATATTCATATTTAAAGTAATATCTTCCTCAATAGCTTTCATGTCATGTGACTTACTGACTCTGAATCAAATCAGATATTATTATTACACTGGATAAACAGGACACACCTCTCTTTACTAGATTTCAGTGCTTCTGATATTTATGTGAATATTCATATTTTACCCAAAACTTCTTAGGTGACTCGCCCACTGACTCCAAATCATACAAGATGTGATTAATGCCCGAGGTAAATAAAACACACCACTTTTTTTGTTGTATTCTATTATCCATCTATTTTGTAAGTATATTAAAAAGTAAATTTCTTACATTTTTCATGTGACCAACTGACTGCAAAACAATGCTGAATTGTATGATTACCATAGCTTATTAGGACACACCTCAAGTCATTGTATTTTAGTGCCTCTATTTTATATTTTTAAAAAGTTTTTTTCAATTGCTTCTGTGTCAGTGGAAAAGCTGGATTTACACTAGCAACAAACAAGTTGCCACTATTGAATGTCACTTCCTCATTTCCTGCTCTGTTTACTTTAAATCAGTGACCCAGTTGACAAAAATGTATGGGCATATTTATTGTGTTGTACATGTAGAAACGTTACTGAAAAGCTAGGAAATGCTTGGAAAGAGTAAAAGTCTTTCCCAAACCCACATTGGCTCTGCTGCCATGGAAAACTCCACTGCTACACGGTGGAGTAATCCAACCAATCCACCAAAATCCTATTAGGAGACCTTCAAACGAGTTTCCAGGGAGATGGAGTGAAAGAAAACACATAAATATTTGCAGTATCACACTCGAGAGGTTCAAATGAAAGTGCGGTAGTCATGCTGGTAGGGCAGCCAGTGGGCTATGGCATCGAGTTTAAAACCATAGGTTAACATTATGAGTGGAATAAAAGTGCAGCTTCTATAACATGTGCCAACCCCTGAAAGTCAAAGTGCTGACAGTAGTAAATGTTCTGTACAGGCTCAGTTCAACTCGGGAAGGTGCAGAGTAAAAGTTTTATTTTTTCTTTGCGGTGGACGGTAATAAAACTCTTCTAAAGATGACATTAAGAAGTGGATCCAACCTCCCTCTTTGCTGAAGGGAAGCCAGTTTGACTTCCTGAATGAGTCTACACATCCTGTAAATCCACGTATTCACATTAACAGACGATGTCACCATCCAACACAGTGTCACCAGAACATTACTCAGACGTTGCACATCAACATCCGCAGGACTTTGTAAGCATAAATATCACGTATTCCGCAACTTCTTTGAAATACAATATTTTTCTGAGTAATTTGTTTTGAATATTGCAGGATCCATTATTAGGAAAGATGAGTCATAGAAAAACTGACCAAAAAAGTGTGGTGTAGTCCTTATCTTAGCAACAGCACCTATGTAAGGCAAATGAATGGGCCACAGTATATTCAACTTTAATATATATTAATGTCTCATGCCACTCACAGAGCTGCCTGATGAGATGTTTAAAAGACAGCGGGAGGGAAAGTTGACACAAGCAAAGAAAATGATGTTTTACTGAGCTGGAGCTCAACAGAGGAGATTTCACTTCATGGGAAAATGTGTGCGAGAGCTGTAAACTGGGGCATATTATGCACATCCAGGCAGGATATCCAGCGCCTTGTAAAATTCCAGGCAGTAATTCTTGTAAAGCTCGCATGTGTTTACTCAACAGCGTGCCTCAACATCGATGGCTCCCATTGGGCCACCAGCCCGGCCTGCAATTAGGATCCAGAGCTTGGCAGTTATTAATGATGCCATTGAGAGAGGAAATGGCACACAAGCTCCTCTGCTCACAGATGCCACGGCCTCTTGTTTATTCATTATGTCAGAAGTTCTTAATCATGGTCCCTGAGACCCCAAGCTCTGCTGGATTCCAGTTTAGCCAATTAGGTAGGAGGCTATTTTTCACATGACATGAAAGATGAATGCAATTAAGTACCTGGTAAGACAGAACACTGGTTGTCAAATATGTGGGTCAGGACACCCAACAGGATCATTGTAAAGTCATTTAAGGGCTTTCACAATGATTTATGAAATAGGGAAACATGTAAAGTACTTTTGTTTAGCCCCCTCCCCTACTTATGGCCTCTAGGTCTGCGATAATTACTCAAATCAAACAAACAAAGGCAGGATAACAGTCTGGCTGACTTGTTACCACAAATATCCTCAGGAAAGCTACGTTACAGTCAAACAAGTGTCAGTGGGTGCACAGGGACGAAGAGTACACATATTATGAAAGTCTCCTAATGCCACAGACATGGGAACCTGGACGACATCAAGGGCCTCGGAGAACTTCTGTTAATCAGACGTAAAAGGTTTCATGTGGAAGCATTTCCTGTTACACAAAATCAGTTTATCTCAGTATCAGCTGTTTGTGTTTACATCATGTTATTTTAGAACACCTCCAATGTGAGTTTAATAATCGTCAGTGACAAAATTACATCTTTGCTTTGTAACAGTTTTTGAAAGCAGCAGATATAAAATGACTTCTGTATGATTTCTGGAATATTATATGAGAAACTGCTCAGTACATAAACAACAGTATACAAACATTCTTGATACCAAAATTGGATTTTACAACTCATCCTGATAATTGCATAAACATCCCAGATGGTTTAAGAACTGTGGATCGGTATTAAATTAATACATCAGAACCAAAACTCTCTCCATGTTTTTAGAATCCTGCGTTATTAGATCTTGTATTAAAAATATCTTGCACAGATATTACATGATCAATTCCTGTGATAAATAGAAAAAAAAAACTACAGAGAAAAGGACAAATATTCTTTGGGGACGTATAAATCAATGTTCTCGCTTGAAGATGAGTGCTGACACAGTGTTTCCCCTTACGCCTCCAAACTGGAAACTGGGTGTTGGCAACTCCTGTACAAACTCAAATCCTGAGAGGCAACACAGAGGAAAAAGAAGTGCAGGTTAAGACATGTGCATTATGCAAACTACCAGTACATCAACATGCTTTTCTTAAACACAGACTCCTACAATCTCCTCTTGAAGACTTTAGCTACAAAGTGTGAAGGAGCAAAACTGTAAGTGAGGAACTATCAATCCACCATCTGTGCTGCTTCCTGGGGCCTAGTAAAGACAGGCTGTCAGTGTGACAGATGAGATCTCGCAGCCCTTTGGCCCCCTGCAGGCTCTCTGGAGCGACTACACCGAGATGGGTGACTGCAAATGGAAGCTCTCCGAGATTCTGACTTTACGAGGGTGTTGTTGCCTGCAGCTAAACAACCTGCCAGGTAACCGTCATGGTTGTGGAGCCGTATCCATGCTTCGATTTGAGGGTCAGACAACAAAAACACCCAGATGTGCAAAGGCTTCACATGTCAAACACAAACTGTAAATCACATTGACGCACACCTAAAGGATTGACAAGTGTTTTAACCTAATTATAACACCTGATTTTAAAGAGTATGTAATTCAGGTTAGGTTTATGATTAAATCGGAACCCAATGTGCATTAAAAATATAACAACTTACAGGAACAAATCAATACACTTAAAACTAAGTATTTACGGTTGTTTAGGTTTAGTACAGCTTGGACGACCACAGACTCAACACGCAGCACTTGGCATTTCCCTCACTCAGCAATATTCAATAACACCAATCAAGATAAATGATCAGATCAATAATGGTTAATGTCAGAGTTTCCCTTCACCTTCAGTGAATCTGTGTTGCAGCTGCTCTTTGGTCCAGTTACAGGAAGTGATGGCAAAGAATCCTTTGTCCTTCAGAGCGTCTTTTAAAGCCTGGACGTAGAGTTTCTTGCCCTCCTCTGTGTTGTGTGGGTTTAGACTTATCGCATCAAATGTTCCTTTGTCGATGCAGACGTCAAAGTCCTTCAGCTGGCCTTGATGGTTTAAGAAATCCATCTCCTAAAATAAAAGATAGAAGTTAAGCAAAAGTTAATCAGTATAAATACAGTGACTAATGTTTAGTTTGACTCTTTATCCGTAGGGCGAACTATGTCGTTACCTGGACAATAAAAATATCTTTCAACATCAACCAAGATTGAATTTGTTATACCTCACTGCTTTCCTTTAAAACGAAATTCCAGCTGTCGACATGACAGCAGTTCATTCTGCGAAAGTTTGCTGCTATATCGCCAGTGAAAGGAGCCCTTTATCTGGACAGAGGGCAGAGCACCAGATCTCTGGGGTGAGCTCGAGAGCCACATAGTCACAAATCATGGGTCACAAAATTTACAGGGGGAGGATTAACAGTGATTCACGGGAGACAGATATGTTGATATATTGATGCAGCTGACCCGAGTTCAATCTGAGTGTGACCCTAAAAACAGAAAAACTGGGAAGATGTGGAAGGAACGTATAAAAGGCAAAGTGTCACACAGAGTAGGGCATGATGAATGGAAATAGAGACGGGGCTTGGCATAGGTTTGAGAGTGAGAGTGACCTTTGAGGTAAAGACCTGATGAGAAAACTTTTTTATAATGTGGCTGCGTGTACACACAAACACACAATCATTTTGAAACTCTGCAGTTGTGGAAAAAGATGCCAACATAGTTTCTTTCTCCCTCCCACTCTCTCTCTCTCTCTCTCTCACACCCACACACTGTGCTTCCCCTGTCCAACTAAGGTCAATATTGACTTCAATGGCAGGCTTTAGGCCCAAGCAAAACCCACACTGTCATCAATGTGTTATGCATATAACATATATGCAACCGCAACATGCGATCCGGGAAGGAAAACTCACTTATCACAGCCCTTATAGACCGGCCAGCATTTATAAAGTGTTTTACTTGCATATATATGTTAGTAGATGTGTTAAATCTTGCCACTTCATCTGGGGGTTTGAAGCAGGTTAATCTGAATGGTGGGCAGACTTCCAACACCTTCAGGGCCGTCTTACTCTCCTGCATGGCAAACACAGAAGAGGTTCCTCTCACCTTCCAGGAACCAGTCGGTCAGAGCATGCTGAAAGCTGTATTGTATCACGGGCCCTCCACAATGAAAGGGATTCATTTTATTTCAATGGGATATTAGTACATCCAGATGCACTCAAATATTATGTTGAAGCATTTACGAAGAGTGGAATTGCTTTTTGCAAAAAAACTATAATTTGTCAGTTCAAAGTGAATCTGCCATCTTCTCAATCTTCGGCGTTCTGCTGGGCACTTTCACATGAAGACACACATTTCAATGCACACCATGTCAGTGTTGTTGTGTTTGCTACAAAACCCACAAACCTTCAAATCCCGGTTTGAAAGTAGATGTGGTAGATTTGTATTTCCAGCCGTCAGTCACTTCTTACCTAATAAGCATGTAAACTTTAGCCCCTGTGGCTACTAAATGGATTATCCTACTTGTGTGACGAGTGATACTACAGTTTTAATGACAAACACGTCTGAACCCACCTTTAAGGTGACATCTGTCAAGTCCTCCGCCCGC
The DNA here is from genome assembly GCF_022539355.2 of Hippoglossus stenolepis. Classification (NCBI taxonomy): domain Eukaryota; kingdom Metazoa; phylum Chordata; class Actinopteri; order Pleuronectiformes; family Pleuronectidae; genus Hippoglossus; species Hippoglossus stenolepis. The sequence continues at coordinate 16,985,522 of NC_061494.1, read as the reverse complement.
AGAACATTTCTGGCTAATTCCACTGAAGCTGGGGAATAATCTATACCCGCCAGGTTCCTGTAGCCGTGTTTGGCCTTGCAGTAAAAAAAACAAAAAAACACAGCAAATGAAAAAAGCAGTTAATCAACAGTTGTAGAAATGTGTGAGAAAAGTCAAAGTGCTTTTTGAAGTAGGTCATCACAGCAGACCTTCAGCAGTGCAAGCATATTTCCACTTAACCCCTTGTGGTGTTTCCTCATGCAGATGGCATTTGGTTTTAAGCTTTCTGCTTTTTCCTGAATACTATGGTGGCAAAACGCATTCAGATTGTGCCTGTCTAAGCTTTAAAAAACACAACAATGTGTACCTTCATTATTAATTTCCCTGTTGTCCAGATGTTGCTATATTTTTGTGATTTGCTGTGATCGTGGTGAACTCATCATTTATAAACACAACATGTGAATCAGTAGTTTTTAGGTAGTTTCACACCAGTTCAACTAAAAAGGCTCCATTTCCAGTGCCAATGTCCAGAATGGCAGCGTTTTCTGGGATCTCAGCTCTCTCCATCCATCGCAGCACACGGCTCATGCTTTCCTCACCAAACCTGACAACAGGACGGAAAACACACAGACTTCAGTGACAAGATGGGATATAAAAATAAAGACAAATAAGAAATAAGAAAACAAAAGAGCAAATAAGAAAACGTGTTTCTTCAGCTTTTTCTTCTTTGAGCTGTTTTCAGACATTAACTCCAGAGAATGTCAAGCAAATCGGGTCCGGACTTCCTGTTTAGGCTGTGTTTCACATGTGAAAAACAGCAGGAGGAGATTCTCCGTTTAGACAAGTTCACAACAACACAGAAATACACGGAACATTCAGGCGAGGGGTGGTGCAGCACCCACAATGCATTACATAACGTACATACACCGCTGCAGACATCATGCTTTTTGTTTCCAGCAGATCAGCACCGGTGCCAGTCCTTATCGCCAAAAGCTCTCGGATCTCAGTGTCTTTCCAAGTTGACATCTTCGTCTGTGTCTCTTATGTGTATGGCACATCACCTTCATCCTGAGATGTTTGTATTCTTTTAGATTTTTACAGTTTTGCCTCCGTTGCGTGTTAGAAATGTCATGAGCGAGCCCACTTGCTCTCTGTGAATCCTCCGGCTAATCTCCTGCTGTATTCTCACATGGGAATTTTTACAAGGGGGCAGGCAGGATAAACTCTGGAGAATGTCCGCAGCAACTGACTTGGACATTTACGATCTCACATGCAATCCCTTCTGGATAATTTCAGGGGATTATCCGGAGTTCATTGCATGTGTGCAAGCGGCTGCACAGTGCGTCTGTCCGATAGGCGATAAGTCGATAGCAGGTAGTGATTTGCACTTCAGGGCCACAGTAGTTCTCTGGATGCTTACCATATGTCACCAACATCCCCCATGTCTTTGAACGTCTCCAGTTCTTTTTCGTATGCATCGTCCCAACTGCAGAAACAAAAGACAAGTCATTGACAGCTCAGGCACATGTGAAACACTGCTTTACACCAGAAACATGACATGTCGTGGTGCAACGGATATAAACACATACACGAATAGTCCGCTTTGTCAAGTCTGTGCATTTATCCGGAATAAAGCTGAAGCTGCACAGTTGAAGCTACATGAGTTAGCTTTGTTGTTGTCTCTCGTAGCGGTGGAGTTCTGACAGCAATAACCAAACCACCGGAAGCTAACATTAGCAGCGGATCTCAGTCACGACACTTACTATTCCTTCGTCCCCAGCTTTGACGGTCCAAAGTCGTTATCAGAGCATTTGCTTTCCGGGTCTGTGGCTTCTCCACAACCACGCGTGTCCTCCATGCTGGTGAAAACCCTTCGCCTACACTTCCCGTGAGACCTTGCGGTACAGGAGCGTGCCTGCAACCGCGGGGGGCATCGGGATGGATAGGGATGTTTCCATCATGGCGGCATCCATTTCAGGTTATACTTTTAGTTCTGTGTGTTATCACAGCGCCAACAGCAACTCCGATCATGTGAGTATCCGCATCCATGTTGACAAGCTAACGCGGCAGCGGTTGCTAAAGGGGACGCGGGGCTCGGGGACGTGTGTGACCGTCCACCGGCGCCATTAGTTTGTGTTGTTTTCCAGTGTCATCATCCTGTTGCTGGCTAGCTAGCATCGGTCCCGTCTATTCACCGGCGGGTGAGGGTTTAATCACACTGTGTCGCTTCGGCAACAAGAAGGCAGGGCTGGTCGTTTTAACATGACCACGTCAGACAGGCGTTAATTATCAACTCATAGCATTAGCAACAAAGAGCTGTGAACACGAACAGCTGCTGTATCAACACGGGAACGTTGCCTGGAAAGTTTGTGCTCCAGGAACTACTCAGTTAGCTACCTAGCATGCTAGCTAAGTCACCAAGTCAAGTGACTTCCGTGTGTCGGTGCTGCCAACATCTATGGTTCTCCACCCCACCTGACATCTGATATCAGGCCGGTGTCTCAACAAGTGCAAGACGTCAACACAGCACATTTTCAAACGAGGAATCAGAAAGCACTTTAGTTTCTCTTGTTTCAGCTGAGCTAAGACGGCTAATTTCAGTAGCATGGAAGTCAACACAGTTCAGCAAAGTGACGTACTGTACGTGTGTGTTATCACTGTGTTTGAATTGTTGTTTTGCTCTGGTTCGCTAGTTGCGGAGGGATCGTGTGGGAGAAACACGTTGCGATAAAGGGAAATAACTTAGCTAATGTTAGCACTGTTTACATCTGTGGGGTGTTGCTGCTTTCGAGTTTACCGGCATTCCTGACATAAGCCGGTGACTGTTGAGCAAGGCAGCACCGTGTCAACCAGCCCCTGTCAGCTGTCAGTGCTGCAAACTACTTACATAATACCCAGAACCAAAGCTGATCTGTTGTTTTTTAATGTTATATTAATGAAGGAATGTGTTGATTCAGTTTCTGATACTTATATGAAGTATTCATCTACCTTTATTCTGAATCATGATCACATATTACTTAAAGGGTGCAGCTAATACCTTTTTTAATTGGTTGATCATTTATTGTTTTTATTCTATAAAATCTGTTTCCTCTGTAAAAAATATTGAAAAACCTGTGTCAAAATTTCTGAGAGCCTCACGTGACATCTTGCAGGGTATCTTGAATTCGAATTATAAACTAAATACTATTTATACTATGTATACTAATACATTTAGGTAGGTCTTAATCATGTTAATGTACATTTAATATTCATTATTTACTAAAACCTCTCGTCAATTATTACGAAATGTAACTTATTCTGGCCCCTCCTGTAAACATTTCAGTTATTCTAAGACAAAGATTTAAAATCTGTAACCGGGTTCATTTTTTAAACATTTTTGCTTAAATCAAGTCATAGATTAGCGAAATTGGTGTTAATTACTGTTCTGTTAATCAACTAATTGTTTAATGCACTCATTGTTTCAGGTCTACAATAATGTCCTAACCACTTTTTAAAATGTCTTTGCATAGGAGGGCTTCCTATTAGGAGATGTAAGGCAAGAAGAGACTGTCAGCATCAGTGACGCACAGATCAGCACTGCAGAGCTGATCCAGGTAGTAGGTAAGCCCTGAAACATTTAAAACATAAACTCTGTGGCATCCAAAACATGAAGTAGCAACTGGTTAATGGTTTTAACGACAAGTTAAAGTATGTAGTAGTGAAAAAAGCCAGTTACCTTTTAGACCTTTTGCACCATTTTACATTCTTTTCATTTTACAGCAACATGTAATACAAGGTCTGTTAAAGCTCCTGTACACTCATGGTCCACCCACAAAGTGTTCTCACTTATTTTGCTTAACAGCTCTTCCTGAGACTGTGTAGGCGTGTGCAGTACAGACTGAAATACCCTCCTCTGTAATTCAGTCACATCTATTAGAGACGGCTTTTATCATTTTCAGAAGTGAATACCTTTTGCTGATGTCTGGTATTTCCCCTCATAGCAGTACCAAAGCTTTCTCTTTAGTCTCAGTAAAGCTGTTGACCAATTGGGACATACAAAGAAAGGGGGGGGAAATAGTCTGTATGGTGTGTGGTTTGTCTTATATATTAACTAAAACTGAAAGCTTGTACAACATGATCAGGAACAGAAGGCTAACACTATGTTTTTAGCCATATACTGTAATTTGCAGGTGTTATAATGAAGATCTTGGTGTAAATGGCAACAAGTTGCAGGCCTGTGTTGTGAATTTTGCTTGTTTGGATACACTTTGAAGTACATTTTGATTATGCCTTTAAATATGTTCAGTTATAATTCTATATTATTGAAACCTCTGTCAATATTTGTTCCCAACAGAAATCCAAAACCATGATCCTTGTGCACAATTGTTTAGGTAAGATATGAGCTTTTTCTTCTCAAACAGGTTCTATTACTGTCGGTCATCATCAATGCATATTGTTTGTACCATTCTTAAACAAATAATGGTTTAGGGAAACAGAAATGTGTGTCCAACTAAATTTGCGATTAGAGTTTAATATGAGAAACCCCCTGACATAAAAAAGGTAAGTAAGTTAAAGTGGCACTTTATAAGAGTTATTGGGATCTTTGTACATTTATTATTACGCAGTAAAAAGTGCCTGTGTGCAGAGAAGCAATTTACATGGATACCTCAGTTAATTGAGCACAGACTGAATTAAGTAGACATTGGACAGCAGATGGCTCCACCTGACAAGACTGAGTAGAGTCTCACATGATAGGTATGAGTTGATACTCATGATGATTCAGTGTGAAATGACTGGTGTATGTTTTTTCCTCCTCATCAGCTTTTATGACTACGCAGGCAAAGTCAGTGAAGAAAATCTCAACAACATCCTTAAAGATAGGCGGAAAGTGAGTTCATGTTTCTGCTTGATTGTCATTTCAACACACATTGTGATTGATGGCCTGTGAAATGTTAGTTATGTCTTCTTGATGCTTTTAAACCAATGCTGCCCTAAAATAAATCAGACATTAATTAGAATTTTCTTGTTTAATTTCAGCCTCATTGTAAACTGCTTTTCAAAATATCAATTGATATGCAGAAATTTCCAGATTAGTTTTTAAAAACGACATCATTCAAAAAAATGTGCCATTGAAATGTATGTGTTACATTTCCATACTGAAGCATCGATTGGTAGCTCGACAGGTTTCATAATGTTGTGGACAGTTTTTTTTTTTTAAGTGTCTTGGTGGCCACAACACTTGTTATTAGTACATTATTGTTTCTAGTTTGTCCTAAACTCAGTTGAACTAGCCAAAATTTATTGGATTAACCACATTTTAAAAGATTTGTTTCACTGCTCATGTAGAACGTCATTGGCTGGTACCGGTTCCGGAGGAACACACAACAACAGATGTCTTTCAGGGAACAGATCATCCACAAACAGCTGACTCAGCTGCTCGGTGTGCCCGACCTCGTCTTCCTTCTTTTCAGCTTCATCTCTACTGCCAACAGCTCCACGCATGCACTGGAGTATGTGCTCTTTAGACCTAACCGCAGGTGAGAATGATAGAACATTCACACACCCACACACTCTCCAGATATTGATTTACACAGAAACACCAAAGATTCTTTTCTTCTTTTCTATATCTAAGTTCCGCAGAAATACTACAGATTGATAGGTATCTTGGCCAAAATGAAATAGATCAGTTGAAATTCATTATGTGAAGCAGTGTCTTTGTCAATGTCTTTTAAATATTCTTTGTTTCTGTCATCAGTTACATTCATTAAGTCCGTGGTCTCATGTTTACTTGCATGAATTACATGCAGTCATTTCAGCTTCATAAGTCATCAAGAAAAGAAATGCTTCATAAATTGAATCAGTGAAAGCAAAGACATACATTTTAGTTTTTTAAATAGTTGTATGTAGTAATATAGTAGTTGTGCTAACTGGTTATTTCCCCTTAGCAGGTTCAACCAGAGGATCACCCTCACAATCCCAAACCTTGGCAACACAAGCCAGCAGGAATACAAAGTCTCCTCTGTTCCCAACACCTCAATAAACTATGCCAAGGTCATCAAAGAGCATGGGTAAGGTTTGGACTCCCACCTTCGTGTGGCTGTGGGTGTGGGTGAGAGTCTGCCACCGTTTTTGGCTCAGGGAGGGTTTAGACAGTCACATGTCGCCTCATTTGTTTGGATTTGCGGCAGCCACCTGTTTTCATCTGACGGCATACTACAGCTTCACCTTGAGGACATGACACATTCAATTCCCTCTCACTGCCCATGCTGGTGCCTCCGCTAATCGGTTGACTCCCTGCCACAAACACTTCTCTGTTTGATGGGGCGCACTGTTGGCAGGGATTTAACCTGGGTCTCTCTGGTGGTGTGTAGTTCCAGCACTTTCCTGTTCCTCACTTTCTGACCTTCAGTGCAGTTTAAAAACTTGGTTTTAAGGTCCAGGTTTTTATAAGGTTTAGATTAGGGGTAAGGGTTTGCTCGTGATGGTTAAGTTAAGGGTAAGGGTTGGGTTAGGGTTAGGGTTAGGGAATGTCAAAGAATTTCCTCACAAAGATAGTTCAAGCGCAAGTATGTGCACGTCTGTGTTTCTGTGCCTTGTGTCTAGACATAGACCCACTGTTTCTGTCATGGATAATTTGAATATTAGACTAAAGGTCTGTCTAACCCCCTGAAACTCTATTTTCACCTCAGCTCATTCAGCAGATATTTTTAATCCAGTGACATCCAGTGGATATTGTGTTTTTAACGAACATATTTGGTGAGCTTGTACTGTGTGATATCATGTATTAACGATTCACTGGGTGTATGTGTTGTGAAATATTTCCCCAGGGCTGAATTCTTTGACAAAGATGGTGTGATGAAGGATATACGAACAATATTTCAAGTCTACAGTGCACTACAAGATAAACTGCAGGTGAGTGACATGACATGAAAAAGTTTGATCACAAGATGACTGATATGAAAATACTCTTTTGACTTTTCTGTAGTATGTGACTTTTTCACCTTTGCGTCTTCTTTTTAGGCTGTGTGTGGGGAAGTAGAACAAAGTGAACGTGTAAAGGAGAAAATTCAAGAGGATGTAAATCAACTCAAAGAACAAATTGCTCTCAGGAAACGCAAGACGGCAGAAGAGGAGAGAAGTACGTACCTGTTTTGGATTCTATGAACCGGAAATACGGCATTGAACTTGAAATTTGTGTCTATGCTGATTTGAAATACAAATTGACTTAAGCTGACTTAAGCTTAATAGCAAACAAGAATGTGCATTAGTTCTTTTGAGTTACTGCATATCCTACAGGCCTTTTTAAATATTTGATGAATACCCAGTCAAACTTGATTTCCTGTGAATTTATGTGACAACAGTTAACAAAAGCCTCCACACGCTTTAACCTCGTACAACAGTTTTTTTTTACCAGTTACATCCGTGTGTTTCCACAGAGCTCCAGGAAGCCCAAAATGCAGATTCCCATTCCACTCCAGAGGAGAACACAGAACCTTCTGAAGCTTCCCTTCTGTCTAGAATGACCTTCCACACACCCTCTGCCCCGGAGCGGCCCAGTACCTCACCTAACCCACCATCGTATGCTGACCTCTTGATCCAGGATGATTCTCTGCCCTCCTCTTCTTCCCCGCCTACCAATGCTGCTCTACTGCCTCGGCCCCAAGCTGTGGGCTCCCCAGGACACCCTACCCCTGGTCCACTGGGAATGGGCCTGGGCCTAGGCCTCGGGCTGGGCCTGGGTCTCGGTGCCAGCTCCAACCCTGTCACCACTCCCAGCACCCCATACCTTGGCAATGGTGACGGATCAAGCTCTGACTCATTGGACAGACAAGCTGCAGGGCAGGAAGATGACGACGATGACGATGAAGAAGATGAAGACAGTAGCGAATATGAGAACTTAGTGAGTGAAGCAGCTCACCTGCCAATGGTCGCTGCCAGCGTTTTAGCTCAAGGCCGACCAGCTGCCCTCAGTCCTGATGGGGACGCTCGTGGCTCACAGACCACATAGAAACATGCCCCGGGGCGTGTGAGGGACATACATAAGTGACGCACCTTGAGAGGTGGGCATCTCAAGCAATCAAAGATAGACAAATATAGACAAAAGAAGTGCCAGTCCTGAAAGTGAAAGGCATGCGCAGGTGGTGTCACTGTGTGTATTTCTTCTTGTCTTAGTCTGATCTCCATTTTATGGGGAAACCTTGCCAGGCTTTGCAGGCTCACCAGGTGTGTCTCACTGGGGGGGGGGGTCATCTGTTTTCATTTGTTCTTTTTTGAATGGGGTTTGGTCTGGGTCCTTGTTTCAGTGTGTCTGGTTTCATGGTTAGAATTGGATATTACAACCCAATGTATGCCAACTGGTTGGCAATCCAGCTCCCTAAAAGACAGACTCTTCTCCTCTTTGTTTCTTCTTTTTGTTTCACATTTGCATCACCAACTCTTGAGCACCCTCTCTTGCATTACCTCTTGCACTTTTTTGCCATCTTTTAAACAAACCATCCAAGAAAAGCAATGGAAGAATATTCTGCGGCCTTCAAGTGATTTTTTTTCATTTAGTAGGCAAATGATTAACTTTTTATTTTAAAATTTGAAGAAAGAAGTATATGTGTTACTCTCGTTTGATTTTGGACGTTTTATTTTTTTAATTTTATTTCCGTCTTTAATCATACATTTTGCCTATTTAAATAGATTTCAAACAAAATTTACTTGCCACTTCTATTATGGGTGCTTTATATATACATATATATATAAATATATTTTGTCACATTAGCAGTTAATCTAATTTGATTGACAAGAATGTCAATGTCTAGTTCTTCTTGGATAACACTGAAATTGTATGCGCTTTGCTGCACTTAACAAAATTTAAGATTTCTTTATTAATGTGCTATACCAATGCTGTCATGTTGTGCCACTTGAGTTAGTCCTCCTCCTTGACCACCCTGAGCCAAACTCAGCTCAGCTTTTGTGCGTTGTACAGGGTTCACAGGGCAAACAAGATGTACTATAGCTTTATTAACCAGACGCTTAAGGTTCCCTTCTTCTGCTGCTGCTGCTGCAACACTTAGAACTACCACTTATAAAACTGCATCTGTCTGTTGTTCTTCTTATAAAAACCTGGCTGCTACTTTCACTTCACAGTGCTGGTTGTCTCTAATACTACTGAGCGTGATCATATAACCACTTCAAGCACACTTCTCACTGTCTTGTTCTCTATTAAAGTCCAAACGGAAGGCTGATACCCCCCTGTAGTGTGTGCACTGTAACCTTAGGAACAGAGAGGAGGCGATCACCTTCCTGTCTCGACATAGTTGTCAGCAGACCTCACGTATTCGGACCCGGTTGGGTCAATGTTCTGTGTGTGGACCTGGATAATGTGACGAAACTATTATGACCTTGCTTCAGTATACAGTGCCTTCCACTCAGGGCAATTTCTATCTGCTCACAGATCACACGTACAGATCTCTCTTGAGGGGTAAAATAATAACAAACTGTGTTGTGTTTGCAATAATTGACTTCCACGCCTCCCTCCTGTTCCTGTCGACCATGTTGTGTTTTGTGTACTGCTTTCAGAACCTGTTCTCCCTTTGTAATGTTATTGACAGTTTCAAATTGGACCTGCATTGAAAGGGGACAGCTGTGACTTTGCTCGCTTTAGTATTTGTAACTTGAATTAGAACTGTAAAGTCATGTGGGAATCTGTTTAGTGAGCGAACACCCTGCAAGGCAAAGTTTTTATAATGAGCATAACAGACTTTTTATTTAATTTTTTATTACCTGGGCCATTTGAAGACAGCTGAGGTGTGGGTTGACACCTTCCTTGCACGGCCTGCTCAGTTCTAAACACTTGTTATTTTCAGCATGGAAAGATGTTTGTACTGCACATGGAGGGTGTCTGACAATGTGATCAGCAGGTTGCACTCGCTTTAGAAATTTAGACATTCTGCTGTGGGAGAAGCTTTGCCTTTTGAACAAGCACCGCTTTATTTACACTGCCTGTTTGTACGTCATGTATTTTTTTTCGCCTTAGGGTCATTTCATTTGCCCTGATGTGTAATGCCGATGCATCACTGATTGGGAACTGGCACTCCAAATGTTACTTAATAATCACCCAGGGTAACACAATCACACAATGTTAAAAGAAATGACAAAATCCATTTCTAGGACTTTTAGTTTCCTTCAAGTACTGGAATAAAATAAGGAAATAAATAATGAATGTATAGTAGACAAGGGAGGGGGTAGCATTTAAACAGCACTTGATATACAAACTAGTCTCATTCGATTGTTGTGGTATAGAGCAGTTCTTTGTGTCGGTCCTCACTCTTAATCCTGCTTCTCAGGCTCTAGATGATTGCATTTTATGTCTTACTCTCTGGCATCCTCAGGTGTAACCTTGACTCGAGGGCCGGAATTGAAAACCCTGCAGGGCTCTGGTGCTTGAGGACCACTGGTATGAGAGGACTGTCATTGTTAGAATCCTATACCTGTCAAGTTCCAACGGTCATACAAATATACACATGTACTCTTACTGTATGGGGGGGGGGGTGAACCTTCCTCTTCCTTTACGTACCCTCGTGTGGACTATTGCAACATCAACACCTCCCTGAAGCACAAAGTCCAGTGCACAGCTTAGATCTTCTCAGCTTTTCTCTGGATTTGTGTACTTGACGAAAGTAGACACAGGACTTGGACGAGCACAGAGAATATGGTTTCTGAAACTGGGGGATAATAAATGAGACATGCGTTGCATATGTGACAAGATGTGCCTTGGTTTTCTTATTGCCATCCATTGATAAACGTGCAAGAGATTTTTTTGCATGCACTAAAATATATATATATATATGGATACATTCATGCTAAAATGTACTTTGCAAGATAATTTGTGTAAGATTCTAGTTTCTTTCTTACTTGTGCAGAATTCATTTACTTTGTGGACATCGCTCTATGCGCCAAACCTACTGGTGCTTGTGTCGGTGACATCACATCGGAGTGGGACGTCCTTCCCAGTAAACAAGAGTTGCACGGATGCATAACATGTCGCCTATGAACCAGTGATTTAGTAAATCTTTAATTTGGTGCAGATTTAATGTCGATGAGGGGGCCTGTAGATGCTCATCCATAACAATAACGATAATCCATCGCTGGAAAGAGTCGCTCCAGCTGTCATGCATTACTGCAGACTGCTTGCTGCAGTATTTTTTTTTTTTACGATGACATCATCCCCTCAGCCCCACTTTGAGTGAGGGGACACCACGTGGTTACTGGTGGGAGATGCAACTTATAACGATGCTCGAGTAAAAAAAACCATTTAATTCTAAATAACTGATCCTGTCGAGACTTAAAAAAAAGAAAAAAAATCACCTTCGGGTTTTATTATTGTGACTTGTCGAGGCTGTTTTGATTTCACTGAGCCTTTTAACAGCAGGCAACGAGAGACGTGGCCTGTGATTGGTCCGCGTCGGGGGATACACGCCAGCCAGCCAATGGGCGTGCCCGGCAGATCCAGGTGGTAAATCCTGATCCAGCCTCGGATCTCCTCTCTCTCTCTCCTCTCCCTCTCTCTCTCTCTCTCCTCTCTCTCTCCTCTCTCTCCCTCGTAGTGTTTTCCAGCCTCCCTCCGCTGCTTCTCTCGCCGCCATTGAAGCTCCGTCAGCTCGGTGTTTGGAAATTAAAAAAGGATAAACAAGAAAAAAGATGATTTAAAAGCGTCAAAAGCGGCCGGGACCAGGGGTAGGGGGGGTCATTCTTCTTCCTCCGCGGTATGTATGGACCTTCAAGTGGCAACTGAGCGGCGTCCCCCCGGAGAAGAAGAAGTAAATATGCGGCGGGTGTAGTGAGAGAGAGGAGCCTGAGTCCCGGGGTCTCTGTGGTGCTGCTGGCGGCGGACAGGCGGAGAGAGACAGCTCCGGGGAGGGAGGGGGAAGAACACCGTTTGTCTTTTGGAAGTAAACACGGCGAGGCAAGCGAAGGTGAGGCTGCTTTCCACCACCCCGTCCCCTGGCTGGAGTTGACACGGGCCCGTCGAGCGGTTGCGGTCGGGCGGGCGGGAGGAGGGGAGGGGAGGAGAGAGAGAGAGAGAGCCAGCCCAAACATGATCCGGTCACTGGGCTAACGGTTGTCATGTAACAGCTAGCTCTTCCCTGTTAGCTCTGTTTACACACCAATTAGCATGTGTGCGGTTGCTAGCTTGTTAGGGAAAAAGTAAAAAAAATTGCTGCTCGTAAACTCCAGAAGCTGATTTCTTTCTTTTATTTCCGCTGAATGTGTTGGATTTTAAAACACGAGTTTAACGTGGGCACCGCTCCTCGTGTTGATGTATTGTTTTGTTAGCTTTGACCCCCCCGAGCCCTGCTCCTGTCTCTCGGTAATGTGTTGAATTTCTCACGGTGTGTTGGTAAACTTGGAGGCGTGGTGTAAACACAGCGCTCCTCCGTGAGAGCTGCAGTCATTTTGGATCTCTGTCATCTGTGTTAGTCTCTCCATGGTATGTACAATGACATTGATCGGAATTCAGCACATGTGTTTGCGTATCATTCACTTTCCATGTGTAGGTAAGAGGCTTCTGGGGGTGAATTCAATTCCAGTGCATCAGAAAGTGTCTTAACCAGTCACGCGCCTCCCTGCCGGGTGTCTGGTTTCATCTGCCCTTGTCTCCTGTTACCCTGCTCGGGCTGTAGGACACGTTTACCCACTGTATGTGTTTTTTAAAAGCCAGTGTCAGGTGTTTGCCATTGTTGCACTCTTCCTCTCGGTTCTTTCTGGCTCTCTGCACACTGCTGCCTGCGAGTTGTAGCTGCAGATAAGTGCCAGACCGACAGTACACAGCACTGTAGATTATCCCAAGTGTCTGTCAGTGAGTGTCCCAATGGCTGTGTGGCACAGATGGCTCCAATAAAGAGTGCTTTGTCTGAGGTTTGTGTAATGATGCACTGTTGGAGAGATTTATCACTAAAAACTTGGAAAGTTAAGCTCTTTTCAGTTGTGCCTTTGAGCTACATGATATATCATTTCTCTCCCCCCCACCACTGATAATTTAGTGTAGTCAAGTGAAATATTTATTTGACATAACGAACATAAATTTTTGCTGTAACTGCCCTGTATTTTGTTGTCTTTGTAAACTAGTGCTTGCTGTGTGATCTCCTTGAGAGTGGATCTTCCAAGCTGAGAGCCCCTCTGAACGGCAGGAAGTCCCCTTCAGCGGAGGTGCGACGATGACCGAGCTGCTTGCCAAGTGGGCCTGTGAATACTGCACATACGAGAACTGGCCGTCAGCCATCAAGTGCACCATGTGCCGCGCTCAAAGGCCCAGCGGGGGTGCTATCATTACTGAGGAGCCGTTCAAGACCAGCCCAGCTCTGGATGCTAGTCTGCACCAGTGGGACCCTGCAGGCCTCAGCAACAGCCCACCCCAAGGGGGCTCCAGCTTACTAATTTGTCCAGACTCCAGTGCTCGACCCCGTGTTCGCATTGCTGATGTACCTGAGACAAGTAGCAAGTGGTCATGCCACATGTGTACCTACCTGAACTGGCCTCGGGCCATCCGTTGCACCCAGTGCCTCTGCCAGAGGCTTCACGCTCAACAACAACAACATAGGCAACATGCCATCCACCAAGGACATCATACCCAGCAGCCACGCAGCCCCACAGAGTCACCCCACACCTCAGGCTCTGGATGCCGTCCTGCTCCCTTGGCCACAACTACAGACCCCTGTGAGGAATATAATGACCGTAACAGGCTTAACACTCACGTACAGCACTGGACCTGCACTGCCTGCAGTTGCGAGAACTGGGCCAAGGCACAAAAGTGTGTGATGTGCGACCACCCCAGACCAAATAGTCTGCTAACTGAACCCATCGAACTGGCATCAAAGCCCGAGAGCCAACAACCTTCCTCAAGACTTAATGAACATGGCAGGGACAACAGGAGGGGTGTTGCTGGGCACATGGTTGGGCAAGGAGTAGGCAGCGTGGTAGGTGGGTTGGGCAGTTGTAGCAGCAGCCAAAGAAGATCTCCTCCGACCTCGAAACAGGAGTCGGAGATGAACATGGACTTTCAGAGGATTGAATTGGAGTCAGGGGCAGGGATTGGGAGCAAAGAGGAGCTGGAGGTGGATTTCAAAAAACTGAAGCAGATAAAGAACAGGATGAGAAGGACTGACTGGCTCTTCCTCAATGCCTGTGTTGGTGAGTCTCAAGAATATATGATTTTGTTAGGTCAGTGATTTAAGGCAGGCCAACACCATGACATGGGCTTTTACAGAATCTGCAAGAATGACCAATATAGTTTTACTCTCTGCAAGGTCATTTTTTGCTATCCGTTTTTATTGCCAAGTCCAGATGATTCAGAATCCCATCATACTACTGATATACTATATGGTAAGAAATCCTTTGCATTCAGCTTGTGTAAAACTCCCCTACAAGCTGCAAGTGTCCGGCCTCCCACACTATCGACTGCTGAATGTGGAGTGGGAGGAAGGATGAACATTTTAAGAAAAACTAGTGATTGCTTTTTATCCAGGCTCCTCTCTCACATCGCTGTCTCACTCTTTCTCTTGTCTTTACCATGACTACTGAGTTTGTTCTGCACACCCACTCGGCCTTTCTGTCTCTGTGGAAAAAATGTTTTCATGGTAACACCGACAGCACAAATTTGACAACCACACATGTATTTGATATCGCAGTGATAAATAGTTATGTTTTTTTTTTGTATTGGATCTGAATTTCAAAGAAATATCACTGTGCTTAGATTTGCTTCTGGTCTGACGCAGCATCTCTTCCTACATGTGACAGGGTGAATTCCCTCCTGTCTGTGCTGCTTGTCCCCTTCAGGCCAAGTCTCATCTGGTTTGAACGTCTGATGGTGGGCGGGCGTAATTTCTTTAAGCAAGTGTTCACTCGTTCTGTTTCCATTCCATTGTTTCTTGATTCAGTTAATATCCAAGCCACAGCTTAAATCTTTTCTTCTTTACCACTATGTTCATTACATCTACTTTAGATTCAGCTAATTATTATTTTCACAATCATTGTCTGCCTTTTCTTCTCTTGATCAATCACTTAGGAAAAAATGATCATTACAGTTTTGAGAACGAAAGGTGACATGTGTATATATGGTTATTTTTACAAATAGTTCAAAAATCAATAAATATTACATTTACTGTCTTAAAACATGACATGACAAATATTCACATTTGAGGAGATGAAACCAGACAATTTCCGCTTGATAAATTCCTTGAATGATTAATCAATAACAGATTGATTGAGAAGTTGTCTCAGCGCCAGTCTGGATGTTTTGGAAAAAAAATCGTCCACATTGCTTTTTGCCAATAAACCCACACCGCAATGCCATAGATGACAGACACTCAATTTACACTAATAACTCACCACATCTGTCAGCAGCAAGTCGAGAAGGACATTTGTTATCCCAGGCTACACTACCTGTTAGTTTTAGATTACATTAATCTTAGTAATGTTTACGTCTGCTGTCTGCACTTCTCCATTCTTGTCTAGTTTGAAACTCTAGGGCTCTGTTCTAGTATAAACGGTCAAAAACTGAGAAATATGTGAATAGTGACGCGATTCGCTTTTTCAGATGTATTAGTATGTATGAAGACTATTACCGCTACAGAACTATAGCACTTGCGTGGTTTTAGTTTTGAAACACTTTAAAAATTAAAACAGAGGATGTAGCTTTGATTTAATTAAGTTTGATTATGTCTGGAACATTGAGTGAGTGAACGTGGTGTGACCATACTGCAGTTTCAGAGGATAAAGGCAGAGAGCAGGGCTCAGTTGCTCGGTGGGTTTCCCTCTCATTGACACATAGACATCAGTGTTTGTAAACAGTGGCTCCATCGTTCCGCTTGACGCTCCAGTTTCCTAAGGGACCTTCTGCACTAAAAATAGCCCGACCCATGCAACACAATTCAAATATAATCAGCTCTTTGGCAACAGCAATAACCTTTGCCCCTGCATCGTGGACGACCCCAGATCGACTCCCTAAGCTAGACTCTTGTTGCTTACATGTGGCTCGTTCGTGTCTGCATTTCTGTCTTCAGCCCATTGACAAGTCATCCCAATCTAATCCTGTTTATGAGGTTATAAACAGATATGTGATTGTTTACAGAGGACAGGTCTCATGATGTTTCATGTCGACCACCTCAGCAGCTCTGCAGAGGTTTCTTTCCGGAACCGTAAACTGCTTTAAGAGAGGGTAGCTTAATGCTTTGCCCTCGAGATTCCTGAAGCCTGAGACTATGGACTTTTTGAGGAATGTGATGAGCCACACGTTTCGTTTTTTGACTTGTCATGCAGGTCAGTCTGAAAGTGCCCACTTGTCTGTATTTGTGCAGGTTTATTGGCTCATTGTCCAATCTTGTAATGATTAAAGAGACTTCACACCTCACTTAGGGCCGGACTTCACAGAGGGCAATGTGTGTTGAAAATGGCCTTTTCAAAGAGAAGCAGACAGTTTTAAAGAAACCCTAGCATTTGTAATACTGAGGGTATATAACAGGCAAATAACAGGTGTTCTTCACCATTCTACACTCACCTGCCACAAAGAATATATTATACGGAACTTTTACCATTTTCTTGGATAAACACAATTCCGCAATTTTTAGAGCGTATATATTCTTTTGTTCAGATGGGGCAGGAGCCTTACTTATCACATGAGGGCTATAGATTGGGAAATGTCCTGGATAGGTTATCAGTCCATTACATTGATACCAAACATGGATAGATTCACAATCCCTCACACTCATGAATATCTTCATACAATGCAATTCAAAGCCTCCAGTGCTCCTGTCTCAAGAATGTGAAAGGAAACAGGAGCCCGGTCAAAGGAAGTCCACGTGAACAGAAACACAGGGGGAATGTGCAAACACTAAACAATCCCATGTCCTACTTTCTGTAAGGGAACTGGACTAACTAAGGCTGAGTGATCTGGGACCAAACACATCATATCTCTGTATTGTTATTCTTTAGTTACTGTATAGACTGGTAACCAATCCCGTCATGTTCGTGTGGACATACTCCTAAAACTATTGAAGATGCATATAAACTGTTTCACTACTGAATCCACATTAACTCAGCTCCACATTGGTGGTAGTTACAGCTTTTCAGCTCCATTTGTTAACGTACAGCAACTGGAAAAAGCCGACCCCCCCTTATGAAACAAAATTTAAAGACATCATTTGTAACAATTCTCCGTTAAAATGTCTAAAAACAACTTGACCTATGTTATTTATTTTGTTGACTTGTTTACTTATATTATCAGATAGGTTTCCAACAATATTCAAACTATAACTAAACCATGTTACAACATAATACATGGCTTTCTCCATCTCTGCTATAACTACCCATGATCAAGGAAATACGCACTGCTAGCCAGTTAGCCATTTAGCTAGACATCTTCTGCTGTTTGTATTGGTCACTCATAATGCATCACGATTATTCATTGCCCTTTGCTGCGTAAGATGAATAGAACTTTAATACATAGATCATTTTTATCATTGAACGTGTTTTGCACCTGAGTCGCTTAGATTTTCCTCTGAGATGGCGGTGAAGGAAAACTGGTGAAAAGGTCAAAACGCCGTATCGCATAGTGCTGGAAATCTGTTCAGTAGTTTTTGTGTAATCCTGCTGACAAACAAACAAACCAAGCAACAAAAGAATATGGATGAAAACATAAACTCCTTGCCAGATGCAATTAAAGACCCATAATATATTTAAAAATACTCCTAGGAATTAAATCAGGACTAAGAGAGAGTAACCCTCATATAGTTTATTGCGTATTGGTTTATGGTGTATTACCCATTGCAGTTGCTGGTTGAGCAATGCAGACAGTTTTTTTCCCACATTGATAGAGGTGACCACTCTAACTGATTAAAAGAAAAGAAACATGTTCTGTGTGGAGGCAAGAAAAGACCAGCACCACTTATCCTGATTCTCTTTCATCAGTCGGTCTTAAAGTGTACGCCTCTTTGCATATTTGCACCCTTTGTGTTGCCTAAAGGTTCCGTGAGTACAGTACTGAGTGCACGGCCACAGACACACCCACGCTAATGGAGTGCTTTGTGGAAAGTGGTTGCGATCCCTCTCTATCGCACTGCACTCCCATTGTGCAGTTTCTCCCTCCATCTCTTAACTCTGCTAGCCAGCTCCACATGGCACAGCGAGTCCTTCCACCCACTCCATGTCGCCCTCACTCTCGGTCTCACTCTCCCACAGATTATGCAGCTGAGCATTGTGTGTGGTCCTTTGACACGAGAACAAAAGCTCAACAGTGTTTAATGCTGTCAAATGTACGAGAGAATACTACATGGCCATTACACTGTATATGCTAGAAATGGAAAGAGGTATTTTGTGCAGCTGTGTCACGTTGAAATTCATGATCACTTTGAGAATTTATTTAACTCTGTTGAAATAACCTCCTCGTCCGAATGGTTTATTGTCCTAAATAACTCTGGTTATATCTCGCTGTGTTGGTGGTTTCACCCTATCACCACATTTCTTGTTTTGAGTTGATTACACAACCATCCACATTTCATTGTTAGCTGACATTTTATCTGTGTGTGCTATTGCTTTGGATTAGGAGTTAAACTAAAAATACCTCCATCCTGGAGCCTCTCACGAAGGTTTACTGCTGCACTCACACACCACGTTCACTTCACCTCGTGGTTTTCTCACTCTATACGACATAAAACACAGAGTTGATGAGAAATGAGTTGACTTGAGCATCACATTTTAAAGGTATCATATATGTGCTGGATCTCTGCAATAGTAATTTAGCATAGTAGCGTGTAAGACTGTAAGACTGTAGACTATTGTATGTTTTCTACTGCACTCAGTCAAATATATTTCTACTATTTGACGGTCTTGTCCAAACAGATTATTTATTTTGCATCTGTCAGTAAGCAGCAGTAGTAGTTATTATATTTGCACATTGGGCCAAAAAAGGCAAAGAAAAGGAAACACCTGCATCCATCTGTTCCAACGCAACCTTCATTCCTCACGCTAAGATCTGAGCCTGAAGATAAAGGAGGCAGAAAATAACTGACAGATTACAAAGTGGCCCCCTATTGTCTTTTCCCCCTCCACTTATACGTCTTAAAGCTGTTCCCTCCGTGACACGAGATGAAGCACATTTTGATCTCTCTCATTTTATACTTGTCGGTTGAGCACAGAGTGTTCCCTGCACAAGCTCTAAGGAGAATCTGTCGAGCCATGATTTGAGTTAACCTCACTCATCAACGTAATTTCTTTTTTAGATTTGTTTC
The DNA here is from genome assembly GCF_022539355.2 of Hippoglossus stenolepis. Classification (NCBI taxonomy): domain Eukaryota; kingdom Metazoa; phylum Chordata; class Actinopteri; order Pleuronectiformes; family Pleuronectidae; genus Hippoglossus; species Hippoglossus stenolepis. The sequence goes on along the minus strand of NC_061494.1, from coordinate 16,966,293 downwards.
AACAAACACAGTCGGTTAAGCTACATGATGCAATCAAAAGGAAACTGAAATGCCTGTAATTTCTTTATCAGATTTAAATCCTTGTGCTGTTGAATGTGTTTGAAGCTCTCTGTAAAAGCACCACTTAAAACTGTGAACTTGTGTTGACTCCTAATTAAACCCTGACCGATTTATCAGATGGCAGATAACAAAATTAGTCTTTAACAGACTTATATGTATCGACATTTATGTTTGCTAAAATGAAACCTTTTATTTTATAGAATAAACAATTTACATTAAAAATATATGTATAGTTTTTTATGGTTTATAGTTAAAAGGTAAAATATCAAAACTTCAGTTACATTTCATTGACATAAGGGTAAAATGACATATTAGGAATCCTTGCCAATGTCTTAAAATATATTTCAATATCTTATTTTCTGAAATTCTTTACTCCCTAATATTGATATCACCACCAGACACCAAAACTCCATCCTTGTCAGGCTCTACTCCTGATTAAAACCAAAGTATTACCTTTTTGTCCTGTCTGTGCACTGTTTAATTGGTTCTAAGTTAAATGTCTTCTATTTCAAAGCATCAAAAGAAAAAACCTTCACTTTAATGTAGTTTATCGATGTGACCTTTTTCCTTCTCGCTCTTTGTCCGACAGGTGTGGTGGAAGGGGACCTGGCGGCTGTGGAGGCCTACAAGTCATCAGGAGGTGACATTGCACGACAGCTAACATCAGACGAGGTGCGCTTATTAAATCGGTCCTCGGCATTTGATGACGGCTTCACGCTGGTTCACCTGGCCATCCGCTTCCAGAGGCAGGACATGCTGGCTGTGCTACTCACGGAGGTCAGTAGAGACAACCTGGCACTAGATTGGAAGAACCACTTGTGTGTCATTCTGTACAACAGAATTCAGTCATATAGAGTGTGTTAAATATAAAAAATATTCAAAAGTATCAAGTTATGGTACGATTACAGCGATGCTTGTTTATGAGTCAGAGTCTATGTCGGCGTCGATGCAGCTTTTTCTTGTAAAGTCTGATCTCAACATCCAATGAGATCAGCCGAGAGGAGGCACAAGGGCAGAGAGCTTGTAGAGAGGGAAGAGGCTGGAAGTCGCCCACGCACTCATCTCTTTGCCTCATTTTCTGTCAAACACACAGAAAGACAGAGTTAAATATGATAACTTCCCTAGACTAGTAATGATTTCATGTTGTTGGTTATTTATATATTATTTATATATTTTTTTTTTGTTATGTCTGCATCAAGGAGGCTCACTAAGCTGATGTCTGGGTGCTGAGTTTGATGGCAGCTCGCTTGCTGTCAGCACTGTGATCCCAGATTATCTGCATATACACCTCGCCTCCCACACTCAGTCACTGTCCCAGTTTCTTTTCTGAGGGGGTCAGTGAGCAGCCACTGCATCATTCCCCTGAAGAAATGCACAGCCAACAACTGTTTCAATGCCAAACACTAAAACACTTCTTTTCATCCTGTTGTCCTCGAGGCAACTTAGATTAGATCAGTGACAAGATTAGTAAAATTAGTTCAGATCACAGAGTGGCCTACGGAAGCACACGCAAAAATAATGGGTTTTCTAATATATTTCAATTATAACTTTTCTTGAAGAAAACATCTTTTTGGCTTTGGATAGTTTACAATTGCCCAATATGCAATATCCTTTTGAATGCCTCTGCACCAGTGAATTCAGCGGCCAAAGGCATAATGTTTTAGGGTTTTCATCTGTTCCATTCTTACTGACACAATATCTAATAAAATGCCTTTAGGGGATTTCTCCAAATTTGGTACAAACATTGAGTTGGACTCTAGGATGAATCTTAAAAACACTTTAAAAGAATCCTTCCAAATTTGGCTTCAAGGTTCCTTTAGACTAATGGATTAACTTAGTACATGTGGGTGGTCAAAGGTCAAGGTCACGGTGGCCTCACGAAAAAGTGTGTAGACTGAAACTACACTGTTTGGCAGAGGCAAACAACCACAGGGCTTTGATTGTAGTTATTCAAATGTTTTTAAATACTCAGCCACTGTCTCATATACTCCTCATATTTAGACAGAGATTATATTGCTTCTCCTCTCCATTTCTACAGGTGTCCCAACAGGCAGCCAAGTGTATTCCAGCCATGGTGTGTCCGGAGCTAACGGAGCAGATCCGGCGTGAGGTCGCTGCCTCTCTTCACCAGCGCAAGGGAGACTTTACCTGCTATTTCCTCACGGACTTGGTGACCTTCACCCTGCCTGCAGGTCAGCAACGCCCCCCAGCAAATACACAAATATGGCCAAAACAACAACAGGCTGCATCTGGATGTCATAGCTTGAAACCCAGAATTCTGTATCAGGGGAAAGTTAAACTCTGTAGCTGAAGAAACCCGGTCTGTCTTGCCAAGTGTGTGATAGAACACTTGTTTTGTTTACTTGTGGTGTATGAAATTACTTGTTGTTCGGTTGCTGAGGGGACATAATGCTATGGTTGTCTTCAACTGCCAGAAGGCTGCGGCCACTTCTGGCTCACTGTTTGAGTATTGTTTTTGCATGCAGAGTGTACAAGCCCATCGACGGTGCACGTCTCTTGTTCATAACAATGCTATATTAAGCTTTTTTTTTGCCAATTTCATTCTTTAAAATTACATCCATTCAGTGTTATTTCTGTTGAATTTCATTTTGTGGAATGGCTATTATGGTTCAGTCTTTTGCCAGTAGCTAAGCTAAGGATTTTTTAGTCATGCCGAGTGTTCAGAACAATGCAGACCTTGGCTCCTGGCCACTATAGAAAGCCATTCTGTTCAGTTCCACAAAGTCAATGCATTCATTTAGTTAAGCCAAAGAATGAGCCACTGTGTTGACAAGAGCTCCGAACATGCAGTGAAAGCCAGTGACTATTGTGGAAGGAACAAAAACATGGTGGCTTGAGTTGAAATGAGCCAGATCAGACAAAAAAAACATTACATGAATGAATTCATCTAATAAAATACGACCTTCCCTTCACCTGTGTCTCCTCTGATAACCCCCTTTCTTTTGACTTGTTTTTCTTTCAGACATTGAAGATTTGCCCCCAGCAGTTCAGGAAAAACTGTTTGATGAGGTGCTGGACCGAGACGTACAAAAAGGTGAAATCACTTAATGTTGCAGTAACACCTCTCAAATGTGTTTACATATTTATGCAACTACTTTGTGAGAGAGAGAGAGAGAGAGAGAAACCAGATCCAAGGTGGTCTGGCGGCTTGGCAAACACAGGGAGCCCCCTCACAAACTGTGTACTATAACAGGAAGGCAGCCAAGTATTGGCAGTGTTATATTACTTGTATTTCCCCTCTTGGCAACGCCGTGTTTTGCCTGCCTGCTTGTCACTTTGCCAGAAGGTCTCTTCTTTATCGTTCGTACCAGTTGCATCTCCCCTAATAAGCCTAATTGAGTTTTAGGGATTTCTCTGATCCCCCCCTGAATGATTGTTCTTCCTCTCAAAACACACACAGTCGCAGGCATGCACAAATACAAAAAAAACACACTTTTAAAAGGCATCACTTTTCTGCAACACTCTCATTCTTAAGTGCTGCTTATTCGTGGGTCCTGTTTAGACATCCCAGTGTTTTAAACACTGCAGCAGCTCAGGTTAAAGAGAGACAGAAATCCCTTTTTCCCTTCAAGGTCCTCAATGTGTGTGTTTGCTTGGACTTAAGTGAGGAGTATCAGCAGAAACATGAAATGCACAAGCGAATAGAAAACCTTGTCTCCTTGTTAAAGGATTAAGACGAGACCAGATAACGCTGCTTTAAACCTGAGGACCTGGCCATTGTAAACCCTTCACCTTTCTTTAGCGTGCATGGTGTGAATGCAGAATAAAATCACATAAGTCATGCACAGTGTCACACGTGTAGCGACAATGCTAGCTGCGTTGCATGTTTGTGTTAAATACGCAGTGCGATTTAAATTTAACATGAAACTTCTTGATCTTGTTTTGTTGTTTTTACGAACTTAAAAAGCTGCTAAATAAATCGCTCCACAGCTGAACAAAGGGTCATTTGTACATTTCAAACTCATGGTCCCAGAAGCAAAATACTGTGTGTTCTTCCCCGACAGAGCTCATTTGTCCCAGTGCTCGGCCACTCCCAAAGCTCCAAGTCCCAAACAATCTGATAAAGGGCTTACATCATATTCCAAACAAGTTTCTATTTACAAATGACTGTAAATACATTGAAATGGACGTCTGCTTGTCTAAAAATAATGTAGAAGGCTGGATAGAATTCAGGTTTTGTTTTTCTGTGCAGCTTAAGGATACTCATCTCTGCTGGGCAGCAGTTGATGTTTTCATGTGCACGTTGCAACACATGAAGACACATCTGTATATGTTCTCAGTCCTCTGGTGTTGTGCTGTACATGCAGATCTATTCAGCTGCTGTTATGTCAAATCTATTTTTACAGGTGTGAGGGGTAATTCACACTCTCCCAAACAGTCCTTTCACATGATATCACCTGTCTTGCAACCTGAAAAATATCCCACTATGGCCTCTATGCAACCCCAGACCACCCTCACTTGTATTCATTGGCACAAGGTGTTCACTTGAAGAGGTTTTCTGTTTTTAAGGAGAGATAAAACACTCAACGTTTCCTCTCCCTCTTGTCTAGAACTTGAAGAGGAGTCTCCCATCATCAACTGGTCCCTGGAGCTCGGGACTAGGTTAGACAGTCGGCTTTATGCCCTGTGGAACCGCACGGCCGGGGACTGTCTGCTCGACTCCGTGCTGCAGGCCACATGGGGCATCTACGACAAGGACTCGGTGCTTCGCAAGACCCTCCATGACAGCCTGCACGACTGTTCCCACTGGTGAGGCCTTCAGAGCGAGGAGTAGGGATTATAGTATACAATCTGTGAACAGTATGGCGTGCTGATTTTAATCTTCTCTATACAAACTGTGTTTAGTAGAATGAAATACAAAATAAGTGTTTGCAACCGGTGCTGCTGAACTGGCTTGCTGCTTTTCAGGAATATGATAGGAGGAGTATGATTTTGATAAACCGAGACCTTAATTTGGGTAAAAATATGAATATACTGGATTTTTCTCTACATTTAATGCAGACGGTGTTTTTAAAATAAATCCTTAATGAATGCAGCATTAGGGTCCAACAAGAAAACACCTATCCCTGCAAGGTTTAACTTAGAAATGTTTGCAAGAAGTGAGCATTCAAACGTTTGAATATAGCTCCAGAATCCAGTGTGCATTGTCGGCTCATGCAGGGACGTCACCCTTTGATCTGGAAACTCTTGGTTTTTAAAATTAAAACACTTTAAAGCCCGAGCTTTGTTCTGCATGAACAAAACAACCCAGTGTCTCTATCGTGTCTGTTTCTAAGAAACTGTGGACTTTTCAGTGAGGATATTACTATTTTGCTGAAATGAGTAATTACCAGTCACACTTATCTTTAAAAGAGATGGAGGAATTCAGTGAATAGCAGTCCCACCCACATTTCTGCACAGAGAGGTAGAAAATGTCCTAAACAAAAATGGTGTGTCTGCAGGTTTTATACTCGCTGGAAGGAGTGGGAGTCGTGGTATTCTCAGAGCTTCGGCCTGCACTTCTCACTGCGGGAGGAACAGTGGCAGGAGGACTGGGCTTTCATCCTCTCCTTGGCCAGTCAGGTATGTGCACATGAAAGAAAACACAGATTGAAATGGAGGAGAGGAGCCTGATGTGCTTTAAAATGTGACACACTAATGATGTATGAATTATGCAAGAAGCTTTACTGAGCTAACCACACTATACTTAATCTGTAATGCCGTCTGAAAGTGCATCCTGCTTGTCGTCTGCACTTCTCTGCTTCTCACTGCTCTGTGTGACCTCAGAGACTGAGTATTTGGGTGGGTTGTTATTACATGAGGGTGGGAAAGCGCAGTAATTGTGTGTTTCGAGCTTTAGCACTTGGGAGTAAACTGAGGTAACTTGTGGGAATGTACAGCCACGGCTTTCTAACAGTTTTTACCTTTTGTGTCGTGTTTTTATTTCTTTACAGCCAGGATCCAGCTTGGAGCAGACCCACATTTTTGTTCTTGCACACATTCTTCGTCGGCCCATTATCGTCTACGGAGTGAAGTATTACAAAAGTTTCCGTGGCGAAACGCTGGGGTACACCCGTTTTCAAGGTGAGCAGTTCACTGACTTACAATGTTTTGGTTAAATGTCTAGAAATATCGAGTGCAGTTCCGTTCCAGTGGGTGAAGGAGGATGAGACTTCCTTCCTTTATGAAATAGCTGCAGCCTACATGTGTCTGCATAGATGACATAACTGCCCCTGTGATCTGTCAGTAATTGCTGTTTACAAAATGCATCGGTCCAGTGTCTGTAAGGGGTATTTTAGTACCGTGGGACTGAAAATACCAGTTTAAAGCTAAACAAGTCCTCCTCCTTTGTCACGGCAGAACATTTATACTTGTGTTGATGCAGGAAAATGTTCCACGCACATCCAGACCCACTTGAACATATGTAAACCATCAGAACCCAGAGTCAAACAATCCTATGGTCCACCTTTATTGCCAGCAGTAAAAACAGTCTGGATTCAATTTGCCTTCCGAGTGAAGTCGTACAGAGGATGATGAAAGCGCTGTGCAAGGGCCAACTGCCTGTGGTAAAGCCCCGTCTGATGGATCCGGGATTTACTGTTGCCAGGAGCCAATGTAAAACACCCAGTGCATATGGGCGCCTATAGAGAGGGAGGGGAGTTAAGTGGTGACCAAGTGAACCCAGTTAAACACAATAGTTACTGGGAGAGGAGAGTAGCTTCTCAGAGGCGTCACTGGCATGGTGTCAGTTACAGAGTGTTCATGAGGTGAGGGCTGCTCTGTTTATTACAGAGGAGAAGAAACATGAGACAAACACTGTCTCTTGTTTAGTGTACAACCAGTATCTTACTGTGTAGTTAGTGCAGAGTGGTAGAAAGTAATATAATCATTTAAGTACTATACTTAAATCTAGGGCACTTTTACATTCATTCATAAAATAAAATATGATGCAGTGTTGCTACTTAAAATGCAGAAAATAAAGAGCAGTGCCTTTAAAATGAATACATTTAAAAGCTCCAGAACCTCAAACGCTCAAGGAGACTGATATTAATCATGACACTTAACTCTTGGTGATTACTGCTCCTAAAATCAAGCCATTATGAGTAGTATGAGTTACTTATCTGTCCAATACATATGACCCATGTCATAGGGTTAGGGTTAGGGTTAGGGAAACATGCAGAATGTCCAAAGAAACTATCTTTCAAAGTTTTTTGTGCTGATTATCTTCTAACAAATACCCCAAGCAGCTTGCCCTCCACAACAGCAGGTGGTGCTATGGGTCAGTTTAAACATGCTCGGGGGTTGAGGAGAGCAGATTGAGAAGTCACTGCTCATTTTGCTGGATTTGTTTGAGCGTTTTCAAACTAAACCTGCTCAGTGTGTACAGCTCTTTGTTCAACACAACTGTAAAACTGGTTTTCGAACAATATGTTGCACAACAAAGACACATTGATACAAGCACATACAACCAACAGTGGACATCACTTCCCGTCACTAGTTTTTTGAAAATGAATTTAAACATGCTCTGTCCCCCCCCCCCCCCCCTCCAGGCGTGTACCTGCCTCTCCTGTGGGAGCAGAGTTTCTGCTGGAAGAGCCCCATCGCTCTGGGCTACACTCGTGGCCACTTCTCGGCGCTGGTGGCCATGGAGAACGACGGCTTTGACAATCGCGGCGCGGGCGCCAACCTCAACACGGACGATGACGTGACCGTCACGTTCTTGCCGCTGGTCGACAGCGAGAGGAAGCTGCTTCACATTCACTTCCTCTCAGCGCAGGAAGTAAGCACCTGGTCCACTTCAAAGTACATTTCGCTTGATGATGATAATTGACGTGTTTTGTTGTGAGCATGAAACCTGTTTAATTGAAAGCTTCTCTGCACCGACACCAGTTCAACCCTCTGAAAAGTGAGTTTCTGGATCAATAACTTTAATGTTAATTTATCAAACTCTGAAATTGCTCCGAGGAAGACACTGGCAGAACATTTCTATTAAAGAGATTCAGCAGAAGTAAATAATATCCTGGATGTAGACGAGTGATGTGTGGCGCCCTCTCATGGTCCCATTTGTCTCCCGTCCGTTAGATGGGGAATGAGGAGCAGCAGGAGAAGCTGCTGAGGGAGTGGTTGGACTGCTGCGTGACCGACGGCGGCGTCCTGGTGGCTCTTCAGAAGAGCTCGCGCCGCCGCAACCACCCACTCGTCACCCAGATGGTGGAGAAGTGGCTGGACGGCTACCGGCAGATCCGAGCCTGCGCATCTTTGTCCGACGGCGAAGAGGAGGAGGAGGACGAGGACGAGTGATTAAGCTGAAGCAGGGGGAGGGGGGGGTGCAGGACTCATCTCCCTCCTCTCTCACTCTTTTGTTTTTTTTCTTTTCTGACACGGACAAACTGTGAAAGCCTTCAGGAGCGATCCACCTTTCACCAGAGACTCTGCTGCTCCTCTGGCACACGCAGGCATTCAGACACGGGACATTCAACTCAGACAAACTCCACCGCCGAGAAACACACGAGTCGGGGGGGAGAGGAGAAAGGTTTACACATGCAAATGACCTTTTGATTTGTTTTCTGAGTTTCAAATTGTAAAGGAAAAAAGGAAAACTTTATCCATAGATGTAAATGCATGTGGTTGTTTAAAATAAAAAGAGTATAAGGAAATGTACCAGCATTGATTCAAATCAAACACTTTATATCCGTTTTAGTATGGGCACTGACAAAAAGCACACTTCCAAATTAATTTTATGAGGTTTTTAATTTGTTTTCCAGTCGAAAATGAGTCGACCGGTTTAGCGTTTTGTGTTTTTGTGTTTTTTTTCTTTCTGAACGGGCAGGGACGAAGCCAATATCATGATCGTTAGAGAGGCAGAGATTGTGTAATAATAAATGACTTTAATCCTTATTACTAAGCACTGCACATTTTATTAAATCATTTCTATATAAATACAGTATCATTGCTTGAACTAAGGTCGTCGTATGAAGCTCTTGAAAAGGGATATTTTTTGTTTTTTTCCCCCTTGACAAGTCAGATCTCACTAAGGTTTAGCACACAGAACATTCATGTTGGATTCTTTGGTTTACTGTTTTTCAGACTGACTGAACTGAGAAGTGTGTGTGTGTGTGTGAGCGCGAGAGAGAGAGAGAGAGAGAGAGTGTGTGTGTGTGTTTGGGTTTTTCTTCTCTGAACTTACTCTACATATTTATTGTTTGGAAACTTATTTTAGCTTTTCTGTATATTTTTTTTTCTCTTCTCCTTTGTGGTTTTTATTAATTATTCTCTCAATCTTGATGAAGACATGTTGCACACAAACACTGTTGCTGTGAGGACAGAACCAACCGCGACCATCAGTGGAACGTTTACTTCTGTGGTTGCGTGCGATTTAGTACCTCATTTGTTATTGCCTCAAATCTGGTGCTCTTGTTTGTTTTTATTTTTTTGGGGGGGGGGTTGGGGGTTACACAAACCCAGAGTCACACTTTGTGTCCCTGTCGTCTCCCACTTCCTCTTTTGTCCGTTGTTTCCTTATTAGCGTTTGTCGTCACCCTCACGGTACGCGTCAGTTCACCTCCCTGTCTCACGCCTGCTCGTCGTCATCATGTGAAAACATCTTAAAGGTTTTTCCTCCGGGTTCTCGTGAGACCGCAACGTACAAAACCAAAGCTGACAGAAGAAAAACCAACAAAAAAAAAGTTTTCGTTCCTTTTTTTTTTTTTTGCTGTGAATGTTTGCATTTGTTTATTTTTTTCCATTGCGTACTGTAACCTCTTCTGTGTTTCATCCGACTCATACACGTTTTGAGCATCACCTGTATGTTGCTTTATATTTATGCAATAGTTGCAGTTGTGACTATGACGGTTTGTGGAATTTAGGCCTGACTTCACTATACGGAGTGTAACGCAAAGAACAGGTAAAATACGGAAAAAAAATAAAGGAAAACCTTTTTGAATGTCCAACTAAACTGTTTCCTGTCTGAGATTCTTCTGTGTTTTACATGTGTTCAAATCAGAAACACTGAACACAACACGCGCTCGTCTGAAGAACGTTTATGAGTTCATGAGTTCAGGATTCTCTGTGCAAATTAAAAGCTCATTAAGAATGTAGTTGAAAGGACAATTTAAGCGCATCAGCTTTTATATAACTTTATTTTGAAGGGTCCTAAATGTAAAAGAAGTAGTCTAATAAAACGGGTCTGGAGTTGTAGCTGTGAAACAAAAAATTAAGACTTTCAATTACTAATGTTACATTTTCCAAAATACTTTTTCTATCTATCTTTATATATTCTTTTTTATATCCATGAGAATTTTACTAATAATACAAGTTATTTCTAAGATATGATCACTAATCATATTTATGAGACCAGGTCTTGTCAGTGGTTTTCTTTAGTGAACACAAAGCACTTCAGCCGCAGAACCGAGCTGCAAACAAAACATTTGAGATTTGATCTTTTCTTTGTGTGCAGCGACATTAAGATTCGCTCAGAGTCCGGCTTCCAATATCCTCTCTCTCCTTCCAGCCCAGCTTCAGTCTCCAGCGACTCCTGAGGGAAATGGTTTGGCTCTTTTTCTACTGCAACACGAGAGCAGTTTCATGTGGGAGAGTCACAACAGTGAGATTAAAGAAACTGAGGCTGGTGGGAAGAGCTGCAGAGTCCTTTTACAAACAAGCAATCAAGTGATCCACTATAAATAGATGTGTGATATTACTATTACTCATTGAAACTGTAGATAACAGCAGCTTTTTCTACTCTTCGCTCGCTTGGTGCTGAATCTGAACCTGACACACACAGTTACAGATTCCCCGTCACTTCTCCAACAATTATCTCTGATCTCCACCACTAATTAATGAGCATTAATTTACTTCTAGAAAAAAAGATGCTCCAAACATTTTTCTAGTTTTCCTCTGGAACCTGGGGACACTGCAAACAGGAACCACTACTTCAGACTTTTAATAACAGCTATGGGCTGAAAGAGAAATCTGTAACACTCGAGCATTATGGTCATTGCATTTCTCAAATTCACAACGTTATCATCTTCTAGAAGAAAGACTGTGAAGCGTCCAGGGAAAAGAAAAAGCCCACAAACGTTCCACGGAGCCGATCATCAATCAGAACAGCGAGTTTTATTTATTGTTTCCAGCTGCACCGTTTACTATATGTTCACCTTGTACAAGAAACAAATACAAATACTCACACTAAAAACCAAACAATCTGCTAGCAGCCGTCTGTTGCTATGGCGGCGGAGCTAAAGGGACGGATGTGGCTGCTGTTGTTCCGCGCGGAGCCTCCGAGAGCCACAGCTGGCTTTCATCAGAGCAGAAAAACAAACAGAGAAAAGAAAGTAGAAGGAGAAACTATATGGAGGGGAGGTCGGGGGTCGCTCACATAAGACTATGATTATAAGAACATTTAACAAGGCAATACAAATCTAACAGGACTGAAAACCTCGAACATCAAAAAACATATATTTGATATATATATAAAAAAAAAAAAAAACACAATGGAGAAAGAGGTGAAGACGTGAAAAGCCAAAATTTATTTTTGCTTTTCTTTACGTTTTTTTGTTCAGATTTGGACGAATGGGAAGGTTATTATTTTTTATTTTTGTTCCTGAGTCAGAAAGAAATTTCATGTCTTTTCTCACCTCGCTAACCAGCACTGAAACCTACAGTCGGGGCTTTGGATGCAAACTATTCAGGAAACTGTTCCAGATAATGTCGGCACCTCAGCTCATTTAATCAATTGAATCAATGTAGAATTCCAAACCACAAATTGAATCATTTTTTCTGGGATCATTTTGACCCTAAAAAGGTGAAATCTTCTAACTGGAGCTGAAGAAACACATCTGCCCCCCCAGCTCAACTCTCTACATTCAGGGGCCACCGGCCACTATGATGAGAAAGCAGCAGCAGCGGAGACAGAGTCCAGGATTCGGACGGAGACGGCAGAGGCTGCAGCTCGTCTTCCTCAAAACAGACATGTAACTGTAAATCCATTCATTTTCACACACCGGAGAACGGAAAGCAAAAAGATATCCACTTGCAACAGAAACACAGAATATAGGATAAACAGGTGAAAGTAAAAAAAAAAAGAAGAATAACACAAGACTGGAAAAGGGGGAAACTGTGGAAGGAAGGAAGGAGGAACAAAAGGACCAAGTGTCCGTCTGCCCTTTGAGTTCTTCCCCACGAGGGGGTGGGGGGGCGACTTGGATTTCCTTCCTGCACATAATTCGTGTCAACGTGTCCGAGAAGTTCAGTTGGAGCCTCCCTAAAAATATACTCAAAAATAAAAGCTAAAAAACAAAAAGCATCACTTAAATCAATGAAGGACAGAGAGTGGAAGGGGGGTCAGTCCCGTGTCAGTGTGGCAGCTCGTGTGTGTCTGAACGTCCAGCTGTCCTCACACGGGCTTAGTGGCTTCATACAAAAAGAAGAGAGTGTGAAACGTGGCCCTGCAGGCGGTCGCTCTGCTGGTAGCTTCAGATGGACTCAAGCGAAACGGTCGGATGGTTGAGTTGGTTTTAAATGTACGTGGGTTTTTTTCTTTTCTTATATTTTGATTTGCCCCCCCTCTCGCTCGTTTGCAGCAGCAGCAGCAGTCCTACGGCTCAGTCATGTGCTCTCTCATGGGGTCGCCATGTTTGGAGGGTTGGTTGGGGGAGGTGGTTTGTGACGGATGGGTACCAGGGGGCAGGGTGTGGGTGATGGGGACACCCCCGGGCATCAACCCCTCCATAGGTCCAGGAATCCCACCGGGGGCGACGCCCACCACGCCAGGAGGGAATCTGGAGACGGACAGGAGACGATCAGCAGACGCCACAAAGAGCAAAGGAAAACTCATGGACTCAAAAATCAAGGTTTTCTCTTTGGCTGCTGCTCAGTGGACGATCGTCACAACAAAATCTTTAGAGTAACTACGACTTTAACTTCTGAGGACACAGATAAAACACTGCAGATTTGAAAATGTCCGTGTTTGTTGGACGTGCTAAGCATCACCTCTGTGAAGAGATGGGTCAAGGTTAAACGTGACGAGGAGCAGTGCAGCATGAAGTCAGTAAATGAGGATGTTAGTGGTTGTATCTGTAGAGGACGACGTTAAAGGTTCATTCACCCAGATTACAAAGAACAAACTCTCACTGTTCAGGGGGCCATGGACAGTGAGACTTCAGGTCAGAGGGAATTTATTTGTCTCATGATATTGAGAAAATATATTAATTTAAGTAATTTATCTTTCTACAGAGTATTGTGGCCATTTTGCAGAAAAAGGCCACAGGTTGATCCTCTGATATTCCTGCTCTAAAATAAAATGTTGCCTAAAATTACGACTTTATTCTCATAAAGTTTTGACCTTTCTTCTGGTAATATTACAGCTTTATACATCGAAATCTTTAAGACTCCATTCCAGTAATATTATGAATTTATTCTCATAAATTTCAATGTTATTCTCGTAAATGTATTATTACTGTAATATTTTGACTTGATTCTCAAATCTCATATTTTGATTGGCCCTAATACTCAAAGTGTCTGAGTGAGTGAGACAAACATTTGTAATGTGGGTGAACGGATCCTTTACTACAGGGAGCTGAAAGGGGAAAGTGTGTTGGGAAATAAAACAAGTGATAAAATCCCAGGTTTGTTGTGAGACTTTCATCGGTAAACAATGATGTGAGGCCTCATCCCATCTTTACCCATCACACACTCTGAAAAGAGTTCTGTCTAAACATGTGCTGCTTGTTGAACAACTATTACACTTCTTCATTTCCAATGTGTCACAATATTAAATGTGTGAATGCTTCTTTAAAAATGTTCAACCCCACAGTTATGGATTCTGTTTCAGGGTGGGGAGGTGGGGGGGGTGGTGGTGGTGTCGGAGCATTGATGAGATGCAGTGCATTGTGGGTACAGCTACAGGGTATGTGAGGAGTGTGAAGCAACAAAAAAACTCTACAGGTTTCAATGGGATTTGGTTTTAATTCATGATACTTTTCATTTCCGCTGGCCTGTGGGCCAGCAGTGGTAGCTTTCATTTACCTGGTTGAGAATTACGTATATAATTTGTCCTGCATTCCCCCCGTTGCTATGGCCTGTACCATGGTTTGGTTCACTCGGCTGTGTGAGAGAAGCAGTTCAGTCTGGTTGAGACAATGTAGAGACTGAGAAACCAATGGACAAATTCATGTGGGCCAAGTTCTGCGTAGAAATACGCCACAAAAACTGGGACCCAGCTTAAAATTCAGGAACAGAAAGTCAAAAGTGTGACAAACATACACATGAACATCTAGTCTACCCCTCCCCCCACGTGTTCTGCCTCATCCACTGCAGTGTTCAGGGGATCTCTGTGCGATGCGAGCTGCCTGCAGGGTTTGCTTCAAATCCACCTCCTACCTGTAGGCGGCGCCATTGATCTCAGGGTGAACTTGAGGCAGCTGCTGCTCCATCATTCCCCAGGGCGCCGAGGTGATGAAGAATTCTTTGTTGACGCAGTTTCGGAGGCTGTCGGGAATGCGGCCTGTGTCGAGGGCAAGATTGAACAAAGTTGAGCTGAAAAAGACGAACAACATCGCAGAGTGTGGTGATGAGCGTGTTCGGAGACGTCTGCGTTACCGGTGATGGCTCTGCGGATCTCTGTGGCAGCGTTCTCCCTCATCTCCAGTGACGCCTGCTCGCTGTACCAGGCAGTGTGGGGGGTGCAGATCAAGTTGGGGGCGTCTTTCAGGGCACCCTGGGAAAAACTGCAACAGCAAACCAAGGAAAGAAACAAGAAGCAAAGTGATGAGATGCACGAGGACGTAAACAACTTCCTTTTTCCTGATTATTCCACCGTCATAACTTATTAAGGGGGTTTCAGCTCAGATAATGTTCATGAGAATATCAAAGGTTAAAGGTGATTTCACTAAAAAGCTGAGGTTGTGACCAAACACCTGAAAGGCTCCGACTCGTGGACGTCCAAGGCGGCTCCCCGTATCCTGCCCTCCTTCAGGGCCTGAGCCAGAGCTTTCTCATCCACCAGACCTCCCCGCGCCGAGTTGACCAGGAAAGCACCTTGACGCATCTACACACGCACACACACATTGATATTAATATTAGTAATTATATTTCATTAGTTTACAATAACCCGAAACTAAAAAATTGTGGTTTCATTATTGTAGAATGAGGCCTTCAGCGGGTAATCTTCAGTGGAGCCCGCCATGTTTAACACAATACTCCGTAACGAAAATAACAAAAAACAAACGCTCTAAAGATCACCTTTATGTTTTAATTTTACCATCGTAGTTTCTCCTATAAGCTTAGAAATGTAGGAGCAAGGTGAGAGGTTTTCATTTGGTTGCAACATGCAAAATCCTACATCCTGTTCCTTTAAATACTTTTATCTTCCAACAAGCACTTATTCAGGGTTTATAAGAAAAACTAGCAGACAAACATACGTAGATTGAAGCTAATAACACTTGTGATGTGAAGCTGTACCAATGTCAGCATCTGGGAATGATTCAAATAGTTATAAAACCCATTGAATCGAAACACAGATCTCCCTTCAGTTAATATCCTCCAGGTGGCAGCAGTGACAAGGAGTAGCAGAGGTGCAGTAACTCAACACTTTGACATGTTAGAGCTGCAGAAGTATTTTCAATCAGACTCATTCTGGGGCCTCACGTTGAGAGATAAAAAAACTGACGTCCAAATCATGAGCGATTACAAATTATAGTGCGTTTATAAATAATATAAAACATGTCCCACAACCAATAATTATCCCCGATACGTTTGGTCCCTCTTATTCTGAATCCAGAGATTTTCCAAACCTCTGTGTCTGTTCCGAGTATCTCACCATTCACATTAAACAGACAATAACTGGAAGTTGCCAACTAAAGGAGCGCTGGCAGCCAGGGAAAACCAGCGGCCGGCCAAGTCAGCTGCCGGTTCGCTGGCATAAAGCTGTTCTAGCGACCTCGGAGAAACATTAGCTTAGTAAAGAGAATGTGCAGCCTGCTTTTGAGGGTAATGAGAAAGAGCTTCTGCCAAATCGAGGCTTATCAGTTTCTGATAAATTGCCAGCTCCGTCAGCTTCTCCGACCACGCTGCGTGTTTAATGTGAAGCAGTGAAATCAGTTTCCTTTATCTTCCATCACCTGAGGCTCATATTTCGAAAGACATGCAATTAATTTCTGGTGCTTCCTCAGCACTCGAGGTCCCCGACCTGTTTGATGGTGAAGTCGTTGATGAGGTGGTGGTTGTGTTCGTTCAGGTTGCAGTGCAGGGAGACGCAGTCGCTCTGGTAGAGCAGGTCCTGGAGCGTGTAGACTCGCTGAACGCCCAGCGAGCGCTCCAAGCCGTCCTGGAGGTAGGGGTCGTAGAAGAGGATGTTGAAGCCGAACGCCTTGGCCCGTATCGCCACCGCCTGGCCTGAGCGACCTGAGGGGGCCGGAGATACATTACAAGGATTAACAGAAATTATCAAATGTTTCATTTTACCCATTAACCCCAAAATAAGGAGACTCACCAAAGCCGATGAGGCCAAGCGTCTCTCCTCGGATCCTCGCAGCCCCCGACGCCACCTCCCGGATCTGCTCCACACTCTGGACCCGCGTGCCCTCCCGGAGAGCCTGGTACAGCCAGGTGTTTCGTCGATACAGGTTGAGGATGTGACAAAGTGTCGAGTCTGCTGTTTCTTCTACGGCCGCTGAGGGAATGTTACACACTGCGATGCCTGGAGAAGGCAGGACAATGACAACCATAAGTACTTGAATTGATGAGCATCATAAAAATCCTTTCGGATTTAATAGATATAATAGCTGCTTATGCGTAATTTAGCTCTTTTGAAGAGATCAATTTAGAGGATTTTTTTATGTTTAATTAGCAGGATATTTATTTTCTTTAAGGCCTTGTACAAAATAAAAAAAACGCACCATCTATGAAACTAAACTGTGAAGGGTAAGAGGATAATTAAAACTTCTAATTATGTTTATTTCATATAAAAAAAATAAATAAAACCTCCACATAAAGCGTAATGAATTGTATCAGCTCAAATGACAACAATTAGGATATCGCACTAAATCCTGCTCTCAAACCAAACATATGCCAAAGGGGCCAAATGGGAATGCGAGGGGGTTTCATATCAGTTGGAGCATCTGCTCTGCATATGAGATCCGTCACATTACATATTCTGTTTACAGTATGTCACCCCTCTTGTTACATGTGTTGTTTGTGTTAAGAGTTTGGTTTGGCCTCCGTCCAAAAGGTGCACTGTCCTTATCCATAATGCATTATCTAATTCTTTATTTCCTGTGATTGGGGACGAATGAGCCATATGTGCACACGCGACCCTCCTTGTTCATTAATCTCAGCACATGACGACTGTCTTCTTCTGAACGGTGCCGTGTTTTTTTTTTACATCTGTCCTCCTCCTCTTTTGTCCCCATCTGTCCCTCAGACTCACCGAGCTCCCCGGCCGCCTTGATGTCGATGTTGTCGTAGCCGCTGCCGATGCGGATGATGATGCGCAGCGCCTTGAACTTCTCCAGGTCCTCTCTGGTCAGGGTGATGGTGTGGTACATCATGGCTCCGACTGCCTCGTTCAGCACCTGGAGGGACATTAGAGATTATCATCACTTATTGCGTCACTATTTCCTTTTCAATCATAATACACTTTTATGTGCATTTTCTATTACTCTCTCAGTGTCATTCTTGTTCTTAACCATTATCATCCCGACACTCATATTCAGATTATCTTTCTCTAACTGTACGTATGAGCAACTAGTTGCGACCCGAGTGCTTTCACCACCCTCTCATTTTCCTAGACCAAAGTTTGTCTGCGATTCTTCATCTAAATGCAAATGGCTTGTTTATGTGCGCTCTAAAATATGAGTGCTTGTCCGTGTGTTTATTATGAGTGCCCGCCAAAGCTTGTTTTTGTCACAAAGCATTCATTCAGAGTGTATGCAAACAAGCTTAGAGTGGATGCAGGCAGCGCCATAAAGTAAACTGACAGCTGCTGAGCAACCCAGAAAGCATACGCAAGTAGCTTCTGTGAGACACGGCCGTTAAAAAAATAACAGGTTTAAATTCTCAGCCCTGCTAACTGAATTAACCCAACCGAGCCAGATTAGCATAGCCATGAATTAACATGCAACATTTTTTTTATTGGAGCTAGCTGCAGTGGGAGCCGGGTGCTAAATTCAAGGTTAAAGCTCTTCTCGTGCATTAATCTCATTACTTGAGTGGAGCGGGCCCGTAGCAGCTCGTGGCTGGAGACAAAAAAAAAAATCACACAGATTCAGAGCAACAGGATTTTTTTTATATCAGGTGGGAAAAAAGGAGCAAATGGATTTTATAAAGAGCTAATGAGTTAAAATTGAAACAAAGCACCTTCTGGCTCGATCTAGCCCCATTTTCCTTTATGCGAAGCTAAGCTAATAACCTATCGACTCCAGCTATGAGATATGTGTTATTTAATGAGTTGTAGAGGTGCTGGTAGGCTATTTACTTAGCTTTAAAATGAGTCGAGCTAGCTTTGCTTTCCCGCTATATTCCTTTATGCTAAGCTAGGCTAATCTCCTCCTGGCTCTAGCTATAAAACATGTTGATAATTGAGTTTTCGAGGTGCTTGCAGGGTATTTATTTAGATTTATTTAGCTTTAACACGAGCCAGGCCTTTCTTTCCTCCCTGTGTTCTTTAATGCTAAGCTAAGCTCATCGCCCCCTGGCTCGAGCTTCATTGTTATCATGACTCTAAAATGGTGTCAATCTTCTAATCTAACTTACTTACTTAATTAAAAGAAAAAAATTCAATAGATTATTAGATTTTTTTCAACATTTGTTAGTAATTTGACTTCATCTGTGTTTTCTGCATCTCTTCTACGATCATAAGCCGCTGAGCTTCAGAGGAAATGCCTGAGGTTTGGAGTTGTGGTTTGTCCAGAACAATCTTTTTATACATTGATATCTTCGTATATATTTTGGCCTTTGTGCCTTTATTACATAGAGACAGGAAATGCTGGAGGAAACTGAGACGGGGAATGACAGGCAGAAAATGATCCGGCCAGTTGGTAATGGAACCAGGTCCTGTGGCTCAGGCCATGTTTTGTCCATGTGGTATGTCCCCTAAACATTCCACTATCAGATCGCATCTCAATACGGTTAAGCCACATAGCAAATAATCACAATAACTGCACTGTCAGCTATCAAATAAAGCTGCACAAATACCAAAGTGAATGTATTTAAAAACACTGACAGAGTGCTGACAAGCCCCATCTCCCTTCACACGTTCTTTGAGCGAGATACATGTAATTTTCTCAGATACATTCTCGACTGTGGTTTTAACCAGTTGTACTTTGCACAAAAACACCAGCACTTCATCACTTTCAGCTGCGGTTACAGAATAGACACTTGAAAAACACATCCAGCAATTCACGAGGTCTTCTTTGTCTTTCCAAGGACAGTACTGAATTACAGTAGTGAACACACAATGAGTGCTTTCCAATCTT